>NC_138182.1:136389704-137589704 GCF_964194105.1 Spermophilus citellus | reverse complement strand
CCTCTGACCTCTGTTCTCAGGCTCTTCTTTGTGAATTGGTGTTTTAGGTGTGCCTAAAAGATGCTGAGTTATGTGGAATCTGATTTATTTTATTGCTTTAATAATGCTCTGAGTAGTTTGGGAGAAGGATATGGAGAAGGTCTTGTAAAGTAAATTAAAAGCAAATTTTCACACTTGATCACACATGTAAAAGTGAGAATAATTCAATGATGAGACATATGCTTTATTAGAGGTCAGTGTACTCATTGTACTTATTAAATTTTGTTTGCATTTTAAATAAGAGTGCTTTCCTCCCAACCCAGTTTTTCCATTTCTAATGCTGATTTAAAGTTATAGCTGAGATCTGGTGTCGCTCCATTCTGGACACTAGGACTACATTCAGCATTATAGATTTTAAGCTATGTCTGGCAAAACAAGTTGAACTATAAAGGGCAGTTGCTTCAAACTTTTAATTGTATTAGTTATGCATGACTATTTTATTATAGAAACCACCATGTATGGGAATAAAATAAAAATCTGCCTTGGCATATGCTCTTCCCAGAGACAAAAAAACTAATATCAGCTTTGGGTTTATCCTTGTGAAACTTATTTAATTCATTTGCACATGTAGACATTCCTGACAGAAGAGAGTTCAACTTAACTATTTTTTAACAGTGCAAAGGTGATATGCACTCAGTAGAAACTAGACTTTGAATTTTGAACTTTGGTCTTTTTGGGCAACGTGTAGTGTGTTCTGATCTTGTGATGCTGAGCAGGGGCAGCAAGCCGTAGCTGAGTCAGACCCAGGATCTTGAAAGTTGGCAACGAGTACTCTGCAGGGTATTGTTGCCAGGCTATGAGGGTCTGGAGGTTAGGTGTTAAATAAATTTTTGGTTTATAGTATTTCCAATCTATAATGGGTTTATTGGAAAATAACTATATCATAAGTTACGGAGCATCTGCAGATGGGAACCCACCAAACAGCTTGTGTAATTTAGTGCACGTGGGTTCTTACAAACATAGGGCTGAATTACTTGCATTATTCCATAGCATTTATCACACAGCATCCTCGAATAAGTTGCCATGTAATCTCATGTAGTTTTATTTCATTCTGTATTATATCATAATATTGATATATTGTGGTTTTGCTATTTCCCCATCTGTGGGCATTTTGGTTGCTTTAAATGTCGCACATTGTGAGTGGTATTTCTCTGGAAATCCTTGCATGTGCTTCTGGTACAAGCATTTCTTTGGGATTGTTATCCTCCAGAAAAATTGTTGAATCAAAGAATTGATGCTTCTTAGAAAGAATCTGTTTTAGTAGATGATTACAAAAAGGTAATGACTTTGATAAAATGTTTTGTAATTATGAATAGCAGAAATGAAAACTGGGTGGGGTGGCCTGTGCCTGTAGTTCCTACTATGGGGGAGGCTTGTCTGGACAACATGGTGAGACTTTGTATCTTAAAAATATTATAATATGTTAAATATAAATAGAGGAATTCAATTACGCCATGTAAGTTGATTCTGAGGTTTAGCAAGTATCTTAACTATTTTTTTCCCATAGGTTTTTTTTTCTTTTTAGAGCAGTCTTAGGTTCACAGTAAAATTGAGAGGAAGTTAGAGATGTCTCAACATTCACCATTCACAGCCTCCTCCATTATCAACACCCTACACCAGAGTAAATTCGTTGCAGTTGATGAACCTATTTGGATATCTCACGATCACCCAAAGCTCATAGCTGGTATGAGGACTCACTCTTGGTGCTGTGAATTCTAAGGGTTTGGACAAATGCATCATGTACTCACCATTATTGTGTTAGTCAACTGTTCATCACTGTGACAAAGTGCCTGAGAAAACCAACTTAAAGGAGAAAGATTTATTGTGGCTCATGGTTCTAGTCTTTGGTTGGCTGATTCCATTGTTTCTGGGTCTGAGGCCAGACAGGACATCTTGGTGGGAGGGCAGGATGGAGCAGAGCTGCATACCTCATGGGAAGCAGAGAGTGAAAATGAAGAAGGGATCAGAGACATGATAACCCTTCAAGGGTATGCCCCCAGGGACCCACTTCCTACAGGCCCACCTCTTCAAGTTTCCACTCCTGTCAGCTATGACTCCATCGATGGGTCACCCACCAATGAGGTCAGAGCTTCCCCAAAGCTCTCCCTCTGAATACTGATGCATTGGGGAGCAAGGCTTCAACACATGAGCCTTTGGGAACATCCCAAACCTAAACAACTATAGCAACATACAGAATATTTTCACCACCCCCAAAGTACTCTGTGATTCACTCATTTTCCCCCTCCTCCTCTCAACCTCTGGAACCACTAATCTGTTTTTAGTGTATGTGTTTTGTTCAGAATTTTTAAAATTTTGTTCTATTAGTTATGCATGACAGTAGAATGCCCTTTGCCACATCATACATAAATGGACTATTACTTCTCAGTCTTCTGGTTGTTACATAACATAGAATCACACTGGTCATGTAATTATATATGCACATAGAGTAATAATGTCTGATTCATTCTACTATCATTTCTACCCCCATACCCACCCCCCTGTCTTCACTTTCCTCTGCCTAATCCAAAGTACCTCTATTTTCCCACTCCCCCATTGTGAATTAGCATCTGCATAGCAGATAAAACATTAGATCTTTGCTTTTGTGGGATTGGCTTACTTTGCTTAGCGTAATATTCCCCAGCTTCATCCATTTACCTGCAAACACCATAATTTGATTCTTCTTTAAGACTAATATTCCATTGTTTTTATATGCCTCAGTTAAAAACTCAATACTGATCTTTTTTTTATTACATCTAGTTTCATGCTTTCCAGAATGTCATACGGTTGAAATCCTACAGTATGTAGCCTTTCAGATTGGCTTCTTTCACTTTATAGTATGTACATAAGGCTGCTCCATACCATTCCATGGCTTGGTTCATAGCTCATTTCTTTTTAGGGTTGAGAAAAAAGGGCATTGTCCAGATGGACCTTATTTTACCAGTGAAACCTAACTTTGATGCTTCCAAGTTTGGGCCATTATGAAGAAGGGCGCTATAAACACCTGTGTGTAAGTTTTGATGTGGACGGATGCATTCAGCTCATTTAGGCAGAGATATGAAAGTGTATGATTGCTAAATGGTGCAGTAAGAGTATGGTTAATTTTATAAGAAACTGCCAAACCACCATCCAAAATGGGCTGTATTGTTTGTATCACCACCATTACATAGGTAATAATGTCTGATTCATCCTACTATCATTTCTACAGCAGAGACCTGGGGGTGTCTGATGCCCCATGTTCCTGTCTGCATTTGCAGTTGTCAATGTTGTGTATTTGAGCCATTCTATGAAGTGTGCATTGTCACTTTGTTTTAATTTTCATTTCCCTTATAATGTTTGAGCACCATATAATATTTCCTACTTTCCATTCTGTCTTCTTTGGTGAAGTGTCTATTCAGATCTCTGGCTGATTTTGAAATTAAGTTATATATAAACACACACACACACATATATTTAACAAAATTGTGTCAAACCATTTTCAGCTTGCTAATTTAATTGTATATAGATGTCTTTCAGTATCAAAATACAAATAGATAGCTTATTGATATAATAGTGTTGGGATTAAATCCAGGGTCTAACACATGCTAGGCAATCCCTCTCCACTTAACTACACCCTGAGCCCTAAAATATATCCTTAAACAGTTGCATGACATACATCATCTCCTGAATGTGCCAAAATTTATGCTTCAATAGAAACCTGTCATTTTGGTTGTTCTCAGTTTTTTAAATAAAATAATACAAGTAATACCCTTATGTAAACATATTAGTACTCTTTTCTGTCTAGGATAAATTTCAAGCAGGGGAATGGATCAAAGACTGCTAACTGCCATATTGTCTCCTAAAAATGTTGATGCCAACTTACTGCCTGACGTCAACTTTGACAAGAGAAGGCTTTAAAATACATGAAAAATTAGAAGCCATGAAGTCAAAGACAAATCTACTTTAGTATATAGGAAATGAAAATGTCTCTGAAGCCCAAACACGGATAATTTGGAGTATTGCAGACTTTTACCCATTGTGAGGGACAATACTTCTGACGCTTACAATTAATAATGAGTTTAACATCTTTTTAACTAAAATAGTGCTGTGGTTCATGAAGAAAGAAAGCAGTGTATCCTGCTGGATACAGTGGCACTCCCAACTACTCCGGAGTCGGAGGCCAGGGCATTGTAAGGTATTATTTTCTTATCTTAAGAGTTATTTGTAAGCCAGGCATGGGGTTGCACACCTGTAATCCAAGCGGTTCGGGAGGCTGAGGCAGGAGGATTTTGAGTTCAAAGCTAGCCTCAGCAACTTAGTGATGGCCTAAGCAACTTAGCGAAACTCTGTCTCTAAATAAAATATGCATCTAAAAAAAGGGCTGGGATGTGGCTCAGTGGTTAAGCACTCCTGGGCTCAATCCCTGGTACCTTCCCCACCCTCAAAAGTTATTTGTATATTTGGATAACAGTCCTTGATATGTCTGTTTTGGATATTTTCTTCAAGTCTATGACTTGTTTCTCAATTTTCTTGAGTGTTTAAAAATTTTTAAATACTTTCTTGTAACATTTGAGAGCCTATCAGAGAATGAAGGAGAAATGTAATCTATACCCTTTTAGAATATTAATGTTGATTTTAGCAGAAATGTTAAAGAGGTATGGACTTGCTTAGGCCTTTGTCACTTTTTCTGTAATGGCATGAAGTGGTTTTCCTCCAGTTGCCAAATAATTGCAATGTGAAAACATAGATTTAGTTTTGAGAATACCGAATTCATGAGACCAGAGGTGATTTAATCCTTGGCAAAATGTGCTCAGCTTCTCATTTAAGAAAAATAATTAAAACAAACTGGAGGTGTTCATGCTTATATCTGCTGGATTTAGAAGTTTCCCTATGGGAGAAAGTTATGCTTTAATGAAGAATTAGTTTAAGCTGGATGGATTAAGTTGATAAAATTCATCTCCATAGTAATTTAGCAAGGGAAAAAATTAAGATGTTGGCCACAGTTGCTATTAATTTGGTCTGAGCTGAAGGTCTGCATGAATACCTTTGGGAAGGGTGACTTGCATTCTAGTTGGTGATTTAGCTGAACTGGCACATAGTAGGTCATTTACTTAGTAAATGCTTTTGCCTAGGAGTTATATTTTAGTATAGAGGACTTAGTTTCCTGCTTCCCTTCTAGTGTTGACATCATATTTTCTTGCTCAAGTTCGATCTGATGCCCCCTATATTTTAAGAACCAGTCTAGGCATTGGGGATTATTCAGGGTGACATAACATGATAACTGGATCCAAAGAGTTTCACAGATAAAGATTAAAATAAAGAATGAATATATGGACCTTTCTAAGATCTCAAATATGGTTTATTTTTCCTGAATGATTTGAGAGAAATTGCATTTTTAAAAATCACTTCCTAATGTTAACTAAGGGGGACTGTGATGGTTAATTTTGTGTGTCAAATAGGTCACAAGGGTAAGGGTACCCATCATTTCTGTGTGTATCTGAGTTAAATGAGCATTTGAACTCAGTAGACTAAGTAAAGCAGGTTGCTTTCCCCAGGATGGATGAGCCTCATCAAGTCTCTTGAGGTCCAGCACTGAACATAAAGGTGGAAGAAACCTTTGCCTATGTTGAGCTGGAGTGTTGGTCGGCTTATGACCTTGGCTGGAACTTACCCGACTGGTGCCTCTGGTTCTCAGGCCTCCAGACCTGGTCTAGAGCCCACAGCCTCAGCTCTTCTTGCCTGAGGCTTTGAGACACATATTGGAACAGTACCCCTCTGTTTCCTAAGTCTTCAGTTTGTAGGTGAAGGATCATGGAACTTTCTAGCTTCCATAAAGAGCCAATTCCTTACAATAAATCCTATAGTTATATGCATAACCAAAGCACTTAAATTTAAAACAGTTTATCTAAAACAAAACTATTCACAGGAGGTAGGGGGAGACTTTGCATCCACAGGGTCTCAAGTTGTGGCAAGAAGGGCCGATGCTTCCCTGTTTCTGATCCTCCAACTGTAAAATTTCACCTGATGATTCAAAATCATGTGATGAAAGATCACACTGGTTGTATTCAGCAGTATATGCCAATTTATTTTAACATGCATAAGTTTAAATTCTCAGTAATAACCATGTCAGGGAAGAATCAGAGGAAAAATAAATATTCCTGTTGAGAGTTTTTGATAGTACTTAATGATTTTGTGAATTTGCTATATAGATGTGAAGAAGGCTCAATTAATGTCTGTAAAGGAGTTATCAAATTCTGCTTTAAATAAATAAAGTCTGCGCCAAAGCTATATATGATAAATATGGCTAGGAAATTAAGTCTTAGTTGGAGTGGCTGGAAAAATGACGAAATTGATCTTGATAGGGCTACTCCCAGTGTTGTGGAGAAGATGCAAGGAGTCCATCCAGGTGGCACTCTTAAAATAACATGCAACATCTAAAAACGAGAAAATCTAGTGAAGACTTCAGACTCTGCCTGATCGACAGGACTGCTCCGAATTTCACATCCGGAATTCTGTCTGTCTCTTTGGGTGACGTTCATTACTGAGAATGAAGGGTTCTGAAAGTGAGAACATTGTGGGTGAGCTACCATGGGTCTCTTCAGCAGCATCTCCTCCCATGCCCCATAACTAGGCTCCTTGAAGGCAGGCCAGAAGCCGTGTGGTGTTGGGGAGAGTGACGTGGTAGTGTGACAGTCACAGCCAGCTGGCAGAGGAGAGAGAGTTGAGACAGACAGTGTCTTTTCAACAGGTGAAAGGTTTTATCACCACATGGGAAGTTGTTTGGGGTTTTCAGAGTAATTCTGAAAGAGACCATGGCATGGAGAGATGGAAGGAGAGCTTCACCTTCTCCTTGTCCCTAAGAGACCCTCTCTGTGGGGCTGAGTATCATGAGAAGCTTTTCACATTGACCAGTAACCCTTTAGGGAAATGGCTTGGGAACCTGGTCAGTGGCCCAGGTTCTAGAATCCTTTTAATAGTAGACTCACTTAAGATTACAGATGTCACTTGATCTTTTGTCCCGGTCTTATAGACAAGGAGTCTGAGGGCTAGATTGGTAAATTGACCTGCCCAAGGTCACCCACACAGAGCTTATAAGACAGAGTTGCGAAAGAAAAGGAAACACAGAAAAAAAGATTACAACAGAGGTGTCAATGGATTGACTTCATTTCTCAGGTGCATTACCCTAAAATTCCACACCATGGATGATCGTATGAGGCCTGCCATTTCCCAGTTGCTTTCTGTGTGCTTGGCATTTCACGTGCGCATCTCATTTAGACCTTACAACAGCAAGACCATGAGTGGGCAGTGTCGTCCTCCCTGTTGTGCAGATTAGGGAAGCGAAACCAGGAGACAGGGTCAACAAGTTGTCTGCATTATGCAGTTGACCATGGCAGAGCCAAGACTGGAATGGTGAGTTCTAGCAAATTGGATTTCAGGTGTCATTAGGGCACCTTAAAAGACTCATTGGAGGAATCCTTGCTGACCCCTCCCTTCTGGGCTTTCGTTTGAATATCTATAAAGCGAGGGGATCATTGACAAGCTCTCCAAGGTCCCTGCACAAGTTGTTCTTTAATTCATTTTTCCTAGTGTTTTGGCGATCCACTCTGACTTCAGGTTTGTCTAACTCCTTGCATGGAGAAGTTTGAGAGAAAGTGTGCGAGGTTTTCTGTGGCTGACAAAGCGAGGGTTAAACCAGGAGATAGCTCATGGGAGAGGTGGTGAATGGATGGCTCTGGTTCATCCGGATGATCATGTGCCTCCGGGGACCACCCTTTTAGGTCTTCTTCCACTCCATTATTTTTGTTTTGATGGATGTTGATATTACCATGTTCCTGCTTAAGTGTCTCCGTGCTTCTATTTTTTTCTAGATTAAATGAGGTTTTAACAAGGCTTATGGGGTGATTCGTTGTCATTAAAATAACAAATGGATTGAAAGCAGCCTTCTGTCTCTCTGGAATCCACCACCATTAGCGGACCATAATCCAGCTGGTGACAGAGCTACAGTGAGCCAGGAGGCTATCAACGAGAGGGGGAAATGTAAAATTGTCTGTGATTTGTGGGTAAGGAGAGAGAATCTCAGAAGTTTCAGAAAATGAATTGAAATCCAAGGCTGGATGGTCTGGTTTCCTAAAACAGAGAGATATAAATGTGAAGTGGAATTAAATTGGGGAGATACAGTGCCCTGTACGACATCCTACACTTTACATTTTCAATTGTATTACTGACTGAGAGGCCAGAGAAGTAATAGATATTGTATGTTTATTTTTCTAATGCTCCCAGCTGTGGAAATAAGTTGAAGTAAGCATTTAAAAGTTTAAACCTAGCAGGGTTTTCAGCTTCAGAAAAAAAGTTGCGAGTTAAAGCAGAGCATGGTTATCCCTTGGGCGAGAAGCTAATCTGTACTAGGAATTCTGTTTCAAGTCTGGGGTGCTGTCTGGGCAGGCAGGAGTTGGAATCCTAGGTGCAGGAGGGCTAGAGTCCTCTGCCTGGAAGAGATGCTCACCAAAGGAAGCCAGATCATTATCAAAACAAGAGAACAATTTCACTTCATGTTCCCGACTCTGCTTAAGAGAAAAATGATTTGGAGAGCCAGGTTGATAACAATCATGATAAATATGATGTGTCTTTCAACAAACTGCTGGTTGAACCTTGTAAAATTCATCACTACAATAAAGATGTTGCATTCAGGTCAGCTTAGGGAACTAACTAATTACAGACACAGAGACCACATGAAATGATACAATCCTCAAAATGACAGGAGTTGAGAAGAAGGTTGCGCTAGAGTTTGTTGCATATGACATGGGTCAGCTAACCCTTTCAGAGTGAAAACAGGGATGCGCCCCAGACTACAGAAGCCTCAAAATGGAGAAGTCTCACAGTGACACAGCCCCATCAAGGTTTATAGCAGTGCAATTCACAATAGTTAAGCTATGGAGCCAACCTCAGTGCCCTTCAGCAGATTAATGGATTAAGAAAATGTGGTTTGTGTATACAATGGAACATTACTCAGCTACAAAGAAGAATGACTTTATGACATTGCTGGTAAATGGATGGATCTGGAGACTGTCATGCCAAGTGAAATAAGCCAATTCCCCCAAACCAGAGATGGAATGTTCTCTCTGACATATGACTGCTAACTCGAAACAAGGGGGAAAGCAGAAGAATAGAAGCTCAATGGATTAGACAAAGGGGAATGAAGGGAAGGGAGAGGGGACAGGAACAGTAAAGACAGTGGAATGAATCTGACACCTTTCCTATGTACATATATTGCACCAAGGTGAATCTCAACCCTGTGTTCAACCACAAGACTAGGGTCCTAATTAGAATAAGATATATCCCATGTTTGTATATCAAAATAGATTCTACTATCATATATAATTAAAAGGAGCAATAATTAAAAATAATTGAAAAGCTTTAAAATGACTTCTTGTACTCAACTTTTCCCATGGCAGGCTGTGTGACCTGGGCAAACCCCTTCCCTTTAGGGGCTTCAGTGTCTTCAGATTTGCCTTCACGTATGTTTGTTGGTAGCAGAAATGTGACCAATAATACATCTTATTTGCTCTCTCATTTTTATTTTTTTATTTTGTTCAAATGATGCCAGGCACATTGCCTTGTAAACTTTGATTTGCTACATAAATTTTAGACAATAGACTCTTCTTCAAAACACCCAACATAGCCACTTCCCTCATCCCTGAACTCCAGTGTGTTTGTCAGATAATCTTTATCTGACACCTACCAATGTTTCAGAGTGTGGTTAGTTAGCTCCTTAAAAAACAAAAATTGTATGTGATTTCATTTTGCACCCTGAATGCTCAGCACAATGATTGTGAATAACTGGTACCCACCACCATGCTAGAGTCTGAATGTTTGTGTCCTCCCCAAAGTCATCTAACCCTCAGTGTGATGATGTTAAGAGGTGGGGCCTTTGGTAGATAATTAGGTCATGAAGACAGAGCCCCTGTTAATGGGATTTGTGACCTTATGAAAGAGACTCCAGAGAGCTTCCTCACCTTCTGCCTTGGGCAGATGCAGTGAGAAGATAACTATGACTTAGAAAGTAAGCCTTTGACAGACATCAGATCTCCTGGTGCCTTGACCTTGAATTTCCAACCTCCAGAACTATGAGAAGTACATTTCTAATGTTGATAAGCTACCCAGCCTATGGTATTCTCTTACAGCAGCCTGAATGGGCTAAGATACACCACCACTACCAATATTGACATTAATCATTAGTAATAATGGTATCCATGGTAATAGTTATCATTGATTTGAGGCTTACCACATGGTAGGAATTGAGCAAGGCACTTTATGTACAGCGTCTTATTTAAATCTCACAAGATGAGAAGCAGAGGTTAAGCACCTTGGCCAAGGTCACATCTCCAGTATGTGATAGGGCCAGGACTTAACATGTACCCCAGGTCTGCACATTTCCAAAGCCATAATCTCATCACAATGTGCTTCTTTTCTCCAAAATTTCTTAAATAACAAATTGGGAATAATTCTTACTACTACTTCCTGTTGGAAATCTTGGCTATGGGCCATCAAGTTTATCAGGGTTTGTGTTCCCCCTTGGTACTCTGAAGATATTTCAAGTTAGAGATGATGGGACTAACATGTATTCTTTAGGGAAGTGTTTAATGCATATTTTTCTAAAATTTATTTTGTGTGAGGGGGGAAAATTCTTTTTGCATTAAGGAAAAGAATTGATTGGCTCATTTAGAGAAAAGTTTCAGGTGAGGC
This sequence comes from Spermophilus citellus, assembly GCF_964194105.1. Classification (NCBI taxonomy): domain Eukaryota; kingdom Metazoa; phylum Chordata; class Mammalia; order Rodentia; family Sciuridae; genus Spermophilus; species Spermophilus citellus. Next base: position 137,578,946 of record NC_138182.1, on the reverse strand, counting down.
TGGATCCAGGTGATCCAGTCATAATATTTCTTGCTTTACCTTTTCACCTCTTGTTTCTGCTTTCCCTGACTTCCCCCTCCCCAAACAGTTTCTAATCCTTATGATAGAAACATTACTCCAAGAATTTTAAACAAAATTTCTCTTCATAATTTTAGAAGAGAAATATTTTTCCTGGTAGTCTAGTAAAAATCCTCAGGGCAGAATTACTGCCTTAACTTGGGGCATATGCCTATCCCTGAGCCAATCCATGTGTCCAGAAAGAATAAAGCATTCTGATTGGCTAAAACTATGTAAGATGACCTCATTGTGACTCAGGAGGCTAATGTAAAGAGAACCTGGATGAACCTGGACCAAATCTCTAAAGCTGAACAATTCCTCCAGGAAAGGAGTGGGTTGATACTGCAAATGGATGTATAAAGCAGTGGCCTCCTCTTAAAAGCTACAGAAGTGGGTTGCTGGCTTTTAATACAGATTGGTAATTTTATACTTCTTTTTAAAAGGGTAGTTAGTATCTATGGTGAATTAATGCACTCTGCTCAATTTTAACATCTGTGGCACACACCACTGGGGATATTCTATATGCTGTGACGACTTGATCTGTGGAAGTGGTCCCTGAAGATTTATTCTGAGTTTTCTGAACATTCGCACCATTTGTGAGACAGTGGTCATATCTAGCATTGAACCCCCACAGCTTTATTCTCACTGTCCTTGATATATACTAAGTGCTTAGAAAAAAATATGGTTTTCAAAGACTAAAGTAGAAAAAAAGGGACACTGTATAATTTCTTAAAGTTCATATGTTGTAGAACCTTCTTGAGTATAAATGACTGCCTATAACCAAAACACATATTTTGGATGAATTTAAAATAAATAGTATTTGAATGCAGTGGGGTTTGAGTCTGGTTAGTCCAAGTTCATGATTCGAGAACTTGAAAGGCTCCATTGTGTTGCTTTTCAAGGGACCTCAAATATCCAAGTCCAGGGCTGGGGCTGTAACTCAGTGGCAGAGCGCTTGCCTAGCATGTGTGAAGCACTGGGTTTGAGCCTTAGCACCACCTAAAAATAAATAAAATAAAAAGCATTCTGTCCATCTACAACTACAAAAAAAAAATCAAAATCCATCGCCTTCAGGACCTCATAATATATATTTCCTTTCTAATGCCTCAGACTAATTCTTCTATTGAGAATCAAATTAAAATTTACTACATCCTTTCAGCTTTTTTATGTCTAGTTTTAGGGTGCTCTCTATATAGAATACATTTTTTGACCTCTTGTTACCATAATTTTGTAGGCCCATTTTTTCTGAGATGAAACATTTGGGGCCCTAAACATAGAGTTTGGGTCCAAGTATATTTAAGATTTTTTTGTTCTTTATGTTCAGAATGTCCTAAAATATCATGGTTAAATTGCTTCTTAAAATATGGCTTTCTTCATGTCATTTTCTTAATCAAGAACAAAGTCTTCAATTTGCTTTTTGGTCCTGCAGAATTAGTCTCAACTATCAAATTTCATGTTCCCTGTTCACTGTTCATCTCTACATTACTCATAAGATCTTGCCTTGGATCTAACCATCAGCCCTCAGCTTTTCCATTACCTTTTACTTTGATTGCAATCTGTTTTACTCATGGAAATTTCCCAGATTGTAATCTGGAGAAATATCCCTTATTTTAATTTTATATCATGTATGGACGGGGACCTGCATTTCTTAAATTGCTTTGAAAAACAGAAATGTGGATAAAAGGGTTCAGTGCTCAAAGTGGTTAAGGAAATTGTACTTCCTGCTGTTTTTTTTTTTTTTATTTTGAGGGCAGAGAGCAAGTATAATAAATGTTTTTTTTTTTTGCCCTGAATTCCAACATAGAGCTTGTCTCATAGTAGGCATTCAACAGTTGTAAAATGGAGTGCTGAAAAGTTCAGCCTTTCATTATGTAGTTGGCTGTGCTTTCTTCTGAGTTTGATATGCAACGTTCCATTTTATTAAAGGACCTGGAAACATTCTTTAAAATAGCACCTGTAATTTGCATGGGGTTTGTGTTTTTCATAGCCATTTACTGTAAGGCATGTCACTGGATGGAAATGAGAAAAAAACTCATGTTGCTCTAACTTGAATACTTTGACTTCAGTATGTGGAGGCATCAAGCAATAAATGTTATTTTGATGGTTGAAATATGGCATAACATCTTTGATTAGTATTCCATCTCCAAAATTTACTCTGAAGCAGCTCTTCCAATATTACATTTGGCTAAATATTTGGTGGTGCATTCTGACTCTTTGGAGCATGTGAATTCATTCTATTTCTCCTCTTTCAAATCTATTGCGCTTGAGTTTCATGGTTAAGGTAAGAAACTGAAGAGTTTCCTCAACCTAGTTGTGTATAAACTACTGCCTGTACTCATATCTCTAAACACATTTTATAGGGAGGATTTATATGTCAAAAGCTATAAGTTAGAGTTCCTAAGACAGAAATTCAATAATTTGAAATAATACCCAAGTAGTTGAACATTTCCTGCAGATATGCTGGTGGGCTAGGAACTTCTGGAAGAGAGATTGTCTAACAGCCCCTGACCACAGCAGCCATTCCTTAAGACTGTACCCTCTTAAACTAGAAGAAGTGACTTTTGTAAAAACTCATATATTGGAAGCTAGTTTTCTGTGAATCATGTTCCTCTGGATGTAGGCTATAGATCTGGAGTATCTAGATCTATAGCCTATAGGCTATAGACCTAGAGTTTGACTTTTTTGGTCCTTGATTCATTGTTTGTGGGTTTTATTTACAGCTGCCTGCCAGACTGAGTTTTAATACATTAGTTTAAAAAATTTTAATTATTATAAATCTAATATTTAAAAATTATTTTAAAAATTCTAAAACTAATAAATTAGCTTTAATAAATTCACAAGGGTTGTTAATTTAGATTATTAGATGGCCTTAGAAGCTTCGGGAAGTTAGGTGTTTTTAAGTGTGATCACTGAGGCATAGAAATCTTACCCAAGGTGGGATGGTTTCCAGAATATAGAGACTGTGTCTCTTCCAAGATTAGCTGGGCAAGTTCTCCAGCTCTTTCTCTCTTCAGAGTGGAGTGTGCAGGTATGATTGGACACAATGGGCTGGTCATCTTAGAATCATCTTTTTCTTGAAGCTTCTTGGATGTCTATTTTTCTTCTGTTTGGGAAAACTCAACAGCTTTCCACTGAGTAGTTCTTCTTAGGAAGAGGCTCAGATGCAGAGATCTCTATTTTGATCCTAAAGGATAATTAAAAATGGCACATGTGAGTCTTCATTTGTGACATGCATCAAGGACTGCTTTCTTCTGCTATGGAGTACTTCCCAGTTTGCATCTCTGGCACCTCTCCAAATCTCCCGTTTTTACTTTTTAACTCAATATTTAAGCATTTTTGTAACATTAGTGACAATATAAATGGTTAGTTGGCTGATCTCTAAGGTTTTGAGGATTCATTCCCATCCAAAAGCAAGGTCTAATGATGGTTGACAATAAAATTTCTAGGGGTGTGTTTATATTTTTTTTAAAGTAGGTGTTGTTTCTTTTTATCTAGGAGCTTCAGAGGTATTATTTTCCTGTGGATTTTTGAGGAATTTGACCCTTCACTATCACACACAGAAATGTCTGAGGAAATGGTCTCTGTTAAGCATTGAGCATCTCTTCTTTCCCTTTTGCAAAAAATTTGCATACTCTCTGCAAGCCTGCTTTACTGCAAGGTCAAGTAAATCTGTTGACAGTAGACCAGCTTCTCTGGGAACTCATGGTTTTCAAGGACTTAAAAAAAAAAAAAAAAGTAAAATCAGGACCATGGACAGCAGCTTCACCTGCATTGCAACATTGGTTATTTCATTGAGTTTTTTTTTTTTTTTGGTAGAAGATGAGCAGGCATGGAATTTCACCTTAAAATTGTAAGTGATCATAGGGAAGATTGTACATGCATTGGAAGGAACTAGCCTGTGCACAGCAGCTTCAGGCTGAGTCTCTGTGTACCTACCTGATGGTAATAGCAACATTTAAAAAACACTTTAAAATTAAAGCATTGTTACTTACATACACCAGCTATGTATTCAGGATGCTTTGGGAGAAGGCCCACACTTCTGGTTTAGGAGGCCATTTTTTCTGGTTTAGCTCCTCCCTGCCTCCCCTGCACTTCTTTCAGCTCTTTTCCTAGGACTCTGCCCTCCAGCAAGTTGTTGAATTTTGGTGTAAATAAGATTTTAATGAATCCAAATTAATCTTACCCAGAATATGGACTATGGATTAATTCTATACACTCTAATTATATCCTTTCTCATCCTGTATTCTAGACTCCATATAACTTAGCTAAATTTAAATCTACAGGCATAGCATACAAGACTCTAGAAAGTGTAGGAGGAAGTTCCAAACTTACACTCTCGCACTAAAGAGGGTAATTATATGCTTACCTTCCATACCTTGTTACATTTTACCATTAAATGCAGAATGTTGATTTGGGTAATCTGGAAATTGTTCTTGTGATGGATTTAAATTCCAATGAGTCATGTACGGATCTGATTGGAAGTGACAGGCCTGCCTCCTTTCCCCCTTTTTGCTTTCTCACAGTTAGCACCCAACAATCAGAGAATCCTGATTAGTGCTTTTGCAGAATGAGAGTGTGCAGTCTTTGCTCTTTCCCCATCAGATTAGGAGCTCCTCTTATTTGGAGAGAATCTGTTTCTAACTTGCATCCAAAGCTTGGGGCCACAATTGGAGCTTAGTACATGTGTGCTGAATAAATGGGTTGAAGTGGCATCATCAGCATGACAATCAGCTTGAGTGTGTGTGCTCGTATGGTATTCTCCTTTCCACTTTAGTTATCTGGGGTTAGTCACTGTTTGCAGGTGCTCATCCTCCAGCCTAAAGCCCTATGCCTCTTTTAAATAGTAGCATTTCCTTTTAGGGCATCTTAGAGGGCATTCCAAGAAGACAACTACTTTAGAAATTTCAGTATCTTACCTTTAAATTATGGAGAGGCATCATTTCTTGAAGTTGTCCCAAATGCCTTATCAAATCATCAGATTAGCATGACAGCTGCTTATTGTTTGCATTACTAGGTGCTCTGCTTCATGTGCAAGCTCTTTGAAAAACAGCTTTAGTGATGTATAATTGACATGCAAACTGCACATATTTCAAGTACATTTGATAGGTTTTGACATAGGTATAAATATGTAAAATGATCACTACAATCAAGGTAGAGAACAAACTGGTCATCCCCAACAGTTTCTTTGCCCCCCTTTAAAATCTCTCCCTCTCAGTCACTTTCTCCCAGCCCTCCCTCCCAGCCCTCCCCAACCTCTCCCCCATCACTAGGCAACTGTTTCTTTGCTTGCTATAATACTGTGAAGTATTTTCTCTTTTTGCAATGCTATTGATCAAACCCAGGACCTCATGCATGCTAGGCAAGCACGCTACTACCACTGATCTGTATCCTCAAACTGATTTTTGCACTTTCTTGAATTTCATGTAAATGGAGTCAGAAAGGATGTATTCCATTTCGTCTGGCTTCTATTGCTTGGTGTAACTTATTCTGACATTCACCTAGACCATATAGTTGGTCATATCAGTAGTTAATTTATCTTCATTGCTAAGTACTATTGTATAGATGGAACAAGGTATGTTTATTCATGCACTCATGGATAGATATTTCGTTTGGCTATTATGACTAAAATTGGTGAACATATGGATATGTTTTTATTTCTTTTAGGTAAATACTTAGGAATGGAATGGCTGGAGGCTGGATTATATGTAGGTGTTATGGGTTGAATTTTATCACCCTCCAAAATATATTAGAGTTCTAACCCACAGTACCTCAGAATCTGATCCTTCTTTGAAAAGGGCTCTTTACAGAGATAATGAAATTTAAATGAGGTCATCAGAATAGGCTTTAATCCAATATGACTACAATTCTTATAAAAAGGGGGAAATTAGAATGCAGACATACATGAGAAAGAAGGGACATGTGAAGCTAAAGACAGAGATCAGGGTGATGCGTCCCCCTAGCCAAGGATTGCCTGAGAAACCAGGGGATTGGTGTGGGACACTCTTTCCTCACAGCCCTCAGAGGGGACCAGCTGGACCTCTGTCTTCCAGAACTGAGACTATGGATTCTTGTTCAAGTTGCCCAGTCTGCAAAGCATTGTCAGAACCACCCAGCGAACCAGCACTGTAAGCGTATACTTCGTGTTTTAAGAACATACCCGACTATTTTCAAAGACTCGCCCATTTTGCATTCCCAGCAGCAGTGCTTAAGAGTTTTAGTTCTTATGTAATTTTTGTGGTTATTGCTGGTACCAGAGATTGAATCCAGGGGCACCGAATCACTGAGCCACATGCCTAGCCCTTTTTATTTTTTATTTTGAGACATAGTCTCATTAAGTTGCTTAGGGCCTCACTAAGTTGCTGAAGCTGGCCTTGAACTTGTGATTCCCCTGCCTCCCTCTGAAATTGCTGGGATTATAGGCTTGCACTACTGTACTCAGCCCATGGGTTTTAGTTCTACCTTAAGTTCATCAGCACTTGGTGTGCTTAGTCTTTTTTAAGTTTAGCCATTTTCATAGGTATGTAGTAGGGTTTCATGATGGTTTTAATTTCCACTTCTTTGATAATTAGTGACGTTCAACATCTTTTCATGGGTTTATTTGCCATCCACATATCTCCTTTGATAAAGTATCTGTTCAAAACCTTTGCCCATGTTTTAATTGTGCCATTTGCTTTTGAGATTTATATTTTCTACATAAATATAAGTCCTATTTCAGATATGTGATTTGCAAAACAATTTCCATTCAGTTTCTTATTTTTTTAAAAATTTTCACACCACTGTATTTTGAAGAGCAGAGGTTTTAAATTTTGTTTACATTCAACTTTTCAATTTCTTTTTTGCTGAAGTGTCATAACTAAAAACATCTTTGCCTAATCCAATGTCACAAACATTTTCACTTATATTTTCTTCTGGATGTTTTGTAGAACCTAGAAGTTTTACATTATATTTAGGGTTAGGATTCATTTTGAGTTAATTTTTATATATGGTTTGAGGTTTGAATTTAATTGGGGTTCTTTTCTTTGCCTAGTAAGGTTAATTGTATTGAAGTAACTGTTTTCCAATTGAACTATTTTAGGATTGTTGTAAAAAAAATTGATTGTACATGTTTGGGTTGATTTGTGGAACTTACTGTTTATATTCCATTGATTTATTGATCTATTTCCATCTTAATCTTGATAACTTTAGCTCTGTAGCTCTCAAGTGAGGGTGATTTTGATCCCTGGGGACATTTGCAATGTCTATAAACACTTTTGGATGTGACAGTGGGGAAGGGGAACTACTGGTATCCAATAGGTAGAGGTCAGGAAAGTGGCTAAATATCCAATAATACATGGAACAGTGCCCCCTAATAAAGAATTACTCATCCCAAAATGTCAATAATGCTAAGGTCCAAAGCATCCATTGCTTTATAAATCACCTTGAAATCTGATAGCATGTCTTCCATCTCTGTTCATATTTTCCAAAGTTGTTGTGAATATTCAAAGTCCTTTGCACCTCTTTACAAATTATAGAATCACCTTGTCAGTGATGCAAAAACAAAAAAAAAATCAAGATTTTGTTCCATTTCTGTATCAATTTAAAGACGGATATCTTAATGTTATTGAGTATTCCCATCTGTAAACACTGTTATTTCTCAATTAGGTATTTAGGTCTTGATTTCTCATAGTAAGGTTTTATAGTTTTTAGCAGCAAGTCTTATGTCTTATATCACACTGATCCTAAGTACTTCATTTTTCTGCTGATATTGAAAATTGTGCTGTTTTCAAATAGTAAAGTTTTAAAGAAGAAACATCTAATTTTTCCCCAAGAACTTGGAGAGTTGTTCAGTCCATAATCTGGTCTATTGGGTTTTGTAATCCCAGCCCCTCATATAACTGTATTCCTGGAATTCGAAGTGATGGAGACCCAAACTCATTTAGTTTGAGTAAAAACCAATATCTCATTGGGTCACAGAAAGAGCCACAGACCAGGCCCTGGAACTCAGGAATTGACAACATTTCTATTCCTTTCTCCTTAAGACCCCAAACTTTCTACCAGGCATTAGATTCATTTCTCAAAATATTCCTTGCTAAAAGACCTGGCCCTGTGAAGCCCCTGGGCCACATCCTTATGCTTTATGGATAGAGACGAAAAGTTTATTCTCAGCTACCTCCCCCCTTTTTTATTAGTGCATTTTAGTTATATATAATAATAATATTAGGGCTCATATTGACATAATTATACAATCAGCTAGTCCTTTTAGAAGATGCCTAGGACAAGCTGAAGTTGGTTAGTGACCCAAATCTAACCCTGCACAAAATGCTGTGGCCAATACATTTGGAACAGTGTTGGATTTTTAAGGATTATATTCCATTTTTGTGGTCAAAATGTTAGAGTCTCTAATTAGAACAAGGTGGTGAGGAGAACTGGAATAGATGCTCTGCAGAGACAAGCCATCACAGCCAGTGACAGACTCTTTAGACCTAGGTAGGCTGGAGAATTCAACAGAGGAGTCCTGTGCTGTATCATTAATTTCTCCTGGAAGTGGTGACATGAATTAATAGATGTTCACCTCATTCTCACTCTTTCTGTTTGCATGATTTCTTCTCTCATGGACCGAGGGCCGGTTTGGAAAGTATTTCTTCATTTTTATCTCTTTCCTCCATTCAAAGAATGCACATTTTGTTTGAAACCCTTGGCTTCCCAACTCAGAGTATCTAAATATGAATTGAGGAGGGTCCCATTCAAAAGGGATAAACATGAGCCATTGAAAGAAGGCAGGCATTAGAGCAGGGGGTTCTGGTAATAGAGTTGACTCTCGTTCTATTGTGATTGCCAATCCTGAAAAGTATCTTCCATTTCTCTAAGCCTCAGGTTTTCTTTCTGCCATTTGGGAAGGAAATAGATATGTAATAAAATTATATTAAATAATTATAAAACCAAATTATATTAAATTATTATATTTGTATATATTGTATTTTATTTCTCAAGAGGATCCTACCTTTATTAGGTTCCAAGTTTACAACAGAATTAAATTCTGTTGATGGCATTAGATGGTTCCTTCCCCTCCTCTTACTTCGCTGCCCACTCCCCCAGTGCCATTGGATTACCTTTTGGTTGAAAAGCTCTCAGGAGATGGATCCAGAAGGTGTTTTCTGACAAGCCCAGCTTTTGTAGCCTTGCAAGAGCATGGGAGGGCTACAGTGTGGGAGTGTTGCTTCTACTCCTTGTGGGAATAACTATCTCTACACTTACATAAGGAATTTGTGCAGGCATTTTGTGTCCTCAGCTAAAGAATCGTTCTTCGATAGGAGAGTACAGTGAATAAAAGTTTGCATTTAGAGATAAAAGAAAGATATTTGTTTTTCTATACTGTTTTCCATCTTTTTCTTCTCTGATGCCCTCCAGGTCCTACTAGTAGCAAATGTGAAGGAGAAGGAAGATAGCCACAAAACTGTCGTTACCATTGCCAGTTGTTACCTCATGTGCACCAAAGCCACTGTGAGGACTTTTCTCTGTTGCTTTATTTAATCCTCACAACAGACACATGAAGTATTATCTCCATCTTCTGGATGAAGGAAACAAAAATGTAGACAGAAATGTATAGCCACAGTTATATAGCTAGTTACTGCCAGGGCTGGCCCTGGAAATGAGATCTGGCTCATTCTGAAGCCATTTTTTGTCATGATGTTCTGTCTTCCAGGGGTCTCAGGAAAAGAAGGGCTTTTCAAGGTCAACCCCTGGCCACGGAGAAATGAGCAGACACTGAAGTTGAGAAGTTTTCTTTTGGTTAAAAAAGTTATTTCCTATGGTGAGAGAAGTGACATTAAAAAAAAAATCCATGGATAATATGTAAAACAGGATCTCCTAGGCTTTGCTTTGACAGTTGAGCTTTGCAGGTTACAAAGGAATCTGGACATTGAGTTATGCCTTAGTTCTCCTGACACAGGTGATTCTTGGATCATACTTTAAGAAAAGCCAAATTAGCCTATTATGTAATCATAATAGGTTCTGAATTCATTGTGGGATCCAGGTTTGCATTAATTTGGCCTTAAAAGACGTGTGTGTTTGTGTGTGTGTGTGTGTGTGTGTGTGTAAGAGAGAGAGAGAGAGAGAGAGAGAGCGCGCGCGCGCAGGATAGGAAGAGAAAGCAAAGCATGGGAAGGTAATTAGGTTCTCAGGAAAAGGACTGTGCCGTTGGAGTCAGCTATGTATAGCCCCAGGGCTGTACTCCACATGCTGATGGGTGTGCATAGCTTCTTGCTTCAAAGAGTCTCAAAGGCACTGTCCTGCCCCGGTCACTTCTAGACTACAGACTGCAGTTCAGCCTTAGCCAGTCTCAAAATATTTGTTTTGACCACTAGAGAGATGAAATAGTGGAGCCAAGCAAAGCTATTACCACTCTAGAAAAAAAGAACAGAGGAAAAAAATTAAAAACCAAAAAAATTCCACCACAACATTTTGTTAAAGGGGCATCGGGAGCAACATCTTCCACCAACGCACAGGAAGCCTCCTCCTTCATCTCTCCTGCAGATCCCATCCCTGGACCCTGACTTCCCTTCTTCCACTCTTCATAGAAAACCAGAGATCTTTTCACAAACATGGAAGAAATAAAACCTTCTGTGTTCAAGTCCCCGTCTAGAATGTAAGCTATAGGAAATTGAATAATTTGTATTATCCAATTTCTAGGATGATACAAATTATCCAATGTTAATCGGATAATTCTTGGCATCTAGACTGGCGCCTGATACATGGTAGATGTTCAATAAGCTGTTGCCTGACAGAAGGCATGTGGGAATGCACTCTCCACTGGCTTTGACCACACTCTGAATAAAATACAAATTTCTGAACATAGCAGACAGGCTCTTTCTAACCTTCAGCTTTATCATCAGTATTTCCCTTTCCCTTGCTCACTGTAGTCTAGCTTTCTTTTAGCTCCAGAATCCATCAGACATCTATATGCCTCTGGCTTCTCCAGTGCTATTGCTTCCGGGTGGAATCTGCTGCCCTTGGCTATGACTTTCAAGGCACCTGCCTATCATCCAAGTCTCGGCTTGCTATCACTTTCCAAAAGGGGCCTTTCTCATCTTCCCCTGCCTACCAATCTTCACCCTCCCCACCCCCCATCATGCACATTGGATTCTCCTGGCTTTTCTGTTTTATTTTCCCTTTTTGGCTTTCAACACAGTTTGTATTTATTTCAGTATTTATTTAATTCTTCGCTCAATCATTCATTGCCCATTTGTCCCACTGGATGATAGGTTCCATGAGGGCAAGAACTTGTCTCTTTAACTCCCTTCTGTATACTGAGGGCCTAGCTGAGAAGAGATTGTACATAGAAAAGACCCTGAATAAATATTGGTTGAGTGGACATACCTTTTTTTTGGCTGCAGGATATTCCAACTAAATAATTTAAGTCTTGGATAGGAATATTCAGTACCCTGCATTCAAGAAAATGCAGCCAAACACCGGCTAACCCAGATTCGTTAAAAGGAAAAGGGCAAACCTGTCATTGTGTGGGGATGTCGGAAATGATGGAGTCGATGCAGACGGGCCAACTGACCTGTCTTGCTGGTAATTAGTAGCCCGAGGCGAAGCTAGTAGCAAGAGTGGGCGGGAGGCAATACTTAACCACCCAATTAAAAGGCTGTGGGAGCTTAAATTTAGAAGCTGTCTGTGGCCATGCCATAGAAACCACACTGAGGGAGACAGTTGGTTGCACAGCCCTTGCTCGGAGGGCCATTCTTGCATGTCAGGAAGATAATTAAAGACACTGTGACTCTGCACATTTGCAAATTATGTCCAGTGGTCCTGTTGTCCTGAGCAGACGAGACCAGAATGAGTTAAGGCCTGGGCCCCTGCATAGATGATTCCAGGTCAGAAAGTATTTAAAATCCTCCTGTTTGAAAGAGAGGAAGGCATTTTGATGGATGCCAACCAGGGAGAGGCCTGGGTATATTTTGAGCCGGGGGACCTGTACTCACATACTAGCTCATCCATTAAAATACTTCATGACCTTGGGCAAGGCCCTCAGCCTCCTTGTGGATCGCATTTAGATTGAGGATGTTAGGACTCTTGGTTGGAAATAACCAAAGATTTCTTTTTTAAAATATACTTTTAGTATATTTAGTTGATAGACATAATACCTTTATTTTGTTTATTTTTATGTGGTGCTGAGGATTGAACCCCATGCCTCATATGTACTAGGCAAGGGCTCTGCCACTGAGCAATAGCCCCAGCCTGACCAAAGATTTGACCTGAGATTTTGTTAGGCAAAAAAGAAAAGAGAAGAAAAGCCTTAATTGGCCCACATAACTGTCTGTGCTGATGGCAGAAGGTGCCTCTGGCCTGGCTGGATACAGGAATGGAAATAATTCCCCTGGACCTGATCCCGCCTCTCTGTCTCTTGGCCTCAGGCTCCAGTGGCTCTATTCTCACACTAGTGTTCTCTGGTGACGAGAAACACTGTAGCCTCTATCTCACCATCAAGTCTTTTTACCACAAAAGACTTTCTTGCAGGCATCCTGAAATTCTCCAACTGGTCACTTGACTGGGGGTAAGTACATCCATGTGAGGCGGAAATTCCTCTACCTGGGAGAACCGGAATCACTTGGCTTTTGGCACCCATCTTTCATAGCCCTGATAGCAAGCCCAGGAGGTCAGCTGCTTCCCCTGGCACACCTGAAACTCCCTCACCAAGATGCAGTGGGAAGGGGGCCAGCACGAGAATAGAATGCATCCAGATGGGCTCTGGGCCTGCTTCACTCTCAGAATTTACAGAGTTCCAACAGCAGCTGTTCCTGATGATTTTGCACTGTGTCACATGCGATGGATGAAATCCACAGAGCAGCATGATTGCAATGGCTCAGCAGGCTGGGCCTAGGGTTGGGCAGAGCTGGGTTCAAATCCTGTCTCCCCTCTGCCACAGTGAGTTGCTGTAGAACTCTGGAGAAATTACCTAAATGCCTTCTCTCCCTAGTAAAAGGGAATAATGCCAATACCTATTTAACTGTGTTTTTGTGAGGATCAGGTGACATCATTTGGAAAAGTGCTTTGCACACACAACAAACACACACAGTGATTTTAAAAATTACTTTTGTGGGTATAAATAAGTCCAGACCTTCCATTCTCTTCTCTTTAAGAAAACCCATAGTAATGCAGAATTATGTGGATAACCTTGAATGTGCTCTCTTTTCTAAATGTTTATCACTTTGTATTAGTTTTCCAATTGTGTCATGGCAGGTTGTCGTGGTAGTGCCTTATTTAATATTAAGCCTGTAGTCTAACCTCTCCTTTTCCTGATATTGTGGATAAATTTCCCATCAAGGAGCAGAGCTGTGCTTTTACATCTACCAGTGTGTCCAGGCTCTAGCACCGTTGAATGAATCCCTGATTCAGCTCCAAGTAATGAAGCTTTCCTAAGGTCATGGTGCCTATGATAGATGACTTAGTTATCCTCAGATGCTCCAACACAAGGAAAAAGCTATTATCTCTTATTATTGAGTGCAAAAGAGGTATTCAATAAATAATTACTATGAAATTCATGACTTTATTATAGCATTTCTATCCATGATCTTATTCTGTTAACATTTTTAGAAGTTCATATGCAGACATGGGGTGGAGCTAGCTCCTCTTTGTCACATTAATCATTGGAGGACATATTCGGAGCCCTAACTTGAGTACTTTCTGTGGTACCCAATAATTGGAGGAGAAGCGTCTAGGGTCTGCTTCTTCTTATAACCATTCCCTCCTCCTTTCCTTGTGTTACTCCAAATAACATGTTATATAATAATAATATAGAAGAAAAGTGTCTTGGAAATATAATCCTGGCTTATGTTTCTTAAGCTCTTTCATGTACATCATTTCATCCCTCAAAATTTCTTGGAAAAGGTTTTCCTTGAGATGAGAGCTGATTTTCCTTTGGTGAGTCTACTGTCTGATGAGGTTGTGTCTGCCTCAGTGTAGTTTATTTCATTTTCTAAGGAAGTCATGGCATAATAAGTAGTGTGGGTGAACACACTGCTCCCTTTCCTAAAAGTCTGAAAGATCTCATTTATTTCTGGGGTACATAGCTTACAGGCTTACTACATCTCTGCTTCTTCTCCCCTCCACAAAGTGAGATGTGACCTCTGTCTGTTGACTTACGATAAGTTCTTTCAGCACATTGTATATTAAGAAAAACCAGGATGTTTGTAGTCGGAAAAATCTCTACAAGTGAACATATGTATCTGTGAACACTTGAGTAGGGTGGGATGTTTACTGTTTCTGCTTATCCCAGTCACTCTCCAGGGTACCTTGTAGTCCTTCTGAGGTCACTGAACATAGTCCCTGCCTCTGGCCTGGGGAAGGCACTGGATAAGCACTTGTTCATTCAGTTTCTCTCTTTTGGAGATTGGAATCTTGGAACAACCCTGTGGCCAGTGCACTTCAACTCCTGGTTAACTGGCTCTTCCTTCAAGCCTGAGATATTGCAATCCTTGAGTGAAATGTTACTTTCTCCCTTAAGTTAAGGCAGTGCTAATTCCAATTGATGGCCCACACAGGACTCTGATTCACACAGGTGGCACTGATATCTACACTGAAGTGCCAATGAATGTTCATCCTCCCCATACTCTGATTTCCCTTGGATATGTCTCCAGGAGTAGGATTGCTGCATCATAAGATGGTTCTGTTTCTAGTTTTCTGAGGAAACGTCGTATTATTTTCCATGATGACTATACTCATTTCCATGTCCATCAATGGCATGTGCGAGTTCCCTTTCTCTCACAAGCATCTAATTATTACCCGATGAATTTCTTTTTTGAGTTCCCTTTCTCCCAGAAACATCTAACTATTACCCCGATGCATTTCTTTTATTTTATTTTTAAAATTTATTTTTATTGGTGCATTATAATTGTACAAATAGATTCATTGTGCCATATCTGTACATAACTTGATCAATCTTATTTTCTGGTACCTTTCCTTCCTCCTCCCTCCCCAAATCTACTTGCTCTACTCTATTAATCTTCCTTCTATTATTATTATTTTAATTAGTAAACTCATTATAAAAATAAGTGGGATTTATTGGGGTATACTCATTCATGGATATAGCATAATTTGGTAACTTTCTTTCTCTGGTACTTCCCTATGCCATCCCCTCTTCCTTCCCTCTTGATTCTCTTCCTCTACCCTTATATTTTCATGAGATTCCTTTTAAGATTTCTCTCTCTCTCTCTCTCTTTCTCTCTCTCTCTCTCTCTCTTCCATCTATGAGAGAAAGCATTCAACTTTTGACTTTCTGGGTCTGGCTTATTTCACTTAGCATGATGTGAACCTATTATATTTCTAAATGGAAAAATTTTCCGTAAGATAGGAGCCATTTTTGACTAGAGCAATGATTGAGGAACTTTGCCTTAAGTCCTAGTGTTCAGTTGACTCCATCTGGACTGGTTCTGGGAGAATGAGGTTAACTGGCTCTTCCTTCAAGCCTGAGATATCACGGATCCTTGAGTGAAATTTTACTTTCTCCCTTAAGTTAGGCAGTTCTAATTCCAATTGATGGCCCACAGAGAACTCTGATTCACACAAGTGGCACTGATATCTACACTGAAGTGCCAATGACTGTTTGTCCTTATAACTGATTGGTGTCCAAAAACTGACTGGTGAGTGGGAAAGATGACCAACTTCTTGTTCTCTGATTTCTGTGTTCTGTGACCATGTCTTTAGTGACAACACTGCTGAGGCTGTGTCTCTTGAGATTTTTTTTTCCTTTTAATTGAAAAGAATGTAGCTCTTGTGATTTTTTTTCCCCCCCTGAGCTGGTGAGAAGCCAGTTTAGCTTAGAGATGGAAGCACTGTCCATGTGGCATCCTGAAACTCCATTAGCCACAGCTGCTGAGAACAGCTTCAGGGTAACAAGATTCTGGTAGGCAAGTCACCAGCGAGCAGTACATACAAAGCTTGAGGCAGCAGAGATGAGCACCATGTGTTGGTAGAAGGCAGAAGTGGAGGCCCTCGAATGGGAAAATAAACAAGGAGAGAAATGAATTACAGTAGATGGGGTAGAGAGAGAAGATGGGAGGGGAGGGGAGGGGGGATAGTAGGGGATAGGAAAGGTAGCAGAATACAACAATTACTAATAGGGCATTATGTAAAATTGTGGATGTGTAACCGACGTGATTCTGCAATCTGCATTTGGGGTAAAATTGGGGGTTCATAACCCACTTCAATCTAATGTATGAAATATGATATGTCAAGAGCTTTGTAATGTTGTGAACAACCAATAAAAAAAAAGTGGAGGCCCTCACCTGCCGACTTCATGGTTGGGGATCCTCATTATCCCCCATTGTCTTTATGAACAAAATCGAAAGATCTCTATCTCTTTCTATGCTGAGCTTTGAGTTTAGCAACTTTTAATGGAATTAATGGACAGAGACATCAGTCAAAGCAGATTGCTGGCTGTACTGACATGCCAGCCTGCCATATCTTCATAGACAGCCAAATTAAGGGTTTATTTACTTCCTCAATTTACTGTAAATGGAATTAACAACAGGCAATTGGGGAACCTGGAGAACCACAGATGCCAATAGAAGCAGCCACATCTTTCATATTTTGTGCTTATTTCTGTGACTGAGGAAGGGGACTACAGAGAAAAGTGTAGGTTGATTTTCAATCATCATCAACATCATCATTGTTATTGTTACTATAATTGCTATTAATCAAAGACTGAGACATTTCAAATGCAAAACAAAAAATCTAAAATGTGATGATGCCCTGAAGTGGCCCTCTTGTGCCCTCTTGTCTCCTGTTCGTTTTTTAAAGAACAGATTTGAAAATTCATGTGCACTTCTGAATAAAAATAAGTTAGTTTTTAAGATCCACTTCCAATCAACCATAGAAGGAAATCTCACTTCTTTTGCAATGAATGGCTTTCAGGTCTTCTCTTCCCATTAGGTGAACCACATCCGAGTGTCTCTCGTAATAAGATATATATGTTGGGAATGGCTGTGGGTGATGCTATAGGGCATTTATAATAGACCTAGGGGAACAAGAACTTTGTCATCTCGGTGTCACGTGCCTTTGAGAATAGTCCAAGAACATTTGAAATTTTTATTAAAATTGTTATAACTTATAAAATTAATAATAAAATATTACAAAATTAAAATGGTGATTAATAAATTGCTATTCTCATTGCTAGAAAGTGTTAGGAACCCTTCTTTGGGAAGGAGGTTGTTAGAGCTGAAAGAATTGGCACCCAGGGTGGGAACCTGGCTCTCTGGTTCTTTTACCCTGGACAAGTGCCTCTTTCTCTCTGGCATTGATTTTTTTTTTCCTCTCATCTAGAAAATGGAGACTCGGTAATCTTCAAGATGCCTTAACTTGAGAGATATTTTTGATTCTGTAAATTGCTCTTGGGGTCAGCCAACAGGCATAGGGGGAAGATGTGATCATAACTTTAGAGCAGTGTTCACAGCAGAGGGTCCCAGTCGTCCATAAGCTTGGGCCTCATTGGAAGTGCTTATGCAAAAAGGAAGATTCCGGGGCCTTTTCCCTAGAGAATCCAATGTGGTAGCACTATGGCCAAAATCTTGACTTAAACAGACCCTTTTGGAGTCTGTGAGGCGTGTACATGTCTTAAATGAGGGGTGATGTGGTAAAAATATGAGAATCTTCATAAGGTTAAGCATCATTTGAAGGAGGAACTCCCTTTCGAAAATAGTTTTTCTTTTTCTTGAGTAAACTCACCCACACCTGATTCTTAGGAAAATATGGTAATTGCTTTGAGCAGATGTGCCTTGATTTGTGCAGAATTAGAGGAGGTAGAGGAACTCCTGGAACAATAAAGAACAGGCGTGCCAGCTGAACAAGAGCAGTCCTGGGACTTCCAAGGGAACCAGGTGAGGAGTGGGAAGACTAAAGTCTTGTTCCCAGCATTGCTGTTTGTGTTCCTATAGTCTTAGATAAGTCAAATGAGCTCTCTGAAATGTGCTTATTTACTAATGGGGGTAGGTTCTCTGATGCACCCACATATCCCCTCAGAAATGAATAAGTTAAGACTGAGGGTGTAGCTCAGAGGTAGAGAGGGTGCACAGTATACTGGAGGCCTTGGGTTTGATTCCCAGTCCAAAAATTTTAAAAATTTAGAAATAAGTGAACTTCCTTTCCCAGCTGCAGGAAATGGTCCCAGAGCATGGCCCTTGACTCATTGCTATCTTTGGAAATGGCCTCAGCTGGAGAAAACTGCCTTGCCCAGTGTCTGTTTCTTAGGCAAAACTGAAATAATGACTCATCGCCGTGCAGGTGGAAAGGCCCAGCCTCTCCGCCACAGCCACTGACAGTTCTAAAGAGCCAGCCTGGTCCAGAGCCCTGCAAGGGACTCACTGAGGCTCTTGCTGGGATTCCTCACAGCTCAGCTTCTCCCTCTGCCCAACTAGACATCTATCTCCTTCCTTCCAAAGGGGTGGATTATGATCACTCCCTGATAAAGACCTTACCCACACATCTGTTTGAAGAAACCCAATCAGGGACAGCAATACCTGTTGACTATCCTTTATCCAAAATGTGTGAAACCAGAAATTTTTCATGTTCCAGATAATTTGGGGTTTTAGAATATTTGCAAAAATATAATGAGATAACTTGGGGATGGGATGAAAGTCGAAACACAAGATTCATTTATGTTTCATATAACCCAGGGGTAATTTTATGTACTTACTTTTGACCATGACTGAAGAATTGTGGAATTTTCCACTGTGGCATCATGTTGGCATTCAAAATCTTGTTTTTTGAAGCATTTTGGATTTTGAATTTTCAAATTAGAGATATTTATGGCATGCTACCATTTATTGCATGCTAACTATCGGTCAGGTAAAATATCAATACAAACATTGGTTCTGTTTTTGTCCTTGAAACCGTTCTGTCAGGAATTCTCATGTCATTTGAGAAGTACTGTATGTGTAAGAGGAAACGTGGTCTGTAAAGCTGCTTTGACTACTGCAAAATAGAATTACTGCTAATGATACATTTTGACTTTGCAATTTTTTTTTTTTAATATTCTCCAGAAGTCCTCTCCAAGTTAAAGCCTTCTAACTAGCTCTCCTTTCTTTCCTCCCTTGTCCACTACAACCTGCCCCCATTCAACCACCTCAAAGGGAACCCAGAGGCCTCTTGGGCCCCAGATTCTGGCTTTTCACAAGTGCTCTGTAGATTATGGTACCACTGTCTTTTACAAATGGACTTTGCATGGAGTTCTGGCTGCTGATTTTCAAAAAAAATCCAGAAAATATACTTGCACAGGAACAAAAGGAGCACTGGCTCTCTGTGTCTCTGGAGCCTCCGTCTTAATGTTCCACACCTTAAGCTCATTCATTCACCCCTCCACCGCACATTTTTCTGCCATTTATCATGTATTCGAAGACATGCTCAGCAGAGGGCGTGGCTAAAGGGATGACTGCCTTATGATGACTGTTTATTTTTTTAATTAAAAAAAAATAGTTGTAGATGGACACAGTGCACTTATTTATTTTTATGTGGTGCTGAGAATCGAACCAGTGCCTCACACATGCTAGGAAAGCTCTGCCACAGAGCTACAGCCCCAGCCCTTCACAGTGACTATTTTAAGAGGCTGAGTCCCTAGTATCATCCCAGGCCTTGCCCAGTCATTTCCATATCCTGATTTGGGGATTTGGGGGTTTGGGCTCAGTGGATTCCTTGTGCAGCTGTGCATATGCTGATTCCCTTGGTGCATCTAGGAGTGGCAAGAGGTCCCCCCTTTCTGAGGGCTGATAGCCTGAAATTCTTTGTATTTGAAACAGCTAGAGAATTCCCAAATTAAACTAAACATACTCCCTCCCCTTTTTTTTCTTTCTTTTTCCATACTGCCAATCAAACCCAGGATTCTGTGCATGCTAGGCAAATGCTTCACCACCCAGCTGCATGCCCAGCCCATTTTATTTTTATTTTAAGACAGGATCTCTCATGGTTGCCCAGACTGGATTTGAATTTATAGTCCTTCGCCTCAGCCCCCCAAAGAGCTGGGATTCCTAGTGTGCAGCACCACATCTAGCTTAACCAGACTTCTTGACTGGAAATATCTTCCTTGGATTTGGCTTAAACTCACAGAAGGATTTCTGTTATTTTTTCACCAAATTTTCTCACAACCTAAGAAGGAGTTGCACTTGGTTCAAAATAATTGTTAAAATTTTTCTTCAAAGCCTCACCAGCCGGCTCTCTGCCAACAACCATGTTTATTTTTTTAGAGAATCAATTGTACACTCAACAAAGGACTCATCCCTTACAGTCAATATTCCCTTCCCTGCATACAGATAATATTTATTGTAGCAACTTGAGGGACCAGAGTCAGTTTCTTTCATGGGGTTACCGGTAGCCAATCCAAATAGCAGGTGTTTGGAACATCATCTCCCTAAGCGCTGAGATTTTATCTTAATCCTGTTTATTGGCACACAGATCGGTGGGAAGGACTGTGATTCTCTGCTTTTCTGAAGCCCAAAGATAAAGGTGTGGAGTGTGGACGGTGTTTACTGACTCAACCCCCAGGATACCTTCAGATGACCCAGCAGGGAGCAGTCTGCGGAATGTGCAGAGCAGTTATTATTCTTGGAATGAAGGAAGCATGGGAAGATTTGGATACTGAATTTTGCAATTGTATTGTGTAAGGAATGTGAAGAGTTGTGAGGATTTAAAAAATAAGCATCATATAAATTCTTTCCAAAAATTACTCATTCATTCTATACATATTTATTTGGTTCCTGCTGGGTTCCATACGGCGTCCTAGGTAAATATGGAAAAACATGGAGACTGGGTCCTGAAGTTTCCAGTCCCATGTGAGAGTCAGAAAAACAATATAGTATCAGAGTAGTATATAATGGTGGTGCATATTATGAAGCAAATGGGAAAGAGATCAGGAATAATGATGAATAAGGGTTGAGGATCAGGAGCTGTTTAGGTTGTTACTGAATATGGTCTTTTCTGCATAGGCCCCACGAGGAAGGAGAGCCCTGAGCCTGTGAACTCTATGACATGGCCCACTGGCAGAGGGTCCTGCAGGCATGAAACCCTGACTTGGGAAGCTCCAGAGAAGGCTAGTGTGTCTGGAGTTTGGCAGAGGGAGTGAGACTGGTTTGAAGATGTGGGTGAGGACATGCATGGAGTCTGTAGTTGGCCAGGGTAGGAATTTAAAGTTTAGGTAGTAGAGGGAATGGGGACAATGGATTATAGCCTGGGCCTCATCTAATATTAAGCAGCAACCAAGGCCGTGCCTCAAGCGAGTCACTGCAGCTTGCTTGTATCAGCTTTCAAGGAGGTGAGACTTGGGCAAGTCACCTGTATAGTGCACCAACCTTTTTGGGAAAAATTCCTCCAAAATACAACCTAGAAGTTAAGAGCATGCACCTGGCAGTCAAACCTCTCAGGGCTGGAATCCTGACTCCACCACTGATTTATCAGCTAAGTAACTTGGACAAGTTAATTCCTTCTTTGAACCCAGGTTTACTCCTCTGTAAAACAGAGGTAATAAGATTATCTGTTATAAACTCATTTAATCCCCCTGGGGTTTCATTCCGTGAAGAACACCAGATAAAGCAATCCGCGGCTGAAACACTGGTTTATGAGCTACAGCATGACTAAGGCCATTAGGGAAGATGACAGTCTACAGAACCGAGAAGTTTATTCTCTGGTCCATTTCACTTATTATTTCTTACTTTTCCTGCTGTACCCTCGCTTCTCTTTCTCAAACTCTTACAGAGAGGCTCGCTCCACGTGGAGTGAGCTGGTGTATTTCTAGGTGATGTGTTCCTGTTGACTTCATTTACAGATGGCTCTCCTCACTGTGAGAGGCAGGGATGGGTGAGGATGGGGGCTCCTGACTATGGAACCTAAGGTGGGTTAATGCAGTGACCTTGTTGCCAAGACCACAGCATTGGGAGGTTCATAGCTCTGAGCATGGCTTGTGTTAGACATGTGACCCCTTTGCAGTCTCCTCCTCATACCCTTTGTTTCTTAAGATGTGGCATTGATCCACAACACAGTGTCCTTATTCACAGACTGGGCATATTGGGTTTGTATTAACTAAGCCAGAGATGTTTCTTTTGTTTGTCTTAAGTGACACTAAAGAGAAGTTTTTCCTAAGGACAAAGGTCACCTTCTTCATATGTCCCACAAGGCCTCCTATAATCTGAGTTCTGTTGTTTCCTAAGCCACATTCCTCTCTATACCCCAGCTTCACTTCCTGACTCATCCAAATGGAACCCCAGTTTACCAATGACCTATTACCCCTTCCCCTGTGCCTCAGCACGTGCTACCCCTTTGCCTGCCGTTATTTTCTGTTCCACTCCTTCCCCTTCCTTCCGCTGTTTGCTTGGTGGCCACCTTCTTTGGAATTTTGACTTTCCCAAACCTGAGTTAAAGGTGCCTCCCTATGTTTCAGTGATCCTTGGATTCCTTTCTCTCATTCCATTCATTGCTGCTTATGGTACTTGTTCAGATATTTACCCTTGTTTTCTACCATGGTTTGTAAGCTCCATGGGTATGGGGTCTTTAGCCATTCTTTGTTGTAGTCACTCGTACATCTCCATGTACCAGTCACACCAGACATACAACAGGTATCTACATGTCGTTACATGCATAAATGAATTAGACCGGAGCTCCATCATAACTATATCCAGACATGATTCAAGTGGGCAGAAGCAACACCTTCAGAGCTCAACAGGCTAACGCCCTGCTCTCCTTAACAGGAAGACTCTTGGAGCCACTGCTAGGAACTCTCTGATCTTACATGAAATGCATCCATATCATTTGTAAAACTGGAATTATCTGATAGGGATTAAATGTTTGGTCCATAGGAATCAAGCAGCAAGAAATCCATATTCTTTGAGGCTTAAGATAGCATGTTTGTTAGGCTACTTGCTGCTAGATGAGACAAGATTGGATTTTTGTGGTCCCCTCTGGAAAAAACCTTCAGTGTCAGCTTGCTGAGAGCTAGGCTTATTTGCCCAGGAACATGTAATGCTGTGATAATCTCCTTTAGTTCCAGAAAAAGCTGAAAGCTATAGACAGGTGTTTGATCCACTAATCCATATCCCATGGCTTACTATTGATTGAGTTTGGATAATGGTGGGAACTTCATTGCCTTTCTGCAGAAAAATATTTTTATGTCCTAGAAGCCCTTATTTCCCCATCCAGATTTCAGAGAAGACTGCATGGGACTCATTGTGTCTTCCTTCCTTTGTGTGTGAGGGAAAAGAGAGAAACCAATGTCTCGCTCTACAAACCCCAAGAGAGAGGGTCTCCAATGAATAAGGGATTATTACAACCATGGCTCCTTTCGAATCTTCACAGTGGATGATGTTTCTCAGGATGAACTATGATTTACTCTGGGAATAATAGAAGGGAATCAATTCTTTTCACTTGTAAATTCTATACAATACCGCTAGTCCCTGGGATGGATATATGGGAATCAGAATTGATATATCACATTTAAAAAGGCACTAACTTGATCCAATGTGGCAGTAGCTATGTTAGCACCATCACCAAGACACATTTTCCAGGCATTTTGGATTCTTAGGGTCCCAGGCTTACTTAAAATAGAAACCAGCAAAGGTTTGAGTGATTTTTGTCACTGAGTAACCTGGTACTCAATGGAGTACCAGGAGATTGGACAATATTCAGTTGCAAGCATGACACAGAGGTATTTTCATAAGTTTTTTTAAAATTTCTTTTTGTAGTTGTAGATGGACAGGATGCCTTTATTTATTTTTTATGTGGTGCTAAGGATCAAACTCAGTACCTCATACATGCTAGGCTCTGCCTAGCTCTTCCACTGAGCTACAGCCCCAGCTCTTTTATAAGGTTTTTTAAAAAATTTTAATACATTATATATGACAGCAGAATGCGTTACAATTCATATTACACATATAGAGCACAATTTTTCATATCTCTGGTTGTACACGAAGTAGAGTCACACCATTCATGTCTTCATACCTGTACTAAGGTAATGATGTCCATCTCATTCCACCATCTTTCCTACCCCCATATCTCCCCTCCTGTCCCTTCCCCTCCCTCCTTTTGCCCTATCTAGAGTTCATCTAATCCTCCCATGATCCCCCACCACATTATGAATCAGCATCCTCATAAGGGTTTTTTAAAGCCACAAGTTTATATTATTTCCACTGATCTTTAAGACCACCCCTTCCCATCTCCATGATAACTCACAGAATAAACAAAGCAGGTGGAGACTTTGGGTTGTTACCAATAGGTCAGGATCCTTTAGGCTCCATTATTACTTCACTCCATATATAGCTCTTTCTCAGAGGACCCTGGAAAAGCTTCTAAAATAAAAAAAACTCCAGACTTGAAGCAGATGTTAGGAGAAGTCTTTTAATACATTTGGTTTGGAACAACAAGAAACCCACCCATGAGCTCAATGCCATCCAACTTTGGTGGGAGGTGGGTGGTCATATAATGTGACTGGGAATAGATTAAATATTTTTTGCTCTTTTTAGTTTACTGCATGCTGGACTTTCAGTTTACACTGATTTATAATTAATATTAGCCCTCAATTGTCTCTGGCATTTGAAACCTTAGTTATTATTTCTTAGCAGAATCACAGAAACTCAGAAATATAAGGAAAGATTATCCAGCCCAATCCCCCTCATGTATCAATATCAAGCTCAGACAGTGAAATTAATTTCCCTGAATCTTTCTTCCATTGTACATATCCTGTGATCGTGTTAGTCGAAATGCACAATGTTTAATTTTAAGGTTTCTGTGTGCTAGGAATTATCTGAGACTCCAATTTCATTATACTTTTTTTTTTTTTTAAATAAGGATGAAGGTAATCAGCGGCCAACATCTTGGAGAGCTGAAGTATCCACCGCCACTCTCCAACAGACTGCAACAATAAAACAGGTCTGTGTCACTCAGCCCATCCCCCATACATCGGGGAATCCGCATAAAACCTCTCCTAGGCTTTCCAGGGGAGGGAGTATCAGAGTGAGCCCGCATAAAGACTAGGGGAAAACCAGAGACACCTGACCTTCAACTCCCCCTCCCATCAACAGTCAAAACGAAACCTGTCTAGCCAGCGCTGGGGGAGGGGCAAGCAGAAAAAATCAAAACGATAGAGTGCCAGGGATCCCAATATCCAATTGTGCGACCCCGGGGATCTGGGCTGACTGATTCACCCGGCCTTCCCCGCGGCTACAGAAGGCGGGGTGCCGCAGAGAAGTGATTAATTAGCAAGCAGGGAGAAAAGTGGCTGCAATTCTGTGGAATCCTGCCGGATGAGCCCACACTAACCCCCGGGCTGAGTGCGGGATTTCAGAGGGAGAAGGAAGCGGTACAGTTCTATCCCCCACAACAGAAACAAAACAATAGAGTGCCGGGGTCCCCAATAGACACCCTCCACACCCAACAAACAGCAGGTCCAGAGTACAGTTTGAACTGCCGAGAGCTATCAGGGGAAATCTGGTCTAGCAGGAGAAACCAAGACTAGCAGGAGAAACTAAGGGACTAGAGGCCAGGCCCTCGCGACTGGGTGGCTGGAAACCGCAGGCCCGCCGGCGACAGTTCGCCCACTGCCCGCGTAACTGGGCGGTAGGAGAATGCCTGCCCGCCGGCTACCGACCGCAGGACTGGGTGCCTAGAGATCGCCCGCCCACCGGCGACAGCCGGCCCACTGCCCACGTGACTGGGCGGCTGGAGTCCACTCCCCTGCCGGCGACCGATCACCCGTCCGTCCGCTGCCAGAGATACTGGGCGGCTGGAGACTGCCCGCCTGCCTCGACGGGGAGCTGAAACCAAACAGAGACAGTCCAGTCACACAGCCCCATTAGGACACCCCAGCAAGGAGCCTGGGGCCCGTCATAGCAGAGTAGTGACGTCACGGGAGCTCGGCCGTCAGAATTCCTTCCCAGCAGAATCCACGTTAGCAGGCACAGTTTAACAACACAAAGAAGAAACAACAGAGTAATACAGAACCAAAACAAATCTATGGAAGAGAGCAGAAACACGGCAATCAAATAGAGCTGGAAAGTAACGTGGACAACATGAGAAAACAAGGGAAAAAAGGAGTACAAACAATGCAGGACAACTTAATTCTAAAGGAGGACATAGAAACATCAGAAGCAGGGATAGGGAAAGAACTCAAGGCATACCTAACTCAAATGGAAAGGAATATTAGGGAAGACATGAGACAAGTCCAAGCAATAAAAGTATATTTTGAAAATGAATTAAACAAACAAATTCAAATGGCAAAGAACGAGCTCTACCAGGAGATAGAGATCTTTAAAAAAATTAAACAATAATCCTAGAATTGCAGGAAAATATAAACCAAATTAAAAACTCAAACGAGAATATTACAAATAGACTTGATCAAGTAGAAGTCAGAACATCAGATAATGAAGACAAGGTTTATCAACTTGAAAAGAATATAGTCAACACAGAAAAGATGCTTAAATCCCTCGAGCAATCTATTCAAGAGATATGGGATGTCATAAAAAAACCAAATTTGAGGGTCGTCGGGATAGAAGAAGGCACAGAGACTCAAACCAAAGGAATGGACAGCATATTAAATGAAATAATTCTAGAAAACTTCCCAGAGATGAAAGATGAAATGGATTGCCAAATCCTGGAAGCCTACAGGGCCCCAAACATTCAAAACCATAATAGACCAACTCCAAGACATACACTTATGAAGATAGCCAACGTAGAGAACAAGGAGAGAATATTAAAAGCTACGAGAGAAAGGAGGCAGATTACATTCAGGGGTAAACCAATTAGGTTAATGACTGATTTCTCATCACAGACTTTGAAAGCGAGAAGATCCTGGAACAATGTATTTCAAACGCTGAAAAATAATGGATTCCAACCAAGAATACTGTATCCAGCAAAATTAAGCTTCAGATTTGACAATGAAATTAAAATCTTTCACGATAAACAAAAGCTAAAAGAATTCACAGCAAGAAAACCAGCACTGCAAAGCATTTTGAGCAAAATACTACAAGAAGAGGAATTGAAAAATAGTGCACAAAACTAACAGCAGGAGGTATCTCAGTAAAGGGGGAGGAAAATAACCAAAAAGTAAAACCAGCCAAACTAAAATAAATAAATAAAGGAGCATGACTGGAAGTACAAATCATATCTCAATTGTAACTTTAAATGTTAGTGGCCTAAACTCACCAATCAAGAGACATAGGCTAGTAACCTGGATCAAAAAAACAAATCCAACAATATGCTGCCTTCAAGACACTCATATGATAGGAAAAGACATACACAGGCTGAAGGTAAAAGGTTGGGAAAAATCATACCACTCACATGGCCCTCGGAAGCAAGCAGGAGTGGCCATACTCATATCGAATAAAATCAACTTCAAACCTAAGTTAATCAAGAAGGATAAAGAAGGACACTATATACTGTTAAAAGGAACCATCCACCAACAAGACATAACAATTATCAATTTGTATGCACCAAACAATGGAGCTGCAACATTCATAAAACAAACTCTCCTCAAGTTCAAGAGTCAAATAGACCACAACACAATAATTATGGGTGACTTCAACACACCGCTCTCGCCATTAGACAGATCCTCTAGACAAAAACTGAATAAAGAAACTATAGAATTCAACAGCACAATCAATAACCTAGACTTAACCGACATATATAGAATATATCAACCATCATCAAGTGGATACACGTTCTTCTCAGCAGCACATGGATCCTACTCAAAGATAGACCATATATTATGCCACAAGGCAACTCTTAGTAAGTATAAAGGCGTGGATATAATACCATGCACCATATCTGATCACAGTGGAATGAAATTGGAAATCAATGATAAAAGAAGGAAGGAAAAATCCTACATCACATGGAAAATGGACAATATGTTACTGAATGATCAATGGGTTACAGAAGACATAAAGGAGGAGATGAAAAAATTCTTAGAGACAAATGATAATACAGACACAACATACCGGAATCTATGGGACACAATGAAAGCAGTTTTAAGAGGGAAATTCATTTCTTGGAGTTCTTTCCTCAAAAAAAGAAAAAACCAACAAATAAATGAACTCACACTACACCTCAAAAGCCCAGAAAAGGAAGAGCAAAACAACAGCAAATGTAGTAGAAGACAAGAAATAATTAAAATTAGAGTAGAAATCAACGAAATTGAAATGAAAAAAACCATTGAAAAAAACTGATAAAACTAAAAGTTGGTTCCTTGAAAAAATAAATAAGATAGACAGGCCCTTAGCCATGCTAACGAAGAGAAGAAGAGAGAGAACTCAAATTACCAACATACGGGATGAAAAAGGCAATATCACAACAGATACTACAGAAATACAGAAGATAATTAGAAAGTATCTTGAAACCCTATATTCCAATAAAATAGAAGATAGTGAAGATATCGATAAATTTCTTAAGGCATATGATCTGGCCAGATTGAGAAAGGAAGACACAATTTAAACAGACCAATAACAAAGGAAGCAATAGAAGAAGCCATCAAAAGACTACCAAACAAGAAAAACCCTGGACCGGATGGGTATACAGCGGAGTTCTACAAAACCTTCAAAGAAGAATTAATACCAATACTTTTCAAGCTATTTCAAGAAATAGAAAAAGAAGGAGCTCTTCCAAATTCATTCTATGAGGCCAACATCACTCTGATCCCCAAACCAGACAAAGACACTTCAAAGAAAGAAAACTATAGACCAATATCTCTAATGAACTTGGATGCAAAAATTCTCAATAAAATTCTGGCGAATCGAATACAAAAACATATCAGAAAACTTGTGCACCATGATCAAGTAGGATTCATCCCTGGGATGCAAGGATGGTTCAACATACGGAAATCAATAAATGCTATTCACCACATCAATAGACTTAAAGACAAGAACCATATGATCATCTCGATAGATGCAGAAAAAGCATTTGACAAAGTACAGCATCCCTTTATGTTCAAAACACTAGAAAAACTAGGGATAACAGGAACTTACCTCAACATTGTAAAAGGTATATATGCTAAACCTCAGGCTAGCATCATCCTAAATGGAGAAAAACTGAAGGCATTCCCTCTAAAATCTGGAACAAGACAGGGATGCCCTCTATAACCACTTATATTCAATTTAGCTCTCGAAGTACTAGCCCAGAGCAATTAGACAGACAAAAGAAATTAAAGGCATAAAAATAGGAAAAGAAGAAATTAAATTATTGCTATTTGCGGATGACATGATAATATACTTAACAGACCCAAAAGGGTCTACAAAGAAGCTGCTAGAGTTAATAAATGAATTCAGCAAAGTGGCAGGGTATAAAATCAACACACATAAATCAAAGGCATTCCTGTATATCAGCAACAAAACCTCTGAAATGGAAATAAGGAAAACCACTCCATTCACAATATCCTCAAAGAAAATAAGATACTTGGGAATCAACCTAACAAAAGAGGTGAAAGATTTATACAATGAAAACTACAGAACCCTAAAGAGAGAGATAGAAGAAGATCTTAGAAGATGGAAAAATGTACCCTGTTCATGGATAGGCAGAACCAACATCATCAAAATGGCGATATTACCCAAAGTTCTCTATAGGTTTAATGCGATGCCAATCAAAATCCCAATGGCATTTCTTGTAGAAATAGATAAAGTAGTCATGAAATTCATATGGAAAAACAAAAGACCCAGAATAGCAAAAGCAATTCTAAGAAGGAAGTGTGAATCTGGAGGTATAGCGATACCAGAGTTCAAACTGTACTACAGAGCAATAGTGACAAAAACAGCATGGTACTGGTACCAAAACAGGCGGGTGGACCAATGGTATAGAATAGAAGACACAGAGACTAATCCACAAAGTTACAACTATCTTATATTTGATAAAGGGGCTAAAAACATGCAATGGAGGAAGGATAGCATCTTC
The DNA here is from genome assembly GCF_964194105.1 of Spermophilus citellus. Taxonomy (NCBI): domain Eukaryota; kingdom Metazoa; phylum Chordata; class Mammalia; order Rodentia; family Sciuridae; genus Spermophilus; species Spermophilus citellus. Next base: position 137,549,006 of record NC_138182.1, on the reverse strand, counting down.
AATAAATGGTGCTGGGAAAATTGGAAATCCATATGCAACAAAATGAAATTGAATCCCTTTCTCTCGCCATCCACAAAAGTTAAGTCAAAATGGATCAAGGAGCTAGATATCAACTCAGAGACGCTGCGTCTGATAGAAGAAAAAGTTGGCTCTGATCTACATATAGTGGGGTCGGGCTCCAAATTCCTTAATAGGACACCCATAGCCCAAGAGTTAATAATAAGAATAAACAAATGGGACCTACTTAAACTGAAAAGTTTTTTCTCAGCAAGGGAAACAGTAAAAGAAGTAAATAGAGAGCCTACATCCTAGGAACAAATTTTTACCCCTCACACCTTAGATAGAGCCCTAATATCCAGAATGTACAAATAACTCAAAATATTAAACAATAAGATAGCAAATAACCCAATCAACAAATGGGCCAAGGACCTGAACAGACACTTCTCAGAGGAGGACATACAATCAATCAACAAGTACATGAAAAAATGCTCACCTGAGAGGATGGGGACAGGGAAGACGACCACTGGCCGAATGATTAAGAAAAACCCTTAAGAAGTTCGTTCCACAAATTTTTACTCCTCACACTTCAGATAGAGTCCTAATATCCAGAGTATACAAAGAACTCAAAAAATTAGACAATAAGATAACAAATAACCCAATCAACAAATGGGCCAAGGACCTGAACAGACACTTCTCAGAGGAGGACATACAATCAATCAACAAGTACATGAAAAAATGCTCACCATCTCTAGCAGTCAGAGAAATGCAAATCAAAACCACCCTAAGATACCATCTCACTCCAGTAAGATTGGCATCCATTATGAAGTCAAACAACAATAAGTGTTGGTGGGGATGTGGGGAAAAGGGTACACTTGTACTCTGCTGGTGGGACTGCAAAATGGTGAGGCCAATTTGGAAAGCAGTATGGAGATTCCTGGGAAAGCTGGGAATGGATCCACCATTTGACCCAGCTATTGCCCTTCTCAGACTATTCCCTGAGGACCTTAAAAGAGCGCACTATAGGGATACGGCCACATCAAAGATTATGGCGACGCAATTCACAATAGCTAGACTGTGGAACCAACCTAGATGCCCTTCAATAGATGAGTGGATAAAAAAAAAAATGTGGCATCTATACACAATGGAGTATTATGCAGCACTAAGAAATGACAAAATCATAGAATTTGCAGGGAAATGGATGGCATTAGAGCAGATTATGCTAAGTGAAGCTAGCCAAGCCCTAAAAAACAAATGCCAAATGTCTTCTTTGATATAAAGAGAGCAACTAAGAACAGAACAGGAAGGAAGAGCATGAGGAAAAGACTACAGTAAACAAAGACGAATGGGGGGAGAGATAGGGAGAGAGAAGGGAAAGCATATGGAAATGGTAGGAGACCTTCAATGATACACAAAATTATAAGAGGTTATGAGGGGCAAGGGGGAGGGGGGAAAAAGGGGAGAGAATTGAACAACAGCAGAGGAGGTAAACAAAGACGAATGGGGGGAGAGAAACGGAGAGAGAAGGGAAAGCACATGGAAATAGTAGGAGACTTTCAATGATACATAGAATTATAAGAGGTTATGAGGGGCAAGGGGGAGGGAAAAAAAGGGAGAGAATTGAACAACAGCAGGGGAGGTAGAGAGGGAAGATGGGAGGGGAGGGGAGGGGAGGGGGGATAGTAGGGGATAGGAAAGGTAGCAGAATACAACAGTCACTAATATGGCATTATGTAAAAATGTGAATATGTAACAGATGTGATTCTGCAATCTGTATTTGGGGTGAAAATGGGAGTTCAAAACACAATTTGAGTCAAATGTATGAAAGATGATATATCATGAGCTATGTAATGCTTTAAATAATCAATAAAAAAAACCCAATTGAGTCTAATGTATGAAAGATGATATATCATGAGCTCTGTAATGTTTTGAACAATCAATAAAAAAAAAGGATGAAGGTAAGCTTGAATCGGCTGCTTCAGTTGTCTTGGTTACAGAGGCATATTGGATTCTTGACTCTCTGAGTCAAGATGTTTATGAACATGGTAGTGTTGCTTCTCTTCCACTTTGTCCATGAGATCCCTTTGACATCTGAGGAATGTTCTGAGATGTGAGTTATTGAGTGCTGGGCTAGGCTCACCATTTTAGGGACCCTTTGACAAACCACCCTGACCTAGGCCAGGCAGACTCTACATTTCCCTGTACCCATGAATACTGTTAACAGCAAGTGAGGAAGAAATGTTTCCAAGAATCCCAAGCCCTGGAGGCATTAATGCATCTGTTAAACTCATGATCATTTAACAGAAATTGTATTATAAATTTTTTATTAGATTCCTGGAAATGTCACAGAAGTTTACTAGACTCACACATTTTGTTTCTGTTGGGATTTTTTTCTGTACAGTTAAACCAGTCAAACTTGCTTAAATAAATGAAAAGGGATGTTTTTTTTACTGGCCTGTGTTCTTGAAGAGTTCAGGACAGGTCTCACTTTACTAATGGTGTGACATAGGTTCTGGGGGGTCACATTAACCCCTATCTTCTCTCCCCTGGTTTTGGCTCACTTCTCTTTAGGCTCCGTTCTGACACTTTTTCTCCTCCAAAGAAGACAAGTAGATGGCTACAGAGGTAGCCTATGCACTTCTAGGACCTGGTGGAAGAGCAGACTCTTTCTTGAAATTCCCACAGGAGTCACATTGGACCAGTTAGGGTCACATGCCTATCCTTGAAGCAATCATTGTGGCTAGTGAAACACAGTGAGCAGATTGGCTAGGGCAGGATTAGGAGCCCACTTTGGGAGTTTGGAGGAAAACCTACTCCAAGCAAATAACTTGGAAACGAATAAGGGACAAAGTTCCAAAAGGAAATCAGGGTAAACCACCCAATAAAAATGAACTATGTGACTGCATGACAAACGTAATTCTGCAACCTGTACACTCAGAAAAATGAGAAATTATATCCCATCTGATTCATATGTATGATATGTCAACATCATGTGAAACTAATTAAAACAAATTTAAAAAATGTTTAAAAAAATGAACTACTGTGGGAAAGCCAAAAACATAACTATGCTTGGCCTCATTCCCAAAGGACTTGAATGTGGGTTTCTGAAGAGTAGTTTTGAGGTACTTCTCTATTGATGCATTACTAGTATGAGACGGAGTGGAAAAGCAGACAGTTACCTCCCACTCCTCAGAACGTATCTATTCTCTTAGTTGTGAATCAAGTTGGTATCTTAGATTAATCAGTAAAGCAAACAGTTTGGCCATTAAAATTGCAGGGATTTTCTTCTCACAAGCATGCTGTTCCCTGTACCAGCATTTGGTTCACTTGGGAACTCGTTAGAAATGGGGACTATCATCAGATGCCCTCCCAGTGCTATCACATGAAGACCTGCATTGTGAAAGATACTGAAGTAATTTGTATTCATGTTAAAGTTCTCATGGCTGTTTCCATTTTTTTTTTTTGTCTCAAGTTTTAAGGCGTTTGGTTATAATGGACTTTGGTATAGTTTTTTAAATGTTTCTTTTGCTTAGAGTTCCTTGAACTTCTTGGATCCAGATGTTTGAAAAAATTTCAGCCATTAATTTCTCAAAAAATATTTTTTTATATTCCTCTCTTCAAGAATGCATAATTTTAGGCTATGTGTAGTTTTTTTTTTTAAAGAGAGAGTGAGAGAGGAGAGAGAGAGAGAGTGAGAGAGAGAGAGAATTTTTAATATTTATTTTTTAGTTCTCGGCGGACACAACATCTTTGTTGGTATGTGGTGCTGAGGATCGAACCCGGGCCGCACGCATGCCAGGCGAGCGCGCTACCGCTTGAGCCACATCCCCAGCCCCTATGTGTAGTTTTTCCACTATTCACTGATGCTGTGTTTAATTTTTTTTTCTCATTTTTCCTTCCTGTACATTTGTTTTTGGATATTTTTTTATTCCTCTGTGTTCAAGTTTACAAATCTTTCCTTCAACAGTGTTTAAGAAACTAGACATCTAGTCTAGATTATTTCTTAGATTATTTCTTACCTCATTGCATTTTTCTTCTCTGGAAGTTCAACGTGGTTATGCTTTTCTATAATTTTTTTTAAAAAATAACTATGTTAATGAGCATGTTTAATATTCTTGTCTACTGATGCTTTCAAGTGTGTCATTTCTGAGTCTATTTCCATTGATTTTTCTCTTTATTATTTTCTTCCTGCTTTGCCTATCTGCGTTATTTTTTTTTTCCTGGATGCTAGACATTATAGATTTTACTTTTTTGATTATTTTTGTTTGTTTGTGTTTCTTTAAATATTTACACATTTTATTCTGGGACACAGTTTATTTAGAAACCATTTGAGACTTTCATGGCTTGGCTCTAATCTTTGCTAGGGTTAACCAGTGGAGCCTTTAGTCTGGAAATAACTATATTCTACATCCTTAGAGGCAATTCTTCTCTGAGAACTATCTTATTTTTTATGTATTACAAGGTCTTTTTCCATTCTTGGCACAAGTTTGGTGGGAACACAAACTATGACGATTCAGTGTGAACTCCAGAGATTATTCCATTTTCTTTATATAGATTCTGATTGTTTTCTTACATATGTGATGTACTCATTTTTACTCAGTTGAAGACTTGGTAAACCTCTGTAGCTCTCCAGAGCTTTCTTTTTGTACAGCCATCTCCTTTTCAATATTCTGCAAATTCTAGCCCCTGTTGACCTACCAAATTTTCACTCTGTTTCCTCAACTTGGGAAAAACACTGGACTCCGTTTGGTTCCCCTTTCCTGCAGTAAAACCTTGAAACCCCTTCCAAATAGTTACCCAGAGCAATTATAAGGCTCACCCAATTTGTTTTCCTTCCTGCAAGGATTGCTGTCTTGTGCTATCTCTTGTCCAAACCTAAATACTGTTGTTTCACAAATCTTGTCGATATTCATAGTCATTTAAGGCAGGAGGGTGAACACAATCCCTGTAAACCAACATGGCCCATGTTGAAAATTCCTGAACCTACAACTTGAGAAATAAGGTCTTAGAAAACTTCCCAAGCCTCATTGTGCCCACCGTGTTCTATCCTCACTTTTCAGGGATGAAATCATCCCCTAAGATTTTATGACCCTAAATGCCACTTTTTCTTACTTTCTTGTCAGATTGTTTCTTCATCTAAAAAGTGAATGAAGCAGACTGAGGTTGTGGTTCAGTGGTATAGCGCTCACCTAGCACATGCAGGGCCCTGGGTTTGATCCTCGGCACCACGTAAAAATAAACAAACAAAATAAAGGTACTTGTTCATCTACAACTAAAAAAAAAAAAGTGAATGAAGTATGCTTAGAAAAAAAGATAAGACCCCTGATAAGTATTTGTTTTTGGATAGCACAGGTAACTTACTATTATCTATTGCTGGGATCACTTTCTTTTGGAAAGATAGCGAAGATAAAACATATATTCTAATGCAGAGATGGGACAACAAAACAAAACATCAAAAACCAACTAGGCCAATGGATCACTCTTTGAAACCACTCTGCATGAGATTAGGTCAGATAATGGAGAGAGGGTGAACGTGGGGAACTCTCTATCACCCATTGAATGTTAAATCAATTCATCATTCACATGAGGAGACACTCTGTTGTGTTCACAACTCTGGGAAATAAAAACTTCAGGCTTCCTTCGCATTTTCAGCTTAGTCTATCTCCAGGCCTGAGGGACACCACCGTTCTGCTCCCACCCTTGCCAAGTCAACATCATCTCCCATGTGGACAACTGCAGTGATTCCCAAAGTAATGGCCTTGTTCCCACTGCTGGCATGTTGCAGTCCTTTGTCCATAGAATCAGCCAGAGTCATTTTTTAAAAGCTCATTTCTGATCCTATTAAGTCCCTGCTTAAATTCTTATAATGGCTTTCCCAAAGCACTTAGAGTGAAATCTAAGCTCCTTACCATGGCCTCTCCTGGCTTCTTCTCTAACTCATCTTGCATTGCTTGTCTCCTCTGCTCTGAGCACACTCCCCTGCTTCTGCTTCTGCTTTCTCTACCAAACCAAGCCTTTTTTCCCCTCCAGGTCTTTGTATTTGTTCTCTCTCCCCAACTTTTCTTCCTGCCCTTTATCTGGTTTTGCTCATGGTTGGAGCCTACTTATTTTAAGTCCAAGTTCAAAATCTTAGAGAACTCTTTCTGACCATACTATATAAAGTGGTCTCTTTCCTACTGTCTGATCACTTTGTGATCGTATCTTTAATGGAATTCATTACAGTTTGGAATTCTCTTGATTTTTCTGTCTTCCCTGTTAGACAAGGTACTTGTCCTCATGAAATTTATATTCTATCTTATTTCAGCCATATCCTTGTGCCTAGAATAGTGCTTGGTACATGACCGTCACTTGCTGTACATGCAGAATGTAAGAAATAACCATAAAAATAACCACAAAAAACATATTTAAGCTAACAATTCTAGTAAGCAGTCAATATTTGAACTAATCAATGCTCCATCCCACCACCTATGCCTATCTAGATCGGTGGTACATAAATATATTAAACTTACATCTCTGACATTCTTTGACTTGTTAGCTTAGTTAATAGATAGGTAGTTTAGTGTATTTTGGTGTGTACCTTATGTTTTAATAAAGATGTTTTGTATATGCTATACCTGAGAATCTATAGTAAAAATATAAATTCTTTTCAAAATTAGATTTTTCTTAGATTCCACCTTCTCAAAACAAGTTAGAATGGGGTGTCAAAATCTTAGGAAACTTTATCTACAGGAAACGTGCATGAATATATCTGAATATGATTTTTAAACATGTATTTATACCTGAATATGTGACCTTACTTCCAATCATCATTATGTACATATGTAACTTCCACATGACGTTGTGTCATTTTACCTAAAGAAAAAACCAAAAAATCAACGATAAAAAACACCCTACCTAACTCCTCTTTGCTGCCTGTGATAGAAATTATATAGACAATTATTACTGTGAGTATGATAATTTCAAAAATTGCTTATGAAATTCCATGGGGTTTGTCAGAGCATAAGACTATGGTGGGATACCCAGAACCAAGTTCTAGTCCTTTCTTCTGAATATGAGTTTATAGGGCTGCGGAGTAGATTCCTTCATGGAATGCAAGGAAGCCCAGTCCTCTTCTGGGGTCCTTCATGGTATTTTGAGTGTGTGGTGTTTTTTATCCAAATGATTCCCCACTTGTGATTGTCTGTTAAAGCAAAGAATCAACAGGGTCTTTTGGTAACCATGGAAGCCACTGGCTCTCCAATGAGTTATTTTTAGATTGCTTCACTGAATAAATTTCTCTTACTTTCTGAGAGGAAAATAATTCAAAATGATCTTAACAATTTGAGGCATCACACTTGAAAACAAGAAAGGGATGTTTTAAAAAAGAATCTTATGGTGCCTTATTTTAATGGCAACCTAAATCCTGGTCCAAAGGAGACTTGGGAAGTTATATTACTGTGTACAGGCACTTACCAAAAGTGTGGGAGTCATCAAACAGTTCTATATAAGTCTTTGGATTTTAGAATCTAAGTTCTATAATTTTTTAAAATTAATTTTTAAAATTTTCCTCTATAAATCAGAGGCCCAAAGGGAAGCCTCAAGTAAATCCTGCTAGTACTTCAGGCAAAGGTGCTAAGAAAACAGCTATGCCTCTGACTTCTGGGTAGATTAGGAAATAATGACACTTGTACAGGTTGTTAAATTCAGACATGGAGCCTCCTTTCAGCCTCAGCTTAAGTAGAAGAAAAAAAATTTCCACAATGAGCTCGCATTTCCAAACTATAAGCTCTTATCTCAGTATTATTTTGAAAATCTGCACTGATAGAATTTTCTAAAAACACTAATTATGAATTCTCCCCTGACCAAAGGACAAATTACATTTTGCTCCTGGAAATGCTTCCATAGTAATAATATTATTATTGTTATTTATAGGATTTACAAAGTGACTCAAGGGTGCATTCATGAGCTTTGGAAGATGCATAGAAGATGTAGAAGATCAAATTCTAATTAGGTCAGCCAAGACTAGAAAGTGATTCCATTCATAATATTTTTACTTTTGCCTGAATAGTATTTTTAAAAGAGCTAGAAAAAAGCCAGTGTTAGATCTGTAAAGAACCTTTAGCATTAGGCCCTCATTTCACACACACAAAAAAGAAGTAAATCCACCGAGTTATTGTCTCCTGTTTCTCTTGACTTCAGATCCGTTAGTCTTTTCTACCACAGATGAACCTAATATGGCACCAGGGGACTCAATTAGCATTTGTGGCTTCCTTTTACACATACAGTGAAATCCAAACTCTTTATCATGGACACCATGGCCCTAGGTGGTCTGGTACCTACTGATGTCTCCTGCCCCATTCCCTTGGCTCCTTTTCCTCCTCTCCCATGCATCAGCACACCAACCTTATGTATTTCCCTTTCCTGATAATATCAAGTTTTTTGTCTTTACACTTTCTGGTGACCCTGCTTGGAAATCTGTCCCCTGGTTTGGAAGGTCTGATTTTATTTTTGGTAGGTAGAATCCCTCTGATTCTCACCTTTGGGTGTATATGCATGATACAGTCTACCCTTGAGCACAGGTGGAGCCCATGAATGTGATGTTACTCATCCAGTTGACTTTGAGTTCATCAAAAGAGACTCCCTCATTTAGCAGGGAGGAGGAGGAGGAGAGAGAAGGATATAGTACCAGGAATTAATATGGAGTGAATGATGTTATATGCATTTATGAATATGACAAAAATAAGCACCACAATTATGTATAACTATAATGCACTAATGATAAAAAGCAAAGTGAGGTGTCCCAGACAATCTCCTGTTGGCTTAACGGAAAGCAAATGGCCAAATTGTAGGGGGATGGGGAACCACATGACAAGGGCCTGAAGGTGGTTCCTAGTGGTTGAGAATGTCCCTAGCAAAGGATAGCAAGAAAACAGGGACCAATGTCATATAGCCACGAGGACAAGCCTGCCAAGAGGCCAGCAGAGGTCCCTGTAAATGAGATTCTATCTCCTGCCAACACCTTGATTGCAATCTGCAGCACCCTGTGCCCAGGATCCAGGGAATCCATACCTGTACCTTGACCCACAGAAACTCTCAGGCAATAAACTTATGTTTAAAGTGAGAAGTTTGCCGCAATTTGTCATGGAGTGGTAGAAAACTAATATCTTTTCCATTTCAGGGTAAGTGTTGCTTCTTTCTCAGAGAGACCTCCCTTGAGCCTTCTAAAGTTCCTCTCCAATTTATTCTCTTGTTAGCACTTAACAGAGTCTAAAACCACATTCTTTGCTCACTGTCTTGGCCATTACTTATTCCCCAAGACCTAAAAAGTTGTTGCACACGTAGTAGGCCCTCAATAAGCATTTTGTTGAATGAATCATCAAATCCAAATTAACCAGTTTTTATCAGTGTCCCATGACTAAACTGCTAAATGTTTCCCTGGACAACCAGGTGGCAGATAGTTTAGAGAAGGAAGTAAATAGGATAGAAGAACTCTGGCCTGGTGACAGGGTGTCAATTCTCTAATGACAGCATTGCCATCCAGATTTTAATCGAAAACCATCTGCCTTTATTTTTCTTAACCTGGTCAGTTGGACAGCACATCTGCCATTACGGGTATTTCTGTAGCCAAATGATATGATTAACTCTTTTAGAACAAGAGCTTAGACACAGAATCCATTGCTCCGATCACCACCAGCTACAGGACCAGAAGCAGAGTTACCTGCTTTACCACTGCCATTTGCTATTGTGATTTTTTTCTCTCTTCCCTTCTAGATTAACTTCTTGAGTATAGATTTGGTTAATTTATTCTCAAGATTTTAGTTGACTTTTCATTTTTTCATATCTTTGGAGCAGATGTTCGTATGCATCAAAAGAATTAACTGTCCTATTTTGCCTCCTATGGTAACCCCACCAACCGGAACACACTTATTTAAATATGGTCCCTCATATGAGCACCTTATTGATGGGAAGCAGGTTCAAACATGTAGGTAGTATTCTGTGGCATTTAAAAGCCATGAAAACAGAGACCTTGTCTGTTTTATTTTTTGCTATATTTTAAATTGATGCATTATGGTTATACAAAAAAAGTAGAATTCATTTGATAGGTTCCTACATGCACACAACATAGCTTGGTTAGGTTCATTCTGCTGTTCTTCCACTTTCCTAACTCCTTTCTCTGTATCACTGTATTCCCTTCTTATTTTTATGAGATAACTTGTTTTTAAATTTTTTATTTCTTTCTTCTGCATATAGAAGAAAACATTTGACCCTTGACTTTTTGAGTCTGGTTTATTTCACTCATCAGGTTGGTCTCCAGTTCCATTCCCTTACCAACAAATGACATAATTTTATTCTTCTTTATGGCTGATTAAAACTCCACTGTGTGTATATATCACATTTTCTTTATCCATTCATCTATTGAGTGACACCTAAGATGGTTCCATAACTTGGCTATTGTGAATTGTGTTGTTATAGTTTGGTATGTCTCACTATACTATGCTGATTTTGTATTTTTATCCCTTGGAATAGTGACAGTATTATCACAAGTGCTCAACAGATAGCTTTGAAGAAATGAGTGAATGAGTGAATAAAATCTCTTACCACTTTAACTAGCATCAAGAGATGAAAGATTTGTATTGCAAGACGTTTCCTAAAGGAGATTGCCCTTTTTCCTTTGAAGAACCTATGCATTTGAGACCAATTCAACTGTCATCTCTGAGGATGATAGGTATTAGAATGGCCATTTGCCATTTACAGGACACCTTTTATTGAACATCATCCCATGCCTGGTATTGTGTGAGGTACTGAAGACACAAAGCTGAATAGGACACTTGACCAAAGAGTTTTTAATCTTGCAAATCTAATCTATTACCATGCCATCAGGATTGGCACCTAATGTAATGCTAATAAAGAAGCAAAATTTCACTGAAGGACAGGGCCTGGGAATTCTGAAGATGCTTTTAGTGAGTGTCTGGCTTTGTAATATAAATATCCCTTTACCTGATCTTGTTAAATTAAGATGATGCTAACTGCGGAAACACATAAGCCTCAGTGGCTTAGCATAATAGAAATATGTTTCCTGGTTGTCTGTTCTCCAAAATGAAGTTCCAGATCATTTGGCAATTTTGTTCAAAGCTGTGATTTAGGGATCCAGGATTCTTCTCTCTTGCAGATAAGTTTTAGCTTCCAATGTTATGGTTCAAGAGGAAAGAATGGAAGACCTCCTTGGTCAGACCTGGGTGTGCCACAAATAGCTTCTGCTCATAACCCACCCTCCAGAGATCTGTCCTGTCACACCTACCTGTTCGAGTTATAGTAACATAGGAAACGTTCACACGATAGGCATGTATGTTTACCAGAGCACAACCAAAGAGATGATTTCTATTCATCAAGCAAGAAAAATTTTAATCATTCATTTGAAAGATCAGTGTTTATTTTTTAAGTTAAAGTTCCTTCCCTCAAGGAATTAGGCATTTTGAATGGATGTTTCAAGCAAGGAACATGATTATTATAATAATAAGCCAAAATACTTAATAAAATTGTCAGCTATTCTGACAAAAACATTTTTTAGATACCATAAAACTATAGTGAGTGCCGTAAAGGATAGTAAAGTCATGTTCCAGGAAGAAAAAGAAACAGGTTTGGTAAATAGCCAGCAAGGCCGTCAAACTGATTGCCTGGTATTGACGAAATTCCCTAAGAGTCTCCACACCAGCTCTGTAATCTGTGTAGAGAGATCAAGAGCCAGGGGCCAGAATAATTGGTTTTTGCTTTTCTGTTATTTACCAGCCTGTTAGCTTGTGACAGGTATTTACATTTTCTGGTCCTCAGCAGATTTCTAGAAAATGGGGATAAGACAGTCGCATTGTATATTTGTCATGTATTTGTTTGGGAGATCAAATAAAATAATGACTTGTAGAACTATGTTGTGAAGTGAAAATTGCAGTGTAAATGAGAGGTGGTGTCTTCCTCCTCTCCGAACACCTCCATCACAGTGAGGATCATGTGAGGAAAACGTAGAAGGCAAAGGAGGGATGTCCATGTGGTGTCGGGCTTGTTTTGCACTGTTCGTCTCTTCCCGTCTGTGGTCCTAGCTGCAGCATTCATCCCTCCCCTTGACAGGCCCTAGATTCTGAAAGCAAACAACCTCCTCTACCATTATTGAGCCCTGCGACACTGTGGTTGGCACTAGGTGGTGTAGGCTCTTTCCTACCTGTTCTTATTATATCCTCCCGCTCAGCTCCAGGGGACAGATTCTATTATGCCCCCACTGTCCTATTTTTGCAGATGACAAAAACCAAAGCTCACAGAGATGAGGCTGGTCCTTTAAGGTCACGAAGCTCATGCTTGTGACTTCTTGTCTCTCTTGGGTCCTCATGTGGCTGTGATGTGCCAGGTACCAAGGTCTTCTGTGGCGAGCAGGAAAACATCCTTGCTAACTTGAAGGAGCTTTCATCCTCCTGACAGTAGCCTTCAGGTCCTTATACATGCTGTTTCTTAAAAAAAGAATAGACTTCACTTTTTAGAGCCCTTCACTTTTTAGATTCATAGCAAAATTGAGCTGTAGGTGCAGAGAGTTCTCATACGAGCCCTGCCCCACAAATGCACAGCCGTCCCTGCTGTTGTTATTTTACAATATCCCCCAGCAGACTGGTCCATGATCATCAGCATCCACACCAGAGGTGGATTTGTTATGATGGATGAGCCTACATCGGCACATCATAATCACCCCAATTCTGTAGTTTACATAAGGTGTTGAACATTCTGTGGGTCTTGACAAGTGCATAATGACACGTATCCATCATTATGGTATCCTGCAGAGTGAGTGCACCGCCGCCCTGTGGGTCCTCTATGCTTCATTGAGTGCACTCTTCCTTTTGCTGGCAATGCTCTCTTGGCACCCCTTCTTCCTTTCTTAGACCAGCTGGTTTCTCCCTACCCTAAAGGCTTAGTCCAAGGGTTATCTTCCCCAGCCCTTTCTGGTACTTACCTTGCTCAGGTAGTACCTCAAATGTGTCTCATATATGTTTGTGAGGGAAGCAGTATACTGCCTAGTGGTTAAAGCAGTGGGTCTGGATGAAGACAGACTTGGTTCACGCCCTGTCTCCATCACTTCCAAACACTGGAATTGTGAATGGGTTACTTCAGTTCTCTGGGTCTCAGTTACTGCATGTGTGAAATGGGACTGTTACAGCATGAGATGATGCATGTAAAAGGTTTGCCCTTGTGTGATAAGTGTGATCACACAGCATTCTCATTTCTTCCTCCTTCCCAGGATTGCAGGGCCTGCTGCAAAAGACAGGGATGGGGAGTGGTCATCTGCCTCCAGAGTCAGCAGCATGGAGTTTGAAGGTTCAGCATCTCTAAAGTGGCATCTTGAGTGAAGGAAGGGCAGGGCTGTGACTTATGTGAAGCCCTGATTTTGATGACATGGTCCCTCTGAACACACCCAGCTCCACACCCTTGCCACAGAAACCCAGGGCTGAGTTATGATTTTAATCAGATCTGCCTTTGCTGAGGTGCAGTGAGGAATAATTAGTGGTTGGGCTGAGAGCGGTGATGCTCTGCTCAGCCGGGAGGGGATGCTTCCTTTAGCATTTTAAATTAATTCCCTTGCTGAGGTAGCTTTCTTACTCTTCCTTCGTTGCTTGGAAGTGGAACTTGATGGGTCTTTAGGGGGAGCAGAGCCATCTCTTTCTGAGCCCCTCCCTGCCCAGGCACCTTTATGGTCCCCGGGTGAAGAGGAAGACATGTCTTGGCAACCAATTAGCTAAAACAGGGCATCTGGAGGCTTGTAGAACACACGCAAATTTCAGTGGATTAAAGGTCAGTAGCTAAGCAAGCAAGGATTTTCTCCTAGGGTTTAGAATGCTGCGGAATGCCATCCTGGAGTTCCCACGGTCCTTAAAGGAAGCAGCAGGTGTACTGAATGTCCCTCTTTGTTCCACTCCAAAGGCAGATTGTGCTTTTGGCTCCACATCTTGTCATGTCCAATAGAAGTTTTAGTTTCCTCTCTCTCCTCTTCCCTGTTGTGCTTTGAAGCTCTGGTGCCTCTTGGTGAGCTAGGTGGGTACATGCTTTACTTTGGTTGGAATCAGAAAATGTATGGGGGTGGAGACCCAAAGCCTGGCTTGTTATTATCTAAAATGTAAAATAAATTCCACAGTGTAAAAAATGTAGAATGTGACTACGACTTCTTTGCCATGGAGAAGTGAAGTCTATGTCTCTGCCTCTTAATCTGGGCGGGTATAAAACAGATTAATCCAACAAATTGTGGCCATGCAGTTTCCACAGTTCTCACGGGAACACTCACTCTTGGCGCCTACACTGTCCTATAAAAGTTTGTTTGACTAATCTGAAGCTTACCATATTGAAAGAGGGGGGCTGAAGCCCCACAGCCCTTAATTTCAATGGAGACTAGCTTCTGAGTTACCCCAGACCAGGTACCAAATATGCAAGCGAAGAAGCTTCCAGAAGACTCTCGTTCTTAGCAATTCTAGCCGTTTCCAGACATATCAGTCTCCCCCAGCCATTCATCTTTTTCCAATAAAGGTCTTAGACAATGGGGAACAGAAAAGCCATCCCTATTGTTCTCCATCGATATTCCGCTCCTGCTTGATAAGATGGTTATTATTTCATGCACTAACTTTGGGGGTGCTTTTGATGTAGAAATAGATAGCTGGAACAGTGTTTTCATGAAGCCATCCCCTTCGAGCCCAGTTGTTAAAAGGCTGTGGGAATCATGAAATCAGTGGCATTTGGAATCATAAGGGACCTTAAATTCTAGCAAGTTAATCTACAGCCTTGCAGATACCACTAATAGGAATTAAAAACATTTTTTTAAATACTTTTCAAATTGTAGATGCACACAATACCTTTATTTTATTTATCTTTTTATGGTGTTGAGGATCCAACCCAGGTGTGAGGATCCATCACACATGTGAGACAAGCACTCTCCCGCTGAGCCCCAGCCCCAGTCCACTAGTAGGAACTTTTTGGCTTAACATCTGCAAGCAGAGAGAATATGTACTTGGTTTACGTGCCTCCAAAGATGAGGAACTCATAACCTCGTAAGCATCCTCTACTACAGAAGTACAACTAGAAGCACTGAAGAGAGATGCACATGGTTGGCTATGGACTAATGTATCTGCCTGAGAGAAAGTGGCTTCCAGGGCAGGCTCTACCTGCACAGGCTGGAGTTCATGAGACGCCATGGCACCTGCTGTTTGGACTATTCAGCTGGAATCTTTCACAAGCTGGCTTCATTTTGTTAGCCAGTCTCTTTCCAATACCACTTCCAATACTACTCTGAAGCTTACCACATTGAAAGGGGTCGTGTTGGATTCTAGTGATAAAGGGTAGGGAGGAAAAAAGCTAACCAGGGTAACAGTCTTGGAAAAAGAAAAAAAAAAAAAAGGAAGTCATGGTTCACCACAAGTCACACATGAAAAATCAATGCAGTGCAGCCACAGAAAACCCTAATTCTCTCTTTAGAGGAGAGCCGGGAAGAGCAGTCACAGGTGGAATCCTTTAGCAGGCTGGCTGATGAATAAGCCAAACCCTTTTTTGCAGAATTGTCCTCAATCCTAGAACTCCAAGAGATAATGACAACCTAAAATATGTTAAGAAGATGTCAACAAAGATGGAAAGAAGTCTAGCAACCATGTCTTGTAGAATATAATGGAAGGATCTGGGCATGTGGGTATGTTTAGCAAAAAAATAAAAAATAAAATAATAAGGAATTATGTCATAAAGCTTTCAAATACTTCAAAGGTTTTAGATAGGCAAAACAACAACAACAACAAACTGTGGCCAACTTTTTTCTTTGCACCTTTATCCAGGCCCCAATTCATTGCTTGGAGCCCTGCATTAAGCTTTTCTGGTCTCTGATTTTTTTTTCTTTCAATCAGGTTTCTACAAATGCAGATGTGAGCTTTGCAGATCTTTCCTATCCAGTGAGTCCATTTTATAAACAAATATTTTCAATCAACCTCTTTACTCTCTTAGAATGAACTTTACATTTAATGTAACTAAGGGGCCACTAATTAAAAAACAAATAATGTCCTAATTTCATATGGTGCAAAATAGAAGGAACATGGTTTATAATCATGTCGTATGTATTTCAATGTGTACATGCACCAGCAAAATTCAACTAGAAGACAAAAGGAAATAGGTTCTTGAATCCATAGGAAAAGTCACCAGGAATGTGTGAGTGACAAATGCAGATTGGTCTAGGTTAGCTGGTTTGCATTTTGACTAGTGACTCATACCTAAAACACCATTGTTATTAATGACATTTTATCCCAAAATATAGTTGTTAATGTTTACAACAACAACAACAAAAACAAAGTACACTCTTCCCCCTGGTTATAAAATATTTATGTTTCTGGAAAATACAGGGGCTGATAAGTCTTTACTTTAAAACATTGTGTTACCATATAAAATGGAATTAGGGTCTAGGCTCAGGTAATTAAAAGCAGGAATTTTATATAAATAAACATCCGGTGGGACGTTAGACAGTTGTACAGGATGAATGACAGAAGGCACTTTTGTCTGTAGACTGTCCTATGAACTACAGGACACTCGGTGGTCTTGGCTTGTACCCTCTCAATGCCAGAAAGGAAATTCTATTGTTACTACTAACCACAGCAACAAAACGCCCTAACTGAATTCCAGAAATGCCCACAGGGTAGCTAGCTTTGGAGAACCCCTGTCCTCTAATACCTGGCTCTGACATCCCTCCTCGGTTGTATCTCCTACTGGTCTTCATTCTGCTCCAAATACATTGCCTTCTTTCTCTCTCTTAAAAGAAGTGGTAGTTGATTTCAATCCCTAGTACCTCCACCCCCACAGAAGAGAGGGTAGTTGAATCTGATTTCTCTACACTTTGGGCTGTTACATTACCAAATCTTGGCTTGGCTTGGTGGTTCTTGTCAGGCATCAGTACAAATGCCACCTTCTCAGAGAAGCACTTTCCAGAATACCTTGGCTCAAGGAGCACTGCATCTCCATCCCTGATGCTTGACCCTATTATATTTTCTTTGTATATTTGATGGTCCTTAATCCTCTCCGAAAAAAGTTAAATTTATTTGCATGTTAATTTTGTACTCCCTTCTGCCATTTGAGATATATTCTTAGGGCCTAGAAAAATGTCTGGCACACGGTAGGTGCTTAATAAATATATTTCTTGAGTAAACTAGTAGTTTCTCCTTGGTCCTTCAGGATACAGTTCAAGCTCTTTAGATGATTTTTGAGGTCTCTCGATATCTTGCCCAGCTTTTATTTCTCCAACCTTTGCTCCTTTTTCTTTTGTTCTGGAGATTCTCAAATATGCCATGCCACTTAATCTTTCATTCCTCTCTCTATTGTATTTCCTCTGTCAGAAATTTAGATGAGGAAAAGCTCTCTTCATCTTCCTGCTCTCCCATTCTATGGAGGATTCACACTCCTTTCTCTGAATGTGGCTTGCGACAGCTTAGAGGAGGGGTTGTCTTTGTTGGTGTGTCTTTCTCATCAGGTGGACTCTAAGCTCACTGAGAGGAGGGGCAGCTTCTTGATCATTGTCCCCCTTGTGCTCAGCATGATGCTTGATATACAATGAGCTACAGAACTCAATTTCGTGAGCTTAGCCTTGGATTATCAGCTACATGGGAACATTGGGAATCTCAGTTCTGTCATCTGTTCCGTTGAAGATTATCCCCAGTATTATATCAACTTTAAATTTGATAAGTGTGCCCAAGTGATAGAGACTTCATGAGGGTGCATAAAAGTATACGACTCCCTTGGATTTGCAATGAATGACAAAATGATTTCCACGTTGTTTTTGTGGTTATTAATAATAATATTTCTTAAGTGCGGGTGTGCAAGGCACATTTCTAAGCACTTTCTATGCATTTCCAATTCAGCAGAGAGACTTGCTGATATTAACCCCATTTTTTAGACTTAGAGTGAACGTCACAAGTACCTGGTTAACCTTGACGTATCTGACCCCAGAGTCCAGCGATTTAACCATGGGTTAAGACACTTTTATGCTGTTGGCTATCTATATACCTTTATTTCTTATGCCGAATGATCCTTGATTCTGGCCAAAAGAGAGTTAATGGAGATGTTTGAAAGTTAATCCAAGATAAAGAAGGCTTCCGACCCCTCCTCCTCCCAGCAAGATAATACTCCTTTGTTAATGATTGCCTTTTCCCTTGCTCTGTCAGAGGAGCTCAGTTCATTATGGGTCATTGTGGATGCAACCAAGTTAATGACAATTGATGTCCGTCCTCTGCTTCTCCTATTAGTGGCTCTGTCTCTGCGTCCCCTCCCCTTGCCGTGGGCATGCCCCTCTTCATCACTTTCCCCCCCATCAGCTGAGGATTTGCCTTGGCCATGAACTTTTAATCATGCTGAATCACTAATCACCATAATTCCTCACTGTCCAAAGCTGCAAGTTCATCATGCGAATGGACCTGGTGTCCTTGTTAATCACAGTAATCGCTCACCACTCATGAGCTGCGAAAAGGAGTGGCAAATCTCCCATCACTCAGGCCGCTTGCCACAGGAGGGAGTCTGGGAGGAGGGTCATGATTCACCCAGCTCAGACTGTGGGGGCTAGCAATGGCGTGTCTGCCAGAACTGCACGCTTTGGATTTCTGCTCATAATTATTATTTTCCTGAGTTGGCAAATGCTTGCATTTCTGCCCTCCTGGTTTCTGATGCTACCGCTTCCTCAGCAAGTTCCTGGTTATAAGGCCTCTTTTGCCTTTGTGTGATGTGATCCAGCTGGGCCTCCAGGCGGTACTTTGTTGGCATTCTGGGCTTCCTTGACCAGGTCATGATCTGTCATCCCAAGGTTAACTAAAGGTCTAAAACTAGAAGTAATTTGATAGCAATAAACCAAAACCTAGTGCATCTGGCTGAAGAGTGGAGAGACTATTATAAAGTATTATGGACGCAACTTTGCTAAAGCATATAAAACTGGCCACTCCCCTAGAGGGACCTAACCTGAACTTGGACAGCCATTAGACATCAAGGCAGTCATCTATTTATCTCGTTCCCTCTCTTGTTACATACCTGCTGTTCCCTACGTGTGTGTTCTACCCTTTCACTATTCTGTCTTGCTTTTCTCTGCGAATCAGCTCTGTCAGTTGGACCGTGGTACAGAGAACATACACAGCTTTCCCAAGGCAGCTGACTGTTTACCTGTTTGCCGGTGACTGGAGGAACTCTCTGAATTCCAATTCCATCTTCTCATCTCACAGCTCCTCAAATCGACTTCTCCCACATGCGCATAGCAAGGTGTCAGCAGAACCGAGGACCTCAAGTTCACCAAAATCCATCCCCTCAGAAGACAGCTGGGTTAAGGTGACAGCTATTTTAAGTTTATGTTATAATATTTCAGAAAGTCTAAAAATTGTCAGAATGGGCCAAAGGCCTTAACAAACACCTCACCAAAGAAGGTGCACGGATGACTTGAATATGAAAAGTTGCTCAGAGTCAGGTGGCATTAGGGAAGTGCAAATTAAAACAACAAGAGAGACCAACTGCTTCACCTCTATGAGAAAGTCCGGCATAGAGAAGATGGACAGCACCAAACACTGACAAAAACGTATAGTAACAGGAATCCTCATTTATTGCTGGTGGGGATGAAAAATGGTATAGCAACTTTGGAAGGCAATTTGGCAATTTCTTGCAGAACTAAATACAGCAATTATTAAATTGCTTATGATCCAGCAATTCTAGTATGTACCCTACAGCGACTCCTTAGTGCATACCCTAATGAGTTGAAACCTATGTCTACATGAAAACTTGCACAGGGATATCCACTGCAGTTTACTTGTGATTTCCAAATCTTGGAATCAATCAAAACGTCCTTCTGGGAGGGATGGACAAATGTGGTATATACAGAAAATGAAATATTATTCAGCACTGAAGAGAAATGATCTATCAAACTAAGTGAAAGAAACCAAATTTAAAAAGCTACATGCTATATGAGGGAAATTGTATGACAACTGGTAATGACAACACTATGGAAAGTAAAAAGATTAGTGGTTTCCTGGGGGGTAGTTACAGGTTAGAGGGAAAGAAAGGGATGAATAGGTAGAGCACAGAGGATTTTTAGGGCAGTGAAATACTGTAATGGTGGGGGGATTATGCATGTGCAGGACAGGATATATGGAAAATATCTGTATCTTCTCAGATTTGCTATAAGAACAAAAGTTCTTTGAAAAATAAGGTATTAAAAATCTAAAGTAAATAATGTCATAAGCTCATTTTTTTTATTCTCCATCGTGGATTCTTTTTTAAAAATATTTATTTTTTAGTTGTAGTTGGACACAATACATTTATTTCACTTATTTTTATGAGGTGCTGAGGATGCAACCCAGGGTCTTGCACGTGTGAGGTGAGTGCTCTACCTCCGAGCCACAACCCCAGCCCCAGCTCATTATTTTTAACCATATTGGCTGCCCTAAGTATTTCTGAAAGTCATCCCTATTTTCAATGTCTTTTCTTTGGTTTCCTCTCCTTTTTTCCCTTTCTCCCTCAACATTCTTTTGGATAATGTCTATTCCCCATTTTCAGTCAGTTTTCTATCACTGTAATAAAATACATGAGATAATTAATTTACAAAGAGAAAAGGTTTATTTTGGCTCATGGTTTTGGAGGTTTCAGTTCATCATCAGGCAGATCCATGGCTTTTAGGCCTCTGGTAGTGATGCTAGATGGTAATACACACGGCAGAGCAAACTGCTCACCTTATGGCCAAGCAGCAAAAGAGAAAAAAAGAGTCAGAATCCCACAATCCCCTTTGGGGACATCTCCCCAGTGACCCAAGGACCTAGGTCTCACTTGCTAAAGGTTCATAGTACCTCCCAACAGCATGCCTCTGGGGAGCAAAGCCTCTAACACATGGACCTTTGGGCGACATGGCCCATAGCAACCATTATGTAGATTTTTTTCTTTTTTTTTTTTTTTGTGGTGTAAGGGATTGATCCCAGGGCCTTGTGCATGTCAGGCAAGTATCTACCAACTGAGCCATATCCCCAGCCCTGTGTAGATTTTTCAAAGAACTATTGATCAAGTTTTCTAGCCAATGGTCAGCAAGAGACCCAAATAAGACCAACTCCCTTATCATTTGAGGGACTTTAAATATTGAACTCAATGTCACCAGGATGACAAGAGGATAGCAGCTGATCCTCTGCAGTGTGGTCCCCCTAATTGTTGATTAATCCTGCTGCTTGGGTAAGTGCTTGCTTTTGTTCCATAAGATTGATTGGCTTTTTAGCAGTTTCTTTAGCTTCTTGAGGGGTCCCACATCATCTCAATATAACCATTTTGTTCAGTTGGCCAGAACCATTTCTGTTGTAAAGAGATATCAAACTTCTGTGGACAGTCTGAGTTCCATGGAGTTTATGTTGCCTGATCTTAGTTCTTAATGGGATGCTGGGAATTGAATGGGCAGGTACACTGGCTTAGTACCTGGTTCAGTTCAGGTGGAGTTGAAATAGGTCACAGTGAAACTGGAGCCATATAATCAAGGTTGTACAACGTTTGGACTGGCTCCTGAAGGTCATGTGTGCCAGTTAAAGTGTAATTGCTAACAATTCAAAGTCAATCCAAATTAAATAGTCTGAAACTTGTTTCTTCTGTCTGTTAGCAAGGAGTTTTTATTTTTATTTTATTTCATTTTTTTCAGTTTTTAGTTTGAGGCAGGGTCTCACTAAGTTGCTGAGGCTGGCCTTGAGTGTACGATCCTCCTGCCTCAGCCTCCTGAGTCACTGGGATTCCAGGGGTGTGCCAGCCACCCAGCTTGTTAGTGAAGATTTTGTGTTATCTAAGAGATTAAAGCTTGAGAAGATAGAAGGTAGGAAGAGGGTTTTAAGTAATTTTTAATTTGAAGGACACAAATGGGGGATCTAAATGGAAAAAACAACATAGTCCCTATCATCCCGAGTGGCTTTTTTTTTCCCTTTCTTTTTTTTTTATTGATTATTTAAAGCATTACATAGCTCATGATATATCATCTTTCATACATTTGACTCAAATTGTGTTTTGAACTCCCATTTTCACCCCAAATACAGATTGCAGAATCACATCTGTTACATATTCACATTTTTACATACTGCCAAATTAGTGACTGTTGTATTCTGCTACCTTTCCTATCCCCTACTATCCCCCCTCCCCTCCCCTCCCCTCCCCTCCCCTCCCATCTTCTCTCTCTACCTCCCCTGCTGTTGTTCAATTCTCTCCCTTTTTCCCCCTCCCCCTTGCCCCTCATAACCTCTTATAATTTTATATATCATTGAAGTTCTCCTACCATTTCCATATGCTTTCCCTTCTCTCTCCGTTTCTCTCCCCCCATTCGTCTTTGTTTACTGTAGTCTTTTCCTCATGCTCTTCCTTCCTGTTCTGTTCTTAGTTGCTCTCTTTATATCAAAGTAGACATTTGGCATTTGTTTTTTAGGGCTTGGCTAGCTTCGCTTAGCATAATCTGCTCTAATGCCATCCATTTCCCTGCTTTTTAAGGTTGTAGGTGTAAACCGGTTTTCTCTGTCCCTCCTTCCCCATCTCTCCCTCTTCTGATTCCCTGTTCACTCCCCTTCCCTCTTTACTGTGACCTTATTTTCTACAGCCGTCACCTTCTGTTTATTTCTCTGATATTAGACATCACGTCCCCCTCCCCCGGCCCCAGTGCGATTTCAGGTAAGGAGTTGGGATCAGTCAGGACACAGATCTCATTTCACCTCTGTCACTTTCCGGCTGCCTGATTGTTTTAGTCAGCTTGTTCACTGCTGTGACTAAAGGATCGGACCAGAAAACTTTAGAGGAGGAAGGAAGAGTTTGTTTGAGGGCTCAAGTCTCAGAGGTCTCAGTCCATAGAAGGCTGGCTCCATTCCTTGGGGCTCCAGGTGAGGCCGAACATCATGGCAGGAGTGTGGCAGAGAGAAGCAGCTCATATCACGGTGAACAGGAGCAAGGAGAGAGACTCCACCCTCCAGATACAAATATATACCCAAATCAATGCCCCAAGCCCCACCTTCTCCAGCCACACCTTACCACTTTAATTAATTCAGTTACCTGACTGATCCTGAACTCCTTACCTGGAGTTAGCACTCAATTCAGTTACCACTCAGTTAATCCCTATCATGGCATTAAATCACTTACTGGGTTAAGACTCTTACAATCCAATCATCTCTCCTCTGAACCTTCTTGCATTGTCTCACATGAGAGCTTTGGGGGACACCTCACATGCAAACCATAACACAGACCAAGGGCAACTGTTTTCTCATCTTCCAAATGGAAGGAATGAAAGTATTATTCATGTGAGCTTCACAAGAAAACACTCCACACAGGGACTAGACCATGGGGGTGCCTAAGGATTAGTAGCTATTTCTATTATTATTTTTCTGTTGTAAAGAAAGGAGGAATTTCCACCTCACTCATTCTCAGCAGAGGCTGGCTACATTCATCTTGGTTCTGAGTTCAGCTGCCCTCCTGTCCCCATGGCAAACCCCTCTGAGGCACCCTGGGACCCTGGGAGCCATGTGGGAATTCATTCCTAGAAAATTTTAGTGACAGTGGAGAAGTGTTAGCCTTGAGGAGAGGCCTATTGGGTTTTCCTTTGGTCCAGTGACATGTGATTTTAGATTATTTTGATAATTGTTTCATGGATTGTTTTTCTTTTTCCAAGTCCCACTTTGCCAGATCTTTTGAGAGTTCATATACATTTCCAAATAAAAGCTATAAAGGAAAATAGTTGTTGTAGATATCCTAACACAGGGTTAAATCTCAGCCAGTCTCTTCGAACAAGTTATAACAAGGTTTTTGAAACTAAAGTCACTATGGGCAGGAATAGCTCTCTGTATTGATTACAACTCTGGTAATGATTTGAAGTGAACTGATCAAACTTCTCAGGTGTGTCATAACTTACTAAGTGGATGGTATTACCATTAGGGCTGCTCTTGTTCTCTGTGAAGTCTTTTATTTTTTTAAGAAAGAGTTGCCGTTAATGAATCTCTTCCCTTAAATGCTTCATTGTTGCTGTATTTGGTAAAGAGGGACTGGGAAAACTTTTGTTCTTTTAGGCTCAGCAATGTATGAGAAATACTCTTGTCTGGCCAAGGCGGTCTCCTCTTGGCTGTTTTCCTAGACTCCTGATTCCACTTTAAGACACATGCTGTAAGTTGAAGGTCAAGGCACATGCATATTTCTTACAGAGGCGTTAAACTTGGGAGCTTATCAATACTGGCACGTGGAAGTACAGTAGCTGTAATGGGAAAACCTTGCTTTGCTGAGTGGCTAATGCTCCAGGTTTAAGTGTGAAAGCCCAGCTGTGCTTAATCCACTCCCTATCACCATTTCCAACTGGAGCTTGGAACATGCTCAAAGGCAGCGGCTAAGCAGAGGCAGGATCTGAGGACTTAAGAGGCTGAAGGGATTTTCTCTTGGAGTCAAAATTTTTCTCCAGACGGTGGTGGTGGGATTTGACACTGGAGTGCAGCATTCCAATCTCTGTTTAATACAGGGACTTTGGAGGCATCCGCATCCTCTAGCTTAGTTCTGTTTCCTCCTTCCCATGTATGTCAATAAATTCCATCTGATGCCACCCCAGGCACAGTGCCTGATCGCCTTCCTCAAATAATGCTAGAAGGGTTTAGTTTTCAAGAGTTTGCATTCAGACCTGTCTCACAACACAGTGCATTTCTCTGACATACGTAATCCTCTGTAAGCTCGACAAGAGAGCTTGGTTTCTATTCTCCCTAGGTTTTTTATTGTGTGTGCGCGTGTGTGTGTGTGTGTGTGTGTGTGTGTGTGTGTGTGAGAGAGAGAGAGAGAGAGAGAGAGAGAGAGAGAGAGAGAGAATGGGAAGGAGGATATAATTAATCTTATTTTGAAGGAGAATTGGAGAAAAATAGAGGAAATTGAATAATATTGTTAGAAAGTAGAAATAAAAATTTTAAAATGATATAAAGAAGGAAGTGGAAGCAAAAGTCTCAATGTAGAAGGGGGGAAGTCAAATTGTTTCTCTTCTATGGTTGAGTGTAGGTTAAATTAAAAACCAAACTCTGGTTTGTGAGGCAGAATCATCATAAAATAGGGAAAGCATTTGGAGTCAATACAGGGAACATGTACGTCTCTCTTTCCTTCTCCCCACCCTGCCCTGAGTACCCTCCCAGCAGTGGGCTATGTTCTGTTCTTTCACTAAACTGTTGGGTTTTCTTGGAAAAGCCACTTAACTCCTCTAATCCTTCATTTTTCCATCTGTAAAATGGGGCTACTTATCTCATAGTGTTGTTGAGAGAATTAAAGTGTACAGGTCGTTTGGACTAATGTGTATGTCACAAAATAAAAGCTCAATATTTTATATTATGTTTTTAGGCACATACAAATATACATGTTTTAAACAAATAAATATGGTTTTACACTATCTATACTATCATTTAAATTGCTATGTTTAAACTAGTGACAAGTTTGGAAACACTAAGTTATTTTATTTAAAGGCATATACATGATCACCTCATAGTTCATGATGCTTTCTAGGCTTTTTCTCGCCATGCCTTCTTCAAAAAGAGTTTTGTCATTGACTTATAAAAATAAGATTATAGGAAACAAATGTATTATTATAATATTTTCAAATTATAAAATAATTTTCTCTGAGTCTTCCTTCACTAAGAGGAAAGCTTAAAATTTGAATTCACAGCAAATGTCTTTGCCGCTGGGGATGGAGTCAGCAAGTGCCCCAGTCCTTGCCACCTATGTCCAGGGGGGAGTCTGCAAAGGTTCTAGGAAAATGTTGTTTCCTAATAAAACGGACACATTTGGTTTTGGTCTTTCTCAGAAAGTGGAAATGAAACCTGAAATGACAATAGCCTCTTTGCATCATTCTGGAACTAGTGTGAGGACAGAAGCCATAATAGTTAGTGCCTACAAGACAGAAATACAAGAGCCTGTGGGCCTGATGGCATTTTGAGTGGTCTTTAAAGGAGGGCCAGCAACTGTTGGCCTCAGGATTTAACAACAACAAAAAAGACCCAATTCGTATAAGCTGTGATCATAGGTTCTGTTTGCTTTATAGTCAAACACATTCTTACCTGATATATAATACTTTTCTGCATCTTGTTTTTATCACTCAAAGGTGTGAATATACTTTGTCTACAACTAGAGATATGAAAAAATTTGGTCTATATATGTAATAAGAATTGTAATGAATTCTGCTGTTATAGATAAATAAATAAATAAAGGAAGTTCTGATTGCTCCATTGTCATGGAGCATAGTATTTTGTGGTGAAAATGATTATAATTTAGTTGTTAGATATTGTTTTTTTTAAAGTATCATTTTTTATTGTTTATTTTTTGTGTGGTTATGGGGATTGAACTCGGGGCCTCATGCATGCTAGGCAGGTGCTTTATCACTGAAGTATCTCCCCAGCCCCAGATATTAAGTTTTTATTCAGTGTTTTGTTTAGTTTCTGACTACTTCAAACACTGTTACATCAAACATCTTTAGAAATACATCCTTATGTACTGAGACCTTTTATTTTTCTGGAATACCCAGAAGAAGAATGAGCGGGAAATTCCTAAAAGTAGAGTAGCAGTACTTGTTAGTGGTCTTTTGACAATCTGATGTTTATAAAATCATAATTAATTGTTGCATGAGTGCACATTTTCATGACTACTAGTGGTTTTAAGCACTTTTGGATTTTATCTTCTATGAATTCCTATTTATAATATTGGATATTTTTCTCTTGGAGAATTTTCTTTTTGTCAATTAAAAGAAAATTTAAAAAAGTATTATAGGTACTAAGGTTCCCTCCTTGGCATTGGAATTTGTGTATAGTGTCTGCAAAAGACTGAATATTTTTCTCCCGTCCAAATTTATCTTTTGAAATAAAATCCCCAGTGTGATTATATTTGGAGCTGGGTCACCAGGATGTAACCCTCATGAGTGGGATTATAAAGGACACCCTGAGGGCTCAGTTGCACCTTATACCATGTGATTTCCCAGGAAAAGATGGCATTCTGTGAGCCAGGAGCAGGCCTCACCAGACAGTGAATCTTCTAGCACCTTGGTCCTGGTCTTGCCAGCCCCCAGGACTGTGGGAAATAACATTCTGTGCATAAATCCCCCAGTCCGTGGCATTCCATTACAGCAGGCCAAATGGACTAAGACAGTGCTTTTTACTTCACAGGTTTGAACTTTCGTGCAACTCATGTTATGTTGCTTGTTTTTGTCTTTTGTGTCCCTCCTCCCACTGTGTGTATGTATATGTGTGTGTGTGTGTGTGTGTGTGTGTGTGTGTGTGTGTGTTTGCAGGGCTGGGGATAGAACCTAGGAGCTCTCAGATGCTAGGCAAATGCTATAGCACTGAGCATTATCCCCAGCCCTAAATATTATATCCAAAACATCTTATTTTCTAGTCTTAGATAAAGAAGTCTTCTTTAACCTGGAGATTATTTATGAAGAAAATAATTAATTTTTCTTGCAGTGTGTGTGTGTATATATGTGTGTGTGTGTGTGTGTGTATACACACACATATATTTATATAAATAAATAAATATATGTGTGTATGTATATTGCACTCTTATTTCTGTCTTTACTTTGTATTATATGTTAGAGGTCTATTTTATTTTCATCCTAATGGATGGTCAATTGTGTCCATGCCATTTAAAATAAATGTCAATCCTTTCTGCTCTGAAGTATCACCTTGTTATATATTACATGCTCATCAAATGTTCTGAAATTTATTTTTGGTTTCCCTCCTAATTTCCATTTGTGTACTTTCCTGTTCCTATAGCAATACCACATGCTGATTTTTACCACCAGTGCATCATAGGATGATCATTTCTGGTTTGAAAAGTATTTTCTCATCTATTCTTTTTAAGATCTTGGATTTTTTTATTTTTTTTTATTGGTTGTTCACAACATTACAAAGCTCTTGACATATCATATTTCATACATTAGATTGAAGTGGGTTATGAACCCCCAATTTTACCCCAAATGCAGATTGCAGAATCACGTCGGTTACACATCTACAATTTTACATAATGCCCTATTAGTAATTGTTGTATTCTGGAAGAAAAGATTAACATTAAACAGAGACATGAGATGGGAGGGAAAGGGAGAGAAAAGGGAAATTGCATGGAAATGAAGGGAGACCCTCATTGCTATACAAAATTACATATAAGAGGTTGTGAGGGGAATGGGAAAATAAACAAGGAGAGAAATGAATTACAGTAGATGGGGTAGAGAGAGAAGATGGGAGGGGAGGGGAGGGGGGATAGTAGGGGATAGGAAAGGTAGCAGAATACAAGATCTTGGATTTTATCAGGCATTTAGTTTCCCCTGTTACCTATTAGATAAAATTTTACATAATTAATCAAACTTTCTTTAATATTCTAATTTTGGGTGCTTTCTTCTTGAAAAACATGGTAATATATGTCTTTTTGGCTTTTTAATTTACTGATGTTTTATGGATTTTTAAAATTAACATAAAAATATTTTTTTCACTTTTTAGTGGCTTTGAGCCCTATTGCTTTCTATTTACCTTAAAATTTAGCCATATTTCATATTTTAAATCTCAGAAGTTAAAAATTTAAGGGCTGATAAGTAACTTGTCTGAAAATACAAAAATAAAGTAAGATAAAAAGGGTTGGGAATGTGTTTCAGCAGTTTAAGCGACCCTGGGCTCAATCCCTGTTATTGGGGGGTGGGTAGAAAAACAAGAAACTAAAGTGCTGAATTTTCTAAAAATATCATCTTATTAATAAAAAAGAAATGTTTCTCTTTTTATTTTCTAATAATTATGCTAGTTATTTAACTTTTTCTCGATTATGAGAATTTTGTAAAATAGCATTTTGAGTATGATAGTGATAGTAGACACCCTTATTCAGTTCCTAATCATGATTGGAATGGGTTTCCATGCTTTGCCACTTGGGGTACTGTGTTGCATATGTTCATTTACGTAAGCATCAAGAGCTCTTTCTTTCTTTTCCTGTTTTATCCCAAATATTTTCAGTTTACATCATAGTAATCCTCCTCCCTGCTTGTATGTTAGATATACCAAAACTCATTGATATCAAAGCTCTTCCTACATGAATAAAATCACAACACTTGGGGATGGTGCCCAATTATCAGTATTTTAAAACTTCCCAGATAATTATCATTTTTATATCTAGAAGTATCAATCACGGATTTATTGTTTGGGCAGCACGGGTTTCTTCATTAGTGTTTTTGTAATGATGTGTCATGTTGCTCTATTTCCCGATTTCACAACTTCCTGATTTCATAACTCTCTTAATAAGTGTAAAATTCCTTTATAATATTGCTGCATTCCATTTTGCAAATATAGTTATAGATGTGATTAGTCTCTACATGTATCCTTTTCCCATTATGCTAAATGGATTTTCATTTTAAATGTATACTAGCATCATAAAAAGCTAGGTAATTCCTATCTTTAATTTCTTAATAACTTAGAGGAGTTTAAGTAAAACCAACATTATCATTTCATTAAAGGTTAGATAAACTAAACTGTGGCACCTTTCAGTCCTGGTTACTCTTTAAATGACAGCTCTCTAATTACCTTACTGATATATTCTCTAAAGTTTGACTGTCCAAAATTTCCATTACTTCTTGAGTCAATCATAGTAATTTATGTTTAGCTAGGAAATTAGCCATTTGCTCTAGGGTTTCAAATTTATATATATTTGCCTATATGTTCAATTTTTTTTACTTCTTCTGTGTGTGGGGTTTAATTTTTCTCTTTAATCTAGTTTTTTTGTGCATGTGTGCAGGTGTATCTATTTCCCTCTGAGATTAGTTTCAATGTCCTATCAATTTTTCTTTTCATTTTCAACTCATTTCACCTTACAAATTTTCATCTTCTTAGTTTATGTCATCTTATTTTGTAGTCATTCTTCCAATATTTTTCAAAACTGGATTCCAAGTTACTTTATTTTTTTTTCTTCTCTTTCCCCCGCTTCAATGATAGGGGTCAAACCTAGGCCTCATGCAGGCTGAGCCTGTGTTCTACCACTGAGTTGTACTCCAATCCTCCTTTCTTAATAATGAAGGCATTAAAGATGCATGTTTCTTCTCAGGAGAGTTTTTAATTTGCCTTCTAGGGTTTAGTGTAATGCTTCTTTTTTTTTTTTAAGAGTTAACCAGGAATTTTTCATCAGATTATTTATTAAAATATACATTCTAAAAAATGTGGCTTTTACTTAATTCCATACTTACTTTGAAATTTTAATGATTTTCTCTGAGGAAAGTACACATTTAATTTTTGAAAATGTTATGCAGCTTATAAGCATGTTCTTTCCCTTTTTAAGGAGACAAAGCTCTTTGTATATCTCTTAAACCATTGTTTATGTTTTAAATTTTATTTAGGCACAAGTTATGTACAGCAAACTGCACATATTTCTGTGTGCAATTTGATGAGTCTTGACAGATACGTACCAACACCACTGCCACAGTCAAGATCCTGAACATCCCACCACACCCAGGTTTCCTCCTTTGAAATTTCCACTCTATCCACAGGCAACCGCTGATCCTCCTCTTGTAACTAGAATTGCATAAAGTGAAATTTTATATAAATGGATCCATACAGTACACACTTTTTGAAAATTTGAACCCTTTCATACAGAATGAATAAATCTAGATTTTTTCTATTGTTACTTATGTTGATTATTTGTTTTTTTATTTATTTTTGAGGAATGTTTCATTTTATGGAAATTTCGCATTTTGTTTAACCATATGTTGAGAGATATCTTCGTTGTCTCCAATTTTCAACAATTACAAATAAATTGGCTGTGATCATTTGTGAACAGTGGTTTGTGTAAACATTTTCACTTAAGAAAACACCTCGGAGTAGAAAGGCTGAATTGAACAGCAGACCTGTGTTTGGCTTTTTTTTTTAATGTTTTTATTTTAAAATTTGTTCTAATTAGTTATATGTGACAGTAGAATGCATTTTGGCACATTGTACACAAATGGAGCAAAACTTCTTCCTCAGCTGAACATGGTGCAGAGTCACACTGGTATTTTAATCATACATGTATATAGGGTAATAATGTCTATCTCATTCCACTGACTTTTTCATCCCCATATCCCCTCCATCCCCTCCCCAACTCCTCTCTGCAAAATCCAAAGTCCCTTCCTTCCCCTCCCCTCTATTATGGATTAGAATCCGCTTATCAGAGAAAATATTCTTCCATGTTTTTGGGGGGTATGGCTTATTTCATGTTATTCTCTAGCTCCACCCATTTACCTGCAAATGCCATAATTTCATTCTTCTGTAAGGCTGAGTAATAGTTCACTGTGTATATGTACCACATTTTCTTTATCCATTCATCTATTGAAGGGCATCTAGGTTGGTTCCATAGTTTAATTGTGAATTGAGCAGCTATAAACATTGATGTGGCTGCATCATTGTAGTATTCTAATTTTAAGTCCCTTGGGTATAAACCAAGGAGTGAGTTAGCTGGGTCAAATGGTGGTTCCATTCCCATTTTTCTAAGGAACCTTCATACTGCTTTCCATGTGCCTATGTGTGGCTTTTTAAGAGACTGCCACCCCGACTTGTTAAGAGGCTCTATTATTTTAGCATGCTACTAAAGTTCCATCTGTTCCACATCCTCCTCAATACTTGGTGTTGTCGGGCTTTTTCATTCTAGCTATTCTAATGGCTATCTGATGATACCTCGTGGTGATATTAATTTGCACTTCTTCTCTAATCAATGATGTTAAGCTTGCTTTCGTGTACCTTTTGATTTTAATGCATGCTCTCTTGGGAAATACTTGTTCAACTTTTGCCTATTAATTATTGGGTTGTTGATTGTGTTACGAAAATACAAGTGCCTTCTCTACATTCTTGTTACAAGTCCTTGCCTGACATATGTGTAGAGAATATATTCTCCTAGTCTTGGAATTAGCCTTTGGTTAATAGTGGATTTCAAAGAACAGCAGTTTGACCTGTTTTATTCATTCATTCATTCACTCATTGGTCCTGGGGATGGCATGCATCTTAGGCAAGGGCTCCACCCCAGAGCTATGCTCCTTTTCGTCAAGCTTGGTATATTAATACTCTTCCTACCTGAAGGTACTATCAGTCTTCTTTCTTCTAGTTGCAGCTTTTACCTTTAGTCCCACAACCTACTTCAAGTGAATATTTTGTATGCTATCCCTTGACGTTTTTTAAAAAAAACCTTTTTTTTTTTTTTTTTAGTTGTAGATAGGCACAATATCTTAGTTTATTTATTTATTTATTTGGTGCTGAAGATCGAATCCAGTGCCTCATACATGTGAAGCAAGCACTCAATTACTGAGCTACAGCCCCAACCCTCCCTTGACTTTTGTTAAGAAAGTGTCCACTTCCAAATTCTCCATCCCAGCCCTCTCCAATTAGTCCTATCAAAAGCCTGTTTTTCCAGTTTAAAAAAAAAAGAATCCCCCAAACTTTCCGATACCCTTGTCTGCCATGGAGTCTCTATCAAATGCAAGCAGTGCTATCAGCCCCTTGCATGGAACACTCTGGCCAAGGATGCTTTCTTGCTGTCACCTGGGTGGTCTTCAGGGATTTCTGCATCTCTTCAGATACAAAGGAGAAGTCCTCTGATTTTGTTATTGAAATTCTCATTGATTGTGTTTTAGTATAAATTTCAGAATCAGTTTTTCAGTTTCTGAGGAAGGCCTGTTGAAATTTTGATTGAGAATTCGTTGAATTTACAGATCTTTCCTCTTCATTTTTTTTCTTTAATCTTTCTTCCCTTTCCAGAATATCTTTTATTTGTATTTTAACTAAAATTTTTTTCTGGAATTCTTTTTTTTCTATTTCCTAGAGCTCCTTTTATTTGTCTATTAAATCTCTCATATTTATCTTCCAATATATTTTCATCTTTTTCCCTTTTAATTTTTATGTATTTATAACTCTGAAATGATTTCAGATTGGGTCTCAGCAGTGACCTTGAACATCTCCCTTGATTTATCTACTAACTAGTTTAGTTGGACACCATATTTTGTATTTCTGTCAAGTAGTTTTTTTTTGGGGGGGGGTTATGAGTAGGACTGCAAGGTGAGAGGAGTATGTGCCAATGTCTCATTATTTTCCTTGTCAAAGGTTGCCTCTGTATTCTTTGGTTTTGGTTGATCTTTCCTCCTCTGGCTGTTTGGCCCCTTCGAGGAGCTATTAACCTAGATTTATCTCCCTGCCCCTCTGCCTCCTTTCCTCACTCAACCTGAAGAAAGGGAGCACTTCACTTAGCAGTTTTAGAATAAATCCCTGAGAGCCTGAAAGATCTCACATACACTGGGACCTCTGTTGATCTGTCTCCTTCCTCCACAGAACTCTGCAGGCCAAGGGTTCTCAAGATTCTTGCTCCAGGATTATCTGACAGTAGCCTCAGTATATTTCTTAGTCCACAGCAAAGAAAGCTCCTGGTTTCCCCAGGACTCTTACCACCAGAGATCCTAGGCTTAGATTTATAAGAAATGGAAACATTTGAATTGAGATGGAAAGTTAAAGGATTGCATTCAAATTGCTATTCTTCTGGAATCCTCTAAAGGGTACTTCTGTACTTCCAGAAAAAAGGGCTACAGAGTAACAGCTAATTTTAGATTACAATGTAACTTAAAGTTCATCTTATACAAGTGCAGCTCTGATGGGTCCATTGACTATAAAGAATCTTAGACAAGTTGTGGTCCAGCTCTGCTTTAAGATCTCCAGGGACTCTGTGCTTCTGTTAGAGCATCCTTGCCCAAGCTAACATGAAATCTCCCTTTAGGTTCATATTCTCTTCCTTTACCTTCCCTTGGGGGCCCTGCAAAGGTTACCTATACCCTGTTCTGAGATGCATAGCCTATTTTTCTTTCTCATGTGTTATTTTACTGTTCAACAGAGTTGCTACAGGTTCAAGAAAAGGGAAAAGAACACTTATAAGTTAATCAACTTGGTAATTCCCTGGACTCTTCGGTAAATTTCAAAAAAGGAGATTGAAAAAAAATCACTAAAATGAATATTTTTAGATCATTTTTTTCCTGCTTGTATTAAATCAACATACCTTGTTTTTTATTTTTCTTTCTTCATTAGTACTTCATTATTTCTCCATAAAGTACTCCATTTTTTTTCCTAACATGGAATGAGTTTTTGTCTGGTTGTGAAAGGGATTTAAGCTCATTAGGAAAAAATGAACAATAGAAATAGTTAAATAAAAACCTAAAGAATACCAAACTTCATATCTCCTGATAACCTTTTCCCACATATTTCTCTCTGTGTTATAATTTTATGTAGGTGTTATCATAATGTCCCTTTTCACATACCAAGATGCCATGAATTAGATCTGTAACAGTTTTAGTGCCTACAAACAATACCTTTGCATGGATGAACTATGACTTATTTAATAATTTAAGCCATTAATTGATGATACACATTTTTGGCTGTTTAGGTTGCTTCTTTACTCTATCTGAACAGTGTTTCTCTGAACCTTTCGGTACATTTGTCTGATTATGTCCTTAAATCACTGACATTGAGAGTTGTCAGGTCATGGAGCATACATGTTTGAAGTGTTCAGGTGATAACCAAACTTTCCTTTAGAAAAGTAGTACTAATTTGCATGCTCAAAATGCCAATGCTGGGCATTGTCAAGTTATTTCAGCCTGATCTACCTGAAGGCTGAAAAATTATGTGTGTATTTGTCTTAAATTGTTTGTTTTTATCTATTTTAGTTATCATGTTCTTCCAGAGGATGTTTAGAATAGCTTTGTCAAAATCTAGGAAAAAGGTCTGTTGTGCTAAGGCTTAATTTATTTTCTCTAATCAAGGTCTTATAAACTTGAAAATTTTATTTGTAGAAATATATATGTATATGTATGTGTCTCTGTGTATATATAACACACAATACATATATATACACACACACACACACACACACACATATATACATACACACACACACACACACACATATATACACACACTCACACACATATCATACACATACATGTTGTAGTTGTAATTGAGAATAGAGCTTTTAGCACTATAACTAATGTTTGTATGGTAATAAAAGTTATATTTTACATAATTCTAAAAAAGAATCATGTCTTTGTAGAAAATTTAGAAACTATGGAAAAAGCATAAAGAAGAAAACCACTTGTAACCCCACCACTTCGAAAAAAAATCTTTATTATTATTTTTTTTTGTTTTATTCTGGTCATTTTTCTTTTCCTTCTTACATATCTAAGTATTTTTTTATTCTCTACTCTTCTGTTTTTAATTATAAGAAATTTCCTCTCATTCTGATAAACTTTTTGGAATTGCATAATTTAACACTTAGCAAATATTGCATAATTCAACACTTAGCAAATATTCATGGCCTAAATTTCATATTATTATTTCAGTATTCCATGGATAATTTTTATTCCCTGATACCAAAGACTGTGTTTGATTTCTTTTAATGTTGAGCTCAGGCATTTCATACTAGAACAGATATAGAATACGAGTTAAGATACTATTACTTTTAGTGAAAAAGAGAGTTCTGACTTTGCGTTCAGTTCTAGCAATAGTGGACTGTTCTCCAACACACTTTTCACTTTGGACCTTAATTGGCTTATTTGTTAAAGAGCCAGTTGGGTAATTTTCCTTGCTTCTTCTTTTACTGCTGTCAAACCATGGTTGGTATTTATTGAGTATTTAAAGTAGGTAGAGATTACGTTAATTTTACTGCTTGCATGATCTAAGTGATTATTAACCACAGACTATTCAAATGAGGACGGTGATTGATGCCAAGAAATGCCATGGTCACACAGCTCGTGTGGGGGGCACACCAAACATGAACATAGCTGTCTTACAAGTTCATGCTCCTAATTGCTGTATGCTGTCGCAATTACCAAGGTCCTTCTGATGCTAATCTTTTAGAAACCCACAGCCTTAAAGTGGATTTTGATATCTCCTATGAGACTTAATTCTAATTATTAAGACTTAATTTCTGTGATAAACCACAGGTAAATAACAGTGTGTAAACTCTAATTGTGGTGTAGTATTCCTACTGCCAAGTGACGCTGATCTTACTATCAGACTTGACTCTGTGGATAGTAGCAGTTGTTCTAGAGAGTCACTGGATTTTACAGAAACTCCATAGAATGGAAGAAAGCGCCTCAGGAGTTCCTATAGCTGTAGATTGTTTACCTTTTAACTCTTAGGCTACTTAACTGGAGTCTTCCAGTTAAGCTGCAAAAGAGCAATTAGCAGGAGAAAAAGCGTATGCATTTTTATGGAGATTAATATTTTCTATTTTATGTACATGGAAACTTTAGAAAAATGAAGTAAAAATCTAAAGAAACAGAATCTGGGAATATTTATCATTTTAACAAAGGACAATATATTATGTAGAAAGGACTAGACAAAGAAAAGGGGTTTGGACTTCCAGGGCAGTAAATTGTAGAAACTTGGAAATGCGTGACAGAAACTAATGGTAAGTGGAAGTTCTTTAGTACATATTGTTTATACAGATTCATTTTGGGCTATTTCTGGGGATGATAATAAGGGTTATCCTCTTCTGTCTTAATCGGTTTTCTGATGCTGTAACTGAATATCACAGACTGAGTAATTTATAAAGAAAAGAAATTTATTTCTCTTACTTCTGGAAGCTGGCACCTCTGAGGTCAAGGCACCATATATGGTGCTGACTTTCTGGTGGGGACTTTCAGTGAAGTTCCAAATGTTGCAGGACATCCTTTGGAGAAACAGAGTAAGGTAACTAGAGATAGTTCCCTTTTATAACAAAACCACATTAATCCATAAATCAGTTAACCCATTAATGAAGGCAGAGACTTCACGACCCAGTCACCTCCCAAAGGTCTTGGCTCTCAAATACCATCAACATATGACTTTTGGGTTTAATTTTCCAATACATGAGATTGTGGGGACCCATTCAAACCATAGCATCCTCCTGGTATGGGAGGAGGGACATCATCACCTGGAAAAGTCCTTTCTCTCTTTGAGGCACATTTGAGAGGATAGAAAGCTCTTCTTGTGTTTGGTTTGTCTCAGTTGTCTCCAGCTCAGAATAATCCTGTGCCAATTCTTGAGGCATATTTTGGGGTGGCATTTTCTCATCTCCTTTAGAAGGAACATGGAAGCTTAGAATCTGCATATGGGAGAGGACCTTTATTCTACCCAGACTTTCTCTTGATCCTTGAATTCTCTGCACCACTAACTATCTCTTCACCTCTTCTCTTTGTTCTTTTTTTGTTGTTGTTGTTATTTCCCTCTATCCTTTGTCTTCTTCTCTTTTGCTTCACATTTTGACTTCCCGCTTTGTTTCTCTGAGTAGCAAATGCATCCAACTTCCAGATACATCTTCCCACCTCTTGGCCGGTTGTCTTCCAAGCCCTTGGAGAAGGTGGTGGATATCAATATCTTTCCATCGTTTCTCTGTCAGACAGCTCTGCCTGGGAGCCCAGCTACATTTTACAATATTAATGATGTGCTGTAAGAACCCAACATAACATTTTATAACCCTATAACAAATCTTATTATCCGATGACAATGAGGTACAGTACATTAAATATTCATCATCCTTGGTTTACTTTAAAACTTTCACAAGGGATAAGGCACAGAGGCTGCTTCAGACTAATTACTATTCTAAATATATAGCTTGGTTTTCAATATTTAATGGGAGACTCATAAAACCATGATTGAAAACAATGCAGTGTATCAGTCAGATGCCCTGCTGACACAGACCATGAAGAAACTGACCTATTATTTTATAGACAGCGCTGTTATAGTTCTGTGGTAGTGGCGGCACTAACTCAGAAGTTACACAGTTCTCCTAGCAGTTGGCCAGCACCCCTGCTATTTTTCAAGTTGAAGGTTCTACTTCTGTCCATTTTCAATCCAGATAGTAAAAGGCAGAGCTGCTGCTTTTAGCCGCTCCGACCCATGTACAACCATGGGCTGGTTTTTACTGGCTTATCAAGGTTCCTACATGATTTGAGATTGCCGAGTAGAATGTTTCCCTGGAGGCTGTTCTGTGGGAGAAGGGAAAGAAAGAACGCTACCATCATCATCACTGTCCATCATGACCAGTTATTGACTGTGAAGATCAAGTATGCACAGCAGGCATAGAAGAGTCTCAGCTCTACTGTCCCCTCGTGGAGGTATTTGGCCACTCCGGGCTAAGGTGGACAAACATAAAAATCCAGAGCACTTTCAAGGCAGGGAGTCTGACTAATCTTCAGGTTGCACTAAGCTACAATTCCCAAAGTTTCCTCCCACAGAGAGAGAAAGCACACGCACAAGGACTAGTAATGCTCTTTTGAGGTGTCAGGGATTATGTCTCCTGGGTCATCCAGGGACTCTCAAGGTTTACTGAACTCTGAACCCCAAGTATATGGCAGAATGAAACATTTTTTTTTCCATACACAATGTTCAATATGGCCAATGATTCATACATATGAGAATATTAGGCTCTGTGAATAGAAATCATCACAAACAGCAGAAAAAGCATGCAAAGGCTTCAGATATTGTCATTAACAGATTTAGATCAATATTGGTAAATACATTTAATGAAGAACTGGAGTTTTTTGAAAGGAATAAGAGATGATAAGAAGTGATTTAGTAGATTAGAAAACAACAAATAAAACCTAAGGACACAGTTAGTTTTTGAGTTAACAAAAAAATTCATTTTGAAATAGAAACCTAACTGGGGATTACTAGCAGGTTAGATATGACTGATAATAGTATTAATGAACTGGAAGATTGGTTAGAGGAAATTACCCGTAAAGTAGCACAGAGGATAAAAGTGGTGGAAAATCCAGAAGAAAATAGAAGAGATACAGAATGAAATGAGAATGCTTAACTTCTCCCTAAAAGATTTTGAATATTTCCAACAAAATCACATATTGTATACATTATCAGGATATTAGATTTTATCCCCCAAACATGACAATTATGGGTCACTTAAAAAACAGGAAGATCAAACTGAAATTAACCAAAATATGTTGTAAAATTTTTAAAATATATTGAAAAGCTTGCATAATATATACATGTAAGTTAAGATGGTAGTAAATATAAGTTACCAGTATTGTTTCTTTGTAAGGAAAAATAATAACATTGTTTGATATGACATTTTAATAAGATGAATTTATGTGCCCAATAATCAGGGAACTAGGTATATAATCTCTAAAATTAATAAAGGTTAAGAACAGGAAACAACAATTACTGCAAAGGAAAACAGAAATGGTAAGAAAGAGAAACCTAGAACAGGTGGACAAAAAGAAAGTGCAAAATGAAACAATTGATCAAACCAACATATATTAATTACATAAATGTAAATGAACTAAAACTTTCAGTTACCATAAACCAGTTATCAGTCAGAATTTAAAAAAAAATCCTAGTATGTAGTATTTATAAGAGAAAACTAAAACTTAATAGTACAGAAAATAGTTGACAGTAAAGGCATAGAAATGGATATACTGTACTATTAATGAAAAGATAGATGATGTCATAATATTCTTATTAGATCATCTGTAATTTAAGACATAAAAGCATAATTAGGGAGATATGGATGTAGCTTAGTGGTAGAGCACTTGTCTCGCATTCATGAGGCCCTGGGTTCAATCCCTAGCACCATAAAAAAAATCGCATTATTATGGATAGTTACTTTATAATGTTGTAATATATCATTTAGCATAAGGATACATTTGTGTTCTTTTAGTAATATGCCTTGTAATAACCAAAAATGACAGACTACTTGAAGAAATGTACAGATATATAAGGTAAAAAATTTTGTCAAAACTCTATATAACTGATAAAGCAAACCAGAAAAGTAGGCCTAGTATGTAGAATGTAACAATCAACAAATCTAGAAAACAGAAGGAAGGAAATAGAATTTATTGAAATTGAAAAACAGACAATAGTAATTAAACAAAGCTTTGCTTCTCTGAAAAAAATATAAATAATCTCTGATAAAACTAATCTAGGAAAAAGAAGATACAAATAGCTTATATCAAGAATAAAATGCCTGCTGGGGTGGCTCATGCCTGTTATTCCAGCAGCTTGGGAGGCTGAGACAAGAGGATCACGAGTTCAAAGCCAGCCTCAGCAAAAGTGAAGCACTAAGCAACTCAGTGAGACCCTGTCTCTAAGCAAAATACAAATTACGGCTGGGTATGTGGCTCAGTGGTTGAGTGCCCCTGAATTCCATCCTGGCACACCCCTTCCACCTAAAAAAGAAAGGGAACATAGTTTCAGAGTCATTAGATGTCTTCATAAGGCAGCAGGAAGATACTACAAATAATTTTATGGCAAAAAACTGAAAATATAGAATAAGTGGACAAAAATATAGAGCTAATACTAATTAATAAAACTGACAAAAGAAGATATAGAAAACCTAGAAATCCTATGCTTTGGAAAACCTTCTCTGAATGAAACCTTCAAACATGATAGCTTCATGGATAAATGCCATTCAGTTTTCAAGAAATAACTCTGATCAGATACAGCCTCTTCCATAATAGACAAAAATTATACTCTCCAATAAATTTATAAGGTATAGCCTGACAGTGCAAGAAGCAGACCAACCACAGATATGACAGTAAATGCAAAAATTCCAAGAAAATTGAATCAAGCATTAGAGACAGATGAAAACCATTATGTATATATAAATATATTTACCTTTTTTGGGGAACTTTGGGTTGTATGTAACATTGGCCAATTAATCATATAATCATCTCAATAGATGGAAAAAATGTTTGCTATAATTTAATATCTATTTGTAATTTAAAACTGTTACCAAATATGAAGTAGGCAAAAACTTTCTTAGAGAAAGAATATCTAGGAAAGACTTATAGGAATCATGATATATTTATGATAAAATGTTGAAACTTTCTCTTTAACCCTGGCTATATGGTCAGAATATCCAACATACATACTTATTTTCTTCATTGAACTGGAAGTCCTGGTTGGTAAAATCAAGAGGAAAACGTAAGAAAAGAAAGAAAATTTTGTTATTTGTAGATGATAGAAAATTTAAAAGAATCTACAGCAAATCACTAGAAGAGATAAGCAGACTTAGGCTGCTGAAGAGAAGACCATCTTCCACCATGGTGTCTGTCACAAGTGAGAGCTAAAATTCCCACATATAAAGTGAAATGTGAGGCTTTGTTCCTGGTCAGGTTAATATAAAGTAAAATATTCCATGCCCATCTATATTGACACACACAATACAAAAGTAAAGATGAAAATCTTGACTACAACCAAGTGACTATACAGTGACCCAAGAAAGTGCCACATGATCACAAAGCACACATTTTCACTTTCTGTGTGCTTCCTGCCTTCAAAGGAGAAGAATGTCAGCCCTATACTTATGAGAGAACAGAGTCCAGGCAGGGAAATCCAACAATTTTTTTTATACCCAAATTTGAGTTGTTACAGAGCCTGTTATCACGGAGTTATACTGTAAAAATCCAATTTATATTTCTGTTAACCAGAGATGAAACTACTATTATAGGAGCAACTATAACATCAAGTACCTAGGAGTAAGTCTAATGAAGTGTGAGCTAGACCTCTTTGGGGAAGACTACACAATTGGGGCTGGTCATGATGCTGAATAATGAGCTTAAGGGGAGTCAGCTGATTAGAGCTTTGGGTGTGAGGATCATGC
This sequence comes from Spermophilus citellus, assembly GCF_964194105.1. Lineage (NCBI taxonomy): Eukaryota > Metazoa > Chordata > Mammalia > Rodentia > Sciuridae > Spermophilus > Spermophilus citellus. The sequence continues at coordinate 137,507,390 of NC_138182.1, read as the reverse complement.
AGAGACGACAGTCACTGTGGTGCCTGCACGGTTTGTCAAAATGTTGGTGCCCAGTGTGAACAGCCTGGAGGACAGATGTGACCTGAAAGGCCACATTTGGCCAATGAAGTCCAGCCAAAAGGAAATATCTGGATGTCATCCAGACCTCAACACCTACAGACACTTAATCAATGGCACCCACACACAGAGGGTCCAGAAAGAATAGGTCCAGGCTAGAACTCTGTCCCTCTTCTGTGTATTTATCCAGCAGCCAAGTCTATGATGTATAAATAACTGACATTCAGGTCCAGTTTTACTGAGGCTGCTATTCGAAGTGCTGGATGGGAACTAGAGGAGTAAGTAGAGTCAAACTTGCGAGGGACAGAGTCTCACCACAGAGCCCATCAGACTGTGCCATCCCCAGTGTTACGTGGGAATGATGTTAGGTTTGGAGACAATAATGCTTCTCAACCTTCCAGACTGGGACAGCAATTAAAACTACAACACCCAAGAGGTTTTATGGAGGAGCGTTAACCACAAATGGAAGAAAAACAGAGGAGGGCGAGAAAATCATGGATAGTACTAGTGGATTCAGGACTCTGGATTGTGAAGCCTCCTTGCCATAATCAATTATATATAGAACCATCGGCCTTAAACCAGAACACACCCACAAGTGAGTGAGCAAATAAACAACTATTTATTCCCATTCGTAAGGATTTTAAACTGGCACTTTGACCAAGAAGATCAGACAAGCCCTCTACAATGTGGGATGCGCAGTTTTGGAAGGCATGTAGTATGGGTCGCTGACGGTAGTCAAGTTGAAATGCAATTGTCATTTCCTGGGCATTAAGAAGGGGATTAATACCCTAGGGTAGAATAAAAAAAAACAACAAAAACTATGAAAATAGAAGGGAGATTAGTGGAGTTCAGGAAGGAGAAGAAGGAGGGATGAAAAAAGGGAGGGACTGTAGAGTACAATTGACCAAATGATGCTATGTACACATATGAATATACTATAGAGAATTCACCTTTATGTGTATCTGTAAAACACCAATTTAAAAAAAAAACAGTAAATATCAGGAAGGCCAATAGAGCAGAGGAAGGGAAATGGAGATGCTGAAGGGAAGGGAATAAAGAAATGTATCACATTCTATTCCAGGTGTGCATGATATGTCCAAATGAACCCCAATATTATATCTATAATGCACTAATAAAATGTATACTGTATCTACTTTCTTCATGGAAAAAATATACATGTTTCTTCTAATTCTCTGGTTAAGGTCCCAAGCTACTTTATACCTGAGGAAACTGAGGCAAGCAAAGAAAAATAAAACTTAGGTGCAGTCATGCAGGAAACAGGTGCCAGACCAGAATTATCTTCATTTAATGTTAGACAGCCCAAGCGCGTGCGCGCGCGCACACACACACACACACACACACACTCACACACACACACATACTCACAAACACACACACACATTTTCCTAACAAAGGCCCTTTACAAATGAGCCCAAATCTTATTCCGAGAACCCTGGAAGGAGAAGATCTGGACTTCACTTCATTAAAATTATCAAGAGAGGTAAAGAGACAATAGAATCTGAACCCAGTTACAATAACATAAAACCCTGTTTCAAATAATGTCATAAATTTGAATATTTAGACACATCTTGAAAGAGTTCTAAGAATTGGGGCTCTTTTATTCAATTGAACATTTCCAGAATACTTTGAATTAAATATGAAAGCAAAGATAAAGTGAAAACAAACCTCAGTCTTAACGCCTAAAACGTTTAAAGCTCATAACTCTGTTTCAACTACTTTTGGCCATGAATCACTGAACAGGGCACTGTGAGGGCATTTCTAATATCCTTTAATTAAAACTCACAAGAGTTTGTCTGATATAATACCAAGGAAACTGATTATTCCCTGGCCAAGCCTTGCATGGGAGATCCACAGCTCTGTTCCAAACACCACCTGCTGTGCTACCTGAGATGATCTCTCATCCCCCTGAACATCTGAACTTGTGTCAGAGCCTATGTTCACCAAAGATAAAGCCAAAGACAAAGGCTGCTATGAGACCAGTTTATCTAGACCCTGTCCTAGTTTTCAGGAATGATGTTTAGGGTGAATGAGTGCTACTGGTTGAATGTTATGGGTCACCAGAATTCATGTGTTGAAGCCACATCCCCAGTGTGATGGTGTTAAAAAGTGGGATCCTTGGGAGGAGATCAGGTGATGAGAATGGTGCCCCCATGAATGAAATTAGTACCCTTATAAGAAAGGACTCCAGAATTTGCTTCCTTTCTATTTCTGCCACATGCAGAAGTGGTGAGAGAGCAGATGTCTACATGTGAGGAGGTGGACCCTCACCAGACACCAGATCTGCAGGGACCCTGCCTTGGATATTCCCAGGCTGCAGAACTATGAGAAATAAGTGTATGTTACTTAGACTGCCTAATTTCTGGTAGTTCTGTTGTAGCAGTTCAAACCAACGAAGACAATGGGGACCAAGGAGAAGTATGAAGCTATGTTTTCAAATTGGCCACCATTACAGAAAACTTGCCCAGTTTTGTGTAGCTTTTTAATTTGTTCTAATACATGACAAAATGCACTTTGTCACATTGTGCACAAATTCTCCTTCTTTTGGCCAAACATGTTGCAGTGTCACAGCAGTAGTATAATCATACTTGTATATAGGGTAATAATGTCTATATCATTCCACTGTCCTTCTTATTCCCATATTTCCTCCCCTCCCTTTCCTTCACTCCCCTCTACAAAATCCAAAGTTCCTTTTATTCTTTCCTATACATCCCAAATGTGGATCAACATGTGCTTATCAGAGAAGACATTTGGCTTTTATTTGGGGGGGGGGGGTTGGCTTATTTCACTTAGCATGATATTCTCCAGCTCCATCCATTAATCTTTAAATGCCATAATTTCATTCTTATTTAAGGTTGAGTAATATTTCATTGTTTTATATGTACCACATCTTCTTTATCCTTCAGCTGTTGAAGGGCATCTAGACTGGTTCTATAGTTTAGCTATTGTGAATTGAGCTGCTGTAAACATTGATGTGGCTGTGTCACAGTAGTATGATGATTTTAAGTCCTTTGAGTATAGACCAAGGAGTGGGATAACTGGTCAAATGGTGTTTCCATTCTAAGTTTTTTGAGGGATCTTCATTCTGCTTTCCATAGTGGTTGCACCAATTTGCAGTCTCACCAGCAATGTATGCTGTTTGCCCCGCTGTGTGTCTGCTGCGATTGCCTACCCTTTGCCAGCATGTGTTTTGTGTAATTTTTTGAGAAATTATATGAAATTAATTCTTAGAAGTGTGCACTTGGAGGGATTAGGAGCTGACATGTTTACCCATCAGCATCCATGCTTTTCGACCAAGGGTTATTTGGGGAGTAGGCATGCCCCTGTACTCCTGAGTGGTATATGTGTGAATGCCCAGTCCTGGAGCAGGACCTGCCCAAAGCTGCTCAAAACCTTGGCAGAACTGGTCACTGCCAAGAGTATCTACACAGTAGCACATGAAGTCTGCCATAATCCATTCCCTAGATCAGTCCCTACACACATGATCCTGCCCCTTCCACTCTCTTATCACAAACCTCTCACTAGGGTATTGCTTCTCTACCATGTGCATTATTTTCTCACAGGTTTGTATCTTGGTTCCAGTGTGGTCAGGTGTGTTCCTGAGGCCTTGGGCCTTCTCTGTGCCTCACTCATTCCACCTGTATGGTGATGGGGTTGGATTAGCCCAGCACTAACTTAGGAGGTGTCATTAGGAAACAGGTAAATAATAACTACAGCAGACGAGGTATGCGTTAAAATGATGTCTTTCTGCTGCCTTAAATTGTACTTTTTAACAAAGACATGCCTTGTTGGTTGTTCCATACATAGAAATTGCCCTCACATTGGAAAATAATTTTGCTCTCTCATCTATTTTGAAAAACCAAGTTCTTGTGGTCCATTTCATACTCAGATACATTTACAGAAACTCTTGCAGCACAAATTTGATGGTAAGTGACATCTCTTCCTTGACCTCAGTGTTGAGAAAATTTCAGAGGAAATAATGACCAAGATAAATCCTTGAAGGGGCAGTTGATTTTCTGATTGTTGTCACTGGACCTAGGTCTATTAACATCTTCAACTTTTTTTTTTTGGTATAAAAAGCCAGATATCTAGATTTTTCTCCATAATTTTGAAATGTTGATATCTCCTTCAGATTAAACTTAAAGACTCTGTGCCAAACAAAAAAATTTTCTTTGTGTTTGTTCTGAGTTGCAGGCCACCACTTTACCAACGTGGTATAGCAAATTCCTTAAAGCTTTCCCACAGTTAATAGGCTAAGGTTCCTACTTAACTGCTAAGACCCTCTTTTCCTACATACTCCCTTCCTGGTCTGTAGTTAGAGAGTCTCAGAGTAATTCTTGTCCAGAACCTCTGTTTTGTTACACTTTAGACCTGTCATTACATTTTTGTTCAGAACTGCTATTTTATAACATCTGAGTCCTGTCATTCTGTATCTTACCCAGCTCTTAGGCAGGCCCTCTGCCAGATCAGTTACTTGCCCTTAAGTGCTAAGACTGTATGGGATCCAAAGAGAATTGGCCATGAAAACGAGACATCATCTTTTTTATGACTTTTATTCAAGGGAAAAGGCATCTGAAGTATGGAAAAGCTAAGTCATGGGTGTTGTGCTAACTATAAGATGCGATTTTTGCAATGCCAAGATGAATTGTACCGTCTGGTGGGGAGCCGTGAACTGCTGGAGGGACAGACTGATTTACTGCTCCAAACACAGTCCTTTTACCCTGGCCATCTGGGCCACCTGTGTATCTGATAATTTTTCTGATGGCCATTCCACTTTGTACCTTGGGTGAATTATAACGTACTAACACCTATAATTCATAAGTTGGTAGAGAAGTCATGAGGCAGTATGTTTCTTTTTATATTAACTTTATCAGGTTTGAAATGCCTGATGACGTTTTTTATTTCAGATAAAGTCGTAAAGGAAGAAAAGGTATCATTTCCCACTTTTATTTTAAAGAGAAACATCTTGATGACTATAAAACAGGGCAGGTTACTTTTTAACCTCTCCTGTTAGAGGTTGGGTCATGAAGGTTCCCATTGTAAATTACAAGGCAGCCAACGGTTGTGGAACAGGATCATGTTTCTGGCACCATGCTAAGTATTTAACATATATAATTTTGCTTTATGTTTAGCATAACCCTGGAGATAAGTACCATTACTGTTTCATTTTATAGGTCAGGAAACTGAAGCATGCAAAGCTGTGAATTTCTTAGCATCATGTAGGAACTTAGCAGATGGAAGGACCAGAGGTATACCACCTACCTTCCCCCTCTCACAAATAAAACAAATATCAGGGTACAGAATATGTAGATGATAGAGCATTTTAATACCTGCATTCATTCCTGATATTGGTTGCTTTGTGGCAGAGGCACGGCACATGGATGTCTCCATCTGGGAGTGTGTGAGACCAATGTCTTCCATGCAGTCTTTAAGGACAGAATGTTACTGGACTGGCCAACCAGGGAGTCAGATCAGCCATGCCTAGCAAATAAGACTTGCAAGGGCCGACTCCGTGGTACTTTTTCATTCTGAGTCTTTAAAATGCTTTGTTTTAGTAATTATGGGAATCTGTTCTTCTGAGGTCATTTTCTAGTGGCTCATAAATAGCACTATAAAGAAAAAGAAGAATTAGAGAAATAATGCAACTTGGCAAAAATAAAATTTCCAGCAAAATGAGAGACTTTCATAACAATAAACATGTAAATGTATCCACCTATTCATCCATCCATTCATCCATACAAGAAATATTATTTTCTATTTGTGCTCTAGTTATCCGCTCTGTGTACTTATACTGTATCTATCCCATGCCTGATTTCTCTGACTTTGGTTGGCTGTATAAAACCCTCCCTTTCTGTTTGCCTCCTATCACCTGGTCTAGTCTGGGCAGGTGTTTTCAGAAGGAGCTGAACCCTAGGTATGGCCATATGAGACAGATATGTCCACTATCCAGAGAGACTATCCTCAGTTCATTGCTAGGCTCAGCTCTGAAGTACTCTCCTGGGTTTAGCATCCCTCAGAGGCAGGGTAATATAGAACTTTCATGAATGGGTTCTACTGTTTTCCAGCTTGGGTCCCAATACCTGTCTGTCACCAACTGTGTGATCTTAGATCTGACCCTTCACTTCTTGGAGTGTCAGTGTTTCCATTGGAAAGAGAGGAAAAAAATTTCACAGAATTCTTGGGAGGATTGAATGAGATGATACCTATAAAACCTCTAGCGTAGAACCTGGCACAAGACACGCATAAAATAGAATAAGTTTGTGCTTTTTCTGTTTTTCTTTGCAGTAGTTTCCTACATACTTAGCTTGAAATTTTTGATCCAACCTTCAGTAACTGTATGTAATTTACTTTCCAGTTTTTCTTTCAAGGCTTTTGCCCTGCCAGCCATCATTTTGTCCCTTGCTGAGCCCTTTCACAAAGGCAGGGCAGATAATCAATTCTCATTTATGCATGGAGAAATACACAAAGATGACCAGCACTTCCACCAAAATATCCTGTTGCTTTCCCCTCTGTCCAATTGAGTCTTCCCAGCTGTAGAATTGGTGGTGGGGAAAGAGTGGACATTGCTGAGCCTTCCTTATAAAGCTGGCTTGGGGAATGCAGTTCCAAGTGTTGGCCAGCCATTTGGGGAAAATTGTTCTTCTTTCCAACCTGGAAAACAGTAAAGCAAATTTATTTTAGGAATAAAGGGAATAACCATAGAGGAGATGACTTCATCTCTCATGCTTTTAAATCACAGACTATCCTAAGACAACTGAGTCATAAAACATGTTCAACCACTCTTGATAGCCCAACATACTAGAATGAATCACAATTGTATTTAATCCACACCTGCATTCCCCTGACACTTGAGCAGCTCATTCTCTGATTCTTCCACCTTCATCTGATTTTAGGTCTCACTAGAAATCACCAGGCTAACCTGCTATGCTTTTCTAGCATGCACTGCTTATCAGGCCTTGGGTCCAGTGTTCATGGGATCCTAACATTCAAGATTCTCTTCGGACCACTTTCACCTTCTCATTATCCAGGTTTTATGCATCCCTCATGTTAAACTAAATTAGAAATATCTAAAAATATTTAGCAGAGTGTAGCCTCATTATACAATTTCAATAACTTGTACCTTTATTTTCTTTGATACCTACCTCCTCTATTCTGGAGAAATCCAGCCCACTTGAAGGCCTTCTTCCTTTGGACTTTAACAGTAAGCTTATTTGAAGTGCATGTTGTACATGCAAAGCTTTGGTGATACGTTTCTTCTTTCTGTGGAGACTTCCCAAATTCTGGTCCTACACATTCTTGCTAAACATGACACAACCTCTCAACGCTCCCTGACTCCATCCTTTCATCTGTCTCTGGGTTATTTTCCTTAAGTGAAAATAATACCCTGTTCCATTCTAACTGGAAAACCTTGACCCCTTCACCACCTATGAGATTTATAAAGCCCAAATGTCTTAGCCCAACATTCATTTTTAGTTTCAAATATATATTGTTAAATTGAAAGATAAAATTGTATGTATTTGCCATGTATAAAATCTAGCTAATTAACAAATACATTATCTGTCATAGTTATCAATTTTGTGATAATACACCTAACATTCAATTCTTTTTGCATGTTTCAAAAATACAGCATATCTTAATTAACTATGATTGATCTCTTGAGCTTATTCCATCTAACTGTAATTATATATTCTTTGGCCAATATCTCTCCATCTCCTCTCTCCCCAACTATCTTAGCTCTAGTAATCAACACTACTCTATAAGATGAAATTTTTTTCGATGCCCAGCAAGCAATATCATGCAGGCATTTGCCTTTCTGTACCAGACTTATTTTGCTTGACATAATACCTTCTGGGCTCATCCATGTTGTCAAAAATGACAGGATTTCCTTCTTTGTTCTGGCTGGATTTTATTACATTGTGCACATGTACACTGTCTTTATCCATTCATCCTCCGAAGGACCCTTAGATTGATTCCAGATCCTAACTACTGTGAATAGTACCTTAATAAACATAATATCAATATACTGACTTCATTTCCTATGGATATATGCCCAACAGTAGGATTTCTTAATTATATGGTAATTCTGTTTTTAATATTTTGTGGAACCTCCTTATTGTTTTCCATAGGAGTTGTTTTAGTCAGCATTTTCACTGCTTTAGAAGTCTCAATCCATAGACGGCCAACTGCATTCCTCGGGGCCCAAGACAAGGCAGAACATCATGGTGGAAGGGTATGGCAGAGGAAAGCATTTGGGAACATGGCACCCAGGGAGCAGAGAGGGATAGAGAGTCTAAGCTCAGCTCACAAAATAAATATCCCAAAGGCATGCCCCCCAATGACCCACCTCTTCCAGCCATATACTACCTGCCCATGGTCACACCTCAGTTAATTCCTATCAGGGGACTAATGCACTGATTATGTTAAGGCTCTCATAACCCACTCAATTTGTCTCTAAACTTTGTTGCATTGTTTCATACATGAGCTTCTTGGGGACACCTAGTATCGAAACCATAATAGGGATATACTAAACCCCATACCCTTTAAAATTTGCAAATGATTGGCTCTAATCTATCTTTCTTGCTTCCCTTCTTCTGAATGTACCATCTATACTTTCTGCTAAAATCTTACTAGAATAGGAAATGGTCAAGGAATGAGCCCATTTACTTTTTGACTATCTCTCTCATTTTTATTTGTAGTATCTTTTACTTGAATATCTTGTCCATTCCCACCCCCCCCCCCGTTTCTTCTGAATCAAGATCCTGTCTGATTTAGGGATTTGGTGTTTATTGAGCAGAACAGTTCCTCTTTTCCCCATGCTCTGAGTACAGGTTATACTTCATGTTGTCTCTTGCTCACCCAATAAACTGGAAATTTCTTTAGGACATGGGATCTGTCTTATTTCTGATTTTGTCATGTACAGCACCTTGGACAGTTCCTGAATGGGTTTCTGGGAGGTGGGAGGATTGTTAAAGAGAGGAAACCCCTTCCATCAATGCCTCTCAGAATGTGAACAGTTAACAAACATGAGATATGCAGCTACGATTAGATCAGCAAGCAACAGGCGACATGGGCCTTTTTATGTCTCCTTAGAGATACACATTTATTAACTGTGTCCTTCAAAAGAGTACAAACTTCAGAGAATTCTCTGCAAATGTTTACAAGACATGCAGAGGAGCCCCAAGGAGTTACTTAAATTCTCTGCTCCTTTTCTCTCAGTGACCCCCCCCCCCCCGACACACACACATGACTGCCTGCACCCCTACCACCCAACGCCCAGAGTTACCACAGGCAGGCAGGAGACATCAAAAGTCTAATGAATCCAGTATGTAGGAAAAACTAATGTTTTTAGCTCTTTATCAGGGCAGATCCTGCAGGGAAGTGTTTGTATCATTAACAATGAGAAAGTCCATGTGGCCTTGCAAATTAGCATAGGTTGGCCTCAGCTCAACCTGGTCTTGAAGAAATCTGGCAGAAAATGAGCAAGAAGAGCCATGGAAATTAAAAAAAAAAAGTACCTTCTTATCTAATTATTATTTGAAGCCCAGGAGGAAAACTTATAGAGATTGGGGAAAGTCTTCTACAGAGATTGATATTTAGTGCAAAGAAGAGTAGACAATTTGAGGAGCAGTATCAGGAATGGTGATATTATATTTGTGACCTGTTGATGGCTATGGTGGATAATTTGGGGTAATTTCTCAGAGCTTGAGTGAATTATTTCTGTTTCTTTCTGAGAAGTTCTTCCTCATCAGTGTTGGTTAGGTCAACCCCATACCGGTATACAATTTTGTGCACTGTGACCCTCCCCACACCTGCCCCCTTACCTTGGAAGGTTCAGTGAACTAAGGATGAGAACTTGACTCATGTTAGACCAGCCAGAGTTTCTTTCCTGGGAAACTGACATCAGAATTTAGGTAGAGTCAATCTATTGCAGGTGGCTGAACTTGTAACTTGAAGGCCACAAATGACCACCATCTTGAGTGAAGCCTAAGGACAGAAGGAGAAATTCTGCAACAATAGAAGGATGAAGGTGACACTGAGAAGTGTATTCTGGAACATCCTGGTGTAATCCCATCTCCTCCCTCAAGCCTCCCCCATGCTTTGATCTGCTCTAGTGACAAATATTTAACCTCTGCTGGCTCCTTTCTTTAAGATCTGGCATAAATCCTTTTCCCAGAAGAATGCATAACAAATGCAACCACATCATTTTGTCTAACAATAAGGAAATTATTGTGCTCAGTAGAAAGTTATGCAGCCACTCAAAAGGATGCTAACAAAAGGTTTCTAATAATCTGGAGAAATGCTTTTGCTGTAATGCCATGTGAGAAAAAAAAAACAGGCAAAATATTGCGTATATATAGTATGCACTTAACCGCATTAAAACGTTCAAGAAACTGAGCATAAAAATGCATAGAAATACAACCCTAAAATGTTTACAGTGACTAGTTCTCTGTTATCTTATGCTTTTTCATATTTTTCAATTTCTTTCTAATAAGCATATGTTTCTTTTTAGAATAGAAAAGCCCAATTTTATTTGAAAGTACATTTATATATTGCCTAGCTTTATGCATGATCAGCTAAACTTGGAATGTAAAGCAAAAGCAACTGGAAGATCACAGAATGCTAATGTTGTAAGAAACTTTAGAAATTCTTCAGTGCAAGGTTTTAAAATATATCTTTGGGTGACAGATCTCTTGAGAATTTGATGGAAACTTTGACCTTCTTTTCAGTTAAAAAAAAAAAAAGTAGCCATCAGTCACTTAGGATGCTTTATTTGCAAGTGACAGGAAACTTTGTGATCCAGGCTTAAACTCTAAAGGACATTTATTGACTCAAGTAATCAAAAAATCCAGAAGTGTCTGACTCTAGGTAAGGGTTGATCTAGTAACTCCATGTCACCAAGACCCCTATTTCTGCTCTTTCTTCCTCACCTTCAAGTTCACCTTTGAGTCCCAGGATGATTTTCCATAAGCTCCTGGGAAGGTACTCCTCAATACCCAACAGGGAGGGAATGTTTTGCCTCAGCATTCCCAGCAAGTATTTTCAGGTCTTAATTGGACTGGTCAGGCTGAGGTTCCAGGCTCATCCTGTGTCAATCGCTGTGGGCATGAAATTGAGTATGCAGATAACTCGGCATAGATTATGCCTTCTACCCCGCCTCCTGTCCCACAACCATCCCCTGGTGGAAACTAGGCTCCATGTCTTGGTATTTCTGGTCTGTGCTGCCCTGGAATCTCAGTCTAGATTTTTGTCTGTTTTAAGGACAACAGAAAGGCACAGAAGATTTGTAATCTTTCTAAATCACTCCCAGTGACACCCAGGCGGATGGATGAATGGGTACTCAAAGTTTTGTGAAATGGTTTTGGTGACTGTGACAAATGAGTGCTGCTCAAGGTTAAGGGCAGTGAAACCTGAGCAAGAAGCTCACCTCTGATGTTCCAGCTCCTCAGCCCATTTATCTGGATGAAGCTCTGATTTGTCATCAAGCCTACCCTGTCGCTTGCCGAGAAGGTCACGTGTGCATCTCCTGGAGAGATGGGGTTTCTACTTTTCCAAATAAACAACAGTAATAACAAACATGCTAATGCTGGTGGTTGTGAGGATGATGATAAATATATTAACCTGAACCATCCTGGCTACAATAATAGAAATCCCGCTTAAAGTAGCTTAAGAAGAAATGCAAATAGTTTGGCTCACTTATCTGGAAAATCCAGTCACATCTAGAGCCAGGGTTCTGTGTCTTTAGCTCTAGATGGCTCTAGGAAAAGGGTGGGCATGTTCATCAGTGGCAGCTCAAGACTGGTGCTTCTAGCTTGCCTCTCTGTGTGGACAGTGGAGCTTCTCACAGGATCAGAGGACCAGGTTAGGGCAGATGGCTATGCATTTAGATTTGGATATTTTGACTTACTGAGGCCTGAGAGACCTCAGGGAAGTCATCAGGCCTCTCTATAAGGAAAGGGTATCTAAATCAGTATTTGAAAGATGATCTGATCAAACAGAAGGAGAAATCGAAGGAGGAATGGAAGTGCATTCTGACTCACAGCATCTGAGAACCTGAGAAAGGAGGCCCATGTGGCTGGAGGGTAGCAAGAAGGGAGATTTGGGTACAAGTTGATACAGAGTGGGTGAGCAGGATGCACCCCATTTGGAGATATCTAGGACTTCATGATTCTTGTAGGAAGAGCCTCTTCCCTGGAAGCTTGAGTGGAGAGGATGACGACAATGAGACTCACATAGGACATGTCACTCTCCCTCATGTTGGCAGGGAAGTGGCATCCTTTAATTGACTATCTCTAGGATTTGCAACCATCTCTGGGTGGGAAGGTGGGTAGAAACTGATCACCACCAGTCATTAGTGTTAAAGACTAATTAAATTATTTAAAATGTGGGGATGAAACAAGCAATGTTGGTCAGGCAAAGCAAACCACCCAACTACAACTCCAAAGTGTTTGCTGCTTTGATAATACCAATAATGTGGTAGCTATGTAATACGCATATATCATGTTTTGTTGGTTGATAATGAAGCATCAGAAATTACACTGAGCACTTAGGCTGTTTCATTTGAAATTCACGGTGACCTTTTGAGTTAGGTTTTATAATTTTTCCTATTTTACAGAAGAGGAAACTGAGATCCAAAGAGGTTATTTACTGCCTGGGGTTACACCGCTGATAGGGAGCAGAGGCAGAACTAACATAGCTTAGTCTGTGTAACTTGGGAGGCTAAGGTCTTAATCACTATGTGTATAGTAACTTTCTTAGAAAGACGGCAGAATCTCTAGCCTAAATTTTAATGAGATGACCATAATGTGGTGACTGTCCCAGGGTCCACACTCTGAAGCGTATCAGCAGATTGACAGTAAAGCTACACTTCCCATGGGCTACTCCCCACAGTGGCTGAGCTTGGTAAAGACATGTAGTCAGCTGTGTTTCTGGGAGATAGGGGACTTCTTTGCTGGCTGACTTTGGCTTGTCAACCCCATTGGCCTTGCCAGTCTGTCTTAGAATTGAGATGTAGTCTAACACTCTGCCACCCAACTGTCCTTCTCTGGCCCCTGGGCACTTTGATGGGTTTATAGCCTCCTTGGATGACATGTCCATTACCCTCATGAGTGTCTTTGATAATTAGTTTCTTCCAGGTCTAATCTATTTTACTAGTTTCTTAGGGTTGCCTTAATTTAGGGCCACAGACTGGGTGGCTTAAATGACAAAAATTTGTTGTCTTCCAGTTCTGGAGGTTGGAATTCCAACATTAACAGGTCTGCAGGTTGGGTCTCTCTGAGGGCTGCTTCATGTCTCTCTTGGCTTCTGTAGCCATGGGTGTCCCTTGGGTGTAGATAGCATTCTCCCTGGGTCTATAAGTCATCTCACCTCTATATGTATCTGTCTTGGTGTCCAAATTTACCCTTTAGGATGGAGTCTTACTGGATTAAATCTCACCATGATGACCTCATCTTTATTTAGCGTCTGTGGAGATCTCATTTCCAGATAAGGTCACAACTGGGTGTTTGAACTTCAACTTTTTTGGAGACACATTTCAACCCACAATATCCACTTTAGTGTGTCTTTCTTAGAGGACTTGGTCTAGCTCACTGGGGAATTTAGCAATTTCAATAAATCCATTTAATATTTAAACAGTTATCATTTCTAAAGTCACCGTGTGGCCTAGGTTTTTTTTTTGAGTATGAAAAAAATCTTACATTCTTTAACTCATGACAAGCACTAGGCATATTTAAATTAATCTAATGTGACATAATTACACTAATGATATATATTTAAAAATTTCATCAGGAATACACCACAATATTAATTTTAAAGCACAGCTATTCTGAGAGGTCAGAAATAGAACAATTTATACTTTCATTTATTTTGAATAATAGGCTTTATTTGGTTAACTTTTTCTTTTTAACAAAGTTCTATGGACTCTAAGATTTCTATGAGATAAAATTTTTGTATGAGATTTTTAAAAATTAGGAGATATGATCTTTTAAAAAATGAAGGTGTTGTATGTTACCTCTTGATTCATTCAGGAAATGGAACATACTGTGTCTACTTGGAGACTTATTCATTCAACAAACATTTACAGGGCATCCGTATGTGTTGGAGATAGTGCTGGGTAGTGAGCATGTAGCTACTCAATGTCCTTGTCTTTCTGAAAGTTGAATCCTCATGTCCTCTTGGACCTTTTATGTAGAAAGCACCATTATCGAGTGGGTGATTAAATAAATGAATGTGGTGTGTGAAGGAAATAAAAGAAGTGGTAAGATAGAGATGGCTGTCATGGCTCATGTGCAGATGGGTGGTGAAGAAGGCTTCTGGAAGAAACTGGCATTTGAGCTGAGACCTGAAAAGCAAGAGGCAAGAGTCTACCATGCAGAATGCAGGGGGTTGGGGAGCAGCAGGTGCCAAGGTAGATGGAGGCAGAGAAGGGCTTAGGCAGTGGGGAGGATGAAGTGGGGTTTGACCAGAGCCTGGGGACTGCAGCTGATATTGGGAAGACCAGAAGAGGCCACATCATGGTGGGCTTGGTTGGCAGTACTGAGGAGATGGCAGTTTATTTTTTAAATGCAACCTACATGAGCACACTAAAGTCTCTCAGGGGTCCTACAGTAGAACCACCTGTATGTCCAGGCTTATGTCCAACTTTCCACACATAATTGACCAAAGTGCTCTGCTAACAAACCTTTGACAGAACAGTGGAATTTCAGGGAAGACAGATGACCCTAAGATGAACTCAAGTGTTCCATGGAAATGGGTCATTGGGGGTATTTTTATCCAATATTCACTAAAAAAAATATTTAGTGGAGAATCAGAAGAAAACATGTTGATGAGCAACTGCACATAAATTTGGTCACCATGAATAGTACTTTTGATGTCAAAACTCTGCCTTATTTTGCAATGTTAAATTGCAAAATTGTCTTGGTACCACTGTATAGAATAAAAGTGGAATTGGAAAAAAAACAGGATGTTTATATGTGTCATCTCTGAAGTCAAAGTTCATATTCCTATTCTTCTATTTAATAACTAAATCATTGTGGTAAGGATGATCTGTCTGTGCCTCAGTTTCCTCACCTATAAATGGAGGCTTAGAGTCATTATTTCAAATGATTGTTAGCAATACTGGGAAGATACACATAAAGCTCTCTGAGCATGGTAAGTACTCAATACATGTTATTACTGTTATGTTTAACAACGTTGTTCAGCATTACTAACTTAAAAAATGTCAGTACCCACCCCTCCTTACAGCATGTTCAGGATTTATTTCTTGATGTTAATGCCTCCTGCACAAACGCAAGATATTCTGGAAAAAGTTTCTTTTGAAGAAGTTTTTGAAAGATTGCCAGTAAAGGAGCTATGATCCTCCTCCAGTGATGATCTTCCCACAGGCACACCAAGTTTGAATAGCTAGTCACACACCAGACCATCTTCACAAGAGCTAAGGAAGCCAGGAGAGAAACCATAGTGTCTGGTTTTCCATAACAACAAGAAGAGATGCAAGGAAGAGTCAGGAAGGTAAGAGTCACAGGCATTGCCCCTCCCACAACTGAAAGCAATGTGGCAAGAGACCTCATGTTTAGGCTTTAGATGGGAAACCCAGTACCAGGTCTGCCACAATGAGACCCTATGCCAGCCACAGCCCTATTGGCCTCAAGACCTCTAGCTCCAGACCTCTCCATGGCCTGAGCTGCTAGAATTGCATTAGACAGGCATCTGCCTCTGTCACCTCTCCCCCAGCCTCTGGCAGCAGAGAGAGGAACAACACCCTGCGCAGTGGGGAGTAGGGCAGGAAAAGTAGCCCAGGACTTTGCTCTGGAGCTCAGTACTAGGTCTGCCACGGTGAGACTCTACACAGACAGAAACCCAAGTCCCCATACCCAGGCTGAAGCTCACAGAGCCTCCGTGCCTGTCCCAGAACCAGGTAGAGATGTGTACCCTGGTGGTGCAGATGCACATTGTGTTCTGCATCACTGTCAGCTGGGGCATGGGCCTGGGTGCTTCCCTGAGACCATGCAGGTCCTTGCAGCTGTGAAGTATGATCTAAATCTTTGTCAGCCTTGGTGGCCAAGGACTGACTTCACCAATGCTACCTCAACCTCAGGCAGCACAGCATGGAGTAAGCCTTCATTCCCTGAGGGTAGACAGTGTAGTCTTTGCATCGATTCTCAGAGCCAGTAAAACCTAACACTAGACTGATATTTACAGCCTCCATCCCCAGACCTGTGCTCCCTGATGGTTCCAGGCAGAGACACATGGCTCTGTCTATTGGACTTCTCTTCTGGTCAGCATAACCTGTGGCTGGTAGTGGCCATCTTAGGCCAACGTCTACCTCGGCAGTAGGCAACCCATAGCTGTGGAGCCCTTGACCCTACCTGTGCTGGTCTGGTCTTGACAGGCCACAGCGTTGATGGCCAAGGGCATGGCATAGGAACCTGGGGCCTGTCCCTCCATGTAATTATGATCACAGCTGAGAATGCTACAATGCTGATCCTCAGGCCAGTCACTGTGAAGAAGGTATCTGGGCCAACCTTTCCCCAAGCAAAGGCTTGGGGGTCGAGATACCCTTTTTTAGTTTCCTCCCATTCATGGTAAACAAGGTACCAACTGTGGATTTGGGACAAACCTGGGGTTGGACCCTCTGGTGCAAAACCGTGACTCGCCACTAGCAGACTCATGGCAGGACTGGATTAAGGTGCTCTCCAGTGCTGACACAGTAGGAGTGACTACAAGGTCAAAGAGTATAAGTAGCCAATTTAACATTTCTGAAAAGATAGGCACTAACAAAGCTGTATTATAAAGACAGAACTGAATAATTTTCAATAGTCAAATGATATGTACAACCAGCATCAAGAGCTTTCAGGAAACCATGATCAGACCTTAAAGTTCAAATAATGTGCCAGAAACTGATGAGATAGTGACCAGTATAGGATAAATCTCACAGATTTAAAGATCTTATTTTAAGAAGACTCAACAAGATTCAAGAAAAAACAGAGACAATTCAATAATGTAACAGAGAAATGCAAGCAATTAATAATCAAGCGGAAATTCATGAGCTGGAAAATACAATAAATAAAATTAAAAGTTCTACAGAAGGCATGAATATTAGGATAGCTCTAACAGAAAAATCAAGTGAGCTCAGAGAAGGTTATTTGAAAATACACAGTTGGATTAGAAGAACGGAATTAAGAAGAATCAAGAAAACTTAGGGAAATTTTTTGGGAAGCATTAAAAGAGCAAATATTTAGATTGGGGGGGGGGTTCATTTGGGACTTGAGAAGGTGTAGAAAGCTTATTCATAGACTTATTAACAAAAAAAGTCCCAAACCTAGAGAAGGATGCAGGTGTCCTGGTATAGGATAGTCCAAGGTCACCAGTCAGATTTGACTCAAGCAAATCTACCCCCCAATGTAATATAACCAGACTTTCAAAGGTAGAAAATAAAGAGCAGAATTTCAAGACTTCAAGAGAAACAAGTGACAGATAAGGGTGTCACAATTCACCTGTCAGCAGACTTTTCAGAAGACACCAGAGAGGCCAGGGAGAGTGGCATGAGATTTTCACAGCCTGAAGGGGGAAAAAAAATCTTTTTCAAACCCACCAATACTTAGCACAGATATCCTTTATAAACTAAGAGGAGATAAAGACATTCCCAGGCAGACAGAAACTGAGAAAATATGTCTTCATCAGACCTGTCTCCTAAGAAATACTGAACGAGTCCTACAAGCTCATGTCAGTGAGACTGAAGACTCTCGAAGATGCAGAGCTCACTGACAAGAGTGACTGTACGTCTGATCCAGAAAGCTCTGATATTTAAGCATGGTGTGTAAACCAGGCACACCTTTGGGATGAGTACTAAAAACCTAAACAGTTAAAATATGTACACTAACATTAAGAAGCAGGCAATACATTAAGATGCAAAATGAAAAAAATCAAAATCTGGGAAGGAATTTAATGCATGTGTAGAGCTGCTGCTGCTTTTTAGTATTTATGTCTGTCTTTTGTACTCCCCCTGTTCAAATACTTACCTTTACAATTATGCTAATTTGCTATCATTTCAAATGGTGTTTTGTGACCAAAGGATTTTTTTTTTTTTTTGTGAGCCTCTTGGTAACCACAGATAAAAAAAAAAAAAAAAAAAAAAAAAAAAAAAAAAAAAAAAAAAAAACTACAAGATAAACCAAAAAATAATAAGGAATCAAACATTCTACTAGAGCAAATCATTTAACCACAAAGAAAGACTGTAAGAGAATAAGAAAAAAATAAAGTCAGAAAACAAGTTACCAAATATCATAGTAAGACTTTACCTATCAATCATTGCCTCAAGTGTAAATGAATTACATTCTTTAGTTAAAAGACAAAGAGGAACTTTTAAAAAAAAAATAAAACCCAACTGTATTTTACTTACAAGAATCTCATCCACACATTGCCTGAGAGAATGGATGAGTGGATGGACTCAGATATTCCATCCAAATGGAATCCAATAGAAAACAGGAGTAGCCATATGTAAATCAGATAAAATAGGTTATAAATCAAAAGCATTAAAACATCAAAGAAGGTAATTATATAATAAAAAAGAGTCTATTTAACAAAAAGGAAACATAATTCTAAATATATGTGCATGCAATATTGAACCATCCAAATACATAAAGCAAATATTAATAGACCTAAAGTGACAGATAAACTCTAATTACAGTATAGTAGGGGGATTTACCATTCTACCTTCAGCAATAGATCACTAGACAAAAAATCAACAACAGCAAAAATTAACCAGCAGAGTTAAATTGTACCTTGACCAAGTGGATGTACCAGACATCTGTAGAACATTCTATTCAACAGCTGCAGAACGCATATTCTTCCCAGTACTTGGAGCATTCTCCAGAGTAGATCAGGATAGAGTCAATATTTTTTTTAAATAATATTAAATATCTTTTCTGAGCACAGTGCAGTTAAACTAGAAATCAATAACAAAAACTTCTAGAACTATACAAATGCATGGAAAATTTAAAAAATTACTGTTGAATAACCAATGGCTCAAGGAAGAAATCAAGTAGGAAACTTAAGTTTCTTGAAACAAATGAGATAAAATGTACCAACACCTACAGGATACGGCAAAGGCAGTTCTATGAGGGACATGTATAGCCATCAATTCTTACACCAAAAAGCAAAAAGATCATCAACTAACAACCCAACACAGCATCTCAAGGAAGTAGCAAAACGAGAACAAACCAAATCCCCAAATTAGTAGAAAACAAAAGAAATAATGAAGACCAGAGCACAAATAAGTGAAACACAGAATAAAACTACAATAAAAATTAACAAAAGAAGAGCTGGTTCTTCAAAAGATGAACCAAATAGACAAACCCTCAGATGGACTGAGAAAAGGAGAAAGAAGACTCACAAATCAGATGCAAAGGAAGACATTGCAATCAATGCCACAGAAACACAGAGGATCACTGGAGGTTATTATGAACAACCACATTTCACTAAATGTGATAACCGAGAGGAAATGGACAAAGTTGCAGAATACAAAGTTACACATAAATATCAGTAGTGTTGCTGCATGCCAACAGTGAGTTACCTTTAATAGAAATCACAACTCCTGGACACGTAGACCTTACAAAAATTGAACCATGAAGAAATAGAAAACCTGAGCAGAAAAGGTACAAGATTGAATCAGTAATAAAAGCCCAGGTCCAAATGACTTCCATGTCAAGTTCTACCAAACATTTAAAGAAGAAAGGATACCAATTCTTCTAACATCATTCCCCCCAAAAAATGGAAGAAGAAGGAATTCTTTGTACCACATTTTATAAGACCAATATTACAATATTCTGATACAGAACCAGACAAGGACAAAACAGAAAAGTGAAATACCAGGAGAATATAGATGTTTCATGAACATAGATGCAAATATTTTCAACAAATTGCTAGCAAAATGAATTCAGTAGGACATTAAAATGATCGTTCTCCATGATCAAGTGGAATTCTTCCAAGGGAGGCAAGGATGATTCAACTTGCTCAAATTGATAAACTATATCAAAAGAAGGAAGGACAAAAACATAACGATTATCTTAGAAAAGGAATTCAACATCCCCTCAAGACAAAAACTATCAGCAAATTAGGTATGAGAGGAATATACCTCAACATAATAGAGGATGCATATGTGACCCCAATGCCTCAGTCTGGCTGGGCACAAAATCACGAGCCACTCAAGCAGGAACAAACTTTATTTCCAAAACTCCCGCGAATGCCAGGCACACGGCCTTCTCCCGGGACACACTACCCCAATTGGCAATCCCTCCTCTGGAATTCCCTCCTACCACACTTGCACTTCCCCAACCAATGGGAACTCTCTGGGAGTCCCTCCAGAGCTCCAAAGTAGCAGGCCAAGGCGGACAGCAGGGGTCTAATCTCCAATTGAATGCACATCTTAACATAATCATTATCATCTCAATGGCTTGCTGGCATCACCTTTCAACCAAAAATGCCATGCCACTTAGGAGACTGAGACAGGAGAATCACAGTTTGAGGCCAGCCTCAGTAACTTAATGAAACCCTATCTGAAAATAGATAGATAGATAGGGCTGGGGATGTAGCTCAGTGGTAGAGAGCCTCTGAGTCAAATCCTTAGTATCTCCTCACACACACACAAAAGAAAGCTAAAATTGTATGAAAGCGCAAACAAAACAAACAAACAAACAAAAACTACATAGCCAAAGCAATCTTAAAAAGAGCAAAGCAGAAGGCAATCCCTTACCTGACTTCAAAATTTGCTAAAGCTGTAGCAATTTAAACAGCATGACACTGGCATAAAAGCAGACACACAGAACAATAGAACCGACTGGAGAACTTAGGGGCAAATCCACACATCTACAGACAACTGCAGATGACAAATGTGCTCAAAACAGGCCCCCGGGGAAAAGACGGGCTTTTCAATAAGTGGAGCTGGGAAAACTGGGTGTCCACAGGTGGATGAATGAAACCAGATCCCTGTCTCTCGCCAGGTACAAAATTCAACTCAAAATAGATGAATTGTGTGAGCTGAAACTATGAAAGTACTAGAAGATAACTGGAAAAATACTTCAGGATATAAGAATGGGCAAAGATTTTTTTTTTATAAGACCTCAAAACCACAGAAAAGAAAGCAAAAGTAGGAAAATGGTATTATAACATACTAGAAAATTTCTGCATTGAAATTTTCAATGAAAACAGCAGGGAGAATGGGAGAAAATATTTGCAAATGAGAAATCTGATGAGGAACTAATATCCAGATATATAAGGAAATAAACTGAATTACAAGAAGATAAATAGCCTGATTATAAGATGGGCAATGGACCTAAATAGACACTTCTCAAAAGAAGACACACGTGGTCAGCAGGTATATGAAAAATACTTAACACTAATTTATCAGGGAAATTTCCAAATAAAAACTACAATGAGCTGTCACCCCAGTTCAATAAGAGTATCTGTCATCAAAAAGACAGCAAGGTCAGCAGGAGTGGAGAGAAAAGAAAAACCTCCCACGCTATTGATGGAAAAGTAAATTAGTACATACAGTATGGGGTTCCTCAAAAAAAAAAAAAAAAAAAAGAACCATGATAGGATATATTCATCCTACCACTGGGTATATATCCAAAAAAAAAAAAAAGAATATGAAGTCAGTATGTCTAAGAGATATCTGCCCTCCCATGTTCACAGCACTGTTCACAGACACCAAGAAGTCAACCTAAGTGTCCTTCAGTGGGTGAATGAAGAAAATGTGGTATACGTGCAGAATGGAATACTATTTAGCCATTAAAATTCAAGTCCTGTCATTTGTGACAACAGGGATGGAACTGGAGGTCATTATGTTAAGTGAATATAGACAGGCACAGAAAAACAAGTACCTTATGATCTTGTACGTAGGAATCTACAACAGTTGCTCTCATGGGAGTTGAGGTGGAGTGGTGGTGACCAGAGGCTGGGGGAAGAGAGCAAAGGGAAAGTTTAAAATTGATGGGAAGAAGAAGCCCCGGTCTGCGATATTCCCTGGGATGACTATAGACAATAGTTAGGTTCTATATGTTTGAAAAGGGCTAGAAGAAAGGATTTTAAATGGTTTCACCCTAGGAAAATGATCAATGTTTGAAGCGGTATTAACCTGATTTAAACATTACCTAATTCATATTGCAAATCATCATATGAAATTACTTTAATATCCATAATGTTTATGTTTTTAATGTACCAGCTCAAAGATAAAATTACTATTGAGTAAACTCAGAGAAACACGTGTACATACAACTTTCACAAAATTATGTCTCATTTGCACTCTATAGTAAAACACATACATACCCTTTAGTTATCAACTCCTTCCCTTTGCAGAAGTAGAAGATGTAAAACCACAGACGAGGTAGGAGGTTATAGACTCATTCAATGTTCACTTGCCAACCAGTATTCATGTGTCACCTGTTCCAAGCACACTTTCAGATGTTTCTCTTTCACCTTTATTTATTTGTTTTTATGTGATGCTGAGATTGGAACCCTATGACTCACCTGTGCTAGGCAAGCACTTGACCACTGAGCCACCACCCCAGACCCCAGGTGTTTCTCTTTAAAGGACTTTCTGAAGGCCTGACTGTTCCTTCCTTCCATTTTCAGCAATGGAGGATGAGTGTTTCTCTTCTCTTTATCAGTCAATTGCACTGAATGCTTGTGACTTCTGAGCTGTGCATGCGGGACACTTATTGTCCACACTGAACTAAACTAGCCTCACTTGAGAGAAAGCAGGATCTGACCTGGCTGAGAGAATAGGCAAAAAAAGTCTTCCAAAGCATAGGAAAGATAGGGAAAGCATTCCATCTCATGATTTTTCTACTTTGAAACTGAGAATCATTGACGTAATTTGGGCCCATTCAAGTTTATTTATTTTTAACCAATCTTGCCTAAGTGGATTTAATTTTCCCCTCTGAAACTTATCAGCGTGGGTGGAAAAATAAAACTTAATTGCAATATTTATGGACATTCGCTGAGTGATGAGTGCTTGAGGAATTTTTACTTTCCAGATACACCTAAACAACAACAACAAGAATCAACACACAATCAACATTTCTGGGAGAAATGAGATCCTCTCCCACACCCTGTGGGTGGCATTTTGGATTTAATTGCTTCATCACCTCATGTATCATTTTCTGAGATCTGCCTCCAGAGAATTTCTCTTCAAACATGAGGTTCACATGGCCAGGGTGTGGATTGTATGTGAGTCAAGTGAAGGGACGTGTCCCCTGAAAGCAGGTCACAGGGGCACGTTTTGTTGCAATAAAGGTGAGATTTTATAAAAGAGGATGTTTGCTTTTGCTATGTCAGAAGTCAGAGTTCATCTCCCCACTCCACTCTTTAACTCAACTCTGTGTGCCGCGTAACAGCATGTACCTTGTTCCCAAGAGTTTATAGTTGGGGAATAAGGCTGTAAGAGCATTTGAAGTAATTGTGGAAGGATGCAAGAGATTTGAGGTGGTTGGGTGCTTCAAAATGCTTCTCTCTTTGCTAAACTGGTAAATGATTCTGTTAGAAGGTAAAATCATTCACACTCTCTTCTTTGTCTTGTCATGTAGTTTATTCCTACCCTGGCATATCTACCATCACATCACTGTGGGAACAGAGTGAACTATTTATTTTAGGCATCTTGCCTGTTTTCTTGATATGTCACTTTGATTTCATTGCTTGATTAACAAACTTGTGTTAAGTACAGGGTCCTGACCATCCATTTCGGTAAGACTCTCCTCTTCCTGAGGTCCTGGGCCTTCCTTTCCCATGGTGTGGAGATGAACTGAGGAAACACCATCAGCAGCCCTGTGTTCTCTCCATCGGTTGCCAACAGTTTGAGATCTGAGTTTCCACAGTGGCCAAATGATTCGAGGGACACTGTGTTAGGATATGTTGGGTTGCAAGTGACGGAAGCACTAGCAGGTTTACACACACAAAGAACTTAACAGACTTGCATATCTAATGGGTTCAGGAGTCTGCCTCAGGCTCAGCCAGATCTCAGTTTGAGCCAGTCTTGCTCTTGCTCCATCACTTGGCTCTGATTTCCTCTGTGCTGGTGTCATTCTCAGGCAAGCTCTGCCCGTGTCATAGCCAGATGGCCCAGAGCAGCTCCAGGTTGTCATCCTCCCAGCTTCAAGTCCAAACAAAAGAATTTTTCATTCCCAATTACCTAACATGGAGTCTCACGGGGTCAGGCCTGTACCACAGGCTTCACTTGGAGCCAGGAAGGAAAATCATCACTACTGAATCATGGGAAGCAGGGGAATGCATAGGGATGGGTCCTTAGAGGAGAATCATGGTGCTGCCACCAGGAGTATACTGAGCAGCCTCAGGTGAGGTGGTGAATTAGTATGAATTAGGATTTCTGTTGAGAGGTAGCGCTGAACTGAACACTTCTTTGAAGCCTCATCTTGTTTTACCATCAAGTCAAACATTTCATGTGAATTCACCACTATCCTCGTGTCCTAATATAAAAATAATTATGAATTATGAATTATTCCTTGATCCCTGGCTTGCTTCAATAGTCCAGAAAAAGAGATACCATTCTATAACCCTGTTGCTTTATTGCTCTTAGCAATTCTATGTGTTCCAGAATTTTCTGCCTGAGAAGCACAACTTTCTGCACCTATCAAATAATAATGTGGTTATGATCAAGTGAATTTCTTAAGCACGTAAGCAAGAACAACAGGAAAAACTGGGACGCAGGTCATTCAGAGAGCAGGTGTTTGTCAGATGGCCACAGGCTAGACTCCTGCTTCACCACTGATAATCTGTCTAACCTTTGACAACCTACCTGACCTTACTGAGCCATGGTTTCCTCAGTGATCAACTTAAACCGCCTTATAATTTGTGAGGTCTGAAGAAACAAAGGCTTGTGCAACCAGAACAGTCCCTGGCACACATCCATTCCTACAATATGTAATTGTGACCTACTATTATTAATAGGTATTGTTAATATTTTATATGTACTGTAGATGTAACAAACTTTTAAAATAACATATTTCTACCTCCTATTGCAGTCTCAAGTGCAAGTAAAAGATGGCTGATAGATTTTTCTTTTCCTCCCATGGCCTGCAACCAATTCAAAATGTCTCAAGACATAAAGCAAGGAGCAAAGGAGATTGCCTTGAGAGTGGAGAGTTTTTATTTTCTCCCATTAGCTTAGACTCACTGTAATATTTTCCTGTTCTTTGCTTCCTACACAGTTGTCACTAATTGCACACTTATCTTGCAATTTAGCGGTACTTCTTATTTCCTAACCAACTCCTGCACAAAGTGATTAGCCCAAATACATCTTCCTTCAGATTCCAGTGGAAAATCCACCTGCTAAGTGTTTTCTACACCCTGAATAAAAACAAGCAAAAGAGAGCAGCAGGAAATAGCATAACTGACACAGATTATCAGACAATTATTGGTGTCTTTTTAATTCTAAGACCTCACGATCATTTCTAGCTTAAGAAAAATGCTTCTTGCATTAGAGATGATAACCCCACTGAGAAGGAGGTTACAGAACATGAAATAGTGGGGGGGAAAATCACTCCACAGGATTTTTTTCTCCTTAAACTTTGGAAACTCTAATCTTTTCTAATTTTAAGACATGTCTTTTAAGTCAGCAATCACATTATTAAGAGCTACTTTGACTTCTTTTTCTCATTTGTATAGTTACCTTGTACTGCCACTGTGAGGACTAAATGCAATAATCTAGGTAAAAAGATGGACACAATGTGGGGCACCTAGGATGTTATTCTAGACACATTTGTTGCTGGTGTTGCTCTTGTTCTTGCTGTTATTGTGTCACTGTTGTTTTTCTATTGTTATCGCTATTGTTGTATGGCTAGTTTTGTTGCTATTGCTATTGTTGCCTTTGTAGGAACATGGGTGGCTTTCAAGAACACAGGCTAGGGGATTCAGTCTGAGTTTGGACCCCAGCTCTGCACTTACTAGCTGCCATCTTGGGCCACTGAATTCCTTAAATTTGCTTCATACCTTCACTGATAAAATAGAGATAATAACACCAGTTATCAGGATCTGTTTTTGTTCTGTAGTCAGAAAAGATTGTGAAAATATCTAGGATTCAATCTTCTTCATTCTTTGACCTTGACCAAATAGCTTCACCAGAGAAATGTTTGTTGTGAAGATTAAATGAACTACTATGTGCAAACGGCTTAAAGTCGTGCCTGGCATTTTGCAAGGGCTACATAAATTTGAACTATCACTCTTGCTTACTTATCTCACATGAATACTCTCATTTTATAGGTAGTAAGGAAAATAGAAGAGACTAACTGCTTCATCTTTGGGGCCAGGGTGTGGCACAACTGGCATGAAATCCCAGGACTTCCCATGCTACCAGGCTGTGCCATTTGACCCTCCACAGGCTATGACTTAGGCTGGTGTGCAATGTGGTATTAATTCTTTTCCTAGAGCTCTTCTGCCTGAAAGGTGCACATGTCCAGACCACTTACGGACCACTTTAAATGCCACAGGCTTTCCCCTCACAGATTCTCCTGCTTCTGAAAGCTAAATATACTACAACTCACCTTAAATTACCATTGCCGAACATATTTTTTTTTTGTCAAGGAGACTGTAATTACTGTGAAGCCTTGCTCTGTGAATGATTCATCATTTAATCTCCTCATTGCTGTAACAATTCATGGAGCTATGGGGGACTCTTGTAGATATCTGATGAATGAATGAATACATGAGTGAATGAATGAAAGAGCTAATGGCTTGGGTGATTATGGGTGAATTAGGCTGGGAGGGGAGGATACTGAGCACTTGCAGATATACTGAAATCATATTGCCCTGTTAGAATATCAAAACCACAGGGTGTGAAAAATACCTCTAGTTAGGAGAGAGGGTTGTGATCTTAGTCTGGAACCAAGTAGAACTTGTGGGTTCTCAACCTGAAATAATCATTCACTTGTTCACTCAACAAATACTCATTTAGTACTTACTGTGGGCCTTCGCATGCTTGTTCAGGGTATATCAGCCTATATTTAGAAGTCTAGTTTACCATGGAGTCATATGACAGAGATGGAAGGGCTGCAGGATCATGCTAGATAGAGTTTCTCAGATGGTATAGTGAAGAATATTATCCCTCAAGGAAATCCACTATAAACAAATGAATAAATAGGGCAGTTTTATAATCCCCTAATTTTGAAGGATGCTATATTCTTTACCCTTCCATTTCCAGATTTATAATTACGATGATGATGATGATGATCTTGATAAAAGGAGCTAACACTTATAGAGCTCATAGAATTGATTTGTTCAATCCTTGCAAGAGTTTTAAGGAATGGGTACTATCATCCCCTATTATAGATGAGAAAAGAAAGCATATTAAAACTTCAAAGGCACTGAAAATCCTAAAATAAGACAACTCATTTTGCTTTGCTTAATCCAGCATTTCCCAAACTTAATTAGCCACAGAAGTGCAGTTTTTTTTCTTTTGCATATCACATAACGAGCCACAGGATACATTATTTTGGGAAATGTAGTCTAATGCCTTTATTTCACAGATGAAGAAACTGAACTGAAGCCCAATTCAGAAAGGACCTCATCTAATTCTGTCCCTATAGGTGTAGGTTTGGGGCTGAAATTCAGCATCCTGACCTCTACTGAACTTGTTTTTCATGATCCTCTTTTGCTTGCTTGCTTCTCCTTTCTCCCATTCCTTTCTAATTCTGTTTTCTGTCATCCCTTCTCTCTGATGGACTTAGTTTTTCACCATAGGAGTCAAGTGGCCATTAAACATTTTGTAACTAAGTTATTGGTAGATTTTGATGAGAACACCCTTAGCCTAGCCGTCGCCTAATACTTACAACTCAACAAGCTCTGAAGTCTCTTTTTGAAAAATTATTTTTATTTATTGTAGCTGTAGATGGACAGCATACCTTTATTTTATTTGTTTATTTTTTTATGTGGTGCTGAGAATCGAACCCGGTGTCTCACACGTGCTAGGCAAGTGCTTTGCCACTGAGCCCCAGCCCCAGCCCTGGGAGTCTCTTAATAACAGAACTTCACATGGCAGTCGCAGCAGGTGGACTCTCTCTAGGGCCACTCTTCATGGATGTTGTGGCTGCACAGTGAAATAAGTTTTCTGTTCAAGAATCATAATACTCCCCAAAGAAACAGAGACCATTAGTTTCTCCTCCATTTTCCCCTTACTTTAACAATCTTTTTCTTTTTTTGGTACTGGGGATTGAACTCAGGGGCCCTTAACAACCTAGCCAGATCCCCAGCCCTTTTTTATATTTTATTTAGAGACAGGGTCTCCTAAGTTACTTAGGGCCTTGCTAAGTTGCTGAGGCTGGCTTTGAACTCACAATCATCCTGCCTCAGCCTCCTGATATACTGGAACCACTGTGTGCGCCACTGTGCCTGGCTTAACAATATTTTTTTCAAGCAATGGCTTAGAAGACTAAGGATTGTTTTGTAACACTTACTGATTTATCTATTTCTTCCCTTACAAATCTCTGTGATAATTTTAGATTATTTACTAGGGTTGAAAAAGATATATTCTAGTCTTTTTCAGAATTTCCAGAATCTGAAACTCATATTTTTTAGACTTCTCTCATTTGCTCATCTGTTTGCTGTTTGTTTGAGTCTCTTCCCTTAGCAAAGTACTGGCATTAAGGTTTAATAGAGGATGACACCTTGGTGGCCCAGGGAATCTGTGGGCAATACTTGTGGACATTGGCTCTCCAAATAACTTCCCAGGGATTTGTAGAATTTTCTATTATTTAAAAATGTATTCTTACTCAATTTAGTTACTCATTATCATATTAGAAATAGGAGTGAATTTTGGAGGAAGGAATATTCTGTATGATATTCAATGAAAATGTTTTATTCATAAGTATATCCTCATATAAAGGAAGAAATGATACATAAAGTCTAACCATAGTACCAGACAGGTAATATAATAAACAATAAATTACAGTTGTGCTGACCATTATCAACAGTAGTATAAAAAGAGCAGCAGTAGCAGCATTCAATTATCCAGATTTAAATGTCAGATTTTTTTTTTTAACTTACTAGCTGTGTGACATTGAGCAAAGAGCATAATTTCTTTGAGTATCATTTTGGGAGGACTGGCATCAAAGGAAGTTATTATTCAAATAAAACATGCTTCACAAGTGCCTCACAGTTTTAAAACTGCAAAATGTCATCCCTTTGCCTTGCTTTGCACCTTTCACCATTCCAAGAAGTTCTTTTTTTCTGGTGAGATTCTATGTAAAATGTGCTTACATCATATTTAGAGTGGCCCAATAGAATATGGTATGCTCCACTAAATCTCAATTTCAGAAAAGCAACATTTTTTTAGTGTATGTTCTAGATGCTGATACTAAAACATTACTTATTGTTTATCTGAAATTCAAATTCCAGTATTTTTATGACCCCGATCTGGCAAATCTAATTATATTTTAATGGAGAAATTTACAAATAAGACATAGTTCCTTAATCTGGTGTTACCTTAGAGATGAGAAAAATGACTAGATGACTCTGACCTTTATTTCACACCCGATGATTTCATGACTATAAGATGAAAAAAGCCGATGGAATCAAATTCTCTTCAACTGCCAACATAGCTACTTCCAATGCAGGTGAATTTGGCTAAGTTAGTCTGAGAGAGCTTGGCTTTACTATTAGTATTACACAGCATCATCTTCTAAAACAGTGACTTTCTCCTCAGTGGATTTACATTGTCCTATTTTTAGTGTTCCTTCCTGAACTGTATGATCTAAATGTTAATTTTCTTTCTGCAAACAGAACAGGTGCAGCCTTCCAGTTATTGACCTTCACCACAAAGAAGACCAGTAGTCCTTCAGAAGGATTCCTCTCTTTCTTGTTTACAGTCCCTGGGATCAGTAGGCTTAGCAGCTACACTCAGGAAGTTCCTGCTGGTGAAAGGAAAAGGTTCAAAGGCATCCTGTACCTTTGTCAAGTCCAAGGTCAGAAGGCTTTGGTCACTTTCCAACTCTCTGTTGATGTCAGAGAGAGTGTGAAAACTGCAAGTTCTCTACTTCAGTAAGTAGCACACTTAAAAGGAAGAGGGGATTTGGAGTGAACATCTCCCCGTCCCTTCCTACAGGGGCTGGGAGGCCAGGGTCCTAGCCTGGCTGCAGACAGCTTCCTCTGCTGGTTATTGTGTGCTGGTCTCATGCTCATGAGCTCTGTGAAACAGAGTCACATTATCCTCTTTTCAATGGCTGAATAATGTTCGCATCTGATTAGACTCACTTGAAAAATCCACGTCTGATTCCTAGGTCGTGGGAACAGCGCTGGTCTGGCCACTGGAGTTCATAGCTTAATAGTCCCCAACTAGCCCATTTGTTTCTCCTGAGACTTTTTTAAGATGGAGATCTGCAAAGATATTTTTGTCTCAGATGTGATGCCTGGGGTGGGGTGGGAGGGGTTGATGGAGTGTTTAGCATATTCCCTTCTTTTTCTGTGGGAGCTGACTTCCTCCAAGTTAGCAAGCCTACAGAAAGGTTCAGAGTTGTTATTTTTCAATAATTTTAGAAAACATACAAGTAAGTAACAAGTCAGTTTGGGATGCTGTAACAGAATATGAAAGACTGAGTGTCTTAATATGAAATTTAAATCTCATTGTTCTGAAGCCTGAGAAGTCCAACCTCAAGGTGCTGGCAGATTTGGTGACTAGGGAGGGCCCGCTTCCTGGTTTGCAGATGGGTGTTTTCTCACTGTGTCCTAACATGGGAGAGGGAGGATGGGAGAGGAGGGATGGAGGAGAGAGAGTCCACCAGCCTGAACAAGTGTGCTTAAGTATACATTCTGGTCTTTCCATCACTTAAATAAAGGGTCACTAACCCACTCAGGAGGACTCTACCTTCATGCCATCATTACCTCCACAAGTTCTGCGTCCTGGTACTATCACACTGGGGGTTAGAGCTTCGTCCTGTGAATTTAGTGGTGGGGGATACATTCTGTCCATAGTAACATGTTTAAGAAATCCATCAACTATCCTCTCTCTGGGGGATGTATATTTAAGTGCTTGTTCTGGGGACACTGTTAATATTCTGTTATAATGTCTGATAGATGGACAGACAGACAACACAGATATATTGGAAAAATATAAATCTAAGATGTAGCATGGCTTTTCAGAAACAACATGAGACAAATTATTTTAGAATCAACTTTCCCCCCCCACTCAACCATGTATGTTCCTAACCCATATGCCCAAGCAGAGTTTACATTTTTGTTCTGAAATAGGTGACATGTATAATATTTTTGAAGGAAGTATTATATTAAAATAAATTATGTGGTATAGAATCTGTGTTTTTTAGACTTTTATAGGTGTGTCTCCTCTGGAAATATTGTTGTGATTGGTAGCCTGTGTTCTTTCATTTAATTATCTACATCTCCCTAGAGAAGAGAAACAGGAGAAAACGTTGCATTGACGATGACTTTTCTTTCATCTTTAAGAACAGCACTCACCATTTAGTATAGCTGCCTTGTATCTGAATGAATCTTTTCCAGCATAATTTTTGGACTTAAATTTGCCTTGAAGGTTTTCTTGGATCTGTTTAAAGGCAGATCTGTCCTTATTTTACAGAAGACACCAAGACTGTGTGTTTGGACAGTGTCACAGAGGAAAGCCTAGGACTCTACTTGAAAATTAAATTCCAGAATATGCCACATAACATATCAAGTTACTTTGGGCAACAGAACCTCATGGATGGAAATCGTCCAGATTTGTTAATCCACCTGGTGGTGGGCTGTACAAATTGAAGCTATAGCTTCTAAGTGTTTGTTCTGGGGATAAATGCTGCAGAGAACTGTTCTGTTGAGGTCAGTTAAGGGAGCAGAGGAAATCATGCCTTCTTGGTGATAAGGGCTTGTTATCATCTTGATGTTCCATTAGTATCAGTATTGTATTGCTCAGGTTGGTAAGCCTTTTCAAATTCCTTCCCCCATTTTTCCCCTAGTGGGGATATTCCCTCTGTAGTAGGTGGTAGTAGCAAAAAACAACACAAAAAAGAAACAGGCAGACACATGTCTTGTCATAGCAAATGCAGGTTGTGTCAGGAACAATGAACATACCTTTGAAGACTTGGAGTTCAGTTTTGCTACATGCTGGCCCATTAACCCTGGACAAGTCATGGGTCCTCATTTTCCTTGTATATCAAGTAGAGATAATAATGTTTGACGTCTTCGGAGGACTCCTCTGAAATGAGTGCATAGGAAATGCTTTGAACACTGTAGATCACTTAGAATAAAGGTAGGGCTAATGTTTCTTGATCAAGGCACTCAAGGAACCCAGGAACGATGCATTATCTTGTAGGTATCATCTTGTCTAATACCCCAAGTCCCAGGCAGTAGATTCTGTTGTTGTCTTCCTTTTATAGATGAGACAACTAATGCTTAGAGAGGTTTAGGAAATTTTCAAGACTACAAAGCCTGAACATAGCAGAGCCATGTAAAACTATATATTTTATACTTACAGCTTGTCTTCACTTGGACGTAGCCATATTTCAGCGGCTCAGTAGCCACAAGAGACTAAAGGCTGCTGTGTTGAATGTTGCAGATCTAGAACTTGGCATTTCTCATAGGATAGCTTCTTTAAGTGCAAATGAAGTATAAAGCTACAAAGTGTATAAGCACTGTATAAAGTGCTTAGCATAATACCTAAACCATGGTAAGCTCCAGTAAATCAATAACCATTATTATTATTACTACTACTACTACTACTATTATTACTAAAATGAAGTTGAGATATGCTGTAAGTTTAAAATACACATTAGATATCAAAAATTTAATATAAAAAGAGAAATATAAAGTATCTCACCAATTATATTGATTAATTGATTACATATTGAAGTTATAATATATTAAATACATTGGGCTAAATATAACCGACCATTAAAATTAAATTTGCCTGTCCCCCCCCCCTTGGGTACTATAAAATTTAAAAATATTATATGTGTTCCTCAGCAGCACCCACATTGTATTTCTGTTGGGCTGGGCTGCTCTGTCTGAGGTGTACAGTGCACTCTTGGCTGGTGTCTAGGTTGAGCCCCCAGGTTAGAAGGTTCTCAGCAGGGAAGAGGAGGTTTTTTCCTTTGGTTTAATTAGCAGGTGCAAATGCAAACACATCCAAGGTTCACCTACTCTGATTTTGCATTTGCAGTTTCCTACAGAGGCCACCAGCTGCTGAAAAGCCAGGGAGGGATAACAATGTCTGCCTCTCAAGGCTTTAGAGCCATTAAACTCTTAAGGCAGGACATTGCCCCTTGATTCAGTGTGCAAATAACAGAGTATTGCAATTAGCATCCCTGTAGTTACATTGATGCAATCTAATGGGGTCAGGGCAAATCATATTATTCTGGGGCTGGAAAGTGCATTTGTGATGGCTAATTTATTCAGAGGTGAGGTACAGCAGTTTCCTAGAAGTCTCTCAAAAAGTATCACAACAGCTTTGGAGGTATTAGTCAGTTTTCCATTACTGTTAAAAAAAAAAAAACAAAAAAAAAAACGAGATCATCATCTGAAAAAGAAGAAAAAAAATTATTTGTCTCACAATTTTGAAGGTTTCAGTCCACGGTCAGTTTGGTCTGTTGCTTTTAGGCCTGTGATAAGGCAGTGATGAGAGACAGACAGACACGAGCAGTGGGAACATCAGGTCAAGGGAATAATTCTATAAACTGTGCTGACCTCCACATGCTTTCTTTTTAAAAAAAATGATTCACCTGCACATCTGCCTGACTTAAGTAGACGGGATGTGTTGCATTCTTTAGCAAACAACCTGTTTTCTGTAGGAGAAATACAGACCCAAAATGCCACAACTAATATCTAATAAGGGCAATAAGGGCAACACAAGTTACCCTGAAGTGGGGAATTTTTGTGATGCTTATATAGACCAGATCCCAGAATTCAGGAAGATAAGTATAATTCCCCCTAATCATAAAGTCTGTAAGGACAGGTTCAAATTAGAACCATTCAGCATGGGCCAAAGTAACCTACAGTTATCATGTTAGTGGGGACTTAAAAGTCTGAAGTCATCCTGCTGTCAGTCAAAAGTCAAGAGGTAGACCTGGGTGGGACTCTCTGGAAACTTCCCTAGGATTCCACAGTAAAACTGGAGGGCAGGAGGTGCATGAGAGGACCCACTCTCTCCCTTGAGAGAGTGTCTCTTTTTCCCCTTTCTTATCCCTTCTAATAAACTCATGCCTATTACTCTGATGGTGACATGTCTGGAACCTTTCTCGCATGATTGTAAGAATCAGGGTTTGAAAAGGAGGTGTCTGCACTGCCTCAGTTTCACAGCAAGCCTCTCTCTGCCCTGTACTAGCAGAAGCTCATGGCAAAGGATGCCTCTTACCTCATGGCAGCCAGGAGGCAAAGAGAAGAAGAGGAAGGTCACACATAACCCCCTCCAAGGGCACTCCCTCTTAAGGTCTCACCACCTTCCAGTAGTGCTGCCACAGGCTGAGGACCAAGCCCTTACCACATGGGCCTTTGGAGACACTATTCCAAACCATAGCAGAGAGTGATTATTATTGCAACAAGAAGTGTTGTTAGAGTCAGCTTTTTTCATTGCTATGGCCAAGAGACATGACAAAAAACAATAAATTAGAGTAGGAATAATTTATTTGGTTTCTCGTGGTTTTAAAGATCTCACTCCATAGACTGCATTCCTCAGGGCCCAAGGTAAGGCAGAAGAACATCATAGGTGGAAGAGTGTGGCAGAGGAAAGTAGCTGGGAACATGGTGCCAAGAAGCCAGGGTGGGGGGGCAGAACCAGTGTGAGCAAGAAAGGGAGGGAGCCAGAGAGATCTTCCCCAAGGACAAAATACATAGCCTAAAGTCATGCCCCCTTTGGTCCACCTCCTCCAGTCATACCCTACCTGCCTATAGTTACCACCAAGTTAATCCCTATCAGGAGATTAATATTTGGTTAAGGTTCTCATAACAACCATTTCACTTCTGAACTTTCTTGCATTGTCTCACACATGAGCTTTTGGGGGACAACTAATATCTAAACCCTAGCAAGTATCCCTAAAAATGGTAAATACCATGATTGATCATGTAACTTGACCTTAGCCAAGTATCCACACAGATATTTTTGCTTGTAGAAAAAGTTTACAGTTCTTCGTCAAATGGACTGAGTCAAACGGACTGAGCAAGTGTGTTCTCAGTAAAAA
This sequence comes from Spermophilus citellus, assembly GCF_964194105.1. Classification (NCBI taxonomy): domain Eukaryota; kingdom Metazoa; phylum Chordata; class Mammalia; order Rodentia; family Sciuridae; genus Spermophilus; species Spermophilus citellus. The sequence goes on along the minus strand of NC_138182.1, from coordinate 137,472,135 downwards.
CAAACAAAACACACACACACACACACACACACACACACAATTTTTCCACATTTTTTATTGGTGTAATGTAATTGTACATAACAGTGAGATTTGTTGTTAAATATTCACATATGTTCACAATATAGCAATATAGTTGGTCAATACCATTCCTAGCACTTCCCTCCTCCTTCCCCACCTTCCACCCTGCCTCTTATTCTCTGATCCCTTTCTTTTCCTGCTCTCCCTTTGATTTTCATGAGATCCTTTCAACTTTATCTTGTTCCTGTCTTGCTTCTGCCTATGGGAGAAATCATGATCTTTGACCTTATGAGTTTAGCTTAGTTTACTTAATATGATGGTCTCTAGTTCTATCAATTTTCCTCCAAATGACAATTCCATTTTTTCTTTATGGCTAAATAAAACTCCATTGTGTATATATACCGCATTTTTTTTTTTATCTATTCTTCCATTGATGGACACCTAGGCTGGTTCCATAGTTTGGCTGTTGTGAACTGTGCTGCTGAAAACATGAGTATGCATGGAACTTTATAATATGGTGACCTTGATTCTTTAGGATAAGTACTGGAATGGTAAAGCTGGGTCATATGGTGATTCTATACCTAGTCTTCTGAGGGGCCTACGAACTGATTTTCATAGTGGTTGTACTAACTTACCATTTCATCAACAATATACTAGTGTTCCTTTTCTCCATATCCTCTCCTTCATTTATTATTGTTTGTATTCTTGATGGCTACCATTCTAACTAGTGTGAGATGAAATCACAGTGTGGTTTTTGATTTGAATTTCCCTAATTGCTAATGATGTTGAACATTTTTTTTCATATATTTGTTGTCCATTTGTATTTTTTCTTTTAAAAACTGTACATTTACCCATTTATTAATTGGGGTATTGGCTTTTTAGTGTAAAGTTTATTGAGTTCTTTCAGTATTTTAGATATTAATCCTCAGAAGAGTATCAGGCAAAAATTTTCTCTTGACATTGCTAATTTTTTTTCTTTTGCTGGGCAAAAGCCTTTTAATTTGATTCCATCCCATTTATTAACTCTTTTCTTTGGGGGGGGGGCGATGAGTACCAGGGATTGAACTTGGGCACTCAACCTCTGAGCCACATCCTAGCCTTCTTTTGTATTTTATTTAGAGACAAGATCTCACTGAGTTGCTTAGTGCCTTTGAACTTGCAACCCTTCTGTCTCAGGCTCCATTTATTAACCCTTGGTATCATTTCCTGAACTTTTAGGAGTCCTATTGAGAAAGTCATTGGCTGTGCCGATATGCTGGAGTGTTGGCCCTTCATTTTCTTCTAGGAGTTGCATAGTTTCTGGTCTAATTCTGAGGTTATTGAGCCATCTCAAGTTAACTTTTGTGCAGGATGAGAGATAAGGGTCTAGTTTCATTCTTCTACATATGGATAATCAATTTTCCCAAAGCCATTTGTTCAAAAGGCTGATCCTTTGTCAAGGATCCAATGACTGTAGATGACACAGTATTAAAAAGGATGAAAATCTCAACACAACCAGCTCTTAGGATCGAGGGGGCAGTGCCAACACCCAAGCCTCCCATGCTGTCACATTTCTTAGAGCTTCTTCTTCCTCCTCACAGCCGACATCCTGGAGTGAGTCGGAAGAGTGCTGGACTCCAGGAGGAGCGGTCAAGGGCAAGTCTTATGAAAAGGATGTGGTAGCTTTCAGAGTTTGAAAAAGTCACTTGATTTATCAGAGCTGCGATTTTCCAACCACTTTGGAAAAGTCATGAAGTCCATGAAGGAATTCAGAACACTCTGCCTTGTGGGCAGTGGTGAGGCCCTTTTATGCCTGAAGCCTTTCCAAGTCTCCTGTTTTGGATTTTGGTTTCTTATTAAACTTTCTCTCATCATAATAAAGAGTTAAAATTTATTGAAAACTCATTGTATTAACACTGTGCTGGCTTCCTCTTTTAAAGTTTTTCTAATGTAAAAACACGCTGAAAAAAATACAGTTTATTAGATTATTATAAAGTGAATTTCTGTGTGACTATAATTCAGATCAAGAAACAATTGCCAGCCCCTGAGAGCCCCCAAATGAACCTCTCTTGAAGCACCATTATTCTGACTTTATGATAATCATTTTATTGCTTTTCTTTGTATCTTTTATATCAAAGGGCATGTCTGTAAATGTGATGGTTTAGTTGTGGCTATTCTGGGATATTAAGTACTTGGTGCCACACAGACTGTTACATCTGACTTCTGTACGGCATTGTATTTGTGACAGTCACTTTTTTATTGTGTATAGCTGTGGTAATTTTGTTTTTATTGCAATTTTCTATTGTGTGAACACACAGTGATTGGTTTATTTAATCTACTAATAAACTTTTGTTTTACTTCTAATGCCACTAAGAATAATCTCACACATTTTCTTTGGTACACATGAATATATGATTCTGAAGGGCACATTTCTACAGGTGGAATTACTAGGTCATAGGTTATATGTATGTGCAATTTTAAGTAGATGTTGTCCAATTTCCCAAAGCAGTTGTATCAATTTACACTCCTACAAACAGGATTAGAGAGAATTTGAGAATTCTGGTTGTACATCCTTGCCACTAGTTGAAATTGTGACTTTAAAACATTTGGCCTTTTATTTAGGTGTGCATAGAAGTGTGTGTGTGTGTGTGTGTGTGTGTGTGTGTGTGTGTGTATTTTGAATTCTCCTGATGGCTAATGAACTCATTTTCATATGTCTTGTAGCCATTCAGGTATGTCCTTTGAAGTGACTGCTCAGTTCTTTTCCTGACTTTTCTACTAGATTTTTTTTGACTTTTTCTTATGAATTAATTGGACTTATTTTTGTATTCTGGATGCAAGCCTTTTATTGATTGTATGTGTTGCAAATATCTTCTCTGACTTTGTGCCTTGCAATTTCATTCTCTTAATGATGTCTTTTGATAAACATATGTTCATAATTTTGGTGTAGACAAATTCATCAAATTTTATTTTATGGTAGAAATGTGCTCTCTTTAAAAGTCTTCTACCCTGAGGTCATGATGATATTTCCCCCACATTATTATCTCAAGGTTTTATTGTTTTGCCTCTTACATTTATGTCTATAATCTATCTACAATTGATTTTTTTGAAATAAGGTATAAGTTGGTTTCATTATTTCTCTATGGGTATCTAATTGTCCCACACCATGTACTGCAAAAGCCATCATTTATAGTACCACTGTTTTAATCTGGGTTTTCCTGAAAGCAGAGCCCTGAGGCAAATGTTTCCCTAAAAGTTGTTTATCCGTCAACACAGAACCCAGAAGTAAAAGTGCAACAGGCCAGTGAAGTAAGAAAACAGAGAAAGCCAACAAAAGAATGTTCTATGAGACTGGTCACTGCTGTAGTTCACTGGTGCTCTGTCCTGTTAGGGAGCCTCATAAAATGCAGCTGAGAACTCTGCCTGGGAACACAGGGAGAAACATTCCTCCTTTGGGTCTGCGCCTGGCCATGGCTGGCTACATGAGATTAACTTCCCTACACCTCCAGCTTAACAGGTGTGAGTGCTGAAAGGAGGCACTCTATACTTTGGCTGCAGAAAAGTCCTAGTCAGGAGGAAAGAGGTGTGCAGTCTGGGGAAAAGTCAGATGCAGTGTGGTTGTACATGTGGTTATGCTGGTCAAGGTCAACATGGCTATGGCATAGCAGGCTTGGGAGAAAGGGGGCCCTGGGAGGATTTTTATGTGATTCACAAGAAGTTCGTTATTCTAGCCCATTGCACCATTTCCCTGTGTTTAAGTCATTACTACACTCATTGAAAATCATAGATCTGTACCAAGTTTTATACCCAGGGAGCATGTTCCCTCCCGGCGTTGTTCTTTAAGAGTGTTGGCTCATGTTGACAGTTTGCCCTTCTGTGCATGTTCTACTGTCAGCTCATCCCATCCCACAAATAAACCTTTTGGAATTTTGATTAAAATTACTTTGAGTCTATACAGGAGTTTAATAAAAATATCTTACTTAATGTTACTTATATAACATTGTGATTTCTACGAGCATTGTTTATACTTCTTTAATTGCTCTAAATAATGTCTTCAATTTTTTTTTTTTTTTGCAGAGAAGTCTTATACAATTTAGTTAGATATATTTCTAGGTTCTTGGGCTTTCTATGTGCATGTGTGTTGGGGTGGGGGGTTGCTAGTGGTCAAACCCAGGACATGTACCTCTACCACTGGGATTTACTCCCTGCCCTATTTCACAGTGTTCATTTTTTAAAAATTCTTATTTTGTTCCTGAAATGGATTTTTAATAGAAAAGAAATGGATGTTTTATATCCAGTCTTCTACAAACTCACTAGTTCACTGTTATAATTTATGTGCAGATAATTTTATATGTAATTATAGAATTCATGAATAATATGGTTTTGTTTACTCCCCATCTCTGAATGATTTTTATCTCTTCTTTGCCTCAGTGTATAGCCTAGGATCACTTGTCAAATGTGGATTGGAAGGATGACAGTGGGCATTCTTTTTGTACTTGCAGTTTCAGTGAGAAACTTTCAATATTTTACTTTTAAGTTGCTCTAAGATTTTTATGAAGATAATTTTTATTCAATAAAATGACATTTGGGGGCTGGGGTTTTGGCTCAGCGGTAGAGCGCTTGCTTCGCATGTGTGAGACATTGGGTTTGATCCTCAGGAGCCCATTAAAAAATAAATAAAGGTATTGTGTCCATCTTCAACTAAAAAAAATTGAAAAAAGTTACAATTCTATTTTTACATTTCTATTTTTAAAATCATAGTTGCATTTAAAATTTTATTGAATAATTTTTCATAACTATTAAAATATTTACATGGTTTCTTCATCTGTCAATGTGATAAATTATACTTATTTTTTAAAATTTCTGTACTTTAGAATGCTTTTTTTTTTTTTTACAGGAGAGTTGAAAAGTTAGTAAAGAGTGTTCCCATATGCCTTCACCAGTTTTCTGCAATGTTAGCGTTTTACAAAAAGCCTAGTATATTTATAAAAACTAAAATTATATACTTAACAAAATTAAATCAAAATAGTATTACTAGAATAGATCTCACTTTTGTTATAATTTTTATCCCTTTTATATATTTCTGAATGTGTCAAGTTTAGAAACATTTTTAAGATATGCTTCAATTTCCCTTTCTGGTAATAACATTGTAGCAAGATTTTTAATCAAGAGTTGGCAAAAGATTAGTATCATATTTCCTTAAATGTTTAGTAAACAACTTCATGGATAGGCTTTCAAATTATGGGTGTAATTCATTTCATAGTTATAGAACTATTCAGATTTATAATTCTTTTAGTTTTTTTTTAACTTATACTTTCCTAGGAATTTATCTATAGTAAATTCTTATAATTTTATGTTGCCTTGGCATCTGTTTTGAATTTAAGATAGACTTTTTCAAACCAGAATCTGGGCTCAGTCAACCTTGACCTGGGTTCCAGTTCTTGGCTTCCTCCTAATTTTTGAATGTGTTTGACATACAGCCACCTCCTGGTGACCACCTCTATATGGGACAACTAGATTCAATCTATTGAACTCGCTCCACTGTTCCTTATATTCCACATGGATGAGTCACAGATATGGCTGTGGTGACCACCTCTGTCATTCTCAGATAGAGCTCATGTTTTCTGGATGTGAACCCCAATTAGAACTCTCTGCCTCATAACATCCTGGTTGAACATGCTTATCCTTGATGCCACCCCCCCCTTCCCATTTGTTTCCTAGTCTCTCTGGGACCTGTAAGTAATACACTGATTTCAGGTGTGCTGTTGAGTTACCTCCTCTGTCTCTCACCTGACTGACAGTAGGCATTCTATTTATACTCGAAGTTTCAGTAATGACTCTACTAGAGACAGTGCACATCTTGGTAAGAATAAACTGGACACAACTCAGACAAGAGCCAGAAGGGCATCACTAGTGTAAACAAGTTTCCCAAGAGGGCTACCTGGTCACAAGTCATCCACCAGGGTAAAGAAGTATCCCCATGAAATCACATTGGAAACATCCTTGACCACATCCCCTGAAGCCTTGTCAGGGTAGGGCTAGAGTTTATAGCCACTCTTGGGGGAGAAACCTTAGGAAAAAACTAGAAAGGGGAAAAAAACCCACTGCAACATAATATTCAAATTTATTGTCTTTAAATTGCTCATAATATTATCTTGTGGCCCTTTTAATAGCTGTCAGATCTGTAAGAATATGTTCCCTTTCATTCCTGATATTATTCTTTTCTTCTTCCTCTAATGATCTCATTAGAATCTTTTTAAAAAAATGTTGTTTAGTTATCAATGAACCATTTATTTATTTATTTATTTATATGTGGTGCGGAGAATTGAACCCAGTACCTCATACATACTAGGCAAGCACTCTACCACTGTGCCATAGCCATAGTCCCTCATTAGAATCTTACCATTTTTTTTACTCTTTATGAAATAATATTGAATTACTGATCTTCCTTATTGAATGTTTATTTCACAGATTTCTGTTATTTAATAAATACTTTTTCTTTCTACTTTTGCCTGTTTCTTTCCCAATTCGTGAGCAATTCTGGCTAAATTCTTCTTGGTATCTGATTGTGTTTGTCTCAGGTAAGCAAATGTGTGGAGCTTGTCTTTCCCTGAAAGCATCTCTCTCTCCTTAGATTTCAGAGTCCTTGTTGATCTGTGACTTCTGCTCCCAGATAGGTTTGAGAAAAGCCATGAACTTACAGTTACTCTGAGTTAGATGTTATAATTGTCAGGGATAAATGATTTATTCTTCATTTTTTTCCCAGCTGTCCGCATCCAAGTAGACTAGGAGCTCATTACGTTCTTAAATATGTAGATTGATCCTTTCTTCAGTTTTAGAAAACCTGAGTGATAATGTGCTTGAATATTATTTCTGTTTCATATTTTCCCTTTGCTTCTTCTGGGACTTCAATAAATATGACATATTAGACCTTTCTATGTCTTATGCTCTCTTCTGCATTTCAGTACTTTTATTTCTCTGTGCATCATTCTAGTGTCTTCTGGATCTATTAGTTAACCAATCTTCTCTGTAAGATAATTTTTAAAATTCTCCTTATTCGCCATTAAAGTGAACAACTAACATCTTAATTTCATTGATTGATTTTTTTGTTGTTGTTGTTGGGAGTCATATTGGTGATAACCTTCTTTTCTAAAATAATTTAGCATTTCTGGGCAAAATCTTGAAGTTTACATTTTTTTTTCACCATAAACATTGTGATCGTGATTGTTTATAGACTGTGTCTTATCATCTCATGGACTCTAGTACCTACAAACCTGTTTCCTCAACTATTCAGGTTGGTTTATATCTTTGACTGTTTGGTCTACTCTTTTACATGTTGGACATGACATATGAAAATGTGTTTGTAGAAATATGAGACTAAGGTGATATTATCTGACTCCTTACAGGATTTTAATTGCTTTGTTAGGTATCATTAGGCATCAGTAGGCTGGGATCTCCTGAACCTGGGTCTTGGAAGAGAGTTTCTGGGCCACCTCGCCATCTTGAATGTAGACTCTAGTCCATAGGTGTGCTTGTTTATTTCTGATTTCCCCTTACTCCTAGGATGTATCTCTTTGTTATTTATTTGGTGCTCTATCCTTGGGAGATCGTGGATTACATTTTTGTCTCTCTAAAGAATTATTAAAAGTGCTGCTCATCCTTTCAACTGTCTCTTCAAGGTAGAAAAATGTCCTGTGGGCAAGTGCAAGGGCTGGGCTTAAATTTCAGGATTTCAATCTTTTCCTGAATCTTGGCTTTTACAGAGATAATTCTTCATGCTACTGTTAGCTCTTTCAAATATGTCCTTCAGATCATGTCTTTTATATTTTTTGCAGAGGTTTTAGTTATTTGGCCATCTGAAGGTTGTTTTAAATAACCAAGTCTCCTTTTACTGAATGCAGACATCTGGAATTCTTTGAATATCCTGGAAAGATAAGTGTTAATATCCTTACTTTATAGCTAAAGGAATGAATCAGTCTGACTTCAAAAGTGTTCCTTTTAACATTATATGTCCCATATTCAGAAGAATTCTGATACCTACCAGATATGGAGAAAATGAGTATTACTTGGGATTGCTTAGGAAGATTTTCCAGAATATATGAGTACCATGCCTATATCACTTTCTCTCTTTAAAACAAAGTTTTTTTTTTTTTTGGGGGGGGGTGAAATTATTAAACAATTTAGGTACTTTTTACTCAGACACATAGTGTGTCCCCTGTATTGTAGATAGGCTTATTGAACACTTCTTCACATTGCTGCTCATGTAGGGAAAATAATAATTTTTTAGATGCATCTTTATATTTTGTCATATAATACTATTAAAAGTATGTATCACTTGGCATTTATCAGGAAAACAAGATGGAACAATCATATTACCTATGAAATTATTCAGAGAGGTTAATTCATTTGTTCCGGCCTGCATAGCTGGTAATGGACTAATTTAAAATCTCTACCAGTGATGTTTTTTTCTTTTGTGTTAAGTAAATGAATGCATACTTTTTATAACCAGTGGTTTAAGAGTACTGTTTTCCACTAAGAAGTGATATGAGTATAACAGGGAATTGAGGATGCTAGACTTTGGAGACTTTGTTAGTCTATGTTCAAATCTCTCTCTACACTTGCACTGACTGGTCACCAGAATTTGAACAACCAAGTTGTGCCTCAGTGTATTCATCTGGAAAACTGAGAAAAAAAAATACTCAGGTTTTGTTATGCGCAGTAAATGAAGCAGTGTATGTAAGTTCTTTGTGCAGTGTGTAGAATTTAATAAACAATATAACTATTATTACTTCAGATGTTATTGATGAAGATGTTGCTGTATTATTATGGACAAGATTGTGCTTTTTAAATGTAGAACAAAGAACAGATTCATTTTTTTCCCCTTATTTGTAGAATACTAGAAAGCTAGAAATTTTCTTGATCCTCTTTCCTGTTTTCTATTGTCATCTGTGGAAAATAGAAACCATGTCAGAGAGATCGCTAGAATGTGGACCTGCATTTTTGCTTCCCAGGAGTCTCCTGGCTACATTGGCAGCTTAAAGTTAGGCCATTTTGCAGTCTTTGATTTGGAAGATCTGAAGGGAAAGCAAAACCTGGAATATTAATAAATTGAATGGATTGATTTATTCCACTTCTTATTAAACATTTTCTTTCCTTCCCCTCTTTTTTGAAACAATCAACTTAAATTCTAGCTATCCTCTAGAAATGAGGCAGTTAACACTTTCAGGAAGAAAAATGGAGTAGTCTTATGCTTACCTTATGTGCATGGCAAAGGTAATGGACAAGGTCCCCCCATGATGGTGCTACCTTAGGTGAACCTGGGTCTTGCTTTTCTCATTGCCTTTGAAGCAGCAAACTGCCTGAGTCACACAGTCAAAAACAACAAAATTTTTTTTTTCAACTTGAGTGGGTTTTCCATTGCTAATATCAAAAGACATTCCTTCTCTATTTCTGCAAATAGATCCATTTCTCTTCCCTTAACAGCAGGTCTTTGAATCATCTGGAAGTGTTGTATAAGATATGAAATTATTTTAATTTTTCCAAGTGAAACACCATTTATTAAAGTCTTGCTTTCCATTAAGATTGATGATGTTGTGGGTCTTGTATCATAAGCTGTCAAGTGTTTTAGTCTGTTTTTAGACTCTCTGTATTCTTGTATTTGTTATCTGCACACGAATGCTATATTCCTCATTGTTATTTGTTTGTAGGAATTCTGTTTGGATTTTATTATAATGATCTTGAACTTTGCAGATTCATTCAGAGAAAATCTACATGTGTAAGTCAGTGAATCTTCCCATTCACACTGACTACTTCTCCACTTACTCAGATCTGTTTTGTGACCTTCAATGCTATCTCAAATTTTTTTCCATAATATTCTAAACATATTTTAAAGATCTATTTCTAGAATCTCATGGTTTTATTTCTATTACAAATGATAATAGTTTCCTCCTTACGTTTATTAATTGACTAGTAAAGTTCATTCTTTTAAATGGTGCATTATAATTATACATAATAATGGGATTCATTGTGGTATATATTCATATATTCACAATGCAGAATTCTTTTTTCTCCCCTGCTCCCCACTTTGCCTCCCTTTCCCTCCTGTTTTTCAGTCCCTGATCCCCGTCCTCTAGTCTCTTGGTCTCTCCTCTGTTTTGTGGGGATCTTTAATAATGCATAAATAGTTATATATTTTTGTAGTTCTTTTGTATCCTGCAAATCTGATAAAGTATCCAATACATTCTGTTAGTTATTTTTTTAGGGGTTTTTCTATATATACAACTCATTAGCAAATTAATAAAAAATTCTAATCCTTATACAATCCCCCCATCTTTCTTTATTGACTAAAATGTTCAGTAAAATAGAGAAATATATTGGGAATATTTGCTTCATTTCTGAATTTAATGGGAATTCTTCTAAAGTTTAATCAGTGAGCATCACATTTGCTTTAGGCTTTATCATAATAAGAAAATTTCTATTTCTTGTTATAAAGTTTTATTATGGGAAGGGTTACTAGGAATGTTTGGTAAAAGTTGTTTCTTAGGAGAACTATTGGATCATTTTTGCATGCATTGGGATAACCATATGTTTTCCAGGATTATTCTATTAGTGTAGTGATTTTTTTTAACTGTGTGATATTGAAAGAATCTGTGTTTCTGGCATAAAACCTACCTGGATGTGACATATTATATAGAAGATAGCATTAGATTTAACTTGTGGCTATTTGATTTGAGATTTTGATATCATTCTTGATCAATTAGGTTGATCATAATTCTCTTTTTGGATAGTATCCTTTTATACTTTTGTATTTTTTTAAAAAAGTCCTGGTCTCACAAATTAAGTTGGGTAGTTTCCTTCTTTTTCTAATCTTTGAAATAATTCATATAAGTTACTATTTAAATCTCTTCTTTGGCCATTTAAATCCGTTTCTTAAGCTGGCCATGAAATCTTTGTAAGAGTGAAATTTGAAAAAAAAAATTGTGATGGTTTTAGATGGGAAGGAGGGGTGATGTGTTATGTCAGCTTGGTTTTCCATTTTGAAAATAAATCCCATTTTTCCATATATTATATTTTTCCACCCAAAGTAATCAAAGATGCGTCTTTGTGAATCTTTAAAACCACAAATAGAAAAGATCCTTATCAAGAAGAGGATTCGGGGGGTGACCTATCTGTTTTCAGAAGATTTTGTTTGACATTAGGAATCTTTCCTTTCTCCCCCAAAGTGGGTACCATCATTTGACCTTAACCTAAATGTGGGGTCTCGCATTCCTAGCCCATCTTTTTATCAAAAACCAGAGCTACCCATCAGTGTAGCTACTTGCAGCCTTGGGTGCAATGATAATCCTATACAAACATTGTCTATTATTTGCATTTTACACAAGAGGAGAAAAGGTGATTGAAGAAACAAAATAGCTTGGCTCAGGTTGCTTTGTTGAGAAAGTGGCAGAAGCTGCTTGTGAAGCCATGTGGATCTGTTCTCTTCCATCACGGCTGGCATTCCAGAAACATTTGCTGCCGTTTCTCTTTAATCCTTGCCTTAATACACAGCCTTCAGCTGAAGAATTATTTGTCAGACCAATTTTCCGTCAAGTTTAATATGATTTTATTAACTCCTTTTGTAATCTCTTTGGCAAAAGCAATGTTGGCCATGTTTTGTTGAGGCAAGAGGGGTGTTAATATTCTCTCTGCTGTTCCTGCTTCTTCTAGTCTCTCCTCTAAATTATCTGTGTGTAGTCTGTTCTGTCTTTGGCAGGATTTATTAATATAGTCTCAACAGATGCATTTAATTGAACAAAGAATATGAATAACTTTTTTCTTTAATCACCATCAACTGATAATATGATTCAGCAAGCAGCTTTTTAGTCAGAAGGGCAGAGCTATTAAAAGATGCTTCGGTTTCTCTTTTCCAGTAGACCTTTATTTAGCTCATGTGAGTGCAAGAGTATGGGGTGGTGGGAATTGGTCAGGGCCTCATAGAGAATGGCCTGATTGAATCCTAGCTTTGCTATTTTTAATGGTGGGGGGACGGGACTTCAGAAAATGCTCCATGTCTGTAAGCTAAGGCATTATCTGGCATATTTCTCCCCCTTTATGCTTGTACTTTTTGAGATATAACTTATTTACCATAAAGTTCACCATTTAGGAAGTACAATTCAGGGTGTTTTAATATATTCACAAAGTTGTATGGCTTCTCTGTCTAACTGTGGAATCTTTTCATCACCCTGCAAAGAAACTCTGCACCTGTTGGCAATCACTCCCACAGCTCCGGATAACCTCCATCACTCCATCTCTGTGATCCCGACCGCTCTGGGCACCTCGAAGTAGTGGCATCACATAGTGTTGGCCCTTGTGAGGCTGCTTTATTTCACTTAGCGCAGTGTCCTCGAGGTTTCTCTGTGTTAGGACGTCTTCATTCCTCTCTGTGGCTCAGTAGATGCACTGTATGAATGACCACATTTGGTATCTGACCATCAGTGGATGAACACTTGTGTTGTTTCCATGTTTTGCCTTTTATGGACATTTCTGCCATGACCGTTCATACACAAGTTGCAAACATATTTCTCATGTCTCCTGAGTGTATACCTGAAAGTGGAACGATTGGATTATATGGTACCTCTGTGTTTAACACCATGAGGAATGTCCAGGCTGTTTGCCACAGAAGCCATACCATTTCATATTCCCATCAGTAAAAAAATGAAGTTTCCAATTTATTTACATCCTCACTAGTGATTCTTGTTTTCTTCCTTTTATTAAAAAAAAATTGTAGCTATCATAGAAGGTATTTTGATTTACATTTACCTAATGACTAATGATGTTGAACATCTTTTCATGTGCCACTTGGCTAGTTTTCCTGGGGAAATGTCATTTAAATCCTTTGTCAGTCTTTAAATTGCATTCTTTATCTTTTTATTGTTGAGTTGTGAGAGTTACTATATATTCTGGGTACTGATCCTTGAAAAATATGATTTGTGAAAATTTTTTTCCTATCTGTGAGTTTTATTTTTGCTTTCTTGATAACTGATACTTAGATGCAATCTTATGTAATCTTACAGAATCTTTGTGAAGTAAGCAAACACCATTCCATTTTAAAGCTGATGAAAGTCACACAGCGAGTAGGAGGCAGGATCCAGACTCAAACCTCATCTTTGGCTCAAAGCTTGTGAACTTTTCTGCTAGGCCTGTGTCCTCCTCACAAGATAGCCATGCGAGCCCCCTCCAAAGCAGCCTGTGATTCATGACCACCGGATTGGTGCAGAGACTGCCAAGGATTCCATGAGACATAGAGTGGGAGGAGTCAGAGAAATCAAAGGGAACTTCAGTGAATCAGAATATCAGAGAGATTGCAGAATCACATCAGTTACACTTCCATTGATTTACATATTGTAACTGATGTGATTCTGCAATCTGTATACGGGGTAAAAATGGGAGTTCATAACCCACTTGAATCAAAGTGTGAAATATGATATGTCAAGAACTATGTAATGTTTTGAACAACCAACAATAAAAAAAAGAATATCAGAAAGATAAGTGGAGGGGAATGCAAGAGTCAATTCAAAGAACAGTACTTACAGCACTTGGGGCTGGAGTGAATAATGTTCTAGGAGCAATGGAGATGAGACTAGATCAGTGATGTAATATCAGATGATGGAAGGTCTAGGTGTTAATGCCTTTTCCTCACCTTTTTCTTTTTTTCCCCTCTACAGACAAGCATTGAGAAACTGTGGAAGGTTTTAAAGTGTAGAGCTTTAGGGCAATTAGTCTGACAACATAGATGAATAGAGAAGAGGGCTAGAAGAAGATGACATTGTTGGAAATTGAACGCAGATTTATTATGAAAGGATGGAAGCCTGGTGGGAATGGTGGAGATGAAAAATGGAAAAGGATGGAGAGACATAGAAAAACATTTCATCCGAGGAGTCTGCCAGTCCTGATAAGTTATTGCATGCATAAAAGTATCTACGAGTTAATTCTACAAGTTAAATATGGAGTAATACTAATAAAAATATATTCTGACATTGAATGACATTTCCCTTGTCAGGGGAAAAAGAATCATCGTGGACCATTAGTCTTGAGGAGTGAGCAGGGATTTATTTGGAGGGAGTTGCCCAAGGTGGAGAAGAGATTATGCCGAGTGTTCTTTACAAATCTCTGCAACAACCCTCTTGAACAGATGGGCTAAGTGGGGCTCAGCGAGGTCCAGGAATTTGGTCAAAGTTGCAGAGCTAGTAAGTCCAGACCTGTTAAAATATAGTGCAAAGAATCAAAGATAATTCCAAATGTTTAATCTTGAAGGGGGGGGGCGGCGGGGGCAAGAGAGCTTTAGAGTATGTGTATAGTAGAGGAGTTGAAGCCACAAGGAGAGGACCACCACCAGTGTGGAGTGGGCAGGGTGGAGAGGAGAATGCTGACCTTCAGGTGGAGTGGGGAGGAGGGAATCTAGAAGAGGAGGATGAGCGTGAGTGCTCAGAGAAGTAGCAGGAAAAGAGGAAAGAATTTAAGAGAGTGTACGCCAAGAAGTCAAGGAAAAACAAAGACTGGACAGAGGTAGTGCCAGGGGCTTCTTCTGGTGCTTTTGAAAACTGACTCCAGAGAGAACTGACAGCGGAGACAGTCCATGAGTTTGAGGTGTCAGAAAATGAATGCAAAGAAATGAGGCCTGGGGTGGAGAGCATTGAGTTAAATGGTCGGGCGCTGTTGAGAGGGAAAGAGAACTAAAGGTAGAGGAACACCAGGGCATAGGGGTTTGTTTGCAGTTGATGGAATTCTGTGTATGAGTGAAGACAAGGAAAGGCGGGTAGAGGGATCAAAGAAAAGCCAAGCCTTAAATTAAAGGATACATTTTAAAATGGTTGTATTTTGGTGCCTACTAGTGAATTTAAAAAGATATTGTCATTGTTCATTAATGCTGAAAGCTAGCATTTATTTTCTAGACAGTGGTTTGGTTTGGATGTGCCAAAACTCACATGGAAGGTGAGTTTTGAAGGTTAACAATGTAATGGTTCTGAGTGGTGGTGGTGGGGTGTCTAAGAAGGGTTCGGTGCTCTGCCCTCATGAAGTTGATGTAGTTCTTGTGAGAATGAGTTGATTACCATAAAAGTGGGTTGTGGTAAAGGTGTCTGGTTCCTTTTGTCTCCAATTCACTTTGCATGTCCCTCTTGCCCTTCTGCTTTTCCACGGGTCAGCATGAGGACTTCCCCAGAAGCTATGCAGATGTCAGAACCATGCACTTGGATTTCTAGAATTATGAGCCAAAATAAACCTCTTTCCTCTTTCCGCTTACCTAGTCAGGTATTCTGTTATAGTAACAGAAAACAGATGAAGAATAAGAGGCTTTTATTCTCTTGACAGCCTAGCAAGGTAGATAATATTAGTAGTGTCTTCAGACACGTTGATCTTTCTTTGAGGGGCATTGGGTCATTCTCCAGTTCCTCAAAGCACACAAACTTGCTGATCACCCATGAGTTTATATTTAAGAAGAGTTCTTTCTGTGAGTTTTAAACAAAAGAATTTGGATGGCAAAAGTAGAGTCATATTATCTCTAATAAAAATTGGTTGGTACTTATTAGGTATTTACTCTGTTACTGGACTTTCCCCAAGTGTTTTGTATGTATTAACTCATTTAATTCTCCCAGACATCTTAGAAAAATGTACTAGTACAAGTTCAAAAACCAAGAAGTTAAGTGACCCCTAAATGGTGGTGGTGGTAGTAGTTTCAGAACTAAAATGCAGGTGGGTGGTCTCCATCTAATATCTGTGCTTCACACCTCTACGTGACACTGCCTTAATATTCTGCTGTCGTTATTAACTCTTGTGCTACGGGTGTCCTATTGAGGAATTTGGAGCCCGACCCCACAATATGTAGATCAGAGCCAACTTTTTCTTCTATCAGACGCAATGTCTCTAATTTGATATCAAGCTCCTTGATCCATTTTGAGTTAACTTTTGTGCATGGCGAGAGAAAGGGATTTAGTTTCATTTTGTTGCATGTGGATTTCCAGTTTTCCCAGCACCATTTGTTGAAGATGCTAGCTTTCCTGCATTGCATGCTTTTAGCGCCTTTATCGAATATAAGATAGTTGTAATTTTGTGGATTAGTCTCTGTGTCCTCTATTCTATACCATTGGTCCACCCGCCTGTTTTGGTACCAGTACCATGCTGTTTTTGTCACTATTGCTCTGTAATATAGGTTGAAATCTGGTATCAATATACCGCCTGATTCACACTTCCTGCTTAGAATTGCTTTTGCTATTCTGGGTCTTTTATTTTTCCATATGAATTTCATGATTGCTTTATCTATTTCTACAAGAAATGCCGTTGGGATTTTGATTGGCATTGCATTAAACCTATAGAGAACTTTTGGTAATACGCCATTTTGATGGTGTTAGTTTTGCCTATCCATGAACAGGGTATACTTTTCCATCTTCTAAGATCTTCTTCTATTTCTCTCTTTAGGGTTGTGTAGTTTTCATTGTATAAATCTTTCCCCTCTTTTTTTAGGTTGATTCCCAAGTATTTTATTTTTTTTTTTGAGGGTATTGTGAATGGAGTGGTTGTCCTCATTTCCATTTCAGAAGATTTGTCGCTGATATACAGGAATGCCTTTGTTTTATGCATGTTGATTTTATCCTGCCACTTTGCTGAATTCATTTATTAGCTCTAGTAGTATAGAATCATTTGTAGACCCTTTTGGGTCTGCTAGGTATAGAATCATGTCATCTGCAAATAGTGATAATTTAAGTTCTTCTTTTCCTATTTTTATGCAAATGGGACTTACTCAAACTAAAAAGTTTTTTTCTCAGCAAGAGAAACAATAGGAGAGGTAAACAGGAAGCCTACATCCTGGGAACAAATTTTTACTCCTCACACTTCAGATAGAGCCCTAATATCCAGAGTATACAAAGAACTCAAAAAATTAAAAAATAGGAAAACAAATAACCCAATCAACAAATGGGCCAAGGACCTGAACAGACCCTTCTCAGAGGAGGACATACAATCAATCAACAAGTACATGAAAAAATGCTCTCCATCTCTAGCAGTCAGAGAAATGTAAATCAAAACCACCCTAAGATACCATCTTACTCCAGTAAGATTGGCAGCCATTATGAAGTCAAACAACCACAAGTGCTGGTGAGGATGTGGGGAAAAGGGTACACTTGTACATTGCTGGTGGGACTGCAAATTGGTACGGCCAATTTGGAAAGCAGTATGGAGATTCCTGGGAAAGCTGGGAATGGAATCACCATTTGACCCAGCTATTGCCCTTCTGGGACTATTCCCTAAAGACCGAAAAAGAGCATGCTACAGGGACACTGCTACATCGATGTTCATAGCAGCACAATTCACAATAGCTAGACTGTGGAACCAACCTAGATGCCCTTCAATAGACGAATGGACAAAAAAATGTGGCATTTATACACAATGGAGTATTACTTTGCATTAAAAAATGACAAAATCATGGAATTTGCAGGGAAATGGATGGCATTAGAGCAGATTATGCTAAGTGAAGCTAGCCCAATCCCTACAAAACAAATGCCAAATGTCTTCTTTGATATAAGGAGAGCAACTAAGAACAGAGTAGGGAGGAAGAGCATGAGAAGAAGATTAATATTAAACAGGGACGAGAGGTGGGAGGGAAAGGGAGAGAGAAGGAAATTGCATGGAAATGGAAGGAGAGCGAGAAGATGGGAGGGGAGGGGAGGGGAGGGGAGATAGTAGAGGATAGGAAAGGTAGCAGAATACAACAGACACTAGTAAGGCAATATGTAAATCAGTGGATGTGTAACCTATGTGATTCTGCAATCTGTATACGGGGTAAAAATGGGAGTTCATAACCCACTTGAATCAAATGTGTGAAATATGATGTGTCAAGAACTATGTAATGTTTTGAACAACCAACAATAAAAAATAAAAAATATATATTGTGCTATTGTTTAGAATCTCCAAACCATATTTCAATTTCTTTAATTTCCAACTCATCACCTAGAATATGCTTTTTAGCAATGTGAAAACCGAGGCATAGGTAAGTTAACACCATGTCATCAGTGAGTTAGAGAGTGAATGTGGAATAATTTCTAGGTCTCCTTATTTGTAGGATTATGATCTTCGCCTTAGGAGATGACATCCGATAAAGAGAAATCGTAGACTGGGAATTAGAGATTTGGTGATGCACCCTGGCTCTGTCACTCACTGGCTACATGAATGCAGTTAAGTCACCTGCCTAATCTGGTTCTGTTCTTGGTTTTCCCGTCTGTCAAATGAAGGAGTAGGATACTGATGTTCTGACTCCACAGCAGTAAGATTCAGCATAAAAAAGAATGCAAATTACAAATGTAATTTTAGGTTTTCCAATTTAAAGAAAGTAAAATACCTCTAGGTGAAATTAATTTTGATTATGTAGATCATTGAGGCCTAAATATGACCATTTGAAGACAAAATCCGTATGAAAATGAATGCATTTGTTTTTATTTTGCACTGTCTTAAAATAGAGTGTGTACTTCATAAACTCATCACATTTTGAACTAGCCACATGTCGAGGGTTTCAAAGCCACGTGTGGCTAGGGCTAGCATATTGGACAGCCCAAATTGATACTTGAGCACTAAGTAGGACAAAGTCTCTCCCTCAAATGCAGGTAGCAAGAAGCATCAGAGGCAGCCGCAGATGCTTGGCTGCCCATCTGCTTGGCTTCAAGTCCTCTCCTTTGTTCAGGCTCTGAGGCATCTGCCTGCCTCAACTGAGTAGATGGGAAATTATGAATGATGGGGCTCTCCTTCCAGCCCGAGCCCCTCAACAGTCGGTACCCACGAAGCCCACACAACAAGGGCATCATCTTTCCAGGCTGACAGCCCTGGGACCATGACACGTGTGGCAAATTAAGCGGAATGCTGATGAAAAATGAAGTGTGGTCACAACCTAGCAGTCCTAGCAGTTGGCAGAGTCTACTGTGGCCCTTGACAAATGCATTCTCTTTTAGCTCTTTCCATGGTATTTGAGTGCGGGATCATCTGTTATCCTGCATGTTATGTATGAGGAGAGAAATAAAATGATATGAAACTCACATCATCATCGTAAAAGCAGATTTACTAGATACCATCACAGTTTGTTTGGGGAAGGAAATACCCTTGCAAGAGGGCATGCTCCTTAAAAACATATTTATGGTAAATATGATTTCTGCCCCCCTCCCCCACAATTTGGAAATACAGGTCAATCTTAGAAGAGTGGAGGGAGAATAGAATTTGCCTTTCATTAGTCAGGCAGGCCAAATAAATCAGCCCATTTACTTAAATACCTAAAGAAAAGGTGAATTTTGAGTAATTATTGTTTTTCCATTGATAGAGGTCCTAGGTATGCACTAAGACTACTTCCTGCACAGAGAATACTGAATAGTGCAGTTGGTTCACGGTTTGTGAGTCTTAGGATAATTGTATAAAAATTTTTTTTAAAAAAAGGCATTGATATCCATACATAAAAATAACACTAATGAATGCATTAAAAAATAAGCACAGTGTAGAATTCCTTTCTGGTCAGGAATGACTTTTAGACATGCCCCTATTTGCAAATGTGGCAAAGTGATGTGAATTTGACATTGCGTTATGGAGCTGGGAGGAATCTTAATGATCGTCTGGTCCGTAGCAATCAGAAATGCAGTATTGCCTGCTTCTCATCCATGGCAGATGCTACTAATCAGTCCTTCCTCCCACTAAACCCGAACGTGGGCTCAGAATCATCTTTCTCACTGAGGAGTTTCAGGCAGCAGATGCAAAGCAGTTAGTCTGAAGGTGAGCCTGTTCCCATTCCTCATCAAGTCCAACCTTCCTACTTTGCACTTGAGGAACATAAGACGCAGAGAATTCTGCTGCTGTCTCTAATCTCATTTAACCAAGGAGTACCAGGATGGGAGTGGAGGACTGGATTGGGCATGGCTTCTAAGCCCTGGGCCTGTCCTCTTGCTACTTCATCTACCTGTGCATGGTTTGGTTTGTAGTAAATTATATGCTGTCCCCAAATGAACATAATCCTGCAAGCATGGAAAACACTGCAGGACAATATATGGATCCCAGCAGAATATGGATTTTTCAAAGGGTCTAGATTAAGATGTCCCATATTTCAGTAATTTATATATTGTCATTAAAAATATTTTTTGTCACCTGTATATTCAAACTTCGATACTTTTTGTGTCACAATTCTTTTAAAACATTGAAATTTTTCTCAACTAAATTTACTTTAAAAAGGAACTTTTATTACAAATAAAAAAAAACATACTTGACATAAATAGGCAGCTATGAAAATGCACATGATGAACACAGAATAATGTTATTCCGTTCTTGTTAAATAAATGTGTTCCCTGCTGAAGTGTCTTTTCTGAAAGGTGTCAGAGAATTGTTAAAAACACACTCATATCAAATTAGCACTTTATAATAATCAGAAACATGGAAAGGAAAATGATTTTAAAAAATCCTCTCCCTGAGTGATTCTGTGTCATTTAAAGATGCACTCACATAACCCTAGCGACATCCCCTATGCCACTTGGTGCAGCCCCTCCTGCTGCCCCACTCTGAAAATGTGGTCCTGTGTTCATCTGTCACTGGGTTGCCTCTCAGCTGTCGAAAGAAACAACCTCTTCTTTTCAGGATCAGCTGTGTTTCACCATAGGGGAGCAGCAGCCTTTTCCCTCTCTCCATGGTCCTGAGGCTCCCCCTTCCTTCTCCAGCTTTGTTACTTTAATCATGTGCTGTAACTAAGGATGTTTTTCACATTCAATGCAAGCTCTCTGGGATATCTCTAGAACCCCTCTGAGTCATGTATTTTTCTCCTTGATGATTTCTGAGCTGTCTTCTGCCCAAAATGATCTCCGAAATAAAATTTGGGAAACCTCACACTTCAACCCCTCCCCCCCCCCAAAAAAAAAAAAAAACCAAGGGCCTCAGTTCTTCCATAGCTGCAGAAACTACACAGATACAGTGATATTTGTGAAGTCCTTCCTTGAGAGATGTGGAAATCTCTCCCTCACAGACTTCCCTCCCCTGTGTTTCTCATTCAACGTCTCACAATCTGAGATCCAGGTAAGGACATTGGGCTCTGAAGTCAGACTTCAGGGGTTTGAAACGTGGCTTTGCCACTTATCAGCTGTGCAACATTGAGAAAGGTGGTTAATGTCTCATTGCCTCAGTATACTTAAAAATGGGAATTATACTAGTACTCACCTTATATAGGGATGTTATGATTATCAAATGAATCAGCCCCTAGAAAACTGAGTGCAGGCATGTAGCACTCATTTTAGTACTACAATGACGATGACCATCATGATGTGTCCTTCAAAGACATATTTCTTGCATGTGTGTACACACACACACACACACACACACACACACATACACGAAAGGACAGAAAATCTGTTATCCAAGGAAGGAACACAGAACTAAGAACTCTATTCCTAAATCCCACCTCTCTTTGTGTAACAAGAGACATTTTTGGCACCAGGCAATTTGGTCTCTCGTTGTAAAAATGAAGAACATATTGCTACTGATAACCTTAAGTATTTTTAAAGCATGTCTCCCCATGACCTTGTGAGAGAGTTCTGGATAATTAGCTCAGTTTTATAGTCAAAATTGCTAAAATGCAAAGTTATTAAATGACTTATCCAAGAGTTTGCTAGTTTGCAAAGTATGAACTGGGCGTCATTCAGATCTTCTTCTCCTTCGCTTACTTCAAAGGTAGGGACGTAATGAGAATCTAGGAAATAAACATTTTTAGACAATAAAGATAGGAATATGCACTCAGGAAGAAAGTAGTAGTAGTCAGGACAATCTCACCCAGACTCAAAAGTTTTGTCTACCATCCACATGTTGATGTTGTCTAAAGCCCCATTTCTAAGTCATGGCCTCTGTCCTGAAGTCAAGATTTTTTTTTCCAGCTGCTTTTTAAATTTCCCATAGTCACCTCCAACTTATCCAAGTGGATCTTCGCATCTTCCCCTCTATGTCTTCTCCACTTCCTCTTTTGACCCCGGTTTCTAGCTTCATCTGCCCATAGCAATAGTGCATTATGAATTCCTTCTGCCCTTCATTCCATCCTCCCATCAAGTCCTGCCAATCTTCCCTTTTAAGTATGTCTACAAAGGCTTCCTCTTAAGAATTCCTAACAAACTGACTTGGCTTAGTCAGGTCCTTTTCATCCTTTTATGGCCAATTTCAGTAGTCCTTTAGGGACATTCTCCTGCCTCCTATCTTGTCCCTCTTCATGCTTCATCCTCTGCATGGCCCTTGAGGGACCCGCTGCAGTGCATTTAGGCTGTACCACACTCCATCACAATTTATCATGCTAGCTCTACCCCATATTCCTGGTTCTCATTCATCCTTTAGCCTCACCTGCAACATGGCCCTATTCCAACACTCACTTTATACTTTAGTAATTTTGAGAAGCAGGCTCCCAGTACACTGTCTCTGAGTTCCCTCCAGATACTTGACAAAAGGATGTTGTCTCACTTATCCAAAGGGCAGTATAGTGTACTAATGAGAACATGAAACTTGGAAGTATAGTATGGGGTTCAAACTCTGGTTTGAGCTGAATATAAGTGAGCCATTTACATCATCTTCCTATGACTCTATCTTATGGGTCTCAAACCTGGATACACTTTGGAAATACAAGAGAAATTTTAGAAAAATGATGCTTGGGTCCTGCCTCCAGAGGTTGGGATTTAATTGGTGCTACCAGGCTACTAAGAAGTATAAAAGCACCCCAAGTGTTTCAATGTGCAACCAAAGTAGAGAGTGGCTCTACCTTTTTATCTGTAAAGTAAGGATAATAATAGTATGCATCTCCTAGTATCATTTGATGATTAAGTGAGTTAATTAATGTAAATTTCTTAGTACAGTATCTGGCACATTGGATGCAGTCAGTAACTGTGGCTTACAATTTATTTTAAAAGCCATGACTTTATTATTAACCTTTTTATTATGAAATAATTCACACATATAAAGTCATAAAGCATAAATATATAGCTTAATTATCTTAAAGCAATGATCTATAGAATCAGTTCCTAGATCAAGAAATAGAAACTTTCTCTATTTCAGAAGGACCATCACAGTCTTCCCTCCATGTGACTTCTGTCCTGCCTTTTGTGGTAAACACAAATGTTTTCTGTTTTGTCACCTCTGTGTGCACACTACAGGCTAGTTATATCTGTTTTCATACTAGAATTAAATTGAATTATTTGGTGTTTTCTCTCATTGTAATGAGGAGATTCATTCATGATGTACATAGTATGGCTACAATACATTCATTCATCCACTTTACTGTTGGTAGTATTTGAGTTGTTTCAAGTTTTTGGATGCTGTGATCATTTCTCTGCTTGTCTTTTGGTGCACATGTCTAAGCATTTGGGTACAGAGGAGAATATATTAGATTACAGAACGGGCATATATTTAGCATTTGGCAATCTTGACCAAACGTGGATTTACCAATTGATACCCTCACCATTGGTGCATGAGACTTCCCATTGCTCTGTATTTTTCCTAAAACTTAATATATTTAGTCAATTTTTAGCCATCCTAGAGAAGTGGTGCTGGTTTCTCATTGCTTTCCCCTCTCAATAAGGCTGAGTATTTTTTAGATGTTTTTATTAGTTTGCTGCCCATTTCATCAGCCTCTTCTGACCAGTGCCCACACAGGTCACCTGCCTGTCCTTCTATTGGTTATCCTTATCTTACAGATCTGCAGTTGAAAATTATATCTCAAGGTATGAGATTCTTGGGGCTGCAGTTGTAGCTCAGTGATAGAGCTCTTGCCTAGCTTGTATGAGGCACTGGGTTTGAACCTCAGCACCACATAAAAATAAATAAAATAAAGGTAGTTTGTCTATCCACAACTAAAAAAAAATATAATATAAAAGATATGACATTCTTGTCTTTTTTTTTCATTTATTTTTTTAATTTATTTTTTTATTGGTTGTTCACAACATTACAAAGCTCTTGACATATCATATTTCATACAATAGATTGAAGTGGGTTATGAACCCCCAATTTTACCCCAAATGCAGATTGCAGAATCACGTCGGTTACACATCCACAATTTTACATAATGCCCTATTAGTAACTGTTGTATTCTGCTACCTTTCCTATCCCCTACTATCCCCCCTCCCCTCCTCTCCCATCTTCTCTCTCTACCCCATCTACTGTAATTCATTTCTCTCCTTGTTTATTTTCCCATTCCCCTCACAACCTCTTATATGTAATTTTGTATAGCAATGAGGGTCTCCCTTCATTTCCATGCAATTTCCCTTTTCTCTCCGTTTCCCTCCCATCTCATGTCTCTGTTTAATGTTAATCTTTTCTTCCTGCTCTTCCTCCCTGCTCTGTTCATAGTTGCTCTCATTATATCAAAGAAGACATTTGGTATTTGTTTTTTAGGGATTGGCTAGCTTCACTAAGCATAATCTGCTCTAGTGCCATCCATTTCCCTGCAAATTCTATGATTTTGTCATTTTTTTATTGCTGCATAGTACTCCATTGTGTATAGATGCCACATTTTTTTTATCCATTCATCTATTGAAGGGCATCTGGGTTGGTTCCACAGTCTAGCTATTGTGAATTGTGCTGCTATGAACATCCATGTGGCAGTATCCCTGTAGCATGCTCTGTTAAGGTCTTTAGGGAATAGTCGGAGAAGGGCAATAGCAGGGTGAAATGGTGGTTCCATTCCCAGCTTTCCCAGGAATCTCCAAACTGCTTTCCAAATTGGCCGCACCAATTTGCAGTCCCACCAGCAATGTACAAGTGTACCCTTTTCTCCACATCCTCGCCAGCACTTGTTGTTGTTTGACTTCATAGTGGCTGCCAATCTTACTGGAGTGAGATGGTATCTTAGGGTGGTTTTGATTTGCATTTCTTTGACTGCTAGGGACAGTGAGCATTTTTTCATGTACTTGTTGATTGATTGTATGTCCTCCTCTGAGAAGTGTCTGTTCAGGTCCTTGGCCCATTTGTTGATTGGGTTATTTGTTATCTTATTGTCTAATTTTTTGAGTTCTTTGTATACTCTGGATATTAGGGCTCTATCTGAAGTGTGAGGAGTAAAAATTTGTTCCCAGGATGTAGGCTCCCTATTTACCTCTCTGTTGTTTCTCTTGCTGAGAAAAAACTTTTAAGTTTAATTAAGTCCCATTTGTTGATTCTTGTTATTAACTCTTGTGCTATGGGTGTCCCATTAAGGAATTTGGAGCCCGACCCCACAATATGTAGATCGGAGCCAACTTTTTCTTCTATCAGATGCAGAGTCTCTGATTTGATATCAAGCTCCTTGATCCATTTTGAGTTAACTTTTGTGCATGGCGAGAGAAAGGGATTCAATTTCATTTTGTTGCATATGGATTTCCAGTTTTCCCAACACCATTTGTTGAAGATGCTATCCTTCCTCCATTGCATGCCTTTAGCCCCTTTATCAAATATAAGATAGTTGTAACTTTGTGGATTAGTCTCTGTGTCCTCTATTCTATACCATTTGTCCACCCGCCTGTTTTGGCATCGCTATACCGCCTGATTCACACTTCCTGCTTAGAATTGCTTTTGCTATTCTGGGTCTTTTATTTTTCCATATGAATTTCATGATTGCTTTATCTATTTCTACAAGAAATGCCGTTGGGATTTTGATTGGCATTGCATTAAACCTATAGAGAACTTTTGGTAATATCACCATTTTGATGATGTTAGTTCTGCCTATCCATGAACAGGGTATATTTTTCCATCTTCTAAGATCTTCTTCTACTTCTCTCTTTAGGGTTCTGTAGTTTTCATTGTATAAATCTTTCACCTCTTTTGTTAGGTTGATTCTCAAGTATTTTATTTTTTTTGAGGATATTGTGAATGGAGTGTTTTTCCTCATTTCCGTTTCAGAAGTTTTGTCGCTGATATACAGAAATGCCTTTGATTTATGCGTGTTGATTTTATATCCTGCCACTTTGCTGAATTCATTTATTAGTTCTAGTAGTTTCTTTGTAGACCCTTTTGGGTCT
The DNA here is from genome assembly GCF_964194105.1 of Spermophilus citellus. Classification (NCBI taxonomy): domain Eukaryota; kingdom Metazoa; phylum Chordata; class Mammalia; order Rodentia; family Sciuridae; genus Spermophilus; species Spermophilus citellus. The sequence continues at coordinate 137,446,132 of NC_138182.1, read as the reverse complement.
TCTAGGTATAGAATCATGTCATCTGCAAATAGTGATAATTTAAGTTCTTCTTTTCCAATTTTTATGCCTTTAATTTCTTTCGTCTGTCTAATTGCTCTGGCCAGTGTTTCGGGAACTATATTGAATAGAAGTGGTGATAGAGGGCATCCCTGTCTTGTTCCGGATTTTAGAGGGAATGCCTTCAACTTTTGTCCATTCAGAATGATGCTAGCCTGAGGCTTAGCATAGATAGCTTTTACAATGTCAAGGTAAGTTCCTGTTATCCCTAGTTTTTCTAATGTTTTATACATAAAGGGATGCTGTACTTTGTCAAATGCTTTCTCTGCATCTATCGAGATGATCATATGGTTCTTATCTTTAAGTCTATTGATGTGGTGAATAACATTTGTTGATTTCCGTATATTGAACCATCCTTGCATCCCAGGGATGAATCCTACTTGATCATGGTGCACAATTTTTTTGATGTGTTTTTGTATTCGATTCGCCAGAATTTTATTGAGGATTTTTGCATCTAGGTTCATTAGAGATATTGGTCTGTAGTTTTCTTTCTTTGAGGTGTCTTTGTCTGGTTTCGGAATCAGGGTGATGTTGGCCTCATAGAATGAATTTGGAAGAGCTCCCTCTTTTTCTATTTCCTGAAATAACTTGAAAAGTATTGGTATTAATTCTTCTTTAAAGGTTTTGTAAAACTCCGCTGTATACCCATCCGGTCCTGGGCTTTTCTTGGTTGGTAGTCTTTTGATGGCTTCTTCAATTTCATCCATTGATATTGGTCTGTTCAAATTGTGTGTATCCTCCTGACTCAGTCTGGGCAAATCATATGACTTAAGAAATTTATCGATGTCTTCACTATCTTCTATTTTATTGGAATATAGGTTTTCAAAATAATTTCTAATTGTCTTCTGTATTTCTGTCGCATCTGTTGTGATATTGCCTTTTTCATCCCGTATGTTAGTAATTTGAGTTCTCTCTCTTCTTCTCTTCGTTAGCATGGCTAAAGGTCTGTCGATCTTATTTATTTTTTCGAAGAACCAACTTTTAGTTTTGTTAATTTTTTCAATAGTTTCTTTTGTTTCAATTTCATTGATTTCCGCTCTGATTTTAATTATTTCTTGCCTTCTGGTACATTTACTGTTGTTTTGCTCTTCCTTTTCTAGGGCTTTGAGATGAAGTGTGAGCTCATTTATTTGTTGGTTTTTTCTTTTTTTGAGGAATGACCACCAGGCGATGAATTTTCCTCTTAAAACTGCTTTCATTGTGTCCCATAGATTCCAATATGTTGTGTCTGTATTTTGATTTATCTCTAAGAATTTTTTGATTTCCTCCTTTATGTCTTCTGTAACCCATTGATCATTCAGTAACATATTGTTCATTTTCCATGTGATGTAGGATTTTTCCTTCCTTCTTTTATCATTGATTTCCAGTTTCATTCCATTATGATCAGATAAAATGCATGGTATTATCTCCACCCCTTTATATTTACTGAGGGTTGCCCTATGGCATAATATATGGTCTGTTTTTGAGAAGGATCCATGTGCTGCTGAGAAAAAAGTATATCCATTTGATGATGGTTGATAAATTCTATATATGTCAGTTAAGTCTAGGTTATTGATTGTGATATTGAGTTCTATAGTTTCTTTATTCAACTTTTGTTTGGAGCATCTGTCCAATGGTGAGAGAGGTGTGTTGAAGTCACCCATAATTATTGTGTTGTGGTCTATTTGATTCTTGAACTTGAAGAGAATTTGTTTTATGAATGTCGCAGCACCATTATTTGGTGCATAGATATTGATAATTGTTATGTCTTGTTTGTGAATGGTTCCTTTTAACAGTATATAATGTCCTTCCTTATCCCTTTTGATTAACTTAGTCTTGAAGTCGATTTTATTCGATATGAGGATGGCCACCCCTGCTTGCTTACAAGGACCGTGTGCATGGTATATTTTTTCCCATCCTTTCACCTTCAGCCTGTGTATGTCTTTTCCAATCAGATGTGTCTCCTGGAGGCAGCATATTGTTGGATTTGTTTTTTTAATCCATGATACCAGCCTATGTCGCTTTATTGGAGAGTTTAAGCCATTAACATTCAGAGTTACTATTGATATATGGTTTGTACTTCCATCCATGTTTGATTATTTATCGTTTTTTTTAAATGTAGTTAGTTTCTCCATGATTATCTTTCCCCTCGCCCTCTGTCTTTACCGAGGCACTTCCTACTGATGGTTTTGGTTATTGTTTTTCATTTCTTCCTCGTGTAGTGTTTTGCTCAAAATGCTTTGCAATGCTGGTTTTCTGGCTGCAAATTCTTTTAACTTTTGTTTATCATGAAAGATTTTTATTTCGTTGTCATACCTGAAGCTTAATTTTGCTGGATACAGAATTCTTGGTTGGCATCCATTGTCTTTCAGTGTTTGAAATACATTGTTCCATGACCTTCTTGCTTTCAGTGTCTGTGATGAAAAATCCGTTGTTAACCTTATTGGTTTACCCCTGAATATAATCTGTCTCCTTTCTCTTGTAGCTTTTAATATTTTCTCTTTGTTCTGTATATTGGATATCTTCATAACAATGTGTCTTGGCTTTGGTCTACTGTGATTTTGTGTGCTCGGTGTCCTGTATGCATCTTCAATTTGTATATCTGCTTCCTTTTTTGTTTCTGGAAATTTTTCTGTAATTATTTCATTCAGTAGGTTACTCATTCCCTTGGTTTGAATCTCTGTACCTTCTTCTATCCCAATGACTCGTAAGTTTGGTTTTTTTATGTTATCCCGTAACTCTTGGATGTTTTTCTCGTGATTTTTTACCAGCCTTTCTGAGTTGGCTAGACTCTTTTCAAGATGATATATTTTGTCTTCATTATCTGACGTTCTGGCTTCTACTTGCTCCACTCTGTTAGTGATACTCTCAATTGAGTTTTTAATTTGGTTTATCGTTTCCTTCATTTCTAGAATTATTGTTTGATTATTTTTTATAACCTCTATTTCCTGATAAAGATGCTTAACTTCTTCTTTTATCTGTTTATGTAATTCATTCACAATGTGTTCTTTCGCTGCTTGAATTTGTTGTCTTGTATCCTCTTTAAGGTTCCATTCCATCTGTCTAAGGTGTTCCTTGAGTTCTTTATATGACCATTTTTCTGATGACTCTAGGTCCTCCTGAATATTTAGGCTGTCCTGCATTGTTTGTACTCCTTTTCTTCCTTGCTTTTTGAAGCTGCTCATGTTACTTCTTGTTCTGTTTGCCTGATGAGTTACTGTTTACTCCTATAAATTTATTAGATGCTTGTGAGGAAAGGTATTAGAAGGGAAGGGAAGAAGTCACTAAAGAGAATGAGAGTAAGCAGGTAGAATTCAAGGAATGGGGAATAAGATAAATGAAAAGACAAAAGAAGAAAAAAATAGGAAATAAAAAAAGAAAAAAATTTAAAAAAATAATAATAAAAAAAATTAAAATTAAAATTAGAAGAAAAAAAAATTTAAAAAATTGTAAAAAAAATTTAAAAAAACAAGAAAGAAAAATGAAAATGAAAGAAAAACCCAAATCAAAAAAAAAAAAAGAGAAAAGAAAAGAAAAAACTAATAAATGCAGTCTTAGAGTTTGATTAACTTCTCTTCCAGTAGGTGGCAGTGTGCCCACCAGGCCAAGTTTCTCCTGTCAATACACGGAACCAATCACTGTGCAGCAGCTCCTCCCAGACTGGGCGAGTCTCCAATCCTGAGTGCCTAGGGCCTCCTCTTGTGTCTAGTCACTTCCCACTTTTCCTCTAGCCAGGCCCCTCTCACCACAATACTGGCTACACGCCAGGTCTGCTGCTCCCGGGAGCCCTGTTTTCATGAATGACTGGGCACACTCTTCCATTCCCTCAGACCCTAAGTTTGTAGAGCTTGGGGTTGAGAATCCTCAGCGAATTTTACTTGCCCTCCGGTAGCCACGCCCCCAGTAGCTGGTGCAAGAGACCTCAGCTGTCAGCCCTGGTGGGAGCGGTAGTTCTGCGCCGTGGGTCCCGCGCCACCTCTGATTCCCTCCGGCTGGCTCTCGGGAGAGCTGGGAGGGGCCCTTAAGGTTTCCCCGATGTGTGGAGAGGGAAGGCTAGGGGATTACACACCTTTAGTCGCAGGTTTCAATGAAGTTATCTCCTCCGCCGCAGTCTGATGACGTCAGTTCTCTGCCATAGTGGTGTCTCTTGCAAATGGCAACAGTTCATTTCCCTTTGCCGGGCGACCAATGCAACGGGTGGGTCCTTACTGTCTCTCCCAAGCCCCGTTTCAAACCTGTGGCCACTACTTACTTATGAAGGCTCGGTAGGCATTTACCTCCATAGGATGAGAAGGGCTGACCAGTTGTTTCAGCCGGATGGATTAATGCTGAATCACAGCTGTTTGTCTGCGAGAAGCAGGCGAACGGGAGCTTGAATTTAGCCGATCCGGGCTCAGTGTGTGTTCTGAGAGGCCCAGACTGTTCGCCCCAGATCCACGTCAGCTCAGCATTGCCTAGTGATCCTGAGCAAACAGATTTAGGTTGTTTAGGACTCCCTATGCCCGCACAGCTGAAGAGGTCAGAGACTTGATCTCTCTGCGCCCGCCACCATGTTGGAATCAAAACCACATTCTTGTCTTTATGTATAGAAACTGCCTTCAATTTATTGCTTACCTTTTTATTCTCTTACTAGCATCCTTTGATAGAAAATCTTAATGTTAATATAGTACAATTTATCAATTTCTTTGTAGTTAAAGTTTTTGATTTCCGCTTAAATTGTCTCTCCCTACCCTGAGGCAATGAAAGACACCTTCCTGTATTATCTTCTAAGAGCTCTATTGTTTGATTTTTCATATAAATCACTTATTTGTTTGGTGCAAGGTAGATTCAACTTTCATTTCTTTCCAAATAGAAATCCTGTTGACCCAGTATCAATTATTGAAAATTTTATATAGTCCAAACTTGATAAGAAATCAAATGTTCCTAGAGTCTGTTTCTGGGGTTTCTTCTATTTTAACTGCTGACGTCTCATAATAAGTCTTGATATCTAATAAAGCAAATCCTTTCAACTTAGTCTTCTTCAGTAGCTATTGTCTGTTTTTTGCTCTTTGTGTTTCCATGAGCATGTTTGGATATCATGGTATGTTACAATCATATATACACACACAGCATCACTTGGGGATTTTGACTGGGATTTCATCAAATATATAGTTCAATTAGACAGTTGATTTCATTGCATTTTGGAGACCTCTAAACTAAAATCATGACATACCTCTCAATTTATTTGTCTTCCTTAGTTCTCTCAATAATGATTTAGACCAGAGATTCTTAAACTTTAGCGTGCCTCAGTATCATTTAGAGGGCTTATTAAAATGTCAGTTGCTGGGTCCTATTCAAAAGTCTGTGTACATTTTCGGGGGTGTGTTTATAAAAAGTTACTTACTGAGTACTGTTCATGGTTCTGGTCCTGGGATTTGACTTTGAGAATCACTAGTTTATAATTTTCTGTATATATTGTGTGTGTGTATATATAGATAGATAGATAGATAGATAGATAGATAGATAGATAGATAGATTAATTTCAAAGTATTTGGAATTTCTGAAGGTATTATAAGTTATAATTATTTTCAATTTCATGTTTGTTGGCATTTTAGTATTGACTTTGCACTCATGGACTTGCTGTTGACTGGTAATTCTAATGATTTGTCCATATGTTGTTTTGGGTTTTGAATATAAACATTCCTATCATCTGAAATGGTATAATTTTATTTCATCTTTTTCAATCCTATGTGTTTAATTTCTTTTTAAATAATGCATTCATTAGTGCATTATAGTTATATGTAATAGTTGGGTTCATTTTGACATAATCATTCATGCATGGAATGTAATTTGCTCCATTTCATTCCCTGGTGCCTCTCTTTCCTTCCTCCTGATCCTCTTCCTCTACTGTTCTTCTATTTATTTATTTAAATTGGTGCTTAATACACCCTTATATACATAAAGGTAGAATTTACTATGGTATATAGTAACACACACACATACATATACACATACATACACACACACACACACACACACACACACACATACACACACGTGCAGAGTGTAATTTTGTCAAATTCATTCCACATTTTCTACCCTTTCCCATCCCTCCCCTCTCCCCCTCAATTTCCTTGTATACTCCACTTATCTTCCCTCTGTCCTTTTGATATCTGACCCCCTCTGTTTTTCCTTATTTTGCTCTAGCTTGTGCATATGAGAGAAAACATGTAACCCTTGGCTTAGTCCACTTAGCACCATGTTCTCCATTTCTGAACACTTACCAGCCAAGACCAAAATTTCTTTCTGACAGAGTAAAACTCCCTTGTGCATATATACCACGTTTTCTTGATCCATTCATCTGTTGATGGGCACCTGGGATGATTCCATGACCTGGCTCTTGTGAACTGCTCTGCTATGAACGTTGATGTGGCTGGGTCACGTGGTGGTTTCATTCCTATTCTTTTGAGGAATCTCCATACTGCTCATGTTTCATTTCTTATTGTACTAACTAAAGAGTTCAGCTTATGTAAATAGAATGAAAAGGGAAATATGAAAGCCTGCCATAGACTAAAACCTATGAGAGAGCTTTCCCCTCTGTTACCTGTGTTTTCCTCTCAATCTTTCCCATGCTGCTTCTGGAGAGGGTGTTAGATATGTCTGCCAATTTACCAGTGGACTCCTGTACTTCTCCAATGCATTATTAAGTAGAGTTGTTTGTTTGGATTCTAGAATTTTCAGTTATTTTTCAGAGGTGGTCTTCAGTTCTTACGGTTCTCAGGAGAAGTTTTTGATCTTATTCTGCCTTTCCCTGAATGTACACAGCAAAAAAAAAAAAAAAAATCTTTGACTGAGAGCTCTGATATCTGTAGGACCACACATCTGCTCTGATTGCCTCTTATTTTTTCTGGTTCTTATTCATGTCTGTTTCCATTTGCCCTTGTTACCCTTATTGGGTGGCAGATACTGAACTTGGAATTAGTGAGTGCTACCTTGATGAGGGAAATTTCATTCACCTCTACTAGATACCTGAAAATCGGAGGTATCTAGGAGCAGCTCACTTCAGTTTCAGAGCTTGGTATTTGTTGGTCTGCCCAGATGGTCAGGGATCCTTTAGGGTCAAGGGGGTAAAATCTCTCAGGGGGAATGAGATAACCAAGCTATCCCTCAGTCTTTTCCCCCATTATTTTGTAAAATAAATTTATTGGTACATTATAACTATACATAATAGTGAGATTCATTAAAATGTAATTGTGAATGTGCTTAACGTATTTGATCAATTTCATTCTCCCAAATTTCTCCTTCCTTCCCCTCTTCCCTCTTCCTAATCCCCTTCCTCCACTCTGTTGGTGGTCCACTTAGCACCATGTTCTCTTCTCTTTTATTATTTTTTAAAAATTTTATTTGTTCTTTTTAGTTATACATGACAGTACAATCTATTTTGATATACTTATGCAAACATAAAATATCTTTGATTCTCATTAGGACTCCAGTCTTGAGTATGTGCATGATGAGGATATTCATGGTAGTGTATTTATGTATGAACATAGGAAAGTTATGTCAGATCATTCCACTATCTTTCCTATTCCCATCCCTCCTCCCTTCCCTTCATTCCCCTTTTTCTAATCCAATAAACTCCTATTCTTCCCTATCCAACCCTTTGTTGTAGGTTAGCAGCCTTACCAGAGATAGCATTCAGCCTTTTTTTGGGGGGGGGACTAGCTTATTTCACTTAGCATGATAGTCTCCAGGTTCATCCATTTACCAGTGAATGTCATAGTCACTCTTCTTTATGGTTGAGTAATAATCCATCGTGTATATAACCACATTGTCTTTATCCATTTATCTGTTGATGGGCATCTAGGTTCGCTCCATAGCTTAGCTACTGTGATTTGTGCTATGAACATTGATGTGGCTATGCCACTATAGTATCTAGCTCTCAGTCTTACAGGGTTAACAGACATACCAGAGAAGTTAAAAAGTGGCCCAGACTTCATGGCTATAGAATTAAGATAATGTACCAGGAGATGGGAGGTTGGGAAGTCAGCTCAGCCTTCTGAGTCTGTGGTGGGTAGAAATACCAAGAAGCCAGACCAGACAGATGGGGGTCACTAAAATCTCAGCCCACTTAGGGCAGTTGTCTGCCTGGTTCTGCAAATAATATGAGGGACTCTCCTGGATGGTAAGGGGGAAACTTGAAGTGGGAAGGAGCAAACACCTGGGCAGAGTAGTCACTACAGTAACCTGTAGTTACCTTTACTTTACTAACATAGTCGAAACATATCCCTAGGCCTTGATGCAAGATGGCAATGAGACACGAGTCCCAGGAAGAGGCACGATGATAAAGAGCGGGAGCCCCTGAAGCTCCACCTGTACCTGTGTGACTTCTGGAGTCTGGGTCCCTCGGGCCCTCTGGGTGACATGCAAGCTGTACACACGTGTTCTTTGATGGAGTCAGCTTGGGATTTCTGTCCCCCATGTGCTGCCTCCTCGGGGTCGAGCATAACAGTCTTGTTCCCATCCCAGCTGCACATTTATCTGATTCTTCAGAGAGCACAAGACCCATAGAGTTGGTGGCACACAGTGGTGACTGGGAGTTGGCCTGACATCTGTGAGATGGCTGCTTCACTGCCAGTCCTCCTCTTTTAGCATGGAAGTTTTAGAAGTTTCATCCAAAAGCAGAGGGGACTTATTAGGGTACCTACTTTTGTCAGGCCATGTGCCCCAACTCTTCCCTACTCCCCAGGAGGCTAGAAAGAAATGATACTTCCTTCATGTTTATTCCAGTTATGAACAATCCTTAAGGTCAAGAGGGCTCCAAATGTCTGATATCTTGGGATTTCTTTTACTGGGATCTAGATCCAGTAAGAATTCGTAGCCTTACGACTTCTCTGATGCTTTTAAACAGACATTTTTATATTTTGTCCATATTTTCTGACTGTCCTCAGCAGGAGAGTTTGAATTATTTTGCCATCAATATCAGAACAATCCTCCTTGTCATAAGGGGAGACCAAAGTCTTCTGCTTTCTGTCTGTAAACTAATTTTTATTTCCTTCTTGGACACTATTCTATTCAACTACCCACAACATCCATGTTGCCTGGAACTTTTTTTGGTGCACTTTATTTAAAATAATGAGTGAAGAATCTCAGTAGGAAGACTATAGAAGGGAGATAGCGGAGGTGGGAAGAATGACTGACTACTCACTGATTTGGCCCACATTAGTGCTAGAAATAATGGTAACCAAGTAAGTGGGGACTTCTTCCTCTTTGTAAAACATTTTAGCTGTCTCATCAGGCAAATGATCTTGGAAACATGTTTTAGTGTTTTCACTACCGTGACCAAAATATCTGACAAGAACAATTTTAGAGGAGGAAATATTTATCTGGCGGGGGGGGGGGCTCATGATTTCAGAGGTCTCAGTTTATAGATAGCTGGCTCCATTCCTTAGGGTTCAAGATGAGTCAGAACATCATGGTGGAAGAGTGGGGTGGAGAAAAGCAGGTCAGGACATGGCGACCAGGAAGCAGAGAGAGAGAGCTCTGCTCCACAAAGACAAAATACAAACCCCAAAGGAACATCCCCAGGGGCTCACATCTTCCGTCTACACCTTACCTGCCTACAGTTACCACCCCAAATTAATCCCTATCAGCGGATTCATGCACTGATTAAGTTGAACTTCTTATAACCTGATCATTTCATCTGTAAACGTTCTTGTGTTATCTCACACATGAGCTTTTGGAGGACACCTCATATCTAAACCATAACAACAAGTCACATAAATTGAGTTGCAGTTGTCACCAATGTGAAATACAAGCAGGAAGAGTATTAATTTGGTAATATCTACCTCTAAACTGTTTGCATCAAAGGATAGAAGCAAAGCTTACCATAAGAACTTCTGTGGCTTCCTTGGCATGATGATCACTAAGAAATATTTGTACAATGAGGAACAAATGTCTTAACCTCTAAGTGATTTTTTTTTTCTGGCTTATTGTCCTCTTTGAGGACAGGCAAGCCTTGTCTCCAGGGTCACCTGCCCTGCAACACTAGAGCAATTGTTCAGAATTGGCACTTCCTAAGAGCAGTAGGTGTTATGGTTTAGATATTATGTGTCCCCCCAAAGCTCATGTATGAGGCAGTGCAAGAAGGTTTAGAGGTAAAATGATTGGGTTATGAAAGCCTTAACCCAATCAGTGCATTAATCCCTGATAGTAATTAACTAAATTGTGACTGTGGGCAGGCAGTGTGTGCTAGAGGCTGGGTCACTGGGGATGTGCCTTTGGGGTTTTTGTTTTGTCTCTAATCTGCACTGTCTCTCTCTTCTTGGTGGCCATATCCTGAGCTGCTTTCCTCCTCCATGCCTTCCACCATGATGTTCTGCCTCTCCTAGATCCCTGAGGAACAGAGCTGGAGGTCTACGGACTAAGACTTCTGAGACCTTGAACCCCTAAATAAACTTTTCCTCCTCTAAAATTGTTCTTGTCAGGTCTTTTGGTCACAGAAGTGAAAAACCTAATACAAAGTGGGAATTGTACCACACAGCATTTCAGGGTACATAATGGAAAGGAATAATAAGGAAGGAATTTCTTATGACTCTTAGGATTTAAGATCAACATTTTTGCAATTCAGTTCTGTTTGCACTGACTGTAAAAACATGATGTGATATTCATCATCATTTTCTAAACTTACCTATCATTTATATTACCAAGTGATTAACAGACTGAAACGGACACTTGGTAGTAAAAAGACTTTTAATGAGTAGGGAAAGATGGTATTGTGGGAAGCAGGAACATCTCTAATTAGAGGGACTCAAGTCACACGCCTACATTTGCTCACACAGACACATGCTGCAGAAAAAATCATTGATTGGCCTCAGGTTTCATCGGCAACATTCAATGTACATTTGTTACAAATCTCAAGAGGGAGATGCCAGCACAGGAATGCATTTGTTGAGATGTTCTGTAAGACCACATGTTCACAGCATTATTTGGCTGAAACTGGAGGGTGACTGGAGAATGAGAGCGCTTCTAATCTACAAGAGAAGGTGTTGCCCCAGATTTGCTGGTGTTCATTTTTTTTAAGTATTTTGGCTGCAGTGATTTTAGGGGCTCACTGCAGAGCTCAGTGAGATGGTAGACAATGACCCTTGATTCTCATGAAGGCACAGGATCATGTCCTGTGTCAGAACGACAGATCGTTCCTTCATTGCCCCATGGAAAGAAGACAGGTATGACTCAGTTCTTAGGGTTATCTTTAGAAAAATGGGGGGAGGGGGTGAGATCATCTTTCCAATTCAGCCCAAAATATACAAGAGATTTTTTTTTATCAAATGAGAATCATAATCTTGCTGGAAAAGCAGACACTGTTGTAGCAATTAAAAGTGCTAACATGGAGGAACCAACTGTCCTGAGAGGATGGGGACAGGGAAGACGACCACTGGCCAAATGATTAAGAAAAACCCTTAAGAAGTTCGTTCCAGCTGCCTTGCTGGCTTGCCTCAGTGAGCTCTCAAGTTGGGGAAAATTGGTTCAGTTGGTGAACTTTTGGTCCAGTATTGCCTTTGCCAATAGGATCAGGCTAACAGGTAAGTACAATCTGAATTCTTGCGCCTCACTCTGTCAACCTTTGCACCTAACCAAACCTTTGCTGGGATAATTGGGGCGCTTGGCAATTTTTCTTATGGAACAATCGTCTTATTATTTACAAAGTACATCATAAAAATGATTTTCAGCATGAGGTACTTAATCACTGTGTGCCACTAAATCACAAGCCTTGACCCATGGCTCATAGAACTGGAACAGGGATATCATTATGTGGAGAGAGATGCTCCAGACCCTAGCCTTCCACGGTATTCAAAGATCTTTACAAACTTTCTATAAGCATTCAGAAACCTACAGCTCTTTCCTCGTAGAAAAGTCTATCGTAGCGATTGTAATGTGAATACTAGTATAGAGAAAACATAAACGAAGGGCCGAGTGGATATAGAATAAGGAGCAATTTAATTCTAGAGTATTTATGGAACAGTTCCCAGGGTACTTCAATTGCGCCTTGAAGGAGGAATTGGATTTTCCTAGGTTGGAAGGAAAGAAGAATATTTTATACAGGGAAAACAGTGCGATCCCCAGGGCTCCTGGGCACCACATGTCCTAAATCTCATGCCTTTGGAGTTCTTTAACCATACCCTATAGCCAGGCTTGGGAGCTCAATAAGTGATCATTCATCCGCCTTCACAATCAGTTTTACTTAGGTGGGCACACCTCGCCTTGCCGGTTCTTGGCTTTCGGACTGTCTGCTAGAAAAGCTGGGCCATCTGTTCTGACAGACGTTACCCAGATGACATCAGGGATGCCAAAGGCATTGTCTTTCTCTTCTGACCTACTGGGGTCTTCCACAGGCCGTCCTTAGCACCTCATGCTGAGCGCTCATTGTGTGCTCTCCTCCTTTTCTGTCTGCCAGTGTTCTCTTTCCTTGGAGGCAAGTGTTTTTGTCAATGTCTGAGTTATTGTGCTCCTAAATCCTCCTGCAATCCATATGCAATCATCTGCTTATTAAGGCTAAGTGAGTTCAACTGATACTATAAAAACTTGATTAATGGGAACATATGGGTAACGCTTCTGGTTAATTGAATTTTCAGGTTAACTGAGGGTTAAACGGGAGATTTAATAAAATTGCCGAAGCACTTATCTTTATCTGTTTTATGGCACTTATCACATTCTACCCTGCCTGGCTGCCTTTGAAATCCTTGTCTTATCATCCCTAGGAGGTTTTGAACTTTCCGAGGATGGAGTCTGGCTGTGTACTTGTCTGCAATTCATTGTGGCCCAACAGATCATATTTTTAGTACAATGACATAGTCATCATCTTTATCATCATGGTCAAATCATGGTTGTTAGCAGGGACTTTGTAGCTGCAGTTTGAATACTGCCTCTGCCACTTACCAGTTCTGTGGACTTGGGCAAGTTACTTAACCTCCTAGAACCTCAGTTTCTTCACCTGTGCAATGGTGGCAAGGATAGTAATTATCTCGCAAAGATATTATGAGGATTAATGGAGCCAGTGTTTACAAATTACTGAGTAAGCAATGCACTGTATTAAGTCTTCCATATGCAAATTCCCATTTGACCTCAAAGGAAGATGTTATTAATTATCCCATTTGACTGGTGAGGAGAGTAGAAGGCAGATGGTAGGCAATGACCCTTAATTCTCATGAACTTGCAAGTTAGCTAACACAGCTGATAAGTGGTGGACTAGGTTTGCATCAAGGAGGTTTAATTTGCCAACCTCCAATCCTAACATAAAGCTCTTCTAAAAAAGCACATCTTTATACTCCCAAAAGGTCGTGCCTTGATCTGGCCAACTATGGAAGTAACACTTACAACATTATATCTCCAATATGGAAGGTGAGGTGCTGTTCATCATTGTAATTAAAGAAGCTAGCTGGACAAGGGCTTCATCATGCCCCCTGAAGACTGCTGCAATGGTGGGAAGAATCCAGAGTGAAGCATCACTAACCATTGCCTCAACTTCAGCCCATCACTTCCACTCACCTTTCAAATGCTGAAGCAAGTTCGCCTCCACCCCGGGGGTGGCCACAACTGAATTCAAAGGGGATAGGAAACTACTTCCCTAATATGACCTAGAGACAGAGAGGTGGAAACAGTCCCTAAGTTATAATACCTCCTATACCCAAGGACTCCCAAATTAGTAGGCTAATTCTGAGTCCTGAGTTGTGGGGCTCTATGGATAGTTATACAAAGTATAAGGAATTAGGTTCTTTCTCTAGAGCAGTGTTTCTCAAGTTTAGCATTATTCTCACAGTGAACTAGATAATTATATGTCGTGGGGTGCTACCCCTATGCCATAGGGTAGGTAGCAGCACCCCAGACCCCTATTCATTAGATGCCAGCTGCATCTTCCGCCTTGCAGTTGTGATAGCCATAAATGTCTCCAGTCGGTGCTGGATGTCTGCTGTTGAGAACCACTCAAGTGACTTCCTTTGTATCCACAGACTGTTGAGTCTCAGGGAAATTCTGGTTATACTGTGACCCTTTTTTATAATAAGGAACCTGAAGAAGTATTTAGAGATTAGGAAACAGCCTTGGAGGGTTATTGGCTTCCATAAGTCATGGTTCCTAGTTAGCACAAGCACTTATATTCTCTGCGTCTCTGTCAAACACTATATATTTGCTAGACCATATTTCTTAAACACTTTTTTAAGGTTTTTCTTTACCGACTTTATCCTCTGCAAAATTCTTCAGTGGATTTACTTCAAATTGTCAGCCCCTGTAATTTTCGGCCTATTTATTTTTCTTGGTCCTCTGTGGAGGGAAGGAACAGCTGGTCATCATGTTTTGTGTAATAACTTTTCATATATTTGAAGACTGTTATTAAACCATCTCCAAGCTTCTCTTTGCTGGGTAATTGTTATGCTCAGACATGCACCAGGAATTGCGCAAAGCCTTGGAGAAGATCGAGTCTCCAAACTAATGTTTGTGTATTAAAATTGAAGAAAAACACTTTTTGACAGAAAAATATCAACTGAGAAATGAGGCTTAAATCTGAGGCTTGGTGTTTTAGTTCTTAGAGTTTTTTCTTCTTTTTTTGTATATTGTGCTTATTGTAGTTGACCTGGAAATTTTAATTTATTACTGTGGAAATCAAATGCCCTAATTAGGATTTTATAGAACTGTTAATCTTAATGGTGTTTTAATGGAAATCCAATGATGACAAGATACCGATTCTCTGCTTGTCACATTTTAGGATACAACCAGACATAATTCAATTAACTGTGTTTGCACTGATGAGAAGACCTTCCCACGATAATATCAAACCAATTTTAAAAAAATAATAACTACCATGAATTCATGCTTTCTATCTGCCAGACAAGATTCTAAGAGATTTAAAAGAACCTTCTCTTTTTGGGGAGGTGTACTGGGGATTGGACTCAGAGGCACTCGATCACTGAGCCACATCCCCAGCCCTATTTTGTATTTTATTTAGAGGCAGGGTCTCCCTGAGTTGCTTAGCACATCACTTTTGCAGAGGCTGGCTTTGAACTTAAAATCCTCTTGCTTCAGCCTCCTGAGCTACTGGGATTACAGGCTTGTGCCACCACGCCCAGCTACAAGAATTATCTCCTTTTATCTTATTAACTCCAAGAGATAGTTGGCATTATTATACCCATTTCAAAGAATCAGAAACAGCAGTTCTGAAAGATTAAGTAACTTGCTCAATGTCACAGAGCTGGCTAGATGTAGAAGTGAAGTTGGAAATCAAGCAGTTGGACTTTGAAGCTCACAGTTTTCACTGGGATTAAATGTAGATTAAGTTCTGAAAGATTAAGTAACTTGCTCAATGTCACAGAGCTGGCTAGATGTAGAAGTGAAGTTGGAAATCAAGCAGTTGGACTTTGAAGCTCACAGTTTTCACTGGGATTAAATGTAGCCTCTGTACAAGCAGAAACCATGCCTACTTCTTTTTTTGTAAGTTCTGTGTCTAGCTCCTAATGTTAGTTCTCAGAAATATTTATTGAATGAATAAACAAATAGTCAATGGCAGAGCTGAAACATGGGGCAGCCATGTGCATCGTGGTTTAGAACATTATGTGAGTGTTATTGGCTGAGGCATTATTGTCCCACTTCACTCCATGCCAACCCCAGGTGAGTCAGACAGCTTTTCCAGAATTCTGTACTAACCTGCGTGCATCATTATCCATGCACTGACCTGACTGTGCTTTCATGAGCCATTTGTGTGCCTGTTCATCCCGCTGGAGCAGTGATTCTTGACCAAAGGCCACTTTGTCCCCCAAGAGACTTTTGGTAATGTCCCTAGACATTTTTGGTTGTCACACTGGGTGGGAAGGTACAACTGGCATCTACCTAGTGGGTAGAAACAGGGATGTTAATGACAAAATCATGGAATTTGCAGGGAAATGGATGGCATTAGAGCAGATTATGCTAAGTGAAGCTAGCCAATCCCTAAAAAACAAATGCCAAATGTCTTCTTTGATATAAGGAGAGCAACTAAGAACAGAGCAGGGAGGAAGAGCATGAGGAAAAGATTAACATTAAACAGAGACGAGTGGTTGGGAGGGAAAGGGAGAGAGAAGGGAAATTGCATGGAAATGGAAGGAGACCCTCACTGTTACACAAAATTACATATAAGAGGTTGTGAGGGGAAAGGGGAAAAAAAACAAGGGAGAGAAATGAATTACAGTAGATGGGGTAGAGAGAGAAGATGGGAGGGGAGGGGAGGGGAGGGGGGGATAGTAGGGGATAGGAAAGGTAGCAGAATACAACAGTTACTAATAGGGCATTATGTAAAAACGTGGATGTGTAACCGATGTGATTCTGCAATCTTTATTTGGGGTAAAAATGGGGGTTCATAACCCACTGGAATCAAATGTATAAAAGATGATATGTCAAGAGCTTTGTAATGTTTTGAACAACCAATAAAAAAATAGATTATGACCAAAAAAAAAAAAAAGAAACAGGGATGTTGTTAACTGTGTGTAATGCATAGGGGAGCACCCCCAACAATCATCCATTCCAAAATGTCAAGATGCTGGAGAGGAGTAGCCCTGCTCCTGCAGAGATGTCCTTCCCAGAAGGGTCCTGGTGTTCAGGATCATTTGTCTTCTAAGTTCTGGACACAGTACCTGCTATGCCACTGGGGTTCCATACACGGTACCAAAGGAGGGGAGAGAATGAATGCATGAATGTGTGATAGAGCAAGTGCAGTCCATGGGACTGGATTCCACTTGAGAGAGTTCAGATGACAACCCAGGTACCACAAGAGCCGCTGTCAATTAACGTGGGACTCCAGCAGACTATGGGAATTAGGGACGGTGAATGGGAATTAGGGACAGTGAATTCAGATGGAGACTGCACACAGCATAAAGGAAGAGTGGTGGCAGAGTGTGTTGGTACATCAGTCTGATTTCCCCTTTCACTTTCTCTTAGAGCCCTTCTCCATTTATAAAGCCACCAGCTTATTCTATAATTCCTACCTTCAAGGAAGAGGGTGGGGCAACTGCAACAAAAAATTAGAGAACACCATTCTGGCTTCAGAATCTAAAAAGCCAAGGTTCCGGCATAGTTAAAGACCTGGGAAAATTCATTCTGTCATGTCTAGTTTCCCTACACCACAGACAAGCTAAAATGTTGTCTACCTAGAGGGAGACAGGGAAACTCAGAGGGGGAAGAAAAGACTTTGCCCCGGGGTAGGTTGCTGAGAAGGGGCTTTGGGTTCTGTTGCCCTTCTTCCGAGTTTTGGGCTGAAGGTGGAGAGCCCGCCTCCACAGGGCCCTGTAGACCCTGAGAGCAACACTCCTCCTCCACCTCTGGGTGAACCGTAGAGAGTAGTGCCATCCCAGCATACCCTGGCATCGGAGTGGCACGGGGACAAGAGAGCAGAAATGACTGCATGGAACATCTAGGTAGAATCACTAGCCTTCCCAGCCGTCATAGTGGTGCAGATGTGGCCTTGTGGCTCACAGGCGCCAGTTAGAAGACCCAGATCAGCACAGGCCCTGAGATTAGGGAAAAGAGAATACAGTGGAGATCCCAATGAGACTGTATTAAAATGACATGATCTCAGGAGATGACAGTGTGGATATATGACAAGGGCCCCTACCAGATCTTCCTCATGTGTCATATATCATCATGTCATAGCCCCATGTCCCCCTGGGGAGAAGGAGGAGGGGAACCTTCTGAACTGAGTAAGCAAAGGTCAGAATAGAAAATCAATTTAGGAAAAATATAGTTACTTGCACAATACAGTTTCCTGCACATGTGACTTTGGGGCTTGCCATTTGGGTTCATGGTAGTTATCAGATGGTGGCTGTAGCAAGGTTGGAGTCAGGGTCAGTCCTTGCATCCATAAACCATTTGCTGATAAGAGCAAACCTTGATTCCAGTTTTGAAGGGGGGAATATCCAGGGGAAGTTATCAATGTAGAACCTTGGACTCCAGAGAGAGGTGCAATTCTTGCTACTCAGATTGTATTGCATGAAGCAAAGAGGGTCTGGGAAATAAAGTAGTTGTTAGTCCCCAAGTGAGGGACAAGGTCAGACTGAATCAACAATGGCTGAGGATTGATGTGCTCCAAGCATTGGGTGACAATTGCTTAAAGTCCTGTCTTCAAAGGTCAGTTTTGGCCATCATGAATGACATGGGCAGAGATGACAGAGAGGGTCACGTGGCTTCAAGTCCTGGGGAAGAAGTATAAGCTTGAAAAAAGTTATCTGAATGATGAAGGCTTTGACAAATAAATCTTTTTGAAAGAAGACACGTTAACTACGAGATAAAAGTAGTGCTCACAGTACTGAAATTACATTTCAAAAATCTTGATGTTTTTAATCTAATCATGTTATCATTCAGATGTTAATTTTTCTGTCAAGCATTTTTACTATCTTTTTTTATCTGACACTTTTGGGTGTGAGGGGTGTCTCTTCTTTGAAGAAAGAAGGTGATGAAAGTATTTCTGGAAGCCCTGTGAGCTGATCCAATTAAAACACCATTTTTTTTTCCAACTACTATTTTTGTTTTAGTGTGTATCAGGTTACATGACACTGTGGGTGGCCCCTGGAGGGTTAGAAGTATTTCAGAGGCTTCTCGCACCTCTTTTCAGACTTCTAACCTCTAGAAGGAAATAGGCTTCTTTTGTTTTAAGACACCAAATTTGTGATAATTTCTTTAGGAAGCCCTAAGAACTAATATAACTCCTCAAAATTCTTTGATTACATGTTTACTTCCTTCTCTGGGTCCCAGAACACACCATGTCCTCTCCTGCTATATCTTTGACCTATCCACCTCCTCTTCACTGAATTTTGGGCAGGGTTTAGCAAACTTTCCATAAAGAAGAAGAAATAAATATTTTAGGCTTTGTCAGCTAGATGGCCTCTGTCATAGCTTCTCAACTCTG
Organism: Spermophilus citellus; assembly: GCF_964194105.1. Classification (NCBI taxonomy): domain Eukaryota; kingdom Metazoa; phylum Chordata; class Mammalia; order Rodentia; family Sciuridae; genus Spermophilus; species Spermophilus citellus. Next base: position 137,427,195 of record NC_138182.1, on the reverse strand, counting down.
CTGTTAAAAAGAGAAGTCATAGGTAATTACAAATGAATGGGCGTGGTTGTGTTCCAATTAGACTGTATAAAAACAGGCAGTAGACTGGGGTTGCCTGTAGGCTGAAGTTTGCTGACCACCGCTTTTGGTTATTCTTGAGATTGCAACTTGAACATCATTTGCTCAAGTGCCTTCCTCTAACTTCTTAGAGAAGCTCTCTCACTGTGATCATCAGACCTCATATTCCACTGGTTAACTCACTGTGCCTATATTTGTTTCTTGTTTGGTTCCCCATCAAGCTGAAAGATCCATTTGGTTAGGGACTGTGTCTATATTTGCTCATCATGGAGTCCCAATAGCTAACACAGACCTGCCATAGAGCAGCACTCAGTAATTAATTTACAAATCCATGAGTAATAAGTATCATTATTGAGCTTATGCAGATAATGCCTCGTTGTTGCAATTGGATTTAAAAATATGCACAAGGTGGTTTCTTAAAAAGTTAAATACAGAATTACCATATGGTCCAGCAGTTATCTGGATACATACTCCCAAAGAATTGAAAGCAGGGACCCAAACAGATACTTGCACATCCATATTCTCTGAACAATTATCACAATAGCTAGAAGGTAGAAGCAACCCAGCTGTCCCCCTGTGATGAATAGTTAAACAGAATGCTGTATACACATACAGTAGAACATTATTCTCTGGAAAAGGAAAGAAACGACATACACCATAGCACTGATAAAGTCTGAAAATATTGTTCCAAGTGAAATAGGACACACACAAAAACAACTATCGTTTGATCCTAGAGAAGGAAAATTAATGGAGACAGAAATTGGAGTGGAGGTTACCAGAAGGGGAGGGGACAGGAGTACATTGTTACTGTTCAATGGGTATAGACTTTTTGTTTGTGATGATGAAAAGGTTCTGGAAATGGGTATTAGTGATAGTCTCACAGCATTGCGGATGTACTTAATACACTGAATTGCACATCTAAAATGGTCAAAATGGTAAATGCAATCTGAACAAATATGCAGGAATTAAGTAGATCAGATACGAGAAGAAACTAGGCTAAGACGGAACAGAAGAGAAGAGACTCGAATCAACTTGAATCATAGGATACTATTTCTGGAAAGGAACTCTGAGATCCACTGGTTCTGTAACTTCCCTCTCCTTTCATTTTACAGAGGAGGAAACAGGTGTCTGGGCGGTTCTGCAGAAAGCAAATAGGTTTCAGAAGATCTGGGGTCAAGCTCAACTGGGCTGCCCATGTACTTAGCGTCCTTAGACACATCCTTGGCCCACATCTCTGAAATTCTGAGCGCACAAACTCTGATTGGTTTGCTTTCTTGGTCCTAGATTTGAGTCTGCATTTTCTTTTTTTTTTTTTTTTTTTTTTTTAATTTTTTTTTATTGTTTATTTATCGCATTACATAGTTCATGATATATCATCTTTCATACATTAGACTCAAATTGTGCTTTGAACTCCCATTTTCACCCCAAATACAGATTGCAGAATCACATCTGTTACATATTCACATTTTTACATAATGCCATATTAGTGACTGTTGTATTCTGCTACCTTTCCTATCCCCTACTATCCCCCCTCCCCTCCCCTCCCCTCCCATCTTCCCTCTCTACCTCCCCTGCTGTTGTTCAATTCTCTCCCTTTTTTTTTCCCCTCCCCCTTGCCCCTCATAACCTCTTATAATTTTATGTATCCTTGAAGGTCTCCTACCATTTCCATATGCTTTCCCTTCTCTCTCCGTTTCTCTCCCCCCATTCGTCTTTGTTTACTGTAGTCTTTTCCTCATGCTCTTTCTTCCTGTTCTGTTCTTAGTTGTTCTCTTTATATCAAAGCAGACATTTGGCATTTGTTTTTTAGGGCTTGGCTAGCTTCGCTTAGCATAATCTGCTCTAATGCCATCCATTTCCCTGCAAATTCTATGATTTTGTCATTTCTTAGTGCTGCATAATACTCCATTGTGTATAGATGCCACATTTTTTTTATCCATTCATCAATTGAAGGGCATCTAGGTTGGTTCCACAGTCTAGCTATTGTGAATTGTGCCGCTATAATCATTGATGCAGCCGTATCCCTATAGTGCGCTCTTTTAAGGTCCTCAGGGAATAGTCCGAGAAGTGCGATAGCTGGGTCAAATGGTGGTTCCATTCCCAGCTTTCCCAGGAATCTCCATACTGCTTTCCAAATTGGCCTCACCATTTTGCAGTCCCACCAGCAGTGTACAAGTGTACCCTTTTCCCCACATCCCCGCCAACACTTGTTGTTGTTTGACTTCATAATGGCTGCCAATCTTACTGGAGTGAGATGGTATCTTAGGGTGGTTTTTATTTGCATTTCTCTGATTGCTAGAGATGGTGAGCATTTTTTCATGTACTTGTTGATTGATTGTATGTCCTCCTCTGAGAAGTGTCTGTTGAGGTCCTTGGCCCATTTGTTAATTGGGTTATTTGTTATCTTATTGTTTAATTTTTTGAGTTCTTTGTACATTCTGGATATTAGGGCTCTATCGGAGGTGTGGGGGGTAAAGATTTGTTCCCAGGATGTAGGCTCTCTATTTACCTCTTTTATTGTTTCTCTTGCTGAGAAAAAACTTTTTAGTTTAAGTAAGTCCCATTTGTTTATTCTTCTTGTTAACTCTTGGGCTATGGGTGTCCTATTAAGGAATTTGGAGCCTGACCCCACAATTTGTAGATCGTAGCCAACTTTTTCTTCTATCAGACGCAGTGTCTCTGATTTGATACCTAGCTCCCTGATCCATTTTGAGTTAATTTTTGTGGATGGCGAGAGAAAGGGATTCAATTTCATTTTGTTGCATATGGATTTCCAATTTTCCCAGCACCATTTGTTGAAAATGCTATCCTTCCTCCATTGCATGCTTTTAGCCCCTTTATCAAATATAAGATAGTTGTAACTTTGTGGATTAGTCTCTGTGTCTTCTATTCTGTACCATTGGTCTACCCGCCTGTTTTGGTACCAGTACCATGCTGTTTTTGTTACTATTGCTTTGTAGTACAGTTTGACCTCTGGTATCGCTATGCCTCCAGATTCACACTTCCTGCTTAGAATTGCTTTTGCTATTCTGGGTCTTTTGTTTTTCCATATGAATTTCATGATTGCTTTGTCTATTTCTACAAGAAATGCCATTGGGATTTTGATTGGCATCGCATTAAACCTGTAGAGAAGTTTGGGTAATATCGCCATTTTGACGATGTTAGTTCTGCCTATCCATGAACAGGGTACATTTTTCCATCTTCTGAGATCTTCTTCTATCTCTCTCTTTATGGTTCTGTAGTTTTCATTGTATAAATCTTTCACCTCTTTTGTTAGGTTGATTCCCAAGTATCTTATTTTCTTTGAGGATATTGTGAATGGAGTGGTTTTCCTTATTTCCATTTCAGACGTTTTGTTGCTGATATACAGGAATGCCTTTGATTTATGCGTGTTGATTTTATACCCTGCCACTTTGCTGAATTCATTTATTAACTCTAGCAGCTTCTTTGTAGACTCTTTTGGGTCTGTTAAGTATATTATCATGTCATCCGCAAATAGCGATAGTTTAATTTCTTCTTTTCCTATTTTTATGCCTTTAATTTCTTTTGTCTGTCTAATTGCTCTGGCTAGTACTTCAAGAACTAAATTGAATAGAAGTGGTGATAGAGGGCATCCCTGTCTTGTTCCAGATTTTAGAGGAAATGCCTTCAGTTTTTCTCCGTTTAGGATGATGCTAGCCTGAGGTTTAGCATATACAGCTTTTACAATGTTGAGGTAAGTTCCTGTTATCCCTAGTTTTTCTAGTGTTTTGAACATAAAGGGATGCTGTACTTTGTCAAATGCTTTTTCTGCATCCATCGAGATGATCATGTGGTTCTTGTCTTTAAGTCTATTGATGTGGTGAATAGCATTGATTGATTTCCGTATATTGAACCATCCTTGCATCCCAGGAATGAATCCTACTTGATCATGGTGCACAAGTTTTCTGATATGTTTTTGTATTCGATTCGCCAGAATTTTATTGAGAATTTTTGCATCCAAGTTCATTAGAGATATTGGTCTGTAGTTTTCTCTCTTTGAAGTATCTTTGTCTGGTTTTGGGATCAAAGTGATGTTGGCCTCATAGAATGAATTTGGAAGAGCTCCTTCTTTTTCTATTTCTTGAAATAGCTTGAAAAGTATTGGTATTAATTCTTCTTTGAAGGTTTTGTAGAACTCCGCTGTATAGCCATCTGGTCCAGGGCTTTTCTTAGTTGGTAGTCTTTTGATGGCTTCTTCTATTTCTTCTTTTGTTATTGGTCTGTTTAAATTGTGTGTGTCTTCCTGTCTCAATCTGGGCAAATCATATGCCTTAAGAAATTTATCGATATCTTCATTATCTTCTATTTTATTGGAATATAGGGTTTCAAAATACTTTCTAATTATCTTCTGTATTTCTGTAGTGTCTGTTGTGATATTGCCTTTTTCATCCCGTATGTTAGTAATTTGAGTTCTCTCTCTTCTTCTTTTCGTTAGCATGGCTAAGGGCTTGTCTATCTTATTTATTTTTTCAAAGAACCAACTTTTAGTTTTATCTATCTTTTCAATGGTTTCTTTTGTTTCAATTTCGTTGATTTCTGCTCTGATTTTAATTTTTTCTTGTCTTTTACTACATTTGCTGTTGTTTTGCTCTTCCTTTTCTAGGTTTTTGAGGTGTTGTGTGAGTTCATTTATTTGTTGGTTTTTTCTTTTTTTGAGGTAAGAACTCCAAGAAATGAATTTCCCTCTTAAAACTGCTTTCATTGTGTCCCATAGATTCTGGTATGTTGTGTCTGTGTTGTCATTTGACTCTAAGAATTTTTTCATCTCCTCCTTTATGTCTTCTACAACCCATTGATCATTCAATAACATATTGTTCATTTTCCATGTGATGTAGGATTTTTCCTTCCTTCTTTTATCATTGATTTCCAATTTCATTCCATTATGGTCAGATATGGTGCATGGTATTATCTCCACGCCCTTATAATTACTAAGAGTTGCCTTATGGCATAATATATGGTCTATCTTTGAGTAGGATCCATGTGCTGCTGAGAAGAACGTGTATCCACTTGATGATGGTTGATATATTCTATATATGTCGGTTAAGTCTAGGTTATTGATTGTGCTGTTGAGTTCTATAGTTTCTTTATTCAGCTTTTGTCTAGAGGATCTGTCTAATGGCGAGAGCGGTGTGTTGAAGTCACCCATAATTATTGTGTTGTGGTCTATTTGACTCTTGAACTTGAGGAGAATTTGTTTTATGAACGTTGCAGCTCCATTGTTTGGTGCATACAAATTGATGATTGTTATGTCTTGTTGGTGGATGGTTCCTTTTAAAGACATGAGACAGCAAGTTCAAGAAATAAAAGTATATTTTGAAAATGAATTAAACAAACAAATTCAAATGGCAAAGAACGAGATCTACCAGGAGATAGAGATCTTAAAAAAAAATCAAACAATAATCCTAGAATTGCAGGAAACTATAAACCAAATTAAAAACTCAAACGAGAATATTACAAATAGACTTGATCAAGTAGAAGTCAGAACATCAGATAATGAAGACAAGGTTTATCAACTTGAAAAGAATATAGTCAACACAGAAAAGATGCTTAAATCCCACGAACAATCTATTCAAGAGTTATGGGATGTCATAAAAAAACCAAATCTGAGAGTCATAGGGATAGAAGAAGGCACAGAGTTTCAAACCAAAGGAATGGACAGCATATTAAATGAAATAATTCTAGAAAACTTCCCAGAGATGAAAGATGGAATGGATTGCCAAATCCTGGAAGCCTACAGGACCCCAAACATTCAAAACCATAATAGACCAACCCCAAGACATATAATTATGAAGATAGCCAACGTACAGAACAAGGAGAGAATATTAAAAGCTACGAGAGAAAAGAGGCAGATTACTTTCAGGGGTAAACCAATTAGGTTAACGACCGATTTCTCATCACAAACTTTGAAAGCGAGAAGATCCTGGAATAATGTATTTCAAACGCTGAAAAATAATGGATTCCAACCAAGAATACTATATCCAGCAAAATTGAGCTTCAAATTTGACAATGAAATTAAAATCTTTCATGATAAACAAAAGCTAAAAGAATTTGCAGCAAGAAAACCAGCTCTGCAAAGCATTTTGAACAAAACACTACAAGAAGAGGATTTGATAAATAGTGCCCAAAACTAACAGCAGGAGGTATCTCAGTAAAGGGGGAGGAAAACAACCAAAAAGCAAAACTAGCCAAACTAAAATAAATAAATAAAGAAGCATGACTGGAAATACAAATCATATCTCAATTGTAACCTTAAATGTTAATGGCCTAAATTCACCAATCAAGAGACATAGGCTAGTAACCTGGATCAAAAAAACAAATCCAACAATATGCTGCCTTCAGGAGACTCATATGATAGGAAAAGACATACACAGGCTGAAGGTAAAAGGTTGGGAAAAATCATACCACTCACATGGCCCTTGGAAGCAAGCAGGAGTGGCCATACTCATATCGAATAAAATCAACTTCAAACCTAAGTTAATCAAGAAGGATAAAGAAGGTCTCTGCATTTTCTTCCTAGCAATTTGGGCAAGTGGTGTATTGGCTTTGTGAAGAGGTTTTTTTTTTTTTTTTCTTTTCTGATTTTTGGCTCATCTTGTTGGTTGCTTTCCTCTGCTTGGTCTCTGAGCTCATCCCAATTTCTCAGGTAGTTCTGTGTAAAGAGGTCTTATTTGAAAACACCTGTATGGCTTCACTTTGCTTCATGCTGTGTTTCAATTCCATTTCATGGCTGGGGACAGCCATCGCCAGTGAATAATCCAGGTCTGATGTCTTCATCTGACTCAAGTCTCAAACTTACTTTACTATGTCATGCCAGTCAAAAGACTCCTTGGGACTACAGTTTTTCTAAGAATAATGATAATAGCCACCACTACTATTTTTTTTTCCTGTGAACTTATTAAATCTTTCATATTATGAAGGGAAGTTGTCTCCAGTAGACTCACAACAAAATGGTAGAACCCATGCTTAAATTTGTTAGGTGTTTGCTCACCAGAGTGTAGGTTCCCACACAGCTAGGGCTTTATCTTTGCACAAGAAGACAGGGAAGATCTGTAAAAGCTCTCTGGGTGCAGAGTCAGGGAAACTGGCTTCCAGTCCTGGTTTTGACACCATTTTGCCCTGTGAGCCTGAATCATTTACTGCCCCTCCTGGCCTAGCTCATTAACTCATCTGTAAAGTGAAGGGCATTGAGTGAGATGGTCCTGTAAGTTTCATTTTAGCTTCAATAGCTTATGATTTTTGTGCTTCTAGTCCTTAGTTCTGTGGCTGGAATATATTATGAAATTAATACATGTTTACTGAGTTGAATTTAGTTAATTGCTATTTATTATTAGTCAAGTGTCATTGGCTCATCACATCATTTAGGTTTCTGGAAAGATATTTGATTTTTTTTATTCTTAGGCAATGTAGCAGTGATCATAATTAATTGGTTCTAGAGATGGCTGAAAATAGTGTTGGTAATAATAATAAATATATATTGAGAGCTTAATAACATTCAAGTCATCTGCTATGTGAAGTTCATTTCTCAACACAACCTTAGGAAACAGGAATAAGCATCAACCTTATTTTATAGATGAGAAAATTCACATGGTAAGTAACTGGACCATTTTCATAATAACTGACCTGAATTACACAGCTGGTGGATGGTATAACAAGAAATTCAGAGTAACTTCAAATATGGTTGCTGGATTAAGCAAATAAAAATACAGGATGATAAATTAAATGTAATTTCAGATAAACAGTGATAATTATCTTACTATCAGTATGTCCTATGCCATCACACTGATCTCTCCTGTCACCCATAAGAAGAGTAATACTTTTAATTTTTTTTTAATTGTTGTTGTTCACTGGCTTCTGAATTATCAGGTAAACAGGTTTACCTAAAAAAAAAGCAAATAGAAACAGAACTCTTGTTTCTTGCAGAACACTTGGCATTCCTTCCTTTAGGCCTGAAACTAAGAGTATTTAGTATGAAGTGATAAGAAGATATGAAGTGAAAGGTTGTGAATTCCTATGTTGTATTGTTGGAATTTTCTCTTCTCTGGTATCCAATGACCTTGTGTTTGCTTTCATAATTCTTCTCTCTACTTCTTGGGATTTCTATTTAAATTAAGAGATGAGTGAATTTTTTTTTCCATTAAAAAATTCAAGTGAAATCTGGAATGTGGCAGTGAGTACAGCCAGGCTCCCTTGTGGACCATTTGTGAATGCTGCTTCCCTGTGCTCAACCTGGAAGATCTCCTGTGTTTGCTGCTATGACTATGGGTCCTTGCTAGTGGGTGATACAGACATTTGATCTGTACATTCACAACGCAGGCTCATGCTCCAGTCTCTTTTTTTTTTTTTTTTTTTTTTGCAAGTTTAGATACCATGGAATCAGAGGGGTTCAACCTTAACCTAGGAAATTGAATTTATGGCACAAGGTGGTGGTTTGATTTTATTGATTAAGAGCAGGGGGCCCTGGAAGAAATCAGGCCCAGGCAGCTCTCTGCTCCTCACAACTTTAATCCAATTTCCTCTGCTATGAAATGGGCTAATAATAGTCCTTACCCCACATGCTTCTATTAAGAGGGTTTGTGAGGATATTTATGTGTTTAGCTAGTGCCTGATGGATAGTCCAACAAATGCAACTGCTTTGGATACTATTATTTTTTATGACTATTATTAAATTTAAGTAGTCAATTCTAGGGAATTGAATAAGGTTGATGAATTCAGATATTTTTTTTCACTTAATTTACCCATCCAAAGAAGGAAGAAGAATTAAAACTGAAAAGGAAAAAGTAGAAACAGAAGATGAGGGCTCTAGTACAAGTTTCCCAATCTAGCTCTGGGAATGTGGGCAATGGTTTACCTACTTAGAATCTCATTTTCTTTTCTGTATAATTAACTGGTCCCACTTCCCTCCCAGAGGTTCAAATGAGATAACTTGTAGGGAATGCTTTAAGTGGCCTTTTCGACTAGTGTTTCTTCTAATGTGAGCTCCTCCATTCTAGCATTTCTTTTTTTGAGGTCAAGAATTGACCATTATACACCATGAAACAGGGTGGCTATTCTCTAGGTTTAAGCATAGGCACCGTGTTCTGATTTCATGAGAAGGGTATTAGTTTTGCTAATTCTGTGACTACAAAGTTCTGTTCTTTTCAGATGTGTGAACTTAGAAAACTCTGTGATTCCGTTTCTTTAGCTGTAAAGTGGACTGCAAACAATTACTTCTTTCATGGAATTGTTGTAATAGTTGAATAAAATAACATAACACATTTAGAACATAATAGAAAACACTAAGAAATATTAAATAGTAATAGCCCTTTAAGTTCTTTTTGTATTTCCACCTATATCCTATAGTACTATCCTGGGACTCTGTACAATTTCAGGTATGCTTATTCCTTTAAGTTTTGGGAAACAGTTGCTCTAAGTTGAGTAAGTCCATGTTATGGTATAGACATGAGAAGTCTTCCAAAAGCTCATGTGTGAGACAATGCAAGAATTTTCAGAGGTGAATGACCGGGTTGTGAGAGACTTAATCTATCAGTGGATTAATCCACAAATACAGATTAATTTGGCAGTAACTATAGTAAGGTATGGTTTATTGGAGGAGGTAGGTCGCTGGAGGGTGCCTTTGAGGAAAGGAAAGTGACTTCATATGTTGTATTGTTGGAATTTTTTGAGGTTTATATTTTGTCCCTGATGAGCGAAGCTCTCTCTGCTTGCTGATTGCCATGTCTTGGGCTGCTTTCCTCCACCAGGCTTTTCCTCCATGATGTTCTGCCTCACTTTGGGCCCAGAGCTATGGACTGCACTGTGAAACTGTAAGCCAAAATAGACTTTTTCTCTCTGTTGTTCTTGTCAAGTCTTTTGGTCACAGCAATGCAAACCTAACTAAACAGTCCACTAGTAAATGGTACTCTCAATATCTATGCATCTGCCCTCCAAATCTAGGTTTCAAAAATCAGGAACTACTTCTCACTATTTAACTGTAACCATATGATTTATATCAAGGCCTGAATTAAAATTACATTTTGAAGGGAAAAAAGTATCCTTTCGTGGGCAATGTGAAGACAAGTTGGGTGCACAGTTAGACAGTATTTTTATTTCTTAGATTTCAGATATATTATTACTTTTCCATTTTCAGCATTTGATATACTCTATCAGAACCTGGGGACTGTCCCTTTGGATTCTCCCTCTGGTACCATAATCTTGTGACTCTGTGACTGCCAACAATTTGAGGGTGGTTAGTCCAACATGGTTAATTCACAACTCTTACCTATTAATTCAAACCCTTTCTCTTTCACACTATTAAAAGAGAAGCTTCTGATCTCTCTTCAGCTCTGGAAACCCTCTGTCTCAGTTGAATGAAGACAACAGGAGTTCATTCCACAACATTCCTGCTCCCTTGTAGAGGACAGAGAGTGGAGGTACAAGGGGGCAGAAACTGGGTCACCTCAGTTGTCACTCTACTTCCTCCTCATCTAGCTGCTCTTGTTTCCTAAGGATCTCCTAGGAGCATGCATGGCCGAGGCAGAAGGCAGCATCAGATGAAGATTTGAAGGAAGACGCATTTTCAAGTTACTAGTAATAGTACAGATTCTTAGCCAATGCCCCAATAGTAGTTACTCATTAATTCCTATCTCTAAGCAACAGAAAACCCAAATCAATTTTTTTCCACAGACTGAATTTTAAGTCATATTTTTTTTTTCTAAATCTATGAGCATTCATTCTCAGAAAGTGGCCAATAAATCAGGTTTTCAGTGGTTGAGGTAATGTTGATTCTTCTTACATTATTACAGAGACCAACCAATCCTAGGGCAAACATTTCTCTACTGGTTCAAGAATCATCATTCTGCCAAAGACCTGGATTATCTTGAAGCTAAAATCCATTAATGATCAATGCACCAAGGCATTCTAGTGGAAGTATAAAATGATCTACTCCTTGGAGAATGGTTTCATCAGTTTCTCATAAAATTAATATACCATATAATCTGGCCATTCTGCTCTTAGAGAAATAAAAATATGTGTTGACTTCAAACTTGTACACTGATGTACGGTTTTATACATGATGACGCCAAACTGGAAAATGTCCATCATGGACTAATAGGTACACAAGTTGTGACATATCCATAAAATGGAATACTCTTTAGCAATAAAAAATAAATTGCTGATACATAAAAGTGTATATTACACTGATATAAAATAGTATAAACACACTAAAAATATAGTTATGTGCCAAAAATTTTAATAAAGAGAGTATAGCATGTATAATGCCACTGACATGAAATTTTAGAACCATCAAAACTAATCCATAATGGTATTCTAAAATGGTAATCTAAGATGGTGTCTAGGAGAAGATCATAATCTTCTAGGAGAAGATCATGAAAAAACTTTGTGGAATGATGAAAATAATCTTTACATTAATTGAGATGGTGTTCAAAAAGGTACATATGTCAAAATGCATTAGAATGTATACTAACAATAGGTATGCTTAGTGTAAGCAAATCAGACTGCAATAGAATTGTTTCTTACAAAGGAAAAGAATCTGAAAGACAGCATGACCCCAGTAAAATGAGTTTTGTTTGAACTGATAGTGTTACTACTTATATTTCTTATAAAATGATGAACAGCTGGAATAAGTGGTAGGGCTATAAAACACAGATGCCAGCAACAGATTTGAATCAACTCAAAGGCATGGACATGGAAGATAGTCCATGCCTTCTTATTGCACCCTGTTCTAATAAAACCCATAGCTGGCTGCTAAATCCATAGAGAATTAAAAAGACCCTAGCAGTGTCCCAAATCTAGGTAAAGCATTTGTTATTGATTCACAGAGTTTGTGATACACTGCCCAAAGTAAGCCTCATAGAAAGAACATCTTGTTTTTCACTGATTCCTCTTTGTTCTTATTAGGAACACCATGTCTGTTTATTAGATATGATATAAATTATTTATCTTTGGTTAGTTTGTCAATGGGGATCTTGAAAAATAAATCAAATTTAAGTTAAAGCAATGCAAACTATTAACTCTGCAGTGGACTGTAAATATTTAAGACTGGTTTTGGGAATTAAATGCTCCAGCCTCAAATCCTAGCACTTAGAAACTAGATGACCTAAGACAGATTACTTAACTTCCCAAGGGTCAGGTCACATACTTGTAAAATGAGGGAGAAAATCCCATGTAGTCACAGGGTTAAATAAAGATGAAAAAAGGCAATACTTTTGAAGCTGACCGTATCATTTGTGGCATGTAAGAGGAGAGGTACTTTTTGTATATTAATCAGTTAGAAAAAAATGGGGGCTTATTAACAAGGAAAACTAGGGAAAGAATAGCAACACTGATTTTTTTTTTAATCTGATTAGGGAAAGATTCATTGGGTTTGAAATATATGCTGATAGCAAAACATTTTTATGTAACTTTCCCTTCCTTCAAACAAAGATCTGTCCTAACTATCTCAGAAGGAGAAACATATTGAGAGCAAGGAACTTGGAAGGACGTTTGCCTGGTAATTTGCTCACTGACAGACATCTTTTGACAGGGAGATCAAAGGCTAAAAGGAAACTTGCCTGCCAACACTTTTGATAGATAACGGTCCAGGGAGCCTATAGGGATTTTACTTTTCTCTAAATATAAGATTTTTCTTAATATACAAAATTTTCTTCTCAAGTGTGAAGATATAATCAAGATTATATGAATTCCAGGCAGGAAAATCTAATTTCCAATAAGAAGTTATCTGAAAGTACTTCTGCTTGTGTTTCTAAATCATGACTTATACAATTATTTAAATAGAGTTATATGATAGTAATTGATGATTCTGGTTAGCACTTTCAATGGGATGTCTCCCCTAAAAATTAAACCAGGTAGGGAAGCACATCACACTGTTCCACTTACCTTAGGGTGGTGATGAACCTGACTTGTTGTGGCCCTCCTGCTTTAAGGGTACACCAACTGTAAGTCAAATGAAAAATAAACTACCACCTGGGGATTTTTTTTTAAGAGAGAGAGAGAATTTTTAATATTTATTTTTTAGTTTTCGGCGGACACAACATCTGTGTTTGTATGTGGTGCTGAGGATCTAACCCAGGCCGCACGCATGCCAGGCGAGCATGCTACCGCTTGAGCCAATCCCCAGCCAACCTGGGGATTTTTCGATCTTGTCAAAAGACAGCTGAATGAATACAAGTGGACAGAAATATGAATGGAAGGGCAATTTAACTAGTTTCAGTATAGGCAGTTCAGCTGTTTGGAGTGGGATTCAATGTACCTTTCCTGAAAGTGGGAGGCAGTGAATATTTTCAGCTTTTCCAGCTTCAACTTCTCAATGCAGCTGTTTTTTGTAAGAAGGCTAGCACAAGGCATTGCATAAGCAAATGTTCATGTCTGTGTTCCAATAAAACTTTATGAACAGTAAAATTTGACTTTCCTATCACTGTCATGTGTCACCAATTTATTTATTTTTTTTCAATTGTCCAAAAAATGTGAAAAAAACTATTAGCTTAAGGCTGTACAAAAACAGGTGAATGGGTTGAGCATCATTCTTAGGAAAAAGGTACAATGGTTGCCTTTTTTTTTTTTTTTTTTGCAGCACAGCTTGTGCCCTAGTTTATATTTCTAAGGCTTCATATTAATCTTTCAAATTTGGACCCCTGATGGCAGATATTTATGCTTTGCCCTGGAGTCGGTGCATGATTTGAGTTGCCTCATTTAATTTTACATCACAATGCAAGAAAGTAGTGATACTATTAATCCCTATTTTCAGACGATAAAACTAAAGCTCACTGATGTTAAAGAGGTTGACTACTATGGTGCAGCTGGAGAGATGGAGCTGGAATTTGAATTGCCTTCTTGGTGAACAGAGCCTGTGCTCTTTCTGAAGGCGCTAGAGTGTGAATGAATGACCCGTGTGGCCATTAACCGCTTTAGGAAGCATGCTTCACACCCCTTGGCAGGCAGGTTGGTTCATCTTCATTCATGAAGAAAGGTTGGTGGCCTTTTCCGGCTGCTGCTTTTTCAGTGAGGCCCAGCAAGGCACTCGGAAACTCTCCGCTTAAGCATAACATCAAGGGTAAAATTTCCAGGGGCCTTTGGTGATCTGGGTACTATAAAACCCTTTCAAAATGCACTTGTGGCTATTGAGAAAGAATTTTTTTCATTTTCCAAGGAGGGGGAAAAAAAACCCCAAACCAAAGAAGCCCCCAAAACCTACAGTGTTAAATGCACTTTATACATGGGAAGTTCTCACTTGGACCTAATTTTTCTTCCAGAACTTTAAATTTGCAATAAATACATGCAATGGGACTGAAGTGGCAGAAAGCTTATAAATCAGCTCACACCATGCTCTGTCTAAAATCCCTGTAATGGTTTAACTCTACACTTAAAATAAAATTCACATTGCTTACAATGACCTGCCAAGTCCTACATGACCAACCCTTTGCTTATCTGTCTAATGCCATTTGTGCTGATCTCCTCTCCAGTATCCACTCTCCAGCCACACTGGCCTTATTTCCTTCACACACACTCTGCCTGTGCACACAATCTTTTGCATACACCATGCCCTATCCCTGGAATGCTTTCCTGCCAATCATTTCAGAGCTGGTTCCTTCTCATCTTTAGATCTCAGCTTCTATATCTACTCCTCAGAGTGATCTTTTCCATTTCTTGCCACTTTTGTGCCTTATCGCCCCCAATCTCTGCCTAACCAAATGCCACTTTTATGTTTTTCATAGTACATGGCATTACTTGAAGTAATCTTATAAATTGCAGATCCAAGAGAGCAGGGCTCATATCCTCTCCCCTGTTGGTCCCTTTATTCTTAAAGCCTATTGCAAGCACTCAATACATGTCTACAGAATATAGAATGACCAGCTATTCTAAAGAACTGAAACACTAGGCCTTACCTTATTGTGACATTCTTGACTAGCGTTAGGCTTTGCTCAGACCTTGATGGCAGCAGGCTTGTGAGAAAGCTGTGGCGGTCTTCTTGGTCAACAAATGTCAACTCAGATTTATTCTGCTTTCTTATTCAAGCCTCAAATTCATTATTAATGTGCAACCAGTTGACAAGTTTCAGTTTTCTCAAATATGTCTATGGCAAAAAAAATTGGACAATATATTGCACAATAAGCTATTGATTTATACACCCCCAGAAGACACACACATTATTCTGAATGCATAATTACATTGCAGACAGCACATTTTTCACCTGGGATATGACACATTTAGATAAAAACTAAGTATGCTCAACTGGGTGCCTCCTCTAAATCTGGGTATGGAGAATGCAATATAAAATTATCATTCCATTAAAAATGTACAAAATATGGGCTGTGGCTATAAAGAGGTGCTTACATCATGTGGAGCAGAGGGATGGCAGAAGAACAGTGTTGAAACTCTGTCCTCAGAGTAGCAAAGTCTGGTGTCAGAGCTGTTGAGATCCTAGATGTCAATCAATGTTTCAGTTGGAACAGGACATGAACTCTTTGCTTATTGAGGGCACATAGAGATCTAGTAGTTAGGAGAAGAATCTGTTAAAGAGTTCATTTCTTTATTTCAGTTCTGATACTTAACAGCTACATAATTTTTGTTAAATTCTAACCTCTCTATGACTGAGTTTGCTCAGCTCCAAAGAGGGGAGGGCAACAGAGTTTTTCTCGTAGAATTAGATGAGATAATGTCCAGAAACATGCTTTCTGCACATAGTAAGTGCTTAGGTAATGTAAATACCACTCTTAATGAAAGAATCTTCAAATGAAAGCTAAGAGTCATAGGTTCAAGTCCTCTTTCTGTCAGTTCATATGCTACGTTAGGCAGGTTCCTCACCATCTGTAGAATTTAGTGTATGAAACTAGTTGACATGTATTTTATGAGCATTTATGCTCACAAACCCAAATGTTT
Source organism: Spermophilus citellus (assembly GCF_964194105.1). Lineage (NCBI taxonomy): Eukaryota > Metazoa > Chordata > Mammalia > Rodentia > Sciuridae > Spermophilus > Spermophilus citellus. The sequence continues at coordinate 137,411,244 of NC_138182.1, read as the reverse complement.
TTTATAAGCTTACCTAGTTGGTTGCCCTCTATTTGCAAAAAATAGCTAGTTCCTGTTTTGTGCAGTAGAGTTTATAAAAAAATCTTATGTTTTTTTTTTTGTAAACTCTACTGCACAAAACATGAAGGTATAACACAGCTTGGTACATGGAACAAACACTATTGAAATGGTAGGTGTGATGAGAGAATATAGTAATTCCAGTAATAAATGCTCTAACACAGATGATATGCTATGGCATACATAGCTGAGAAGGAGGGAAACTGATGAAGGCTGTCCTAGTTTGTAGTGCTATGTTTTGTTTTGTTTGTTTTTTGCAATACTGGGAATTAACCCTAGAGGTGCTCTACCACTGAGCTATATGTGTAGCTCTTTTTGTTTTTTTATTTAGAGACAGGATCTCATCAAGTTGTCCAGTCTGGTCTCAAACTTGCAATTCTCCTTCCTCAGCCTCCTGAGTTGCTAGGATTATGGTGTGCACCACCATACCTGGCATGGGTATACTTCTTTGTAGGTAGTAATACTCAGGTATTTAAAGGAATGATGAAGACAAAGTAAAATACATTCAGGAAAAAGGGAATATTATTGACAAAGTTTTGAAAGGTATTTTACCTGAAGAGTGACAGGTAATAGAGATGATGAATGATGATGATTATAATAATAATAATAATAATAATAATAAGAAGAAGAAGAAGAAGAAGAAGAAGAAGAAGCATTTTTCACTGGAATTAAGTTCAACGCATATACCTAGTTTGAGAAAAATCAGGAACTAGTCACTAGATACACTCACCAAGCATATTGCTATCATTATCTCATATAATTCTCTTAACAACTGGATTCATCAGGACTCTTTGGGTTCTTTGGGATAGACAATCAGTACAAACCAGTTTAAGCATAAAGTGGAAAGTATTGGTCCTCATAATTGAGAAACTCAGGGGAGCAGCTGACTCTAAGACTTCGTCTTTTTTTCTCCACCTTAGCAGTGCCCCTTTGAGAGGTAAGAAAGATGGCTTCCTGCAAATCCAGATACATCTCCTACCTATATTACAGCCCAGGTAAAAAGAAATAGTATTTACTGGCATCTTCAGGAGAAAGGTTCTGAGAAGGATTCTGATTGCCCCAGTTTAGGTTGGATGCCCATTTCTGAGTCAGTCACTGGGGCCAGTTATATGAGGTACAATTATTGGTCCAACCAGAGTTATGTTGCCACATGAATGAAGGCAAGTTGGGCTGGCCCATTTGGATCACACTTCAGAGGTACTTCATGGGAAATTAGGGCACTGTTAGCCTAGCAGAGTGGGAAAGAAGTTCAGGCAGGCTAAAAGAACAATAGACATCACAGCACCTGTCACAACACCAATGTTGGCAAAGTGTTGTTAACTCCATATTCCAGGTAGGGAAACTGAGGCTTGAAGGGGCTAAAGAGCCTTATTCAATATCAGATAGGTAGAAAAATAATGGAATTAGGATCAACCAGGTATCATACATATGTCTCTCTGTCTGCCTAACCATGATCCCTATCCATGGTTTTGCACCTAGTGCTGACTCCTCAGGACTATGGCATCCCATTCTTTATTCTCTTAGGAACTCAAGACAGGTTTTATTAAGCAGTGGACTTGTGCCATTCTTTTTGTGTTTCTGTAGGAATTCTTTCCCCATGTTTAGGGAATTTGCCAAACATGGAGCTCATCTCTTACTGGAAAAGTTAAAAACAGCAGAATGTCAATTTCCCTGCTATGACTACACTCAGGCACAGGCACAGGTGCTAAGCTCTGTACACTCATCCAGACTTTGAGAAGGAGCTAGCAAGGATGAATGATGGACCTCTGAGACTTCTCTCTGGCAGCAGAGGTGGTTAAAGCAAGGTTATGTTCTTAGAGCTCCAGAAACAATCGCTGACCATGGACTCTGTCTAGTGGCTGGGATGTGCTGATGTGAGCTCAGCTCCTAGACCCTGGCCATGGCAGCAAGTGGATATGGACACAGCTGCTGCATGTATTTTGATGCTGTTCCTCAGCAAGTAGCTGCTGTTTCCAGTGTTCCTGATGATTGAGCAGCTACCCAGCATCCTTTTAATGAACGATTTTCTACTTAACAAAAGTTGGTTTCTGTTGCTGGTGCCTCAGAACCCTGTCTGATATACATGCATAAAGAATGGCTTAGCTTCTTATTCTCTCCTCTAGTATAAAAAGAAACTAGAGTCTTCTTGAACAGAGTTCATAATATATTTTTCCTTTATAGCTCCTTGTACCTCTTTTGTTTTTTCTCTCCTAACATTTTCTAGAGAGGTTTGGTTCTAGGAGTAGCCATCAGAGGCACTACGGCTCCCCTCCCATCTCTTCCTTTTTTTTTTTTTTTTGTGAGATTACCTGCCTTACTTGATTCCTTCCCTGTTTTCCTCTCTTCTGGAAGTACCTATCCTTTCATGTTTCTACTTCTTTCCTTCTAGCTTAAAGTATCTTTTAAAAATTGTAATTAAGCCAGTGGTGGTGCACACTTGTAATCCCAGTGGCTTGGGAGGCTGAGTAGGAGGATTGCAAGTTTGAAACCAAGTTTGAATGGGCCTCAGTAACTTATCAAGGCCCTAAGCAACTAGAGAGACCCTGTGTCTCAAAATTAAAAACAAATATAAAGGCCTGGGAAGGTGGCTCAGTGGTAAAGCACCTCTGGGCTCAATCCCTAGTACCCACCTCTCCCCCAAAAGTAAAAATATAGCTTTGAATCTGACTTATCCAAGTTTGAGTACAAACCAATGGCACAGTAAGAACAGACCTGGCTTTGAACACTTTCATGAACTCAACCCCAAGCTCATTATAGAGGATGTAACTTGGATCAGCAACTGTACTCTCTGGAGAATTAAAATGGATATTCTTTTAGATAGAGGTTTGCACCCAATAAATGTGGAAGCTCTGGGGCCAAAGCCTCTCAGAGAAGCTTGCAGGTGCCTGACCAACTTTGTAATGGACTTGACCTGGAACGGTGTGTTTATTTGCAGTTTCCTGAAATAAGCACTGCTTAGCTTTGGAGAGCTGCCTCAGACAATGTAAACCATCCAGGGAAGGCAGGACAGAGATGGTTCTGAGGGAAGCTCTTGGGGTGTATCTGTGTTTCATCCTCACCACTGAGTATATCCCTGTAAGCTTGGGTGCTCTGAAAGTCATGCTTAATTGGGACTCGTTAACATAATTTAATGCTTTTTTTTAAAAAAAAAAGATTAAAAGTTGTCCTTAAGGTATTTAAAGAAATTATTCTTTGAGGATACAGATCACTATCTCAGCCTCCACAATTCATTTAATGAAATGAGATTAGCATTTCAATATAATACTTGTTTTTTTTTCTCCCCGCTTCACTTCTACTGTTTTCTATGAACAAAAAGGGGGTGAGGGAGGTGCAGAAAATAGAAAACTTAAACAGTAACCTTATGCTATTGAATGAAGAGAAGCATTTTCTAGTTCTTGCAAATGAGGCCTGAAGACTCTATCCAGACAATTAGCTTTTTCTTTCAACTGTTAACAATGGAATCAAAGAATCTGCAGCCTTACAATCAACAGAAGAACATAAGGTTGCCAGGCAGACATCTGAAATAGGCACCTTTTCCCAAAGCACTTAGTGAGCACTTACCGTAGATCAGGCACATTTTGCAAATAAGAAGAAATCTTACCTGTGACTTAAAGGAGGACCCAGTGGAGAAGATAGGTAGAGAGTAAATTTGGGCTTCACTTAATAGTAGTTTTAATAACTCCCACCTATTGAAGAAACTGTGCTAAATAATTTATATGCATCACTTCACTTAGCACTGCCCAAAGCATCAATTTCTATCATACGGTTATAGAAACTGAGACCTGCAAAAGACATACAGGTAGGACATCAAGGAGTCTTGAGTTCCATTCAACGGGGGTCCAAGTAAAGTCTGGGTTCTATTAAACTCCTTTTGGGTGTGTGAAAATAGGCTTAGCTCCACAGATTAAAAAAAAAGGTAGCTGCTGCTCCCTAGGTGTTTATGTTTGGATAGACAGGAATAGGGTGAGAATGCAAAAAAAAAAGCTGTAACAATAGAACTTAGTGTCATACAATTGTGCAGAGGAATGAGGGATGGGAGTTCAAAGGAAGATTGGATCTCTTTGGGAAAAATGACATCTCAGGTGTCTTGAATGGTAAGCTTGGTTCTTCAGACAGAGCTAGATAGGTGTTAGACAACACCAAAAATTCAGATTTCTCCCTGGAAATGATTTTAAAGCAAACCAGATTATGAAATGGTCACTGCCCTTTTCACCCCACTTACTGGGGTTATAGTGACCTCATACCATGTGCTGATTAAAACAAGGAGCCTGGAGGGGATCAGGCAGATGTGGAACAGGAAATGCATGCTCTGATGCTAAGCAAGATGAGGCAATATCAAGTGGCTTATTCCAAAACAAAGACCTTTTCTTTTTGTCTTTACTTCTGCTTTCTTTTTGTCCTTTACATACAAATCTAACATATGGCAAATCTCTTAAGGAACCACTTTTGTTGCTTAGCAGGTCTGGATGTTCTCCCATCTAGTGAGCCCGTTCCTAGTTGATAAGCCAGTGACTCTCTGATGTGAGAATAGGACATTTCCAGACTTGATAAAAAGGGCACCTGCAGTTCCCGTTATGCTGCCTCTTGAATAAACAGTCATAATAAATCATCTTTCCTATTTTAAAGCTAAAAGCAATTGTACTTTTGCATAAAATTCCATTTAAAGATTGTAAGGAATTGGGAATATGGTCCTGCAACTATCTCGTTTCCTATCCACTACCAACCACCCCCTGCCCAACAATATGGATCTGTTGGAAAACAAAAGTAATAATGGTAATTGCATTATCAAATACAGAAATATTTATTGCCATTGAATACAATTAAGCAAGAATCCCATCAGCATGCACAGGAATGAACAGAGCTTGACTGTGGGTGATCAGTTTCTCCTTGTTACTACTTGAGGCATAGTCAAGAATGCACCTCTCATTTAGGCATAGAATGCAGGGTCAAAGTGGAATTCTAAGGCTGGAGCTTTGTGATGAGCTGACACCCTGACATGGTAATTCCAACAGTATCTTTATTTGAGTTAGATTTATATTTTCTTCAGAATGGTCAATAGATACTCTTGGATCAGTCTAAGTAAGCTATTTGGTAACTTCTCCAGTATCTAAGAGGGGAATGTGGTCTTTGGGAAGCAGGGGGAAAAAAATCAACACAAAACCGTCATGACCTTAGCTGCTGCCATTTGCAGTTTTAATCAATGGTCACAAGACTTTGCAGAAGAAAAGGACACAAGGTCACCAAGATACTGGCTGATATGAGGGATGAAATGCACACCATATTCTGTGTTTTGTTGTGACATTTCCTTGGCCATGTTTTGGGTGGAAAATCAGAACTTTTCCCTAGATGCAAAGGCAGAGAGGGTATGCCAGACCAGTCCATGACATTCAGCATGTCAGTGCTACCCTCATGCTGCTCTAGGGGTCACAGTGTTTGAAACAGGCCTTGAGGGCTGCCATGGTCCCCTTTGCATTCAGCAAAACCAACAAGTTGTTCGCTGCCTCTGAAGCAGATTTCCCCAGAGTTACACAGGTTACCTTGTACTCAGATGAAGACATATGCTCGGACCTGCTCAAGGAATTCCCTTTGCAGCCAACAAAAGAAATAATAAATGAATGCATGGCTTTCCCCCGCCAACACACACCATTTCCCACTTGCTCCCCATCCTTGGATAGCTTCTCTGAATAAAGGACCCAGACTGCATTGGATTTTGATGGAATATTTCAACCAATCAACCATCAAGTGGAGTAGCAGCCAGTCAATTAATTAAGGGACAAACCAAGCACAGATTCATCAAAGCCACTATTTTGCTTCCTAATTAGTACTCATAATCACTGTGCTGGGTGTTTTTTCCTCCAAATTCATCAAGGTCTGATTTAATTGTCACAAAAATCCTGAGTAGAAAATTAAAATTGTGAGACATTCCAGGCATGCCGGCTAAAAACAGAAATGATGAGGCTTTCCTTCCTACTTAGGAGAGAGGGCAATCAAAGTTTCCCATCATTTTGGGTGGTAATTTTTCTTGACAATTCCTATGGTCTAGGTTTTCAAGTCACAAACTCAAGGGTAGAGTTGTGGATGGCCAATATTTATTTTTTCTCCTGTGTGTGTGTGGATCAGCTGTTTCTCAATTACAGCTGTAGCTTGTTGACTGTGAAGCACTGGCTGATCTCCGATTACCAAAGATCACCTCTTTGGTGAGGGCGTCAGGTGAAATCAAGTTGTCCCTAATTGAATCTACTTGAATGTTGAATGGTGAGTGTGTGACCTTGTTACTGGCTGATGGAGAATTATGAGTGAGCACTTGGGTTCTTTTTGTCTCAAGGGAAATGGACAAAGTAGAAACACATGTTTTCTCTCTGCCCACTCTTGGATTTGCCCTTTCCTCTCCACCCCATATGCTGCCCCTGGTCCTGGGTATCCAGATCTCCTATGCAGGTGGAATACAGGGGGCTTCTTCCTTTAACTGATTCTGTTCCTGCTGCCTCCCTGTCCTGCCAAGGCCATTCCTCATTCTGCAGCCTAGGTGATGCTTTCTAATCTAAAAGTGATCAGAGCTCGCTCTTCTGCTTGAAGCCTCTGTGGCTCCCCATTGTATCTAGGAAGAAGCCCAAGTCTTTATGGCTGTAAATGATATGTTGCCTCCATAGGGGAATATGTTCTGACCTGCACCCCCCATAGGGGTTGCCAGTAATCCTGATAGTACTGAACCCTATATATACTGTTTTATCCCATACATATATACCCATGATAAAGTTTAATATCTGAAAGGTTATGGAAAATAATATTCCTATAAGAGAGCCTCCAGGAAATATGGAAAGATAGTGTGGTTCTGTAGGAGGGAGAGAAATTAGACAAAAATTAGCGGGGCCCTGGTAGAAGTCTTTTCCTCTTTCCCATTGCTGATGAGTCTTGGAAGGAGAAAAGCAAATAATGAAGCTCTGGGAAACAATGAATCCCAGAAGAAGAAGAAGAAAGGCAGTGGGTGGGACTTGAGTATTCATCCCTCAGGATCCGAGATCCTCTCTCTCCTGGTAACAGTGAGTTTCAAACTTTTTACAACTGCTTTCCTGAGTTAAAATTTTAACCTGCACAACTAATTTCCTGACTGTACCATTAGCACTGTCTGTAGTTTCCAGTGATTAATTCACCCTCGTTGTAAACTATGAAATTCAGACTCCTTCTGTATGTAACCCGTGGGCCATTTTCGTACCTAGAAAATGAGCCCTTCCCATGCCTGATTGATCAACTCTGGTAAGGAATAAAGGAAAGCTTGCTGATCCCTTTGAGGTCTGCTTCCTTCCTGGTTATATGTATTTTTATTATGGTGCTGAAAGGGTGTTGGTTATTTCTGCTTACAGTGTCTAAATTAGACACAGTAGAGATTAACAACAATAAACTGCTAATAAAATAGAATTATAACATTATCCTGTAATAAACGTTCTGTGTATATGTTCTCTTTCTAGTTTTCTACTTCATTCTTCTTGTGATCTGAGATGATATAATGCCCATATTGTGAGATGAAATGAGATGTGACATAGAGTTCAGCTACAAGGTAAGAGTACTTGAACACAAGCATTGCAGTATTGCAGTGGTTGATCTGATATCCAAGTTTGCTACTAAGAGATTAACAGGTGGATAGCATATACACTGTGGATACACTGGAAAAAGAAATGATTTTTGTTCAGGGTGGGAATAGAGTGGGATAGCATGGCATTTTATCACACTACTTAGAATGGTGTGTAATTTAAAGCTTATGAAGTATTTATTTCTGCAAATTTCTCTTTAATCATTTCTTTTTTTTTTTTTTGTATTTGTAGATGGACAGCATGCCTTTATTTATTTGTTTTTAATGTGGTGCTGAGGATCAAACCCAGTGCCTCACACATGTGAGGCAAGCGCTCTACCACTGAGCACAACTGCAGCCCACATGTGTATCATTTTAAGGACATTTTAAACTGCTAATTCATGTATATTAATTTTCAAAATAGTATTGTTTATTATCCATGAACTTCAGATGAGGAAATTAAGGAGAAGAAAGGTTAACTAACTTGTTTCAAGTCACAGATATAGTGTCAGAACTCAGATTGGAACTCAGGGAAAGTATTTCTGAATCTGTAGCCCTGATTGCATAAAAAATATATACCTTCTACTCACACTCATGTGTTATGTATATCTATAAATCACTACAGCAAATCATTCAGTTCAAATCAAAGAACAGTTATGGATCTCAATCTTTAGAATTGTTGTTCTGACCCTCTATCTCTTAAATTCATTTTCCCTCAAATACTTTCATATCATTCTCTATATTCTTTTTTTTATTGGTTGTTCACAACATTACAAAGCTCTTGACATATCATATTTCATACATTAGATTGAAGTGGGTTATGAATTCCCAATTTTTACCCCAAATGCAGATTGCAGAATCACGTTGTTTAATCATTTCAAATTTCTCTTGAATTAAACTGTGAAAAGTGAAGCCATAGATAAGAAAGGACTACTGAGATCATAATCTTTGGCTTATGAAATTGGATATGCCAATATTATTCTTTACATAGGTATGAGTTTGAAAGTTAGAATATCGACAGTAACTTACATCGAGGGATTTTCCACTATTCTCACTTTCTGTTTACCTTCATCCAAAGGAAACTCTATCACAATCTTGAATTTATATTTCCTGATTCTCCTCTCTCTGATCCTTAAATATATATTACTGGCTTATCATTAATTTTATTTATAAAAATGTTATTGTGATGTTTATCATCTTCTAGGTCTGTTTTATTTATTCAACATTGTTAAGATTGTCCCACCTGTTTATAATCATTTTGCCTGCTATATAACATTGTATTGAATGAGTATACCACAGTTAATATATTTATCCAGTCTCCTGTCAGTGGGTGTTTGGGGTGCTTCCACATGTTTGCTATCACAAACAGTGCCACCGTAGGCATTCTTATGTAGGGTTCTGCTGTGCAAGATTTTCTCTTTGGAATATATCCTAGGAGGGATATTATGCTGACTCCTGGGATATGCCAATGTTAACTTGGGTACAGGCTGTTACCCAAAGTTCCTCTACCAATTTTATACTCCATAGCAATGTATAAGAGATCCCCCTGGTCCCACACTGTTTCTGATCAACAAGTTCAACAACGACTATTGCAGTGATGTGAAATGGAATCTCATCACCAGTGAGGATGAATCTACCCACCCTTCACTATATGAAGTTCCATTTAAACCTCAAGTCTCAGCTGAAATGTATTTTCTCCCGCTGGCCCTTGATTTTATTTATTTATTTATTACTTGTTAATCCAAATCAGTCTGCTTAACTTTCTTCACTGAAGGCATCTGAGGACAATTTTGTGGCAATGAGGGCATCTTAATCTTTTCCTCTTTCCCAAAACTGTCCCCTTAATATTTTAGGTAAGCCCTAAATATCTAATGAATAAGGGAAATATAATGATGTGGCCAGATAATTTCAGAAATGAAAGAACTCTTAGAAATCATTTAATAAAGTCCCATTTATTAATTCCAAAATGATAGAAACCCACTTCAAACTGGCTTTAGAAAAAGGAACACTCACAGGCCCATGGAACTGTCATTTGCAGAGGCTAATTTCAGGTCTGGCCGGATAAATCTGTTCAAATGAAGTTACTAGGACTCGGTCTGGGTCTCTAATCTCACGGGTAAGATTTGCTTCTTTGCTCTGTCCTGCTCAGATAGCTTTTTCCATTCTGCCAGGGGAAAGCGATACTGACATTACCAACTTCACACCCATCAACTGTGTAATCCCATAAGACAGAGGAGTTCTCTCTCGATATTTATGTAATAATACCAGGAAATAATAATATCAAATATATAAGCCAACATTTATTGAGGCTTTACTTTGTGCTCCTGGCTACAGATGCCTTCTTGTATTCGGTTATGCAATGTTTCTGAGGCAGATACTATAATTATCTCTCCTTAGAAAACTGAGGCTTCAAGAAGTTATGTAAGCAGTCCAAGTTCACACATAGCAAGTGGCAGAGCCAGACTTAGAAATCAAGCAAGCTTCCATAGCTCTGCTAGAGTCATTTTCATGGAATTCCTCACTGGGCTGAGGTTGGATATTGCAAATGGGCCAGCTTTTAACTCCTGTGTAACCCCCCCCCCCCAAGGAACAATGACCACTACAGCTCATGGTGTCTCTCACTTGACAGACAAGGAGATGGAACTCGGAGAGGGTATATGCATTGTTCATAGTTGAGAGTGAGGGATGTCACTTACCTGGTAACTTGGCCTTTCTCCCCTGGGACCCAGCTGGCTTGCAAAAGAGAAGAGCATTGTGTTGCTGAGGAAGGGAGGGAGGGAAAGAGAGAGAAAGGGAAAGATAATTCTCCTAGCTCTCAGGCTCTAGGCACAAGCCCTCAGTCCATCAGCTGAGCCTACACGTCTGAATTAACCTTGAAGGCTCTCCAACCCACAATTCCAAACAGCCCAGAGGCTGTTTCCCGGGCCCCTACCCTAAAGTATCAGTAAAAGCATTAACAATTTCCCACTGCTTCCACTGTGACAGTAGCAGGAGCTGGCCACCAAGTGCTCAGGCGGGAAGCGCCAGTGGCTTGGACCCTGTTTGAGCAGATCCCTGATGCATTGCTACTCCTGTCACTTACCATTTTAGATGGGCCTCTGCTTCTCAGAGTCAAACTAGATTGAATTTCCATAAAAAAAAGAGTAATTTTTGCACGGCTTGTCAGAAGCACTGCTCGAAGTTACCAGCAAATGTAATCTGCTCTATAAATGAGAATTTCCCTTTGATACATGTGGTGGTTGATAAAGACAGTGATTCACTCTTGGTCTCCCAGCCTACCCTTTCCACTTCATGCCCCTCCTCCCTCCTCCATATTGATTTCGCTTGCTGCTAAGGCAACCCAAGTTGAAATGGATGAGCGTCATACACAGGAAGGTTCTAGTGCCTCCTTTTTTATGCTGGCTCTAGGAATCCTGAAAGATGAATATTTCCCCCCAATTGAGTTCTATAGGTGAGTCCTGAAAACTGCATATCAGCAAAGGAACCTCCTCTGACTTCCCCCTTGGCTCAGAGAATTTTATCCTAGAAGGTGCAGGGACACATTTGCCTGCAGAGATGAAAAGCAAGAGCCCTGGTTGGAAAGCAGGAGGTTCCACTTCTAATACTGGTGGCCTTTCCCCTCTGGGTGTTCCTACCCTCTGAGCCTTGGTCTTCATCTGTGCTGTGGAAACCCTCACCCTTTGGAGCATAAAGGGTAGAATAGGAAAGTACCAAGGCCATGCACATATAAAGGGAGGGTTTGCAAATTGTATGTGTCCGACTGGTCCTCAGCAATTGATGGTTGTTATATGTTTCTTGATTTGAACCTAGAAAACATTTTCCAAAGACAAAACTTGAAAATACTTTGGGTTCCATGCCATCCTTTCTGAATAATCTTTATTGTGATAATACAGTTTAAATGTAAGTGTCCCTTCCAAATTGATATGCTGGAACTGAACTTGGCCATGGAATTGAGAGGCAGAGTCTTCAGGAATTCATTAGGCCATAAAGGCTCTGCCATCATGAACAAGATTAATGCCTTTATAAAAAAGACTTCAGAGGGCTGCCTCATCCTTCCATCCCTTTCATATAAGAACAGTGTTTTTTCTTGTCCTGTCTGGAGGAAGCAGCAACAGGGTACCATCTTGGAAGCAGAGAGCAGTGCTCACCGGACACTGAGTCTGCCTGACCCTTCCATTCCTCCTGTCCTATGAAGACAACTAGACAATGCCATCTGTCAGCAACAGGCCCTCCCCAGACACTGAACCAGCTAGCAGCTTGTCTTGGACTTCCTGGCCTTTCGAACTGTGAGAAGTAAATTTCTATTATTTGTATATTACGCAATCTCAGAAATTTTGTTACAGCAGCATGAATGGACTGAGGCTGGTTATTATTCTCCCAGATACGATCTCCAAGGGGAGAGCTTCATAAGATCAATTTCCAGAACACTAATAGTAGTTATAAGTTATATTATTTTGCAATAAGGCATTGTTGTGCTGTAAATACGAGCATTTAGGATTAACCTTCCTTCTTCATTTACAACAAATTCCTTGTGAAAACAGCCAGTGGAAAGATTTATGGCTGAGGGTATCTCTTGGGAAGATTTACCCTGAAAGTTCAGGGTTGAGCAGATGCTGACAAAGTCATATTCCTGATTTTGAGAAAGAACTTTGCTCATTGTAAAGGAGTTTTCAGCACAAATAAACCCGTATTCCATAAGGGGCAACAACATTGCTTTAAACTGCAGCTTTATTTTATATGGCAGTATCACCTGAGAGCCTGCTCACGAATCATTTAGCAGGATGCAGTGATCAGTTGCAGCAAACTTGACTTTCATTCATCCAGCATCAGACATTGCCTACTGTCTTGCTATGTTCCAGGGCTTGTGCCAGCTCCAGGTCTATACCATTGCACAAGAAAAGCATAGCCTTTGCTCATTTGGAGCTACAGTAGGGTAAATAATGGGTTCCCAACAGTGTTTGCATCCTAGTCTCTGGAATTCATGAATGTTACCTCATATAGGAAAAGGGACTTTACTCATAGGGTTAAGGATCTTGAGACTAGGTGATTATCCATTGGGCCTGATGTAATACAGGGGTCCTCATAAGAAGGAGGCTGAAGGTAAGAGTCACTAGTAAGAGATGTGACGATAGAAGCAATAGATTGAAATGATTTGAGGAAGAGGGATGAATTATGAAATGCAGAGGCTTCTAGAAGCTAGAAAGGCAAAAGAAAATGGATTCTTCCCTGAACTGTCCAGGAGGAATGCAGTCTGTTGACATCTTGATTTTAGATTTCTGACCTCTAGAACTGTGAAAGAATGATTTTGTATTGTTTTAAGTCACTAAATGTGTAATCTGTTATGACAGCAATAGGAAACTAAGATAGGAACTTATTTCCAAAGGGGGGAAATGGGCTATAAAAAAGCAGATCAGTATGTTTCAGCAGAGGAACTGTCACCAATCTGGAGGGAATGATTTTCCTTACACAGATTTACTCAGGCCTCACAGGTTGCTTAGCATCTTTCAGCCCCATCCACTAAATGCCAGTGTGGCCTTTAATCATTATGCCAATCAAAAGTATTCCAACATATTTCCAAACATTCCCCTTGGGTGGCAATATTTCCCTGGCTGAGCGCCACTGATTCAGATAGTATAAAGTCTCAAGAAGACACTGAGATGGAGTAAAACAGAACAGAGAGAGTCAAGTTCTGGGCTACTGGCACTACAGGTGAGGGCCTCTTGGAGAGGTGAGACCTAAGTTGAGAATGAATGGTAGAAAGGAATCAGGTCTGTGGAAATCCATGGGAAAGCATTGCCAGTAGAGAAAAGTGGTATATGGAAAGGAACATATAAGAAGCAGGAACATATAGTTGTGTTAGAAAGACAGAGCTAAGAAAGGGCATTGTCTAGAGTAGGCAAGGCAGGAAGAAATTAAAACTAGGGAGGAAGCTGGGCCATCCATGCAGGCTAGCATGGATGTGGTGAGGAGAACGGATTTCATTCTAAGACACAAACTAAAAACAACTGGAACAATACAAAGAGATAGAAAAAGATAAGCTTTGAAAAGCTTGGAAAAATGAGGCTTGTCTTAGAAGGGTTCAGAAATGCTGGTATGGATTATCAAAGCAATCTTCACTGTCAGTACAAGACACATTAGTTCATTGAATATTTTCCTTTTAAGTACAAATTACAATAGGTTGCATGCAGAGTTAGACTCAAGGAAAAAAGGGGAGTAGATGAAAGAAAAGAAGAAAACATGAAAAAAATTAGGAAAGAAAGGGTAAAGTCATTTTCTATTGGATTCTTTAAAAATACTTATGATGTTACTGAAGATATTTTCTTATGTTGTTGTGTGCTTTACAGCTTGTAAAATATGTTTTTCATAGCTTATCTGGGTGTAGCTTACTAAGCCTTGTGAAGTAGGCAAGGACTGTCTCCATTTTGCATGGGAGGAATTCCTGCCCATAAGGAGAGAGCCGAGACACACACCGATTAATTGGTGGACATGGATGGATCTTAGAGCTGGTTTTCTGCTCTTAACCTTAGGCTCTTCCATGATGTAGGGGTTCCATCTCTATGAAAGGACAGAGGGCTGGAAGTCTTCTCAACCTTTGAAATTGAAGATTTGTTTCCACCACTTCCTTACATTTGTGTAGTGCTTTGGATTTTCTAAAACATTTTCCCATCTCCTATATATTTGATCTTTAAAATAACCTGGAAAGGGTTAGTGTTTCTTTTATGGGTGGGGAAACTGAGGCTTAGGACTTGGGGGAGGTCCCAGGCAGCCCAGCTCTGATCCTGAATCTCGTGTTCCTTCTGATGTATGTCACTGCCTCGCCAAGATTTTTTATTCTTCAGTTTCCATTCTGTTCACACTTGTTTTGCAGAAGTCTTATTTACAGTTTAGATTCCAGGACTTAATGCCGACACATGTGTTTTTAAGCAGGTGATTTTCTGGGCAATGACTCACCCCTTAGATACATCTAAGGAAACTAACATTTTATGACATTAATCATATCTTCATTGTTGGCACTAGATAAATAATATGATCCATTTAAGGGAACAATACCATGCTTCTTTAACTACAATCATTCTGTATAACTTTTTCATTGTGCATTATATTTTTTAGTTATTAGAAAATTAAAGTGAAACCAAATTCCTGGGAACCACCATAGCAAACCATATTTTGGATCCTCAGTTAGATTTAATGATGTCCCTAATAAAGTGATGAAACTTGTACTACAAGGTCCCTAATAATGTGATATAAGTGAACAAGATTCCTAAATGGGACACTTACCATTCAATCTGCCCCCAAGAATTATAGCCAACCAAAATCATCCTAGTAACTACAAAACAAAATCATTGTCCTATTTACTTCTTCCCCAAGTTTGGATTCTACCAAAGTTTCTTTTGCCTTATTTTCCCCAAAGCCTACATTGCTGAAAAAGATATTCCTGAACATCTGTCCAGTACTTTGCAGCTTACTAAGCAATGACATGGTGCTAGCAGGCTGGTGAGATATTGTCTCCATCTTATGGATTATCACACTGAGTCTCTGGGAAACTAAACCAGCTCACCTGAGCTGTTGTAGCTCTGGCAGAAGCACTAGTCCCTGAGGGAGGTCCTCCAGCTTTGAAGTTTGGGCTTGCTCTAAAGTTCTGTGCTGCTGGAGCTCCCCAGGGTTCTTTAAAGTGCAGGAGGAACATCTTGGCCTGAATATCAAAAAAAAAAAAAAAAAAAAAAAAGCACTCCAGGCTTGAGGTGGCTCAGTCATCATCCTGAATCATGGCTCCCATGCAGATAACTCAAGATGAGCAAATACAGTACAGGCCGGCAGCAGATACCAGGGAACCGAGAAGGAGAGTAAGCTGGAATTGAGAGCAAAATGAAGGGACCATAATGGTAGTGGTACACTGTCATTTGAACAGTTACAATGTGTTAGGCACAATGTCAATCACATATGTATCTATGTCATCAGCTCTTTATAAGTACCTGCGTGGTTGGTATCATTATAACTCCTAATATATAGATGAGACATTGCCGCTTAGAGAAGGTAACTTACTCACCTTTATAGAGCAAGTCAGCAAGCTGGGACAGAGCTCTGATCTGATGCATAAGCCTGTATTCTTAGTCATCTGTCACAGTTGCCGTGGAGGCAGCTGAAGATGGAGATCACTTCCCAGGCTCCCCGCCCACTCCACTTCTCTTCGCATCCCACCCCCCTTCCATATCCTCAGTGGTCAACAAGATGGACAGCGATGTCATTCATCGGGTCTCTCTGGAGGGGCTTATCCATACACTGCAGGACTCAGCATCAATCCTGGGCTTCAGGACATGTCAAGATACCAGGAAGGGCTTTTCCAGCTCTGTCCTGCCTCACCCCAGGCTGTGATGTCACAGCACTTATCCTTAGCTGGCACTCTGGGCTATTGGTCACCCTGTTAATAAACATATCAATTTGCTTTGAATTCGTGAGCACAAAGGGAAAATAGATAAAAAACACAGGCAGATTTATTGCAGTCCAATTTAATAAAAATGTCAACAAATAAATGCACATTTAGCTGGGAAATAAATATCAGTGATGAGGAAAGCTGACAGTGGAGTAGGTTGTAAGAAATTAACATTAAATAGTTTGGGTTGACAGTGACTATAAAACAAAATTGTACCTTAGAGACATCTTGAAACAATTTAACAAATGTGTGCTTTGAACGTGAGAGGAGACAAATGAATGGGGAAGGCTATGATATAGGACAGGAGCCCACGGAGCTGTGGAGAGCATTCTCCCGCGTTCTGTCCCATACATCTGCAAAGTGACATTTAGTGCAAACCAAGAACAATGATCCAATGATCATTTTCCGGAGTTAAATGTGCTTCACACACACTAAATAGAGCTCTTGGATAAATTCTCATCAAAAATAAATACAAAATTTCCTCTTAACAAGATCTGTTTTATAAGTCACCTGGCATAGCAAAACAAGAATGACTTGTTAGGTTTGACAGACAAGACTCATATCCTAGAATTACAAATTATTAGCTATGTGACCTGGGGACACATCACCAAACCTCTCTGATTCTCCATTCTGGAAAACAGCCCAAGGTTGTTTTGAGTAGCCCAAGCACCTATTAAAATGCCTGCTATGCTGTAGAAGCTCAGCAAATCTTAATCCCTTAAGATATTCATTTATTCCAAATGTATTTATTGAGTGCCTACTATGTGTCAGTGGAGCACTAGGTTCTTGGGGTATAGCAAATAACCAGTCCCCTCCTTCGGGAAGCTTTCATTATGGCATAGGAGACAGAGGATAGATATGACAAATAGGTAAACTATGGAGCATGTTGATTGGGACAAACAAGGAGAGTATGTGGGGAAAAGTGCAATTTTAGAGAAGAAGATCAAGATAGGCTTCATTGACACAGTGACATTTTGGAACGGTGTTACCAGATTAAGCAAATAAAAATAATACATGCCCAGTTACATATGAATTTCATAATAATTATTTCTAGTTTAAGTATGTCCCCAGATTAAATGTCCCCAGTTTTATGTCTCATGTAATTATCTAAAATTCAAATCTGGCTGAGTGTCCTCTATCTGGCAATCCAGAAATGACTATGTAGGTATGTGCAAGAAGAGTCATGGATAGGGAGAATGGTCCACAGGAAAGGCCCAGGGCAGGCTTGAGGAGCATCAAGGAGGGTGGAGCAGAGTGAGCCAGGCAGGGAGGACATGGCGGAGTGGAGGAGAGAATCACTGAATCACATCACACACAGATGGTAGGCCCTCCGCTTTCACTACAAGCAACCTAGGAAGCCTATTGCAGGCTTTTGTGCAAAGATTGCAAAAAAGTGGCATATTTGACATCTTCTGGCTGTTGGCTAAGAGTTGACTTGGCAGGGATGAAGCAGAGAGACCCGTTACAGATTATTGCAGTCATCTCTGCCAGCAGCGATGCTGGCTTAGACCAGGGTGGTGACCGTGGCAGGTAAAGGTGGTTGGATTCTGGAAATTTAAAAGGTAGAGCCAACAATTGCGGGCTGTGGGAAAATGAGAGAAAGGTGATTAGAAGATTTGTAGCTTGAGCAGCTGGAAGAATGGAGTTGCCCTAATGGGGAAGGCTATGGGTGGAGCAGGAATTTGGGGTTGCAGAATGGTTGATGGTCAGTCCATAGTTTCATTTTATAAGTGTTTGGTCTGAGATTCCTGGGAACAGCCTAGTAGATGAACCATCCTTGCAGATATGTTAACATCTGAGTGGGGATGTCTAAAAGGCATTGGACAGGCATTGAGTCTGGAGTTGATAAGAGACA
Source organism: Spermophilus citellus (assembly GCF_964194105.1). Taxonomy (NCBI): domain Eukaryota; kingdom Metazoa; phylum Chordata; class Mammalia; order Rodentia; family Sciuridae; genus Spermophilus; species Spermophilus citellus. The sequence goes on along the minus strand of NC_138182.1, from coordinate 137,393,334 downwards.
TCTGGGAAGGAGAACAAACTTTGGGGACATGTTGATATCGAGATGCCATGAGACTGGATGACCTCAACCAAGAAAGAGAAGAGAAAAGAAGATCAAGCTCTAGTTTACTCCAACACTAAATGTTGGTGAGAAGAGCAGGGCCAATGAGACTGAGGACAGACCAGCCAAACTAAAGGAAAACCAGGAGACTGGTTGTGAAAGTCCAACAAAGAGGAATTGAAGAGGAATGAGTGATCAACTGTATCAAATGCAAATGACACATCAAAGATTTATAAATGTGACATTTCCTTTTAACAAGATCTGCCTCAAAGTCACCTGGCTCAGCAAAATAAGAATGGCCAAGTAGCATCCACATATGGGCCTGATTTATGATGGACAATGGTTTTTGCCTTTTGATTTTTTTTTATTGGTAGATGGGGATCAATGGCAAAAGTGAAATTGCCATCTTGCAAATTTGTATCTTATTAAATTATCTTATACAATGTGATTCTCCACTCAGTCCTCCTTCTCCTCTCTCTTTCTTCCTGAGCCACTTGGCTGTTGGGACAAACTCTGACAATTCATATTTTAAACAATATTAGAAAGGAAAATAGAACCATTTGTCAGTGCCTGTTAGCACAAAAGCACATTGATAAGCTTTTAGCTTTTCCCCCATCCTATGCCTGATGGACTGGGAAGGCGCTTTCATTGGATCGAATTTCACAGCTGTGTGGTTGTATCGTTGTTGACCCCCGAGCCCTTACCCTCTCAGACAGAGAGTCCCTTGAGTCCTTTGAGTCCCTTGAGTCACCTGAGAGTCCATTCAAAAACCTCCCCATGGCCATGAGGCTCAACTCTCTTGGTCTGAGCTTCCTTGAGGATTGTTTTTAAATAATGTTTTAAAATATAAGCAACTACAGAAAAGTTGCAAATATAGTACAGGAAATTTCTGCATATACCTTACCCACTCCCTCCAATGCTAACATTTTACATTACCTTGATATATTTGTCAAAAAGAAATTCACAATGTAATACAACTTTAACAAACTCAGGACTTTATTCCAATTTTACCAGATTCTCCACACTGTGTTCTTTCTCTGTTCCATGACGAAATCTGGGATACCATGTTGTATGTCTCTCCAGTTCTCTACGGCAGTTTCTCAGTCTTTCCTTGTTTTTGTTTGGCCTTGACAGCTTTGAGGAATACTGGTCAGTCTTATATGGTTTTTTTAAGTGGCCCTCATTACAGGTTTGATGCTTTGCCCATGATTAGATTGAGCTTATGGGTCTTTAGGGACAAATGCCCCAGAGACGAAGTGCTTTTCTGGGTAATTTCATATCTCCTTGCTGGAAACGTTCACCTTGATCATTTGGTTGAGCTAGTATCTACCAGGTTCCTCCACAGTCAAGTTACTATTCTTTTCCTTTCTTTATACTCTGTGTATGCAAGCCCTAAGTCCAGCTCATATTCAAAAGCAACAGGGGATTAAATTCTACCTCCTAGAGCTTAATTATTACATCTACCTGAATTATTTATAATTCTTCTGTAAGGAAGTTTTGCTCCTCCTGATTCATTCATTCACTCTTTTATTTATATCAATATAAGTTAACGTAGACTAGTGTATGGTTATTTTATACTTTGGGTCATAAAGGCCAGAATATTTATTTTTAGTTTATATTACTCCAGCTTTGGCCATTAGGAGCTCTATCAGGTTGGATCCTGTGACATGCCTCCAATCTTTTGTTTTTTTGAGCACATCTTTACTTTCAAGCATTGAAAGATATCATATGTTCATCTTGTGTTTTCTAGGTCCAGACCAAGAATGGGCCACAAACTCCAATAAGCCCTGATTTCTTTTATTAGAAAATGTTAGAAAAAACAAGATCTGAATAACAGGTACTCAAAGACATATTATTGGATTATAGTGTTCTCCCAGGAGGTCTCATAAACCATCTACACCAATTGTGTATTGGCCAGAGGATTCCAGCAAAGGTCACCAAGAGACTGGGTCGGGGGTGTCCTGGTATCAATAAGTCGGGGTTAAGGAAAACTTCCTGTTCTTCAAGTTGGAGTTCACCTTCTAGTTGGGCAGTATCTCATCTATGTAGCATGGCTTGGGAAACAATACAACTTCCTTCTTTCTTTCCTCTCCATTTCAAAATGCCTCCTTTTCTTGCTATAGGATACCTGAAATTTCTACATTGGAGTTCCAGCCGATTAATCTTTTAAATTAGTTTCAATTAAAATATAATCATATTTCATTTTATTGAAAGTTATTTTAATTAATTTTAATTTAGATACATCACGTGCCTCAAAATTGGTCATTGTGCAATATATTGGACCTCATTGGGAGATTATTTATTCATTCACCAAAGTTGCATTGTGGCTGGCAGAGTTGGACCTTTTCATTCTTCTGGAGGTCTGGGCTTTGTCCTCTAACTTTGTCCGGGAACTGAATGTTTTTCACAGGATCTGCAGTGCATTTTTAAGGGTGATAATGTTGGGTTCATAATGATGTCCCTGCTGGCAGCAGAGAAACCCCAGTGAGCAGGGACATGAAGCCGGCAACCTTTGTAGCAAGGCATGCCCAGAATGAACAGGGCCCAAAGCTACGCTTGGCAAATGAGATTCGTTTCCTGCCAATGTCTCTGGCCATAACCCCCAAGGGATCCTACAGAGTAATTAGGAGTAACTGCTTTAGGAAGACTGATTTTTTTTTTAAGAGTCTTGTCATTTGTGTGCAGAGCTGAGTTTAGTGACCTGTCACATGCTGATTTTTCAGCAAGGAGATGGAATTGTGCTGAGCCATTGTCATACCTCACCTGGGGCATCTTGAAATTAATAGCAGGGAGTGTTGCAAGAACTGCCAATGGTTAGGATGTTCTGTCACTAGTACAACTGCTGGTGACGTTAGTCATCTCAGAGAGTACTCTCTAGCTCTCTTCTGTCCATGTGCACACACATGAACACGTGTACATATTCTGTCTGACTTCTCAGAAGCACCTTGAGGCTGGTGCTATTTTTATCCCTATTTTACAGATGGAAAAACTGAGGCACAGAAAGGTTACTGAAGCTGTTCAAGGTCAAAATTATTAAATGAAAAAGACCAGATTTAAACTCAGGTCATGTAGTCCCAGTTTTTGGGTTCTTATCTGCTCTGTGCTGCTGATATGAATATGTTGCTTCTCCTCCAACCTCTTCAAGGTAACATCCCCTGCCCCTGGTTGCCACCTAGCTCATCTCTAGCCTTCCTGCCTCCAGAATCCTACAGTTTAAGATATTCTCTTACTAAGTTTATTTTTTACAAGCCATGCACATGAGCTTCTCCCCACTGCCCCACCATATCTCTCTCTCTCTCTCTCTCTCTCACACACACACACACACACACACACACACACACACTGCACACCATGAACTTATTTGGCAGTTGGCAATAGTGAGTCTCCAAAAGCCTTTCCAGTGAGGTTAACAGTGACCACAGTACTCCAGATAACACCACCCCCACAGCTCCAATTTCATATAACAGTGTTTGTTACTGAAACAGTCTTGGTTGAGAAGGAGCACTTACAAATTTTATTTCATATCTGTTACAGATCAGTACTTCTAGAAAATGCAGTAGCAGTGGATTATATGACCACATGTTTGGGTGTTATACCAATATCCACTTGTTAGGCAAGTCTTTTAATGCTTTCTCTGAATTTTTGTACCTACCCCAGGAGGCTGGTAACCAAGAGTTCATGGACTGGGACCTGTCTGTGGATCATGAGTTGAATAGCATTGGTCTACAAGTATACTTATGTGATAATAATGTGATTCACTAAATGCAGCCCTAGATGCAACTACATTTTCATTCTTTGTAAAATGTGTGTTAGACTCTTTGCTCTTTTGCTTATGAAACCCGTAGATATCAGGCAGACCTGAAACCCAGCAAATGTGGATTTGAATCTAATCCTGTCTGTCCTGTGTGACTGAGTGATTTAACTTCTCTGAATATTGGTTTTAACATCAATAAAAAGGGGTCAATAATATTTACCCAGGTGGATGATTGTGAGAATTCAATGACACAAGGATGCCTCATCCATAATAGGCTCTTGATTAATCCCATTCCCTAGCTCTTCCACCCCACCCAACAGAGAGCCAACTAGACTAATACTAACGCTGCTTGTGGCCCTGACAGAATACAAATGCACTGGTATGCATGTTGGGGGCTGGAAGACCTCCAAAAATTATTAATAAATGTTTTAATGACTGACTGACCGGTACCAAGGACTTTTGATTATAGGGAAAACTGTACTTGCCTAGCTTCCATTCCTGCCACCCGCTGCTGCAGACTCAGGTAGCAGGAATGGGGACAGCCCATGTACTTGAAAGGAGAAGCTCTATTTGAGCAGCGGTTTCCCATCTGGCAAAGCAATTCATTAGACCTGGGGAGGTCGGGCCTCCTCTGACCCTTCCGCCTCCCTGGAGCCGGCTGCCCCAGGCTCACCCAGGGAGGACACAGCTCTAAGCGGCTGCACAGTGGATGAAGATTGATGTCAAAATATTAATTTAGAGTCAGCACTGCTGATGTAAGCTAAACAGGTGCTCCTTTTAGCCTGTGGAGTCAATTGGACTGTAATTCTTCTCAGTTCTTAGCCTAGAAGTGGAAGACTGTGTCATTCCTGGAGGAACAAGTTGGCAGGTGCATTTGAGAGCTGAAAGGTTAAAGCACGTTGTTGATGGGGCTCTCTTATTGGGAGATTTTGCCAACTAACTTTCTGGAGGTTATAGGATCAGAGGAGATAGAGCCGGACAGAACCCTAGGGGCCAACATTTCTCTTAAAATTGGGAAGATAAGTCAGGTGCAGTGGCACACGCCTGCAATTTAACCTACTTGGGAGGCTGAGGTAGGAGGATTGTGAATTCGAGACCAGCCTGGGCAACTTAGCCAGACCCTGTCTCAAATTTAAAAATAAAAAAAGGGGGATTGGGTTTAATCCCCAGTACTGAAAAAATAAAAATAAATAAATAAAATAAAAATAAAAATTGGGAGACTAGAGACAGCTAAGCTGTCAGGCCTTGGAGTCAGGACCCCACCCATCCCCTGGTTCTTCTACTCAGGAGCAGTGGCAGCCCAGCAGGGTCTGAACTTCCCTGTCAGTTCTCTTTCAGCTTCTTCCTTCAATCCTTCTTCCTGTCCTCCACAGCACCTCTCTTTACTGGGGATTCATGCATGTCTGCAGATGTGTCCACTCTTCCCTGAGTTCTTGGTATCTCCTCCCACCAGTCCTCAGAGAGCTGTCCTGCCTGGTGCCAGTGAGTATGGCCACCACTCAGTGCATCATGTTTTCAATTTTACAAGCTCCCTTTTGCATTTGTCCCTCTACTGATTGCTCATTATGATCCCATAAAACAATAGGACGAGAACTTTGCTCTCTGTTTGCAGTCTCTGAGTCTCTGTTACAACCCTTCTTCACCCCTGGGATTTGAGGAAAGATTTAATTTGTATTCACCATGTTATTTCTCATAATTAAAATTAAAACAATTAAAAAAAAAAAAAAAATCCCTGCTCTAGACCTGTGAGAAGGGTCTCTGAGGGAGAGTTTTACCAGAGAGTGGAGGTTTACCAAGAAGGCTGGGTCGGAGGCATATCAGCGTCACCTGGGGTCATCCTTCTGCCCGTTCTTGCTTGTGACAGCCTAGACTCTAGTATTCCTCATGGTGAAGTTTTTCTTGGTTCTGTGATAATCCTCTAGCAACCTCCCTGGCCTCATTGAGGGGAAGGTGATCCACTCCCCTTCCTCCAAGAAATCTTGGTTTTCTTCATAAAAATATTTGAGTGCAAATAAATTCCTGGAAAATGGTACCACCTAATTCAGTCTGGTCACTACCTAAACTCTAGAATGGCATTGCTTCCAGGGGGCTCCAGGGACTCTCTACCAGAATCCTCAGTTTCTTGCTAAAGATTCTTTGACTTTTCCCTAGAAAATATCTCTGGAGGAGGGCTCTAGGTTTTGCATTGAATAGAATGGGTATTCATTGTGCATATCAAACATTTGAAAGCTATATCCTGAGAATCCCTCCATTGCTATTCAAAAAAATTATGATGATACATCATTGTCCTTCAGCCCCCTGCCCCAAGGACTTGGTGGTACCTGGTTTTGAGCTCTGGGAAGTTCTGCTCAAGTGGTTCCACTTGAAGAAGGAAAGCTTATTCACATGTAAAGGACCTTCCTTTATCTCACTTATTCATCAGCAAGTCTGTCTTGAGTGGCTGTAGAGCTAGTCACCCAGCCAGGAGTTGGGCTTCAGCAGTGACCCAGGCTGACCCATTGCATTCTGGTGGAGGAGAGATAGGTTCAACATAAAACAACAAACAAACAAAAAAACCAAAAAAAACATAAAAAGTAAATTAAAAAATGAGACAGCTGTGGACAGCACAATAAAGGAGACAGATGTGCTAAGTGACGTGGGGAAGGGGGGTTAGTGTAGGTAGTTAGCTGGGGATAAGAGGGATGGAAGAAAGGAGAGAAGAGAAAAGGGAGCAGCCTAAGAGCCTCTGACCAGAAATGGACCCCTAGTACTAATCTTCCCCCATATTCCAGAAAGAGGCCCAGCATTGTGTCCCACAGATGTACAGGCGCACATCATGTCCCTGATGTGTTGCATTGCCCACAAGCTGCTCTGAGGGCTATGATCTTCCACTGGCTAGAAAGAGCAGAGTGACCCAAGTATGCAGGCACATGCCCTCATTTTTCACATGGCACAGGCATATGACTTCCCCCAAGAGGGCAGAAGCTACAGAAAACCCAAAGAAGCATGGCCAAGGTTTCACACCACTGCAAGCTCTCTCCTCGGATTCTTTTTTTTTTTTTTTTCATAACTTTTCTTTTTTTTTTTTTTATTGTTGATCGTTCAAAACATTACATAGTTTTTGACATATCATATTTCACACTTTGATTCAAGTGGGTTATGAACTCCCATTTTTACCCCATATACAGATTGCTGAATCACATCATTTACACTTCCATTGATTTACACATTGCCATTCTAGTGTCTGTTGTATTCTGCTGCCTTTCCTATCCTCTACTATCCCCCCTCCCTTCCTCTTTACTCTCTCTACCCCCTCTACTGTAAATCTTTTCTTCCATTTGTATTATTTTTCCCTTTCCCCTCATTTCCTCTTGTATGTAATTTTGTATAACCCTGAGGATCACCTTCCATTTCCATGCAATTTCCCTTCCCTCTCCCTTTCCCTCGCACCTCTCATCCCTGTTTAATGTTAATCTTCTTCTCATGCTCTTCGTCCCTACTCTGTCCTTAGTTACTCCCCTTATTCGTTCTCCTCGGATTCTAACAAAAGCAAAAAGCCTCATCATCTGGATGCACTGCCCTCGCTAGCCAACCTGCCTGTCCTCTCCAGCCTGTATCTCACCTGCTCTTGCTTTCCCTCACCTTGCAGTGACCCTGATCTAATAGCAATCTTTGCCTTTCTGTGCTCTGTTTCTTCAATGGGGCAATTGTCCTAATCTCAGACATTACACCTAAGGACTAGAAATGATTCACAATGCTCCACAGTCAAACCTGAACCTCTGATAAGAGGGGCAAGGAGGGCACTGTGGAATACTCTCTCTGAGGAGGGCATGTGTAAATCAGGGCCCAAGACCAGGTGAAAATAATAGGACATCCAGGCATAGGAAGCAGCCAGTGCACCTGCCCTGAGGACAGGAAAAGTGCTTAGCTCCAGAAATAGACCAAGGGCACAGTGGTCTGCGTGTGGTGGAGGAAAGGCAGGGAGGCAAAGCCCACGGAAAGCGCAGTCATGGGGAAGCATTTGGAAGACTGAATAAAGGCAAGGGGTGGAGGAGAAAGAGAGAGAGGGGAGAAGACAGAAGAAGGAAAAAGGGGAAAAGAAAGAAGATCCGAGGGAAAAATAATTGTAATAAATAGGAAGCCGGGAATGAAGGTAGCAAGTTAGGAAGACAGTGTAGGAATAAGGGAAATTGTCCCTCTACCCTCTGAAGGTTTACTGAAATTACCTGACAACAGATGAACAGGAGAGAAGGCACATAATTTTAAACATGGGAGCCATACTAAATACCAAACTCAAAGGGTCAGATGGCCAAAGATTAAATACCTCTTCATAAGGGAGGTACCTGTTGGCAACTTTAGAAATTTAGTAAATGATTTTTAGAATAAATGAATGAGCCCAAATTGCAGACAGAGGACCAGGACTAAGCTCCTGTCGGCTCCGGGAGGTAGCATTACTGGGAGGTGAGGGGCAGGACTTCCTGGAGAACAAAGGATGTCTTATTATGTAGATGAAGTCTCCCAAGTAATCTCCCCAGCAGATGAAAAGTCAGCCTCGAGCTCTTCCCAGCAGTTCATCTTTCTTGGTTATTTGATGAGATTCCTAAGGAGGGGGTTTAAGAGAAGTTTCTTCCCTCAGACAAGGGGACTTCTGAGAAAACTTCTTCTGTGCTTGGACGATCAAAGATGGTTGAGAGTGGGGTGGAGGGTTGGAGGGACAGGTCTGAGTGACCTTACTTAGATCTGAGAACTTTTTTCCAGCTGAGCATGTCAAATGCTACCCTTCAGGGTATCCTCTTCAGAGTTTCAGCAAGAGGAAGAGAAAGGAAAGGAAGGATTTTCTTCTACTCTTTCTAAGGAGTATTACAAAGATGAGCAGAGCAGGGAGAAAACCAAGCCCTGTGCTCCTGTGGGAAATTTCATGGAAAACGGAAGTGAATTATTATCATGGAACCTAATTGTAATTAAGCCATGGAGTGAGCACAGGTTCAAGAAGTCCACACTGTTTGTTTATGGAGATGGAGAGAAGGCAAGGATCTGGTAACAATGCTGGGAGAGGAGGTGAAAATAAATGTAGAAAGGGTTGGCGCCTTGACTATGTGACCTTATCCTGTTTCTAAAATTTAATTTCGTTCAAAGACTCATATTAAATATGGAAAGTCTGTTGCTGCCTTGGAGTCATCTAATATTCTGAACAATGTCCTTGCAACAATCACATCCTTTTAGCTCCATGGCTAAGCTAAAAGCAATGTTCATTCCTTATTTTTTTTTTCTCCTCTTGCCTCAGAAATATTGCAGTAACCACTTTTAATCTTTTCAAAATTCAGATCCTTTCAATAAGGAAAAAATTACTTTTTTTGTTGGGGCAGCGAGGTAAATTATATTTTATCATAACAATTACATAATTACTTCATTGCAGGGAACCTGGCCTGGCTCAGAGGTATGCATATCAGAGGTTGTAAGATGCCTCTTTCCTTTTCCCCTGTTGTCAGATGAGAAGTAAATGCAACTTTGAGAACACTGTCAGGTCTACAGGGAATGATGGGGGTGGTCTGGTGGTGAGGGAGTCCGTGTGCATGCCCCAGACTGTGGGAACATTTTCTTTCTTTTAAACTTATTTACTGTGAATGATTTGTGCAAGTGTTACAGAGCTGGGGCCTTCTGAGAAACTGAGGCAGTGTGAAGACAGCCCTTCTAACCCCAATTCTTGTGATCGAGTCAGAAAGATTTCAAAAATGTCACTTAGTATAGCAGGAATGAGTTTATTGAAGGCATAGAAAAAGGGAAAAAAAAGGACATTTTTTAAAGGAGAGAGTGGGTCCTCTCAGAGAAGAGAGGGATAATGTGCCTCTCCTGTTCTCCAGTTTTATTGAGGGTCCCAGAGAAGTTTCTAGAGAGTCCTTCCCAGGTGCACCTCTTGACTTTTGACTGACAGTAAGATGACATCAGACTTTTAATTCCCCACCATATGGCAACTCTAGGTCACCTTGGCCCATGCTGACCAGTTCTAATTGGATTCTTAACCGAACATCCTTCCAGAGGAGAAACTATCCTTATCTCCCAGAGTTTCAGGATCTGGTCACAAAAGTCTCTCCCTTCAGGGTAACTTGGGTTCCTTTTATTAACATTATTTTGGGCTTGCATGTCTCCTGCAGTGAACAGGTAGTTTGATGAGGAATGTTATGATATAACCTCTTCACTTAGGCCAAGCAGTTCTGCAGGTAAATTGTCCCCTAAAGACAAAGATCATTTAAATGTTGCCTATAGCCTTCTAGTTGTATTGACATATAAAGGACACTTCTGGTGTGAAGCATTTCAAATAGTAGGTCAGTTAAATATGGCACTCATCCTGAAAAATTGACCTTTCAATTGGCAGTTACAGCTCAAATGTTCCCCGGGATCAACCAGGTAAGCTGAATGTATGGACCAGGGCTTACTGTCTTTCCTCCCTCACCCCCACCCCTTTGTTAGACTAGATTCAAATTTTTTTTTATTACCACTCGATATTCCTATTATGTGAAACAGTCGAATGCACAGAAACAGAGAAACTGGCCATTGGCATCAGTGTCTGGTACACAATGCAGCAGTGAGCATCCTAGCAAACTGGAGATTGCCTGCTCTGTCTAAAGGAGCAATCTGTATTCATCCCCATATTATTGCTTAGATGTCAACCCCAGTACTGTCATCATGCCATTTTTTTCAAAGAGAAGCTAGAAATTTGAATGTACTTTTTTTTTTTAATGTGAGATCTCTGTCCTTTTTACTTCAGCAATTAATTCAAACATTTTTAAAAACTCCATGTAGTTCACATTGTGTGGATGAAATCAAACATGCTTGCAAGACTGTGTAGCCTGCTGGACCCCAGTTTTGTCCTCTGTTTAAGGGGAATGGCTGTGTCCCTCCCTATTCACAGTGTCCTACTTCTTCACCTCCAATTGCAATCTTAGCTTAATGGAAATTTGGGAAAAAAATCAAATAAATTGTATGTTTATGAGCTCAAAGACAAGTTCTTGCTGGATATTAGAATTTCCAAGAAAGGTCAAATTTGGAGTCTTATAAAATGTTGTCTCTATTACTCATTCTTGAAGAAGTCTGGTTTTATTCACAGCCATGGCTCCAACTTTGTTTTGAAAAATACCTCGAGCTCTGAGAACAGATATTTTATGTGACACAGTAGCAAAACTCGGATATTTTCCTGTTTAGATTTATGGCTACTTCTTGCTCTCAGAAGGGCTACTGCTGGCTCCATCAGCGAAATGGTGAATTGTCTCTGACAGCAATGAATTCACTGGACGTACTCTTAAACCTTCCCAATTACTGACTTTTTCCTACGCCTCTGAGTACATTAATCATGTAACTGAGAAAATACTTATTATGACCTTCTTTTGTATCAATCTTAGCTATATCCTATATGTGAGAAAGCTGTCTGCAGTTGGGGGCCAGTATTTTCCATGAGAATTAAGATAAATCAAACAAGAATGAAATGAAAATGAAAAGTTAAGATGGTGGATCATGAAAATGAAAACCTTTCGAGGAGAGAGAGCAGGAGGGTGTCACATTCCTGTTTGACTTTGGTGAGTTTAGTTGTCTCGGGAAAGAGAAGCGGGAGCAAGAAGAAGGGAGAGATTTTCTTGTCATTTCAATCTCAATGAGAACAGAGTGATGGGAGACAGGAAGTGGCTTCTACTCCATTGGTTTATGGGGTCATGTGTTCCCAGACTAAGCATCTCATATGCAGTTGGAAAAATGCATCCGTTTGAAAATTTGACCAGTCCTTGCAAGCCGAGTGCCTCTTTTGCAGCTCAGTAGAGGAGATGTGGATATACTGATTTTATTTAGAGACTGTATTTTGGTATCCAACATGGCATCTTCCAGAGATATTTTTAAGGGTAGACATGACATTTTTTACTTTCTTTTTTTGTATGTGTGGTGCTGCAGATCAAAACCAATACCTTGTGCATACTAGGTAGACAAGTGCTCTACCACTGAGTGACATCTGCAGCCCACACTTTTCATCTTATAGGCTAACTTTCCAACCTCTGTGTCAGATATAACTTCAGGATACAGATATAACTTCAGGATACAGGATCACTGTATCAACCACTACCATGCCCATTACCCCTAAGAGTTGGTCCAACTCAGATCTCTTTCTGGATTCTAGGCTATAGCCAAAGTGACTGGAAAGATTAGTTTCTTGAATTGATTCATTGGAATATTTTTAGAAAAGAGTGATAATTTCGTGAAACGTGTTTTTTTTTCCTTCTCAGTTCTTGTATTCTATTTTTTTTCTTACTGTTTTGCAATACTAAGGATTGAACCTGGATACACTTCACCATGGAGTTACATCCCCAGTCTTTTTTTATTTTTTATTTTGAGATGCATCTCACTATGTTGTTCAGGCTGACCTTGAACTTGTGATCCACCTGCCTCAGCCTCCGGAGTAGCTGGAATTAGAAGTGTGCACCACCATGCCAATCTTTATATCCTATTTTTAATTCCCCACCAAGCATGAATAACAAGCTAAGTGCTGACCATATGTAAGAACATATTTCTTGCCTGGTGAGCATGGTTGGACGTCATCATACCATCCCGGCTCTTTATCTGCTAAGGACTCGCCACAGAAAGAAGTAACCCCTCATTCGGTGGTGAAATAGAATTGAAAGTTCCTTTTTTTCAGGAAAATAGAGTAATCTCCACCTCCAAGCCTCAGTTTAAAGATGATGGGGAATGGAGACATGGTCAGAAGAGAAAAAGTAAAAGAGAAGCTATGGAAATTTTGAAGGGAAATTGGAAAGAGAGTTCAGTTACACTTAGTTATTCCAAGCATTGGGTAACCGCTAGGTGTTAATTGAACACCTACTTGTCACTCCATTTTGTGTTCAGTGCAGTGAAAGAATATAAAGGAGAGGAAGAAGGTCAGAATGTTGAGAGTGTACAAGACTGAAATATAGAAATGGCAATTTACAGTTTCTTAGGGCATAAAAACACTTTAGAATACATTATCTTGCTTGACTCACCTGATTACTTTCAGACAGAGATTATCATCTTAACCTAGCATATGAGGAAACTGAGACCTGTGTAAATAAAACACTTTCTCTAGCTAGACCATGCCTTAGCCTGGTTTTCAGCCATGGAAGTTCAGGAGGCACAAGTGCAGGGGTTTAGACACAGTTCTCCACGGCCTGCTCAAGTCCTTCCACATCTTGCAACAGGACACAGACTGCCTTTCTTCCAGGCCATCTTTCCCAGGATGCTTGAATTGCAAAGAGCCTGAAAGACTGGTGTGTCCCCCTCGGGTGCTGTCCAGTGTGGTAACGGTGATCATCTTCTAGGGCAGAAGACCAGGCCCATCAGAGAAGATGCATGTTCTCTAAGAATCATGCCTTATGGATTGAAGGGATGTTAGTAGTTCTATAATCCAACCCCTTAAAAGAAAAAGCAGCTTTATGGAGGTGTCAAGTGTGTACACTAGAATTTAGTAATTTTAAATATGCAAGTTGATGAGTCTCAACAGATCTATAGAGTAGAGCAACTAGCAACACAATAAAGGTAAAAAAAAAAAAAAAATCTCCTTCATCCTCAGGAGTGTCTTTCTGCCCTTTTGAAGAGACTTTGCTCCAATACCTCTTGCCCTGGTGACCACAGTTTTCAGTCACTTTAGTTTTCTATCACTGTACTTCTTCCAGGGTTCTATATCAAAGGAATCATATGCTGTGCTGTCTCCTTCAGATTTCTTTCCCTGAAATCCTTAAATTCCTTTTATGGAGTAGAATTATATGGATATGAATCAATTTGTTTCTCCATTTGTGGGTTGAAAGACATTGACATTGTTCACAACTACTAACCATAGTGAATAAAACTGCTACAAATAGAAACACCAATTTTGATGTATGGAAAATTTTTTTTTCATCTTTTATGGGTAAATTTGGAGTAGGATCAGTGGGTTGTGTGGTCAGTACATGTTTACCTTGAAGAAAGGAAGTAGCAAGACCGTGTTCTGATTGCTGCACATTTTTTTTTTTTTTTGCATTCCCACCAGCTGTATGTGTCTTCCAGTTGCTTAGTTAAGTTGTAGCCATTCTAGAGGGCATGAGGTGGTATCTCGAAGTTTTAATTGCATTTCCCTAAGGACTAGTGATGCGCAACATTATGGGCTTATTTGCCACATGTATATCTCTTTTGGCGAAGTGTATGTTCAAATATTCTGTCCATTTAAAAAAAAATTGACTGTTTTATCTTCTAGTTATTGAGCTATAAGAGTATTTCTACTATATTCTGGAACAACGTCCTTTATCAGATGGTTATTTTGCAATTATTTTTTTTCTAGATCATGAGTTACTTTTTTCTTTTATTTACAGTGCCTTTAAAGAGTAAAAGTTTGAATTTTAAAGTGATATGTCAAGAGTTTTGTAATGTTTTGAATAACCAATAAAAAATAATAATAAAAAAATATTCAATTTGTCAGTGTTTTCATATCTGATTGTTTTATGGGTTTTTTTTGGGGGGGGAGGGGGTTCTAAAAATAAATCAACAATGAAACAAATCAATCTTTTTCCTGACTCACAGCTGCCATACACACACACACACACACACACACACATATACACACATGTTGAAATGTTGCAGCTTTAGTTTTTACATGCAGGTCTATGAAACATTTCAAGCTGAATTGTGCACATGGCAGAAGTTAAGGGTTAAATTTCACTTTTTTTTTTTTTTTTTTTGCATTTCCAATAGTTTTAGCAACACTGATTGAAAAGCTTATTGCCCTTTGCATTACTTGGTGATTTTGTTGAAAATCAATTGATTGTGTAAGTGTATGTCTCTTTCTAAAGTATCTATTCTATTCTATTGATCTGTTTGTGTATCTTCTTGTCAACACTGTATTGCCTAAATTATAGCCTTTGGTAAGGTGACATGATTTCTCTAACAGAGAAAAGGCTCTGACCCCAGGTCACATGGCAAGGCTGTCCAATCCAGAGTTACAACTGACTCACCTTGCTCCCAACCCACCTCTCATCTCCCTTCTGCATTGCTTTGTGGTACCCTATATTCCTCCATGTCTACCCTTGCTCAGTTCCCGTCTATATAGAATTCCCCTCTGGCAGAGCAGAGTGGATATCTATCTAGTAACATGTCTTTAGGTTAAAAATTTATGAGATGTTTGCCTTCTACTCAATCACATACTGTTCAATATAAAACAGAATGTGTTTTCCCGCCCTCCTCCTCACCTCTCTCAATATCCAAGTAAACTCGATACCCTAGGAAAATGAGTTCCCTCATCCTGCATGTACCTCTATGACAAATGCCTCCATTGGACAGAATGAACTGACCCTCCTGAGAAATGATCATTGTTCCATGAGGACGGCAGCCAGCAGTGCTATAAGGTAAGCCGGCCAGTGGGTTCCCCAGAGTCACACGTAAGGTTTCCTTGGCTTCCCTCCTACATCAGAACTTTCTGTGTGGGAGCAGATGGTTGGTACAATATGGAGAGAATAGTCACATGAGCCTGCTTGTTTTCCTAAACTTTCTTTTTGTAGTCAGCAAACATGAGACTCAGGATGTGTGACAAGTCAACTAACTTGGGGTTCCAAAATAGGAACTCTGGCTGCTCTAACCACTTGCTTTCCCAGAGATCTTGGGGTCTTTGCACTTATGAAAAACTGGGAAGTGAATGCAGGAATACAGCCACTGAAGCAAATCTAAACCAGCCTCTCTGGAAACGTAGGCTCCAGCTTAGAAATATATACTGTCTGAAATAGGCAACTTAGCAAGGTTCTAATCAAATCCCATTATCATTATAATTCTCAATGTTTTTAGGTTGACATTGTAGTATTGTGCTTTTTTAAATTTAATTTTTTAGTAATCTTGACACTCTTTCTTCAAAGTCCCCCGTGCACCTACATGTACACTCACACCCATGGAAACATCCCCCGAAGAGGGCACAATTACCACTGATAGTCTGTATTTTAGCCATCTTTTTGCTACTGTAACCAAAAGACCTGACAAACAATGTTAGAAGAAATGTTTATTTGGCACTGAAGATTTCAGAAGTCTCAGTCCATAGGCAGCCAATTCCATGGCTCTGGGCCTTGAGGTTGAGGCAGAGTATCATGGTAGAGGAGAGCAAGCTCAGGACATGGCAATCAGGAATCACAGAGCTCTGTTCACTAGGGACAAAATATAGACTCCAAAGACTTGTCCCTAGTGACCTATCTCTTCCATCCATATCCGGGCTGCCTATGTTACTCCCCAGTTGATTCATATCAGTAATGCACTGATTAGATTAACGCTCTCATAATTCATTCATTGCACTTCTGACCTTTCTTGCATTGTCTCACACATGAACTTTTGGAGGACACCTCATATCTAAAGCATAACCTCATTTTGTTGACAATATTTGAAAACTCACAATAAGCAAAGTTAGAAGAATAAAATAAGCAAAGGATTATGTATAATTTTAAAAAATACATTGTATATGTTTTCAGCTAAGGATGTTGATCACCCTTCTATGCCTGGGGTAACCTTGTCCTTCCCTCCATTCAAATAAAGACAAAAAGATTAATTTAGTATGGAAGCTATATAGAATCTCAAGCTTTGACAATCTATCATATTTATCTGCTAAAAATGGCGAAATCTCAGTTAACTAAAGGACTTTTGAAGAGCATTCTGATTATTTTACTTCTCTGACCAAGGAGGGGGTTAAATAGACTCTAGATTTTGTTGAAAAAACTTCCAAAATATATGAATGTGCTTCCATGTCTTGATCATTCCAGGGAACATCTGAGGACTTCAGGGTCATGCATATCATTATTTAAGGCTTTACTGCAGTGATAAAATTGCAAGAATTCTCTTGGGGGTATGTGGCCCTCCCTGGGTGACTCTCATCCCCATTTCTTTGTTGGGAGATAAGGTGGGGACACCATTTATGGTTTCTCAACTGTGTTAAGTGGCGTCCCCTGCTGCCTATTTATGATGCACAACCTGAGATGTTTTAAAAATTGTGTTTCCAAACTTCACACTTATCCATAAAGGTGCCACTATCACCCTGTCTTAAACGTTGAAACTAAGGCTAGAGAGGCTGCATGTCTTGTCAAGTGACCAGGAGACAAAAACAGCAGCAAATCTACAGCCTCTAACTTTCCCCCCATTTCTTACCACTAGACCTGATGTTATAATTCATTATAATTTGCTTTCCTGTCCCAATGACCCCTGGTGGCTTATGAATTTTGACTTAGGCTACCCTCATTGGGCAATGCATGCTGAGATAGTTCCCCACCCAACAGGCTTTTATCTTTGGACCCCTTGTCAGCCCACTCTAATCTGTGCATTCACATTTTGAAAGCTGTCATATAGAGAAGTGCAACCTACTTTGTTAGGACCTAGTGTATAATAGTGGCAAGAAGGTCAAGGTGTCTTGGGGGTATGTGGCCCTCCCTGGGTCCATGTCCCACTCTGTAGGCAACCTGACTTACTCTGTGCACTGAACTGGATGGTCCTGGGGGAGCTGCCAAGGACTTCTTGCTGTGCATCAAGTCCCAGAGCTTTCAATTTTGAATGGATGTACCAGACACTAGGGCATTCCTCCTAGGAGGACAAGGGTCACTGCATGACATAAGTTGCTCTAGAAAAGGAAACCAAGTAGATGAAGGTCAGCTGTCTCTTCCTCACTTCTCACTAGACAAATGCTTCCATAGATAGATTATTTTGCATGTTCCTGAGAAACAACTTACAAGCAAGCAAGAGATATTTTGGTTAGCTCATTTGTTTGTACCATAAAAATAACTTTACCCTCTGTGTTGAAGGATACAAGCCAGGGGTGTTTAAATACTTGCTGAAGTGCCTTTGCTGAGAAGTCCTCAAGTTTGCCCTTACTATTTTTTTTCCCCAGGCTTAGGCTTGTTTTAGGGAACTGTCAAATTGATCGCAGAGCCAGGGCTCCAAGATTAGTTAGTTCTCATTGTGCTTTAGTTTTAACTTTTAAAAATATTATGTGTTGATTGTAGGAAATTTAGAAGTCACAAAAAACTACAGAGGAAACAGAAATTGTTTTCAAATGCAAATCTGATTCTGTCCGTTTTCTATGCAAAACCACTTGGTTTCTACTTACATTTAGAACAAAATCCCAATTCCTTCTTCTTGCATATAAGGTGCTACACATTGGTGTGGTTTTATTACATTTTAGTATATTTTTATATTGTTAAGATCTCCGTTTCATATGAACTTTATCATTCACAAAGGAAAAAAAATTCTACCATAACTTCATTGTATTATGTGGATATATAACAACATTCTTATTCTTTTTCCCTCAAGTTGACTCCCTATGTTGTTTTCAGTTATTTTTATTTGTAAAGAGAACCACAAGTGGCATCTTTGTGTGTAAATATTTATAAGTTGAATATCCCTTATCCAAAATGCTTGGGACCAGAAGTGTTTAGGATTTCAGATGGTTTTTAAATTTTTGGAACATATATATATTCCAAAATATCCCCCAAAGAGGGTACAATTCCCAATTGATATTTTGTGTTTTAGCCATCTTTTTGCTACTGTGACCAAATCTTTTGTGAATTTCCAAACATGAAATCCACTTATTGTTTCATATACATCTTATACACATAGCATAAAGATAATTCAAACAATATTTTAAATTAATTTCATTCATAAAAGAGTTTGTGTACATTGAAGCATTAGAAAGCAAAGTTATCTTACTTCATTGGAGATTCAAAATGTAAATGCGTTTGAAATTAGAAATATAAATTGATTGAAGTCCTTCAGAGAATATATTATACATCTTGCTTTTGCCTTTGTAATATAGATATAGCCCTTGGAGCTCAGCTATATATAATTTGATAAATACCAGATCCTATTTTCTCATAAATTTTTACTTTCATTTATTCCGGTGTCTTTAAGATTTCTACCTATTTCTACATTGAAATAGCAACAATTTCTAAATAATCCATAATGCAAAAAATATTTTTATCGATTGTCATTGTCAGAATGAACTGATAAACTTTGTTGTGAATTGATGCTACCATGAATTGGCATCTGTGATTTTTTAAAATTTATTTATTTATTTATTTATTTATTTATTTATTTATTTATTTATTTTAGTCATACATGACAGTAGAATGCATTTTGATATATAATACGTACATGGAATGTACATACATCAATCATATTGTCTATTCTATTCTGTCTATTCTATTGCTTTTTGAAGTAAAATACAGGAGTCAAGAAATGAATTAGGAAACAGCATGGTTGGTTTTATTCTAGTCTCATGAAATCGTCACATTAAAAGGAGATAAACAAGTTTTTCATCACATAAAAGCTGATGCCTCTTTCTATCTTCATATTACATAGGGAGCATTTTACCATGCGCTATATAATTGATCATTTATACTCAGTCTTAAAGATGACCAAAGAAAGCCAGAAACAATCTTGGTTTAATATTTCTGAAATATTCTTTACTTCTGTGCTATACTATTTCAAGCCTGAAATAATTTAAAAAAACATGTACATAATAAGAAGGTGTATGAATGTCAACATTTTAAAAGTCTTATTAAAAATGAAAAACATTTTGATTTTCCAAATTATCACATAAAGGTGTGAAAGTTTCCAATTTAGAAATACACAAAGTTCTATGGAATTCTAATATTAGAATTCAACATGTTAACAACATTTGAAATCCTGATACTATTTTATGCCCTAACCAGACTGTTATAATCCTACTAGCAGTATTTGATGGCTCAGAGCAAGTATATAAAAGTTTGTTGAACTGAATTGTAGCAATATTTGTCATACAATTGTCCATATTTTATATTGTTTGTTTTAGGAATGGGTGTTTAAAATATCATGTCTAAATGCTGAAATTAATTCTGATTGGAAACAATTTCCTCATAGTGTTGATTAGCATTTTTTTTTTTGAGTAATAAAAACAGAATATATACCAGAAAAAAAAAAGAAAGCAAAGGTATCCATCAGCCACCCATGAGGACAGTCTTTGGTGTTTGGCATCACCACCATTCCTGACTATGAATTTAAGTGCTGTGGATAAACAATCATTTTCTCACACTTAGTCATAGGTAAGTTCTTCACAGTTAAAAAAAAAGTCCATTAATATGGGGAAGAAATAATGTGTTCAGGGCACGTTATGTAGGCATTCAAAAAGTTTCAGATTTTAGAGTATTTCAGATTCTGGATACTGGATTAGTGATGCTCCCCACCTGTATAAACATTTGTAGATTAGAAAGATCATTTTGTAGCAATTAGGAGACTGAGAAGGCCACTTAAATGAGATAAGGAATGAAAGTACTTTACTTACCTGTACATCATCCTAATGGATGCAAATTACCTTAGCTTCAGTTTCAATTCATTCCCATGCTGATTTTAGGGATAAAATGGCCACCTCACAGTACTGCTGCAGTCTAGTCCTCTAGTCTACCCTAGTCCTGCAATTCATGACTGCAAACATGGGTGCAAGCTGCCCTATGGCAGTTCTGTTCTTATGTGACTCATGTCCAAGTCCTTCCAGGGAGGTGCATGAAGTTCTTTCCTGCTCTTCATCATCAGCAGCTGAGTAAGGGGTGTCCTTGTGAGGCAAATATCCCAGGGAGCACACTTGCAAGTGTTCAGTCACCAACAGAACAATAGGGTGGCATTCAATTCTTGCCTTTCGATTTGTGTCTTGAGAGAAGGCTGATTTTCTTTTTCTTTTTGCTGTATTTCTAAGTTGGAGGATTAGTAGGAGTTTGTTTACATGTGACAGGTTCAGGGAAGGATGGGAAGGAAAAAAGAACTTTGTTTTTCAGATGTACCTTGGTCATTAAAAATCTCATTCAGTTGCAGTTTAAATGTATAATTTAATGTTTTAATTTTGATATATATATATATATATATTTTTTCTGATTTGCAAGCATCTTTATCAAATAGCAAAAGAGAAGGACATCTTTATCATTGGTAGAGAATGTTTGAGAAAGAAAAGTTCTGAGACATTTGAAGACTATGTCAGGGCCTAAAGAGAGACTGAAGTCCCCAATCCTATCCTGCTCCTAATCTGGAGTATATTCTCAATGCCATATTTCTCTTTCAAGACCTTACGTCTAAGGTTTCACACTTAGCTGTCCACATAATCCAGGCAAATAATAAAAATGTGATCAGACAGGTTGGAAAGGACATTTTTCCCCCCATGCTAGTGATTGAACCCAAGACCTGGCACCTACTAATCTAGTGCTTCACCACTAAGCAGCATCCTCAGTCCACGGTGGACATTTTCAGAACACTGAGCAGGCCTTACAAAACTTGTCTGCAATGAAGTGCAGCCCATCTAAGGCACAGGTGCATGTGGATACAACTGTATGTGCACACGCATGTGTGTGTCATAGTCCTCCCCTTGACACGTATGTACCAGAATATCCTCAAGATTGTTCACATGGACCATCAAGAAAGTTGTACGTGTTATTAAATATAACACTAACCACTTTGTTTGGAAATAGTTGTATTTGCATCAGACCCTCAGTTTAGGACTTCAAGTACCATGGGGAGAAGTTTAGGGAAACCTATCAATATCTGACACTTTTTTTATACAGCACATTTGAGAACTGTAAAATATTGTTTTTTAATATTTTATATCTTTGCTAGCCATATAAAAATATAACACATCTTAAGATTCATATTAGGTCAATAAGCTGTTCTTGAAAAATCATATGTTGGGTACAAAATCTTATATGGACCATAGTATTTTTAATAATTTTAATTGGGGAAATTATGATATAATAGTCCTCAACCCAACCCAATAAATTTCCTAAAATATGTAACACAAAACATCTGCATGTCATGTAAGTAATTGATGGCCATTTAGCATGTAAAATGCTTTAAATTTTGCTTTCTGATAATAAAATTATCAATATGATTTTCAGCGCATGTTTGTATACAGTGACATGATACTCAGATGCCTCTCTGCACTAGAGATATTCTTTTGATGACAATGAGAATACTTAAAAACATGATTCTGATATTCTACTATTTGCATTTGGAAAGTATCCTGAGAGTATCCTCCAAATACTTGTTCAAAACTTTGTGTTCTATGTTTAAGATTTTAAGTGTAATTTTTTTTTCATGTGTAATCAGCAGTGCAAAAATATTGTATTAGAAGAGATGCAAGTTCTATGAATTTTGATGTTAAGAAACAGGAGTCATTCTCTTAGAAAACCAGAACTGTAGAAGCAAATTGCAGAGTATACCTGTAATGTTCATAAATCTAATGACACAAAAAAATGCCTTGTCAGGGGTCTAGCACAGTGCCTGACAGTGGTTAGTGTTCTGCTCATTTTGTGTTAGTTGACTTTCTTAATAAATCACATTAATAAACTCATTAATTGAGATTACATTTCTATCATAAATAAGAAGAGCTAGTATATTTCAGGAAGAATTTTTAACCTGAGATGTAATCTGGGCTGAAGTTGTCACCCATACTAAGTTGAAGGATGTGCCTGGGCACCTGCTAGATAAAAATATCCCAGTCCATGAGTAGTATTCAGTGCATGCTTCACATTCAAAGAAACATAATCCAATAATCAAACTCTATTAAGTTCTAATATGGTGAAGTAGGCTCCTAATAGATCTATTCAGCTGCAGATAATAAGCACAATCCCTGAAAATTATATATTTTAAAAAACTCAAGCAAACCAACCACTTGAAGGATATAGGGTATGAAGAGAACCAGGAAGATGTCACAAAGTGATAGAAACTTGGACATAAAGACTAGTAGCATTGGGTACATTCCTTGTTAATATGACTTTTAGCTTGAGTTCACTCCAAATTCATGCCACATGTGGTATATAGAACTTTGACAGAAAAGATAGTCTCTTTGGCCTGAAGAAGACAGAGTTTAGGGCAACTGTAATTACTAAAAGGTGGGTTTGTAATCCTAGAAAGAAGAGAACCTAGAGAGAGGTCTCAACTTCTGTTTATAAATTCTTCTAAATCTCTGACTGATCCCTGAACCACACATATGGCAATCCACTCAGCTATGGAGAGAAAGAAGGAAACAAATTAGAGCTATTGCCCAAAAAAACACAGTATGAAGTTAGATTCCAATCAATGTAATTATCTCCTGGAACACTAAACAAAAAATGTCAACTATTTTTGAAGAATATAACAGAATCTAGTTTCTACAACACAAATGCAACACCAAATTTCTTGATATACAAAGAATGGAAAAATGCACATCATTCTTAAGAGAAAGGATAGCCAACAGAGGCCAACCACAAGATATTTGAGATGTCAGCACTGGAGGACAAGGACTTTAAAGCAACTATTATAACTTTATTAAGGAGATAAAGGAAAATATCATGGTAAACGGAAAGATAGGAAATCTCAGCAAAGGGAGAATACAAGCAAGAGTCAAATAGAAACTTTAGAACTGAAGTAATATATGACATAAAGCACACAAGCAAGAATACAAATACAACACAAGTAAAAGTAATTCTTCAATATAAATATTTTACCTGACATGTAAGAAGTAAAAAATATACATGTGGTAGGTTCAGGGGGAGAAAAGGATCAAAAATGAATCCTGTTTCTACCTTGGCACTGAGTAAATGATAGAGCTACTTATTGAGTGAGTAAATACAAGAAGAAGAGAAAGTTCAAGGTCTTACAGCATAGTATAAAAAAGACAAGAGGGAGACCACACACATACACATACTCCAACTTAAAGGTGCCCAAAGTAGTGAAAAAAAAAAGTTCTGTGGGGTGGAGGTATAATTTAGTGGTAGAACACTATCACTAGTATGCCCAATCCCTAGCATAAAAGAAAGAAATGGAAAGGGAAAGAAAAAGAGAGGAAAGGAAGAAATTAATTAACTTTGGAAAAGTTTTGGGATAGGACTTTGAATGAAAAATATGAGAGCATTCTTTATTCTAGCATCTGTAATTTTGGGGCACTTCCTAGGTGCTAGGATCCATTCTAGGTGCTAATGATTCAAAGTTGAAAATCCCAGTTTCTGATCTCAAGGAGTTCACAGTTCAGGAGAAGAGCTAACCCACCTGATACCATGTCTGGATGCTGAGCACTACAATTAAAGGGCGATGAAAGTCCTACAGCAGAGTCTAATGCCACATGGACATACATACTGAGCACTCAACATGACTGTGTAGTCGACCAATGCTATCAGCTCAAGCACCTGTCTCTTTAGAGGGCTTCTTCTGGCAATGGAAAACCCCTGAGAGAATCAGTAACACCCTTCCCTGTCCCATCTCTTTTAACCAATGATGTGAGGAGTTGGTAGATAAATAGCTCAGCAAGCTTGCCTCATGGTTGTGATTAGTAATGTTGCATTCTATATGTATCACCTAACTGCCAGTGAGAGTGAGTCCTAGTTGCTCGTGGTACAAACCTGATTAATTCACCCCAAGTCAACTTTGCTTCCTTCCAGCCCCATTCCTCTAATCTTCTGCTGGTGCTTTCTGAGGTCACTGCCCAAAGAAACTACTTTGCTCTCAGATTCTTGGCTGCTTCTGTGGTCGCTCTCAAACATGGTCATAGACTCTTTGGCCTTCCTCCTGTTGGGATATGGGATCCAGGTCCCCATTCCTGGGATATGGGTGAATTTGACCTGCAGAATAGTGGGAATAATGCTAAGTAACTTTTGAGGCTGTGTCAAAAAAGGGTCAGGCATCTTCTGTCTTGTTCCCTTGACCTCTTGCTCCTGGAGCCCTGAGTTCTTGCATGAACAGTCCTGCTGCCCTGAGGTGCCATGCTAAAGGAGCTATGTTAAGAGACCACATAGAGAGTCCCAAGAACCTAACTAGAGAGATACCCAATGAGCTCACACAGTCAGGTCCTTCCAGCCCAGGGGAAGGTGTGAGGGCAGAGGCCCTGATATCTGAGTCACTCCCAGGCCTTCTAGTTCTTTTAGCTGAATTCCAAAACATCATGGAACAGAGACAAGCTTTCACAACTGTGCCCCGACTGAATCCATAACCCACAGACTCCATGAGCATAACAAAATGGCGTTCCACACCACCAAGTTTTAGGATTGTGACCAGAACCCTGACCTAAGACAGTACTTTCACAGTGAAAACATCATGTACAAGTATGAGATAGTTAAAGAGTATGAAGTATCTCATTAAGGAAGGGAATTATTTTCTACTATGCAGAGATGATGTACCTTACCTAAAAAAGGTGCATATTCAGTATATATCTTCTCTTCCATAATAGGTATACTCTCGATAGATATTATTACCTAAGGAAATCAGCTCTAAGAAAGTTACAGTCAGAATTATGATAATAATTACAAAAATATTACCAAGAGGCCACTGGTTAATGTTTTTGGTAGCTTTCCCCTTAGTAATGGTGTTTGCTTGTTTTATCATGTATTTGGTTAGAAATACATGTGACTTGACAAAAGACATGGAACAGAGAGTTTGCCTGCATCCAGCTCTAGATTCTATCTGGTTTGAACATGTCATGACAGGCGGGGGTAGTTCTTAAGTAATTGGAAATGATTTCTGTGTTGGATATGATATCTGTCACATCCAATCACCTGGTGCCTGTTTAGGATCAGACACATGACAGCAGGTGGAAGTGTGACTTTTGATCCTGAAATGGCAACAGACCCTTATGTCTGCAGCTTCATCTGACAATTTTGGCAGCAAGGAAGAGGTCTGGAACCAGAAGCATCTGCCTCTGAGTTGGAAAAGCTGAAATAAATGGTTTTGTTAAAGGTGTTTCCTCCTATTGCTATCCAGTGAGCTCTCTGTGCCCATGCACTTAGACCCAAGCAAGGTTTTCAATTTTAGGGTCTCAGGATCTTCTGTCCATGACTTATTGGTGCTCCTAAGATGAAATTTGATTCAGTTCAATTCACTTCAATTCAAGAGACATTTATACAACTGTATTTTAGGAGAGTGTAGTTAGGTGCTGGGGATCTCAGAGGAGACCTGGGCAAGGTGTAGTTCATGCCCTCTGGACAGTCATTTTGCATCCTGATCATTAGACTGGTACCCCCTCGTCATATGAGAAGAATTTCTTCACACTGGATGAATTACAGTCATGTTAAAAACAAAAAGAAGAACAGTTTAAATATAGAAGAAGACATATGCCACTGTATATATTGCTGTGGGGAAGCATGTATTTTATAAAATTAGTGGAAACACAAAGACAATGCACAAAAATTTGTATACGGGTGAACAAAAGCAACTGTGGGACATAAGTAATTTAAGTAAAAAAAGGAAATGACAATCTGAACAAAATATTTGCAAGAAATGGTTAACATTAAGTGAAGAAGTCTTACCAATGAACTTAAAGGGCACCAGCATACCAATAGAATACAAGTGATCATCTCATCAGTAATTAAAGGAATACAAATAAAACAACAGATAGCAAAAAGGAGATGTCACATTATGCCTAGCATATTTGCCCAGATGTTTTGAGAGCAATATTACACAGTGGGGTGAAAGCAGCTGGGGTTGAATCTTTCACACACTGCTGGGAGGGACAGTAACTTCTGCCACACCTCTGGAGACAAAGGGACAGACTGGGTGAAGACTGAAGAGAAATTAAAGGTCTATTTATTTATTATTGAAGTGTTTATTAGTAACACTTCAATAATCTGTCCTAAGACAAAACTGATTAACTCAAAAATATTAGGTTAAAAAAAATCATCAAAATAAATTTTATTACAAAAGAAATCTAAAAACAATCTAAATGCCCTCCAAAAGGGCATGACTCAATAAATGTTTATATATGCATAATACAAAATAATTGCTAAAAGTTGTTTTTAAAGAATATTTGATGATATGGAGAATACTCTTGTCAAATGTTAATGAACAAAGAGGCTGGGGTTGTGGCTCACTGGTATGGCACTTGCCTAGCATATTGAGGCCGTGGGTTCAATTCTCAGTACTGCCTATAAATAAATAAAATAAAGGTCCATTGACAACTAAAAAAAATTATATACATATACATATATATGTATATATATAAATAAAATGTATAATATATATAATAATAAAAGAAAAATTAAAGGTCTAAGTTTACTAATATAATATATAATATGTTATATATAATGTTAACGAACAAAATAGAGAACAAATTTTATTAAGAGTTCGTTACCAATTTTGCACATGAACTTTTTAAACACTAGAAACATATACACCAAAAAATTCAGCACAATTACCTCTTTGTCATGAGACTATGGGTGATATTTATTTTCTTTGGTTTAACTATTTGGTATTTCCTAAACCTTTACCATGAACATTGAATTAGTTTTCGGTTGCTACATAACACACATTCATACACTGACTGCAGGTATATATTAAGGAGCATCCTTAATCTGAAAATCTCAAATGCTCAAAATCCAAAATTTGGGAGTACCTAACATGGCATCAGAAGTAGAAATTCTATACAAGAAACTTTGTTTCATGTTCAAAAATATTTAAAAAATGTTGTATAAAATTGCCTTCATTGTATGCATATAAGGTATATATGAAACAAGCAAATTTCATGCTTAAACTGCTTAGACTTGAGACTCATTACCAGATATCTCATCATGTTTATGTAAATATTCCAAAATCTGAAAAAAACCTAGACTGCAAAACACTTTGGATCCCAAGCATTTTGGCAAATAATAATCAATCTATAGCTTAAAGTGATATCACAAGTGATCTCTCAGTTTCTGTAGAGCAGAAGTCTGAGGTTGGCTTAGGGTAATTCTCTGCTTAAGGTCTCCAATTCTGAAGCATAGATCAACTGGGATGCACTCTGATCAGGACCACATGGTTCTCATGCATGCTCACCCAGGTTATTGGCAGAATCCAGTGTCTGTGGTTGCAGTATTGAGGCCCCTGTTTCTTACTGGCTGTCAGTCTGGCATAACTCTAAGCTTCTAGAAGCTGCCACAATTCCTTTCTAGGTGACCCGTTGGCAATTCATAACATGCATGCTTGATTTCTTGCAGTCAAGTCAGCATGTACAAATTGCCTCTTTTGTGACCAGCTGGAGAAGACACTCTGCTTTTAAAGGACTCATGAGATTTTTAAAGGCCCGAATAATACCCTTATGTCAAGGTCAACTGATCTGGAAACTTAATTACCTCTGCAAAACTCCTTCAAAGCAGCACCTAGATGAGAGTTTGAGAGAAAGCATGTGTCCATCAGGGGCTGGGAATCTTGGAGAATTAGAATCCTGCTTTCTGCCAAGCAGGTGTGATTAGGTTAAGCTTTGGGGACAGGCTCCTGAGGTTTTAATTCTGCTCTGATGAATTCACTTCTGGCAAGTTACTTAGCCTCTGTATACTTCAGGTATCTTATCTTTAATATGGGAGAATAATAATAGTAATTGTCTCAAAGAGTTGCTATAAAATCTGTTGCAGATTTAAATGTAATAATATTTGATTACTTAATTTGGCATGAAGTATAAGTATCAGGAAATATAGAGCATAATTAAAATCCACAAAATGAGTTAGGCAGAAAATAGTTTAACCAAGTACCTAAAACGAGATTCAGATGTTCTCATTATCTTTCTCTTTTCTTGTTGAAGGCTGGGAGGCTGTTAATTCCCTATTTCTGGGCCATCCTGCTTTGCAGCAAAATTCTTAAATAGATGGACAGGTCTGTGTGGCTCTGACCTCCTTCTCCTTCTCGATGCTCCACTTCTGTCTCCAGTAGAGAAAAGCATTTTATGCTTCCCCTTAGCTATGGAAACCTTGTTAAAATGCAAATATCATTTAAAAGAGAGAATACATGGAATAGTTTAGCATGGCCTGTGTTATTGTGGAACTTCTGTGATGGGACACTGAAAGAAAGCTATTATAGATGGGAATATTTTAATGTAGGATAAATAAGAAGAGCAAGGAGGTTCTCAGGTGAATGACTCACCCTTCTAGATATAAGAAGACCAAGAAAGTCTTGAGAATATCAATTTCATGAGGAAAAAATAGCCATGAGATAGAAGGAATAATAGGATCTCACTTCTAGAAAAAAACGGCTAACCACAGTGTTCTCTAATTCCTACAAAAGCAATTTCTGAGGATTGTCATACGATGTCTGTTGATCCGGTCGCATACTGCCTCACTGGCACATTTCCAGGCTGTGGAAAGTCCTGCTTCTGCTCTTTGGAGCCTCACAGGACAAGTATGGACCTGCTTCTCTAGGACAGTCCTTTGAGTCTTGAAAGCATGGGAAAGGGATGGAGAGATGCTAAAAGCAAACCTGGCCTGCTTTAGAGCCCAGCCTCTTCTCTTTCTACTCTAGGCAATTTATGCTCACTGCCTCCCAATCCTACACTTCATTTCTTCCACCTCCCCTGTTGCTGTTCCTCATTCTAGTGGGAGAATAAAATGACTATGTGCAGGGCAGAGTTATTTGAATTTCCTGAAAGGTGCCACATGCACAGCACAGTATCCTGGAGGCCACATTGTGCCACTTATTCCTGCCCTGAACCCAGAGCTAAAGGGAAGTAGATGGCCAGATGAATAAGGCCAAGTTCTCTGGTGGATTTCTCTGGATAACAGAGTACTGATATTCTTTAACACAGAGAATATATTCAGTAAATAGCTTTAAAAGAATGAGTGAGGCTATATTATAACACTCCTAAAGGTGGAATCTGTGACATTATGAATTACAAAATAATGATTCTCTTTTTGTCCATTGTGAATGCAGGCATTTGAATTTGAGTTGAGAAGAAAAGAAGATTATATTATAAAAATTATAGCACTATTGTTTTTAAAATACATTTATTATGCGCTAGGGATTCGTAGGTGATTCGTAGTCATGATTTCATGTCATCCCTAAACTGCCTGAGTGCAGGCACCAGGTATTTACTCTGTGTTGTACTCTCTTCAGTGTGCAGCATAGTGGCTGGTGTGTAGCAGTACGGGATGTCTACCATTTACTGCAGCAGAGATCTATGAAGCATCTCCTTTGTGTTGGTGCAAACTGACCAACAGACACTAAATACGTATTGCTGGAATCAAGGAATTAGCAAAGCACAAAAATGTGCAAAAATCCCAGCCCTCATGGAAAGTATTCTTTAAGAAAGAAGTCTGGATCTAGTCAATTCTGGGTCTGTCTCTGCCACTTTCACCATTGGACTTTGGGCAGTTATTTCGTATG
The DNA here is from genome assembly GCF_964194105.1 of Spermophilus citellus. Taxonomy (NCBI): domain Eukaryota; kingdom Metazoa; phylum Chordata; class Mammalia; order Rodentia; family Sciuridae; genus Spermophilus; species Spermophilus citellus. The sequence continues at coordinate 137,363,450 of NC_138182.1, read as the reverse complement.
TTGGGAAGTCTGTTTCCTCATGTGTAAAATGGACATGGTAATAATAGGGCATAGCTCTTGAAATGGCTTGAGAACAAAAGAAAAATGCTTAATCCCTAGTATGCTCTCAAAACATGACAATTATTTTTAAAACAGCCACCCTGTAAGTATTAATTGAATAAATATATGAATAATTTCCCCCAGTGATTTAGTTAGATAAGGAGTCTTAGCTCAAGAGGTTAAATATTTTGCTCAAGGTTGCATACGTAGTAAGTGGGAGAGCTGGAACACATGTCTAAGTCCATGGCCTTTCCATTCCATTGCTGTTAGTCTTCCTATTAATGGTGAAAGTTGACAGACAACAGAAGCCCACTGGGTATAATTCCTACGAGTAACTAAGGCTGGAGAACAAATGCATGTCACTTCTCAATAAAGGTGGGAAAGGGGTTAAAAATCATGACAGTCTCCATCAGGATCCAGCTGATGTGGGAGTGTCTAGCCTTGAAGCAGGGACTTGTGCCAGTTGGAAGCAGGCTGCATTCCTCATGTGACAGCTGGTCTCAGTGGCTAGGAATGTCTTAATGTTGGCACCACAGTTCATCCTGGAATCCCTCTGACCTGTCTCATAAATACACATCTGAAAAACTACAACCAAGGAAGCAAAGGAGAAATGTCACATTTGTGTTTTTATTTCCATAATTAGAGGGGGACATGGTTAGCTATGAATTTCCAGTTTTGTAATGCATGTTTAAAATATGCAATTCAATAAAGTAGTCATTAACTTCTGTGGATATTGTTTGTCACCAACTAGAGACCTCATCCTTGTAGGGTTTGGAGACATAGTTCCATTTATTTATTGTAGAGATAACAATGAATTGTTTTTAGGTTTCCTTTAGCCTCATCTGTAGTGCCACCTGCCCCAGGATGACTTCTCTGATTTATTCCTTCATCATGTATGTCTACAATTTAACACATATTTTCTAAACACCTATAGCCGGACTATGTTGGAAATGTTTGGACAAAGTCTGTGATCTTATGGGATTTGCATTCTATAGGGGAGATGTACAGCAAATAAACTCACAAGCAAGTAAATTAAGATAACTTCAGAAAGTGATCCTTTCTGTGGAGTGCTAGATTGCATCGTGATGCCTTTCTAAAGTGGCATTTGAACTGAAGCCTGAATTTGAAAACAAGTAGCATGGATAGAGCTAAAGGGAGAAGTGTCCTGAGCAGAGGGAAAGACTGGTGAAAGGAAGGGACAGGAGGTCTTTGTGCCTAGATCTCAGGAAGTGGGGAGAGCGGCACAGAGAACAAAGAATGGAGGGACCAGATGAGGCAGGAACTTGAGGGGTGTGGATTCCATTCTAGGTGCAAGGGTGAGTCCTCTGTACACTAAGCATGGACACACGGCATGATGCAATTTGTTTCTTTATATTTGTAAGAGAACTCTGCAGAGTGAAGAATGGATTGTTGTAGACATAGAGGTAAATGGAACTGAGAATCCAGAAATAAACCCTCACATTTACAGTCAGTTGATCTTCAGCAGTGTCAATACAATTATTTTGGGGGAAAATAGACTTTTAAACAAATGGTTCTGGGACAACTGGATATACATAGAGAAAAGATGAAGCTGACCTGCTACGCCACACTGTATACAAAATTTAACTGTAACTGGATCAAGGCCTAAATTAGAATAGCTAAAACTAAAATACTCTTAAAACATACTGGTAGGCTGGGGATGTGGCTCAAGCAGTAGCGTGCTCGCCTGACATGCGTGCTGCCCGGGTTCGATCCTCAGCACCACATACAAAGAAAGATGTTGTGTCCGCTGAAAGCTGAAAAATAGATATTGAAATTCTCTCTCTCTCTCTCTCTCTCTCTCTCTCTCTCTCTCTCTCTCTCTCTCTCTCTCTTTAAAAAAAAAACATACTGGTAGCTTCAAACATTTGTTTTGGCGCCAATGTTATATGACAACAAAAGCATATGTGAGAAAGGAAAAATAGGTGAATTAGGCTTTGTCCAAATTAAAACTTGTGTATATTAAGGGGCATTATTAAGGAAGTAAAAGAACAGCCCACAAGACTGGAAGACATATTTGTATATCATTTTTCTGATATAGGACTTGTGTCTGAAATCTATAAAGAATGTTTACAATTCAATAACTTGAAAAAAATTAAATGAAAGAATTTCTATTTGCTAAAGAAGATACACAAATGGCCGATATATGTATAAGAAAATATTCTCAGCACCATTAGCCATCAGGAAAATGTAGATCAAAATCACAATGGGAGACCAGTTGTCATAAAGTGTGTTGGTTATGGCTTCAAAAAGATAGGAAATAATAAGTGTTGGTTTAAATATGGAGAAAATTAGAATCCTGTACACCACTAGTGTGGATTCAAAATTGTTTAGCCACTTTGGAAATCAGACTAAGGGATTTCTCAAAGGCTAAGCATCAAGTTACCGTGTGATTCGGCAATGCTTAGGTATGTACCCACCCCTAGAAATGTACTTCTTTAGGTAAGTACCTAGGATAAATTAAAACAGTATTTTCACAAGTATTTATATAGATTTTTTTTTGTAATACCCTGAAGAGCAAACAACCAGCATGTTTATCTGATGAATGGATGCATCGAATGTGGTATATGCATGCAATGGACTATTAGTAAGCAATAAAAACAAATGAAGTGTGGACACATGCTTCACCATATACGAACCTCAAGAATCATTATCTAAGTGAGAAACAGCCAGTAAACACAGGAGCACACATTGTTTCTACTAATCATCCAAAACTGGCAAACATATAGAGACAGTGGATCAGTGGTTGCCTATGTGTGGGGGATATGGAGGTTTGAGGCATTATGTTTGAGGGGTGTGGGTTTCATTCTGATATAAAGAAATGTTTAATGTTAATAAATTGCCTATGTTAATGGATGCTCTACTTTATAATAAAGCCCTTAATTATAAATTTTAAGTAGGGGAAATTGTATAGTAAGTGAAATGTATCTTAATGAAACTGATTTTTTTTTAAAGAGTAGATTGTCACCAGAGCAAAATTAGAAACATGAACTAATTAGGAGGCTATTATGTTGTCCAAATGGAAGGTGATGGTGGCTTGAATAAGGGCCATCCAGTTTCCTCAGTTATTTCTACCAGGCTGAAGTAAATGCTCCTCTCATTTATTCCCAGGTGTCATTAATACTTACCACATTGCACTGAAATGATCTGTATAGCTATTTCTCTCCCTTACTACACTGTAAACTTCTAATTAAACACTTTGCTTCAATTTCATGTTTTGGTTGCCTATACCAGAATATCTACCCATAATCTGAATTAGGGTGCAGTAATTTGACCTTAGCCAACAACTGATGATGTTAAAAATGCATCAGCTGTCTCTGCAATGTATAAAGTTGAGTGTAATGAAAATTGTATTGAACCAGTCTCATTTTCTCCCATGCACATCTTTTTCTAAAATTGATTGCAGGGTGTTTACATGAAGAAGGAGGATAATCCACAAAAAGGAAGTTGGAGGGTCAGAGTGAAAGGGAGTGAATGTAACACTACTATCCCAATATAGACAACATGATTATATGTATGTAGAAAAATCTCAAGAAATTTACAGAAGCAGCTCCAAGGACTCATAAGTGATATTAACAAGGTTATGACTACCTGGAGATTACATAAAAATGAATTATATTTTTATAAATAAGCCACATATAATTGGAAGTTTTAAAATTTTAAATACTGTTTACAAAAGTAATCCAAAATGGAATACATAGATATAAGTCTAAGAAATCATCTACAGCATCTCTATGGTGAAAATTACCCAAAATATTGGATGAGAGAAATAAAAAATAAATAAATGTAAGTACTTACCATATTCATGAATTGGGATACTCAACATAAAATAAGTCAGATTTTTTCCAAATTCATCTATAGATCAGATGAAATTCTTACGAATATACCAACAGTTTTTTTAATTTATAAAGACTTGCTTATTCTAAAATTTATATGTAAAGACAAAGATCTACAAAAGCTAAAACATTTGAAAAAGAGAAATAGAAGGAATTATGCTATCTGAATTTAAGTTGTGTATATATATATATATATATACACACACACACACACACACACACACACACATATTTATCTATCTAAATTTGTGCAGAACAAAGTTTGTAGTAATCTCTTTTGAGGTCCAAGAGTATGACATTGGTATCAGTTTCTGTCAAGATAGCATCACAAGGCAGGATCCTGAAAGAGAGAGAGAAGAAGAGTGAGAGAGGTTACGTGAAAAGAAAGGAACAAGAAAGGAATGGAGGGAGTCAAACTTACAACCAGGAAGTTAACAACCCAGCCTTGCAGTAACTATTCTAGGCCAGGGAAAGCAAGAACGAACTTCTGTACTCCTGTGAGAAAAAATCTTTAATGCTAAATATCTCATCACTACACCTTATAGTCTGTACCGCCATGGTGCCATTACATTGGAGTCCAAGTTTCCAGTATGTGAACCTTTGGGGGACAAACTATATCCCAACCACAGCATACACACACTAAAGTCAAACTCTTGTCCCTGAGTTATGGAAAAGTGGCCCAGGTGGGCCACAGTCAGTGGACACACCTGCTCCACAGAGTACCACAGACCAAACTCCTGAGCATCCATGACAACATCAACCTCCTCCTTCCTGACCAATGGCAAGAAAACGGAAATGGGGCAGACCTGAATGGAAGTTCAGATTCAAGAGTTAACCAGTAGCATATATACCTTTCTAAATCATGACTAGCATAAATTTGGAGCAAAATAGCATTGACCCAAATGCTATATAAACACCTAGATGAGCATACTCAGGTGGTAACCTGCTATGGGGTCTCCTCTTGGCCTACAAGAGTTCTGTTTCTATTCTTTACCCTTGAATGAATCCTAATCCTTTCACTCTTGCCTTCTATTGTCCTATGAATTTCATTCTTCAGATTCGTGAGACTAGAACCTGGAAAGAAGTTGGTGGTAAGCTGCTGGGGTATTGCAACATGGGAGAGCTTATCCTCTAATTTAGAGCTGCACTACTGATAACTGAAATGTGCCACTCAATGGCAGCGGAGAAGAACCAGGTTTTGCTAGCTGCTATCATTAACTGTTAATGCTGAAATGGACTTTCTTGGCTACAGTGAGGCCTGTGGCTTACACAGACTCCACCTGCCAGCCAAGTGGAGAATTGAGTTTTATCTCAAAACTCTGATATCAACACTAATATGGCTTCTGGATTTTCATTAAATACTCTGTGTATAATATATATGCACAACTCAGTGGTCTCTGAAATATTTACAGAGGGGTGCAACTATCATCTTACTCCAACACTGGAAGATTTTCATTACCCCCAAATAAAGCTGATGCCCATTAGTGCTCACTCTGCATTGCCCCCTACTCTGGCCAATTTAGTTTATACTAAGGTGCAAAAAACAATATAGGGGGAGAAAGAGTAGGCATTTCAATACAAAATGAACCTTGACTTAAACCTCATACCTTCTATAGTGATTTAATCAATGTGAATCACCAATGTAAATGTAAGTTATGAACTAAGAAAAATTTTTATAAGAAAACATAAAAACATTCTTCAGGGTATGGAGTTAATTAGAGATCTTAAGTCTAACAATTAATGAATGGTCCATAAAAATTTATAAATTTTACTTCATAAAAATTCAAAACCTTTGCTCTGTTAAGAAAATGAAAGACAAACCAGAGATTGAAAGAAAATATTTGTAAACCACATATCTGACCAAAGTTTTGTATCCAGAATATAAAAAAGAATTTCCACTAAAATACTAAGTAAATAAAATGGGCAAAAGACTTTACATTTTACCAAAGAGGATGTATAAATGGTAAATAAAAAAAATAAAGGCTGTGAAACATAATCATTGAGGATATAAAAGTAACCTCCAGTAGGTGAGTTACTTAACTATTAGAATGACTGAAACAAAAATACTGACAACATCAAATGCTGACGAGGACGTAGAGCCACATGAACTCTCTGACATTGCTTTTGGGAATGATACATGATGGGCCACTTTGGGAAAAGAGTCTGGCCATTGAATATATGACACATTTGTTCCACTCCTTTGTACTCTAGTGAAACAAAGTTGTGTGATCTCATTACAAGTTGTCCAAGAATGTTTATGGCCTCTTGGTTCAAATGGCCTCATACTGGAAACAACGCAGTGCCCTTCAGGGAGTGGATGAGTAAACGAACTGGTGCATCCCGCACAATGGAAGCCAGGTCAGCAATAAAAGAAAGCACATTGGTAAATGGAACAATTTGGATGGATCCCCAAGGTATAATTCTAAGTGAAAAATGCTGTCTTAAAGGTTTCATTCTGTGAGATTTCATTTATAGGACATTCTTAAAATGATGAACTACATTGAGGAGCATATCAATGGTTTGCAGGGGTTACTATTAGGGCAAAGTGTGGCTACCAAGAATAGCACGAAGGAATCTGGAGTGGGATAGAAGTGTTCTTTCTGTATTCTAATTGTATTTCTTATGAGAATTTATACACGTGATAACATTTCTAAAAGTTTTACACAGAGAGGTCAATTTTCCAGTAAATTAATTTAAAAAAATCAAATACAAAGATAAAACAGCTTTCTTTTATCTTAAGGGATCTGAAAACATCTGTCCTGGCTCTACTACCCATGATTAGGGCAAATTTACAATGAACTCTTAGCCTCGGTTTTCCAATCTGTCAAGTGGAAAATTAAAGCGCTCACACCTGCAGGGGACCTAGTGCAGTGTCTGGCACATTGCAGGAGCTTTGTAAAATTCAGTTGTTGGTTCTGCTGCTATTTCCACTGCTCTGTCCTACTTTCTACCTTACGGAAGAGGGCAATCTCGATGGAGAAAAATATCGCCTTGTATTTTAATCCCTAAAATTGTCAATGTCAGGACGTTTTGAGAAGCAGCCATAGAGAAGCAGCTCTGTGAGGTTTTATCCTGACATTTTATCCCTGGGTCAGGAAGGCCATATTGCTCACCAGGGCTCTCAATAAGCAAGAGTCCATGGTTCTGTGACACCCCAATACGGTTCAGTTAGCTCCATCTAGACGCTGAGCCTACTGTGCCCGGTTGGTTAAAATCTTCTGAGAGATCCTGTGGTACTTTATTCTGAAGATGGTTTCTAAAAGCTATGGGAATCACCATTGCTACCACATGCATATTCCAGCATGGCAAACTTCCAGACTTTTCTGCCAATATCTCACAGCCATAGAAATCAGGGTTTTTAAATGTCTGGATTTCCAGTTCTTTTTGTTCAACTATTGGCATTGAGAGCCCAGGACAGCTTTATGGGTAAGTGCCTGATGTTACTGATAATCTATAATGGATAGAGCTGGGATCCCTGATTGAGCATGTTCCATCACTTAAGTTAATAGAAGAGCTTTATCAGATGCCGCTCATCTTTGCCATCTGAATTGTAGTCCAGTTTTCCCCACCATCTCTGAGCTGGCACATTCCCCACTACCTGCAATCTCCTGAGCAATAGCAGCTCTCCAGGAGACAGCAGAGGGTCAGTTCTGGGGCCAACCTGTTATCATCTAATCAACTCTAATAACCCTGCCTGCTTGCCTCTTGAGAGCTGTATTAAATAGAGCCTCCTGGTGTATATGTTAGAAATTGTTTAGAAACACATCTCTGATGGATGGGTCGGCTGAGAGGATGAAGTGACTGGCTATAGAGAAGGAAGTGACACAGCCACGGACAAGCTTTTTGTCTCCCTCTGGCCTCAGTTTGCACAATTGTAGAAAATATATATGAAAACCGAGGGCCTTGGATCAGATGAAATCTAAGGTTGCTATGAATTTTAATATTTCAGTACTCTGATTCACACACTCTGTCCTTGTTCTTTTAGAAAGTTCCTTGCATTCTAAACCTTAATTCTGAACTCTTAGGGGGTTCCCCCCCAAAAAATAATGGTGATCATTTAAATTGAATTATAAATATTATGATCTTGGTTGCATAATTTAGCATGACTATAAAGAAATTAGGTCATCATGGTTATCAATAAATTAACATTGATTAGGGATTTACTGTCCAATGAAGATTTCATGCAAATCATGAACTGCAGAGCTATGGAGAGCTGCAGAAATGCATTTTCATGTCAGAAGTAACTGCAATAACAAAAGATTAGGTAAAGGTGTATATAATGTCTACAGGGAGGTGGAGGAGGAGGAAGATTGATGGTGATTCAAAGGTCAGAGGAGAAGGACACAATTTACTAACCTCCGGTGACATACAGTCACAATCACACCCCCCTTCTCCCTTTGTGATTTGTCCAGAACATGCTAGCTGGCCGCCATTCAGATCCACTCTGGAACTAGAGAGACTGGCACACAGAGATGGCATCTTTAAATGAGAAGGTAGTGGGTGAGGGTACTTGCTGTTGTTTTAGGAGAACACATATACTCATGTGCACAGCTCCGGGAAACAGGGTATTAGGGAGGGAGATGGGATAAGTACACAGCCCAGAGTGGACAACTAGGTCTGATGTGTTTTCTTCAGTGTCAGTAGTGACCCCACATCCATGAACATAGACCCTTCCCAGACACTACTTGCACAACTGAGTCAAATCCTTGCCCTCTACTCACTGTTCAGCTGGGACTGCTGGAGGATCAGTGTAGTTTGACTTTTTGGGGGCGGGTATGTGCCAGGGATTGAATTCAGGGGCATTTGACCACTGAGCCACATCCCTAGCCCTATTTTGTATTTTATTTAGAGACAGGGTCTCACTGAGTTGCCTAGTGTCTCACTATTGCTGAGGCTGGCTTTGAACTTGTGATCCTCTTGCCTCAGCCTCCTGAGCTGTATAGGCATGCACCACCATGCCAGACAGTGTAGTTTTAAGAACATGGAACTTGCTGGAAGATGAGAGGTTGGGTCTTGACTTATTTACCAATTATATGGTCATGTTAACCTCTGCCATTCATTCCTTTATTATTTGATTGAGCAAGAATATGTTGGATTCCTGCCATGACATGCATTACTACTTACTTAATTACTACTTTAATAGTGGACCCTTTACCAGGTTAGGTAAAAGTGTATGTAACGTCTACCTGTATGTGAAAGCTGTTTACCAGACTTTTCTCAGTACTATGATGAGGTCTGAGTAAGGCTTTGGAATGATACAGCATGGGCTTCATCCCCAGCTCTACTAGTGTGTATCAGGCCATAGGCATTTACGTGGATTATGACAGTTCATTCTCACAGCATCCTCAAAATTGTTATTATTGTCTCCATTTGGCAGATTGGGAAGTTGGGGTTCATATTAGTTGGGTGATTTATTCAAAATCATGGAGTGAGTGATGAAACTAGGTCAGTTAGTTCAGAGTTTTACAATTTAACTAAGATATTACACAGCATCTGTTGATTTGCTCACCTAAAAATATAGACACTACTATCTATCTAAATGCATTTCATAAATTTGGATGAAATTTTTTAGTAAAATAAGGGCATCAATAAATTCACTCTTATAACAGGCCTGCTGGATGGTGAAGGAGAAATAGCACCAGGGGGGCTACGACCTTGCCCCACATGTGGCCCTTAGAGGTGTCCCTTCAACCCTTTGAATCTCTTTGGCCTCATTTGACAAAAGAGAGGAATCTAGGTCCATGCTGCTTCTCTGGAAGGTTGTCATAAAGATCAGAAAGAGCTGTGAGAGTGAACAGCTCTGTATACTGAAAAGGACTATGAGAATGTAAGATCTGTATCAATATCCAGTGACATTTATATTTTGATAGGCATCATATGGAGTCTCAAGATGTTCTTTATTGTAATCCCATGTTTATTTATGCCTGGGAATTTGAATCTTGTCTTCCTAAGAAGCAAAGTTAAGCAGAAGGAGCGTAGACATCATTGTCTCACAGAACAGTGGAGTTGCAAGGTGGTTTAGAAACTGTAGAAAGCATTAAGATGCAGTTGCTGGGTCCTAGGATCCAGATTTCAAATTTGCTAGCTCTGCACTGGGGTGCAGGAGTCTACTCTGCTAAACACACACCCAGCCCTGGTTAATTCTCACTCAAGCAGGACCCAGTCTGATTTTGTGACGATCTGTGTTTTTATAAAGACCTTCCCTTTACAGAATGGACATGGGAGCACCTGATATTTAGGGAAACACTCTTCCTGAAGAGTTTCTTGAAAATTCACTAATCTACAAGTTGTTGTGTTAGTTGTGTTTTCTTTTCTTTCTTTCTTTCTTTTTTTTTTTTTTTTTACTGAGTGTGTATTTTTGTGCCAAGAATTCTTCCAGTACGGAAGATAGAGCTGTGCACGGTAAAGTGCTTGACCTCATTTAACTGATATTCTAATAGGAGCAGATGGACAGTAAAGCAATAAGCATGTCAATAATTGGTACAATTGGTTATGGTATGAAGGGAAAGCAGATGAGTGGAAGAAAATTAAGTTGGATAAGGGGATAGAGAGCTAGAGGCAGGGCTGATCTCAGACTGATATTCCAGTTAAGGCAGTGAGAAATTCTGAGGGAAACTGAAGGAAGGTACTTTTGGGGAAGAGTAGCTTTGTAAGACCAAGTGTGCATGACACATAGGCCAGAGGGGGTTGATGAACAGAAAGTAAGAGACATACATTATTTTAGTTTCAAAATTCTGTACCAGCTCCTAAGTTCCTAATGTAAGCTGGCATTCAAAGCCCTCTACAATCTGGCTCCAATACCTGCATCCATCTTTTCCCTACTACTCTCTAACACTGAGCTCACATCAAGCCCACCTCCTGACTTTGCATGGTCTTTTTTCTGGTCTTTTATGCCCTGAAGGTTCTCTAATGTTCTCTAAGGAAGTGATCTCAATGAGGGCTAGTTTTGTCCCAAGGAATGTCTGTCAATGTATCCATGCTTTCTGGATTGTCACAATGGGTGGTTCTACTGATATGCCATGGACAGAGGCCAGGGCTGCTGTATATATCCTCCAGGACTCAGGGCATTTCCCATAACAAGGAACCATTTGGCCCCCTGGTTAGTACTTCCAAAGTTAGAAACCCTGGTCTAATGATTCCGTATTCTTCAAATTTGAGACCTCTTTTGTGCATTTTCCTGAAGCCCCAGATTCTACCCCACAGGATCCTCTCCAAATTGTGTGGCTCTTACATCACACTTTTTTGTCATTCTATCTTTTCTGATATAATTATGTTCCTGAGTTTTTGAATGATACAGCATGGGCTTCATCCCCAGCTCTATCTACCTATGTGATCTTAGGCACCTTCTCCTTATTTATGAAGCAGGAAAAATAGCAACCCTTACCACAGCCACGGGTGGGAGAACTAAATGAGCGAGTGGGTGTCAATGCCTTGCCATTGATGACTGCAACAGAACTTAGCAAATAGTAATTATCATCATAGCAATTGTTTAATTTCCTGGTGTATATGACCCTCAAAGGCACAGATTATATCTTACAGTTTTATTTTATGCCCCTTTGTATCTGCAAAGCCAGATAAACAAGAGCTATTTGCCAGACTTCTCAGTACTATGGTGAGATCTGAAAAAGGCTTTGGTATCTTTCTCAAATGATGGGCTCCAAAATTGGGAGCCCAGGGTAAGCAGGGTTCCATTTGAGGCAATGAACTACTCCCCCAGGTAGAGTTAGCTTCTTGATCTAGGACAACTCTATCTCTGGGCTGTATCTGAGTTTCAGGGGTAGTTTTTCCTCTTTTATGTGTAAAGATAAGGATAGAAAAAGAAATAGTAAGAGCAGAAAGTTAAGCCCAGGCTGAACCTGATGAGCAACACAGCCATGTGGGGGGGGGGCATTGGTGGAGGAAGCTGGTGGGAGATGATCCTGCTGGGTTGTAATTGTGTCTGGACGAATAGATGTCTCTTTCTCTCCTTTCTCTCCTTCTAAATAACTTGTTGCATTTCCAACTTGCAACCTAGAGAGAGAGAGAGAGAGCAGTAAAACTAGATAAGCAGAGGCTAACATCTTTGTGCAAGAAAATGCATATTTCTCCATTGCCACCTAATTGATTACTTAAGAAAGTCAAGATCTTCATTCATAGAACCCACTTAAATGCGAAGATACTTTCAGAGCTTCAAACTGTGACCCTTCCCCCACCATAGTAACTCGACTTCTGAGAACATCAGGAAAGCTAGGCCTTTTTTTTTTTTCCCCCTTCACTATGAGTAGAAACAAGATACAAAAGTGGGTGGTGACTGGGAAGGATTTTATTATTTGAATATGTATACTCCAACTGTAGTTGCTTCTTTTCAGTTGTGAGAACATAGTGTGCTACTACCCACTATGGGGTCCCGACTCTTATTCCCCCATCTGCCTCTCTTCTGTGAAGCTTGCTCACCCTTGAGCCACAGTTGAAATGTGTTTTTTTTTCAAGGACAACTTATTTCACTTTCCTGGCCCAGATGTAGTTTTCCTCTCATACAATTCCATCACACCACCCGCTGTTTCTTAACACCGACCATAACTGAAATACCTGTAAGATCTATTTCCTAAGTCATAAGCTCTAAGAAGAGCAATATCCAAGACCATCCTATAGATTGCTCCCTTTCTGTGCTCACAGTGGTACCTAGAACATAGTAGTCTCACAGTAAATATTTATGGAATGGATCAAGGAAGTAGAAGATAAAACTCAAGTATTTAAGACCAACTTTGTCACTGACTTGGCATGTGTCCTAAAAATATCTGGAGTTACAAACATTTCATGTGCAAGGTTGCATTTAACCAAGTGAGGAGGTGGGTACTCTTTATGATTCACTTCCTATATCTGGGAAAGTTAAAGCTCAGAGAGGTTAAATATTGGGTCTAAATTTATACAGCATGCAAATCATCATGCTATAGCAATGTCTCAGTTGCTACCCTTCACATGAAGGTGTTAGGCTTAATAACTTCTGAACTTCTTTCTATTCATATTTTAAAAGAGCAATTCTAGAATTAAACTAGCACCAGTGGGAAAGCATGGCCAGGGGCTGGGTGGGGACAGACGTAGAAAGAAAAGTTCAAAAATGACTTTTAATGACGTAGGTCTAGGGACATGAGAGGCAGGGATAGGGGCAGCAGAAAGGACGAGTCCTACCTACGAAAGGTGATGCGTCTGATCTCCTTCCAATTTATGTAATGAATTAAATGACTTTAGCCAGCATTAGCAGCTGGCATAGCACTTGCTTCACAAGATTTGACAAAGATCAGGCAGGAGTCAATAGTTTGCTAAAAGCTAAATGATACATTCTGAATGTGGCATCTCATTCAGTCACTCTCACTCTCCCCACCGCCCCCATCTATTTTTTTTCCTTCCTTTTCTGTGGGATTTCTTGCTGTCTGACAGCAAGCAAATGAGCTATGTCCAGTGAAGAATGAAAGCACAGCCCAGTACCTTGCTTTGCTCACTGACTCTGTGTAATCGTGCGTGGCTTCCTGAGTAATCAGAGAAGACCTCGGCTGGGAAGGAGGAATGTGCAGATTCTCCAGCTCTCTTGATGGTCTCCATCTGGCTTCGGAGGAGTTTGTTTTCAAGGAGGCTATTGTAAGCAAGGACAGTAATGATGTTCAGGGGCAAGATGAGAGGGAGTCACCAAGAAAATGGGCAAGTGGGGCTTCCCTGGGATCTCTGGTCTGACAGCACAGGCAGCTGGGAATGTGGACTCCTGGACCCAGCTGCCAACGCAGCTCTGTCACCAACTCTGTGAACTTGGCACACTCACTCTCCTGGGCTCAGGGCTTCCCATCTATAAGGAAAAGTTACAGGAGTGATATGGGGGCTCAGAGGCTTAATTATTGTTTGCAGAGGTCTTAGATATTCTTGGATAAATGATATAATCAAGGTGCCATGCAAAATATTACCATTTTCATGTCAGTTAGCAAGATGGCTTACACCTCTCCCTGAATATTGGGCGAGCCTAATCAAAGAGGAATTGTAAATATAGGAAAGTAGAAATGGGAAGCTGGCAGATGGGCAGTCCATAGAGATAGCAGCTTTGCAGTCTCATTGACTGCCCTGCAATTTTTTTTAAAAAAAATTCCTAGCATTAGCTACTGTGGCAGATTAATGGCCAGACATTATTTTTCTCTCTATAAAGAGATGAGGTGTGTTTCCCCTTCCTTTGAATCTGGGCTTCAACAAGTAGAGGATGGTGGAAATGACATTAAGACAAACTAATCTTTAAGAGAGTTGGCAGCTTTTCCTTGGTTTCTGGGAGCCATAGGCCACCACGTAAAAAGCCCAACCAACTTTCGGGAGCAATCAGGTGTCCCCTTGTGCACACATGGAGAATAGTCACCAAGGTACCAGGTATGTGGGTGGAGACTTCTTGGATCTTTTTGGAATGTTAGGCAAGGTAAGCTGCCAGATAAATGCTACTGGGTGACTCAGGCAGTGCCACATGGAGCATGATAGTCACCCAGCCAAACTTTGGCAGCATCCCTGGTCCACAAGCTAAGATAGGGTAATTTTTCAGAAAAGAAAAGATAACTAGCAGAGTTGCTTACCCACTGTGTACCAGCCAGTATGCCTTATTTACATTTCACTCTAAAGTGAAGTGTAATTATTTTAGATTTACACATGAGGAAATTAACTCCTACATGGAGCAAGCAACTTAGAATGAGCTTGAATTTGAATCCATGTCTGTATGAGGTCCGAGACCACATGAAGGGGGTTTCCATGGCAACTCCTGCCCCCACTGGATCATCTTTCCTGAGGATCCCTTGGTGCATGAGGTATTTACTTTAATTCTTTATTATTTTGTGCTGAGAATTTACCAAATTCCATCCTTAAGCAAGCAGAGCAGAGCATGTATCCTTCAGTGATCAAAAATAAGAATTAGCTCTCTGATGTTCAAGAGGTGATCACTGGCTAATTCTCTATGCTAGACTTTTTGCTTTATCTCACTTAATCTCCACCATGATCTATGAGAGAGATCCCACCACTGGTGTTCATTTTATAGATTAGTCCCAAGATCACTGAGCTGGCTCATCTCAGGTTGGGATTGGACCCAAGGGTCCAGTTATGACAGATACTCTGGGTATGTGTATCCTGCATAATCAACTATGTTCAAACCCTCTTGGTGTAGTCTAGCTAACAGTGAGGGACTTATTTCCATAGATTCTGGGCAGATTGCTGCTTGTCATTCCCAGGTCAGTCATTTGTTTCTTCAGTGGCCTGAAGGGACACATTGCTGAGGGAAGAGATCCTCTGTTCCTGATCTCCTCCAGCCAGTTCCCAGAAGTCACAGTGGACATCAGGAGGTGGCTGGTGTATGCTGACCTTGGCTCACTGGAGACTAATGAACCTAAATAAGCCCATATAATTTACTCTTGGTAGGGGAGTTATGTTATTGTCCTGTGGTCTGAGAGCTACAGGGACATTCAGATATGACTTATTTCATTTGTAAATTTCAAATAAATAAAAAAATTTTAACATTCTCTTCTGGATGTTTCTCAGACCTCATCCCCACCATATCCTCCCCTTTCTGCTTCAAGATGGCCAGATTTCTCTTTTGTACATGTGCCAAGTTTGGAGTTTGACCTCTGCTCACAGCCTTTGTGCTTGCTGTTCTTATACCTGGAAAAAAACTCTTCTTGCAAATCTTCCGGGGATTGCGTTTTTTTTTTTTTTATTTGATCATCACTTATAGAACACTCACTATGTGCCAAGCACTATTCTGAGCTCTCATTGAATCCTTACATGGTTCTGTGTACAAACTGAGGCACCATGAAGTTAAGTCACAGGGTTAAAGTTAAGCCCAAATTTTGCACAGCTGATAAATTATAATGCCAGGATTGGGACCCAGACAGTGGCTCAAGAGCCCATGTTTGTGTCGTTGTTGTTGTTCTTTGTAGTTCTACATGACAGTAGAATGTATTTTGACATATTATACATACATGTAGTATAACTTGTATAACTTACCCTAATTAGAATCCCATTCTTGTGGTTGCACAGGATGTGGAGTTTCACTGGTCATGTATTCCCATATGAACATAGGAAAGTTATGTCCCATTCATTTTACTGTCTTTCCCAATCCCACCCCTCCCTTCTTTTTATTCCCCTTTATCTAATCCAGTGAATTTCTATCCCCTCCCCTTTATTGTGGGTTAGCATCCACACATCAGAGAGAATATTCAGCCTTTGGTTCTTTGGGTCTAGCTTATTTCACTTAGCATGATAATCTCCAGTTCCATCCATTTACTGGCAAATGCCATAATTTCATTCTTCTTTATGGCTGAGTAATGCTTCATTGTGTATATGTTCTACATTTTCTTTATCCACTCATCTGTTGAAAGGCATGGTTTTGTTCCATAACTTGGCTATTATGAATTGAGCTGCTATAAACATTGATGTGGCTGCATCACTCTAATATACTGATTTTAAGTCCTTAGGGTAGGTACCAAGGAGTGGGATAACTTGGTCAAATGGTGATTCCACTCCAAGTTTTCTGAGTAATCTCCATACTGCTTTCCATAATGATTGCACCAATTTGCAGTCCCACCAGCAATGTGTGAGTGTACCTTTCCCCCACATTCTTGCCAGCATTTATTGTTACTTGTATTGTTGATAATTGCCATTCTGACTGGAGTGAGATGGAATCTCAGTGTAGTTTTAATTTGCACTTCTCTAATTGGTAGAGATGTTGAACATTTTTTCATATATTTCTTGACTGATCATATTTCTTCTGTGAAGTTCCTGTTTAGTTTCTTAGCCCATTTATTTAATTTTTTTTGGTGTTAAGTTTTTTGAGTTCTTTGTATATCCTGGAGATTAACGAAGAGTCCCCGCAACACACACTTTTTTAGTACTGGGGATTGAACCCCAGAGGTGCTTAACCACTGAGCCACATCCCCAGCCCTTTATTTTATTATTTTATTTTTTTCTTCTAATTTGTTATATATGGCAGCAGAATGCATTACAATTCATATTACACATATAGAGCAAAATTTTTCATATCTCTGGTTGCATAGAAAGTATATTCACACCATTCATGTCTTTATACATGTATTTAGGGTAATGATATCCATCTCATTCCACTATCTTTCTTACCCCCATGCCTCCTCCCTTCCTTTCCCACTCTTTTTTATTTTATTTAGAGATAGGTTCTTGCTTAGTTGCTTAGGCCCTCACTATGTTGCTGAGGCTGCCTTTTAACTCACGGTCCTCCTGCCTCAGCCTCCAGAGCTGCTGAGATTATAGGCATGATCTTAACTGACCATATGCTATATCTTCTTCCCAATATTCAGGCCTCAGTTCAAGGTCACATTACACTGTTTCATATTCTCCACAGCACCTACCACTATCTTAAGTGAGCCCCCTATTTGCATCTCTGTGGTTGGTTAGTAATCTGTGCCCCTTCCCTGGGCATGTGTGCTTCATAAGTGCCTATACCTCCATTTGTTCTGTGTACTGCTACATTTTAGTGCATTTGGTGGGTAAATGTACTATAGTAATCCATGTTGCTTTGGATCGACTCACAAAATCAGGTAACATTTTGGGTGAAATGTGATCGGACAGAAAGATGGCCCCAAATCCAATCTGATTCCTTGCCACTTTTGGCCACTTTTCACTTTTATTCTTTCTTAAAGAACTGGCATGTTTAAGCAGAGAAAGCAGAAACGTTATTAAGAACAGGTCCAGTTTTGAGTCTGTTGGTGTCTGCCAATCACTGGTGATGAGACTTTGGGTAGGTCATTTAGCCATTCAAAGTCAGTTTTCTTTCTTCAAAAATGGTGAAAAAAACTCCTACTTTCTCTTTTTTTTTTGGACAAGGCAATAACCATAGTAGCAACTATATCAAATGAAAATTGATCCTGCCTATGTGCCAGGTACTGTGCTAAGGCCATTTTATGGATGATCTCCTCTAGCACTCCTTAAAACCCCATGTGGTGAGAGAGTTATCAGCCCAGTTTTACAGATGAGGAAATAGGCATAAAGAAGTTTGGTGTCTTGTCCAAAGAAGAATCATATTTCCTGCCTATGCAATCTGATTCTTAAGCTGTTAACCACTGCGAATGTGTGTGTGTGTAAAGTGCAATGAAAAGTGCCAGTGATGATTATTGTTATAAAGTGCTGCATAATGTGGAATTGGTGATTGATTCTTAGGGCTTAAATCTATAGCCAAAAGCAGCACTGTGTTTGGCCCTGGGTTGAAGTTAGCATCTTGTAACAGATGTGCTTCACTCTGGCAGGGGGCTGACAAGATGATAGAATACTGCTCTCAAGTTGGCAGGGTGGGCAGAGACAAGGAAAAAAAAATGAAGGTTAAACCATCTGAAGTTTTCACAGAGGAAACACTTCCCTTTCCCACCAACCATTAGCTGGCATTCAAAGAAAATTATATAACTGTAACTTCCATATAATAAATTGGCTTACAGCGGGTGCTATAGGTTTCACATCTTTTAAAAAACTAGAGCAATGTGTTGGTAGAGTAAACACAGTTGTATTTTAGTACGTAAAAATTGAGATCGATATTAAGATGCTTGTTTCCTGTTGCGTGTACCAATAGGAGACATTAGAATCATTTTTACTTATTATAGTAATACATGTTGCTATTGAAGAGAACAACCTCACTTATATAAAAAATGCCATGATTATTACTAGCTTCTTTGTATGACAGTAGTTCCTTATACATTTTTAATGTTTTGATCTGGAAAACTCATTGACATTTCATGTTGGAAATATGTAGGGTATTGTGTTGCAATGTGGCCACTTAGGGACTAGAACATATCAAATGGTAGGCAAATTAACAGAGGTGAGCTTCTAGAAATGAACCTAATATTTCAGAACTCAACCATAATAATTTAGAACTTATAAAATGGAACCTTAGTAGGCAATAAAATTTAATATTTGGATAATGTGTTACAGTTACACAGGCTTTTGCATGTCTTTTTTTTCACTTGATGTTGGAATTACATTATCACAGATTACAAATTGATGTACAGGCCTAAATTCTTCTCGTTAGGTCCTAGAAAATCTGAGATTGGGACTTGTATTTGACTATAAAATATTGGCTTGTACCATTCTATTCAGATGTCTATATATTTCTATTTTTTCCCATCTCACAACAGGGAATAAAAACAAAACAATGTGATCTGTGAATCCAGTGACATTGCTAGCAATTTTAAATGTCAGTTCAGGTGACAAAACATTATAGATAATATTTCCAGAATCACATTCTCGGTATTCATTCATTTATCCATCCATCCATTCATATATTCTACCTGCAGTGTTTTTTTAATTCACAACGTAATAAATGTCTTACAGAGCTATACTAATCAAAAGAATTTTGTACTTGTGTACAGACAGACTCAACCACTAGACCACTAGAGCCTAGATAAAACTCCACCCAAATAAAGTCACCTCATATTCATGAACAATGTCAAGGACACACAATGGAGAAGCGATAAGAAAACTGGATATCCATATGCAGTAGAATGAAATTGGAACTTTGTCTTTTATTACACACAAAAATCAACTTGAAATGGAGTAAGATGTAAAACTATAAAAAAATCCCAGAAGAAATCACAAAGGGAAAGAAAGCTTCATAGCATGAGTTTCACAATGATTTCTTGGGCATGACACCAAGAGCAGACAACAAAAACAAAAATATGTTAAGTCAGAATTCATCAATCTCAAGTACTTCTTTCCAGCAACAAAAACAATCAACAGAATTAAAAAGGAACCTACAGAATTGGTGCAATTATTTGCATTACAAACAATATATTAATAATGAGTTAATCTCTAAATATATAAGGAATTCCTTCAACTCAATAGTAAAATAATAAGTAACTCAATTTGAAAATCCACGAAGGATTTGAAGACATTTCCCCCAAAAGACACCTAAATGGCCAACAGGAATATACAAAAATACTAAACGACACTGATAATCTAGGAAATGCAAATCAAAACCACAATGAGATACCATGTTACATGTGAGAGGATGGTTCTTATGAAAAACAAAAGACCAGTGTACCATCTGTTTAATGTGGTTTTAATGTGGTCTGACAGTATTATTAAGGATTTTTACATCTATGTGCATCGGGAATATGGTTTTTTTTCTTGATGTGTCTTTGTCTGGGTTTTGATATCAGGGTGTTACTGGCTTCATAGGATGAATTTAGCAGTGTTCCTACTCTTTGTATTTCATGGAATAATTTGAGGACAATTGTCATTAGTTCTTCTTTAAAGGTCTGGTAGAACTTGGTTGAGAATCCATTTGGTCCTGGGCTTTTTTTTTTTTTTGGTTGGAAGGTTTTCAAATGCTGCTTCAATCTTGTTGCTTAATATAAGTCTTTTTAGGCTGTCTGTATCTTCATGATTTAATTTGGGTGGTCATATGTGTCTAGAAATTTTTCAAGAGATCTTTCAGTTTATTGAAGTATAAATTTTTCAAAATAGTTTCTAATGATCTTCTGGATATCAGAAGTGTCTGTGGTGATATCCACCAAACAAATAAATAAATGGGCAAAAGAGCTAAACAGACATTTCTCAAAACAAGAAATAGCCAAAAAATATATGAAAAATGCAAATGAATACAAATAATAATAAAAGCTGAAGAGGACTGGGAGGAAAGGTATATTCACACATTGTGGGAGGGACTGTACATTAGTACAACAAATTGGGAAAGCAATGTGGAGATTCCAAAGACTAAAAATGTAATCACCATATGACCCAGTTATCTCACTCCTTGTTATTTATCCTAAAGAAATAAAGTCAGCTACTATATTTGATAGAAGTACATCAGTATGTATCTCAATACAATTCACAAAAATCAAGTTATGGAATCAGTCCAAGAGCAGATAAAAAAATGTAAAGTGTATGCATGTGTATGTGTGTATATATTTTATGGTGGTCACAGAGGAATCTAGGCTCCATAATATACAGACATTGCAATATATATATATATATATATATATATATATATATATATATATATCCACATACACACACCATAATGGAGTTTTACTTGGTTGTAAAGAAAAATGAAATTATGGCATATGCTAGTAAATTGGATGGAACTGGAAAGCATTATACTAAATGAAATAGTCACCTCAGTAAGTCAAAAGTCAAACACTGTCTCTCATATGCTGAAACTAGACCAAAATAAGGGGGAAATAAAAGTGGGGGGATCCTATGAAAAGAGAAGGTAAATAAGTAGAGTTGAGGAAAGAGTTAGAGGGGAAGGAAGGAAGGATGTTAAAAGAAGGAACAGTATAATGAAAATTTAAAAAGGAATGCACATATATGAATATACCACTGTGAATTTCACCTCTTGTATGTCAATAAAGCAACAATTATAAAAAGTATAAATAAATGGAAAGAAGATCAATAGAGGAAGGAAAACAGGAGGACAGATTGGGGGGAAAGAGAAAGTCCTGAGTACCGAAGTGGAGCAAATTATATTCCATGTATATATGGCTATGTCAAAATAAACTCAAGTTTATATATAAATATAATAGATTAATAAAAATGTATTATACCCTCCACCGCCCCCTGCAAAAACCCCTCAAAACAATCAGTGTTGATAAGGATGTGGAGAAATTCGAAACCCTGCATACTGCTATTGGAAATACAAAATGGTCCAGCTACTATGGAAAATAGTATTCCTCAAAAAATAAAATATAAAAAATACAACTACCCTGTGATCTAGAAATCTCATTTTTTAGATATTTATGGAAAAAAATAAAGTCAGCATTTCAAAGAGATGTTAGTACTCTGATGTTTAACACTTTTCTTTTTTTTATTGGCTGTTCAAAACTTTACAAAGCTCTTGACATATCATATTTCATACATTAGATTCAAGTGGGTTATGAACTCCCATTTTTACCCCAAATACAGATTGCAGAATCACATCGGTTACACATCCACATTTTTACATAATTCCATATAAGTAACTGTTGTATTCTGATACCTTTCCTATCCCCTACTATCCCCCCTCCCCTCCCCTCCCATCTTCTCTCTCTACCCCATCTACTGTAATTCATTTTTCTCCTTGTTTATTTCCCATTCCCCTCACAACCTCTTATATGTAATTTTGTATAACAATGAGGGTCTCCCTCCATTTCCATGCAATTTCCCTTTTCTCTCCCTTTCCCTCCCTCCTCATGTCTCTGTTTAATGATAATCTTTTTCTCCTGCTCTTCCTCCCTGCTCTGTTCTTAGTTGCTCTCATTATATCAAAGAAGACATTTGGCATTTGTTTTTTAGGGATTGGCTAGCTTCACTTAGCATAATCTGCTCTAGTGCCATCCATTTCCCTGCAAATTCCATGATTTTGTCATTTTTTAGTGCTGCATAATATTCCATGGTGTATAAATGCCACATTTTTTTTTATCCATTCATCTATTGAAGGGCATCTGGGTTGGTTCCACAGTCTAGCTATTGTGAATTGTGCTGCTATGAACATCGATGTGGCAGTATCCTGGTAGTACGCTCTTTTAAGGTCTTCAGGGAATAGTCCGAGAAGTGCAATAGCTGGGTCAAATGGTGGTTCCATTCCCAGCTTTCCCAGGAATCTCCATACTGCTTTCCAAATTGGCCGCACCAATTTGCAGTCCCACCAGCAATGTACAAGTGTACCCTTTTCTCCACATCCTCACCAGCACTTGTTGTTGTTTGACTTCATAGTGGCTGCCAATCTTACTGGAGTGAGATGGTATCTTAGGGTGGTTTTGATTTGCATTTCTCTGACTGCTAGAGATGGTGAGCATTTTTTCATGTACTTGTTGATTGATTGTATGTCCTCCTCTGAGAAGTGTCTGTTCAGGTCCTTGGCCCATTTGTTGATTGGGTTATTTGTTATCTTATTGTCTAATTTTTTGAGTTCTTTGTATACTCTGGATATTAGGGCTCTATCTATTAGTGTGAGGAGTAAAAATTTGTTCCCATGATGTAGGCTCCCTATTTACCTCTCTTATTGTTTCTCTTGCTGAGAAAAAAACTTTTTAGTTTGAGTAAGTCCCATTTGTTGATTCTTGTTATTAACTCTTGTGCTATGGGTATCCTATTAAGGAATTTGGAGCCCGACCCCACAATATGTAGATCAGAGCCAACTTTTTCTTCTATCAGACGCAGAGTCTCTGATTTGATATCTAGCTCCTTGATCCATTTTGAGTTAACTTTTGTGCATGGCGAGAGAAAGGGATTCAGTTTCATTTTGTTGCATATGGATTTCCAGTTTTCCCAACACCATTTGTTGAAGATGCTATCCTTCCTCCATTGCATGCTTTTAGCCCCTTTATCAAATATAAGATAGTTGTAACTTTGTGGATTAGTCTCTGTGTCCTCTATTCTGTACCATTGGTCCACCCGCCTGTTTTGGTACCAGTACCATGCTGTTTTTGTCACTATTGCTCTGTAATATAGTTTGAAATCTGGTATCACTATACCGCCTGATTCACACTTCCTGCTTAGAATTGCTTTTGCTATTCTGGGTCTTTTATTATTCCATATGAATTTCATGATTGCTTTATCTATTTCTACAAGAAATGCCCTTGGGATTTTGATTGGCATTTCATTAAACCTATAGAGAACTTTTGGTAATATCACCATTTTGATAATGTTAGTTCTGCCTATCCATGAACAGGGTATATTTTTCCATCTTCTAAGATCTTCTTCTACTTCTCTCTTTAGGGTTCTGAAGTTTTCATTGTATAAATCTTTCACCTCTTTTGTTAGGTTGATTCCCAAGTATTTTATTTTTTTTTTTGAGGATATTGTGAATGGAGTGTTTTTCCTCATTTCCGTTTCAGAAGTTTTGTCACTGATATACAGAAATACCTTTGCTTTATGCGTGTTGATTTTATATCCTGTCACTTTGCTGAATTCATTTATTAGTTCTAGTAGTTTCTTTGTAGACCCTTTTGGGTCTTCTAGGTATAGAATCATGTCATTTGCAAATAGTGATAATTTATGTTCTTCTTTTCCTATTTTTATGCCTTTAATTTCTTTTGTCTCTCTAATTGCTCTGGCCAGTGTTTTGAGAACTGTATTGAATAGAAGTGGTGATAGAGGGCATCCCTGTCTTATTCCAGATTTTAGAGGGAATGCCTTCAATTTTTCTCCATTCAGAATGATGCTAGCCTGAGGCTTAGCATAGATAGCTTTTACAATGTCGAGGTAAGTTCCTGTTATCCCTAGTTTTTCTAATGTTAAACCAACAAATAAATGAGCTCACACTTCATCTCAAAGCCCTATAAAAGGAAGAGCAAAACAACAGCAAATGTAGCAGAACACTTTTCATAATGTCTGCAACCTAAATGTACATTAACAAATGGTAAATTTTAAAAAGTGATACATACATACATACATACCATGGATTATTATTTAACCTGTTTTAAAGGAAAGTTTTCAATATGCAACAACATGGATGAAACTTGAGGACATTCAGTGAAATAAGGCAATTACAGAAAGACAGATTCTGCAAGCTCCATTTCTATGATAATTAATAGAACCAACGAATAGAATGGTGATTCCTAGAAACTGGTGAAAGGGAGAAATACGAAACTGCTCAGCAATGAGCATAAAATTTCAGACAAGATGAATAAGTTCTGGAGATCTCCTGTACAACATTGAATCTGTAGTCAACAATATATTATATATTTAAAATTTTGTTAACAGGGTAGATCTCATATTAAGCATGCTTACCACAATATCATGAAATAAAATGTTGCTATTAATTAATTATACAAGATAATTAATAAGAGCTTTAAAAATCTTGATAATGGAGATAAAGTGGCATTATGCAATGTAAATTGGTACTATATTGGGGTGCAATTTGAAAGTATCTTATAGTTTTGAATAAAGAAATTATTAAAGCCAGAAATTTCTTTTTTTTTTAAAGAGAGAGTGAGAGAGTGAGAGAGGAGAGAGAGAGAGAGAGAGAATTTTTTTTTTAATATTTATTTTCTAGTTCTCGGTGGACACAACATCTTTGTTGGTATGTGGTGCTGAGGATCAAACCTGGGCCGCACGCATGCCAGGCAAGCGCGCTACTGCTTGAGCCACATCCCCAGCCCTAAAGCCAGAAATTTCATGTCTTGATATTTATCAGAAAAATATGAACATCTATGCATAAGAAGTCTCATTCAAAGGAATAAATTGCAACCCTGTTTATTATATCAAAAAGCAACCTGAATGTTCTCAAAGGAAAATGGTTAAATAATTCTATGTTAAAATAAGCGCAAGGGTATAATATTACTGGAATATTTTGCAGAAAATGAAGGAAGGAGGAAATCTGTATAGTGTGTCTTATTAAGAATCTTGAAGCTTATTGTTTTGTAATATATATATATATACACACACACACTCAGAATGTATATAATTGATGTTTAAAAAACTAGATTCCCTCCTGCTTGTCTATAGAGTGATACATATATGCATACACACACACGTCCATCTAGACAGACAGACAGACACACACACACACACACACACACACACACACACACACACACAAACACTATAAAATATAGTTTGGAAAGTTCTGCTCAACACAAATGATTATACCTGGTAGGCAAAGGAAAAGACTGGAGGGTTAAGGAAACTTTTCTTCATCTGTACTCTTTTTGTTTTTTATTCATGGAACTAAAATTAAAATAAAAACTATTTCATCTCTTATGTTAAAGTTCAGAACTTATTTTATGGCAGTCAGAGAGGAATCTAGGCTCCATAATATACAGAGACATTGAATAGTCATAAAAATAAATCTTTACTCTAGATACAAAATAGCCTCCTGGCTTTGTCTTCTTATACTGAAGTGTCTGGAAGAAAATGGAAAACATCAATAGTATGTCTACATGTTTCCTGATAAAAGAAAATTATCTTCTCATTTTTCGTGGTAAAAGATTTTGTGGAACCATTGCACATAATTTTGGGGAGTTTGTTGGAAGACATGTGAGCTTACCTAGGGATATGCTAATTATACTCTTCCTGAGCCATATTGTGATTTCAATTGAGTAATTTGTGCTTAGCCAATTTTTAAAAAGATGAGTGATTGTCAATGAAATATGTTGATTGAAACAAGAGTCTTATATCTGTTCTTTCCAATGGGGTGGGGGAGGAAAAGAAAACTTAGGTGGCTATAATGGCAACGGAGGTGTGCCCCTTACCTCTCTCTTTAGGAAGAGCTGATGTGAGGAGTGTGATTGGCTGGTAGGCATTGTCTGTTGGACCTTTAGGTCCACTGTGTCACTGTGTGGGACTAGGCTCCCACGGGGTGTTTAGGTGATGACTGGCTCTATGAGGTCATTCATAAACAAAGCAGGAGTTTCCTAAGGACTCCCACTGAACAAGGCTTTCTTAGAACTCCACTGTAGTCTGATGTTCTTCTTACCCAGTCTCCTTTCTCGCTGCTCTTTCTGCCCAAGTGTAATAGCTCCATCACAGCCTAATGTCTCTCTCAGTCTAGCCATCTTTCCACAGATCTCTCCTTCAGCCTCCTACCTCCACACACCAGGGATAAAAGCCGGGGTCATTTAGCCACTGAGCCACATGCCCAGCCCCTTTTTATTTTTATTTATTTATTTTTTTTATTTTGAGACAGGGTCTCCATAAGTTGCTTAGGGCTTCACGAATTTGCTGAGGCTGGCTTTGAACTTGCGATCCTTCTGCCTCAGCCTCCCAAGCGGCTGGCATTACAGGTGCGCACTGCTACACTCAGCTTTCCTCCAATCTCTTACACACCTAATTCCATCTTGTCATCTGCTTCTTAAAGGGCCTGAACCAGAACAATAAATAAACAAGATTCGAATTCCTAAGAACAACAGAATGGGAGAGATTCAGCAGACTTCAGTCACAGTTTAGAAGACAGAATGAATGGTAACTGACTCCACAGAGTGGAGAAAGCTATGACCTTTCTGCCGTGAAGGTTGGGATGGCATGTGGCACACACTGAACAACTCCAGCACCTCCTGGTATTGGAAGTGCCACACATCTATCAAATCTGTGACTCAAATGGGGTGAAAAACAGGGGATGGATGGAAATTCTGATGAAGAAACCATTTCAATGAATTTCAAGATCATTTATTCCAACTGGGCAGGAAAGAGGCTTAAGAAGCCACCATATTCTCTTACTTCCTGAGAAGTAAAAGCAGAGAGATTTCCCCCCCCCCCCCGGGCCAAAATCAAACAGATGTCTGCATAAATAAGGTCTCGATATTTTCAGCCATTCTTTTCCTGTTGGATTTCCAGAATTCAGCCACCAGGTTTACATAACCTAGGCAGGAGACTGGAGGCTTCCTCTTAGGAGAACTTGTCCATGACTAAACTAAGTGCCACTAACATCAAGAGGTCCCCAAGGAAATTCTAAGCTCTTGCTCACTCACCCTATAATGCCACAATCAAGTATGGCAGACGAACCAATGTGAACCAGACAGGAAAATATGAAACAAAGAAACAGAAAGAAAGAATGTAAGAGAAAATGGAGACATGTCAGGGTCAAATCAAACCTCAATAAACTCTTTCATAACTTAAATTCTCAGGTAAGAAGAAATTACATCCATGAAACAAAAATTTTAAAAATATGTTAAAAATTAAAAGAAGAGCTTTTGAAAGTAAAAATATAATAACGGAAATCACTATTTTAATAAAAAGAACTTAAAGATGAAACTATGGGATTTCCTGTGAAATAGAACAAAAAAGATTAAAAACATAATAGAAGATTTATAAATTAGAAAACTTAGGTAATACTAGGCATTAATTAGTTTTCTGTCCCTATAACAAAATACCTGAGATAATCAACTGTACAGAGGAAAGTTTTATTTCTGATCACAGTTTTGGAGGTCACAGACCATGACTGGTCAGCTCTGTTGTTTTGAGCCTGTGGCAAGGCAGCGTATCTTGGCAGGAGCAGTAAAGAGTGTGTGAAGGGACTGAAGTCCCACAATCCCCTTCAAGCACACACTCCCAGTGACCCAAAAACTTCCTACTAGGTTCCACATCTTAAAGGTTTCACAACTTCCTACCCTGGTGATCAAGACTTTTATACATGGATGTTTGGAGACATTGCGGAATCAAACTATAGCAGAATACTAGCTTCAGATACCAATGAACTCAGAATAGAAGAATAGACAAGTCAAGCAACGTGAATTAAAAAAGAAAAACAGGATGATTTTTCAGAAAAGAAGCATCCAAGCCAGGCACAGTGGCACATACCTGTAATCCCAGTGGCTCAGTGAGACTCTATCTCTAAATAAAATATATTAAAAAATAGGGCTGGGGATGGAAGTCAGTGGTTGGATGCCCCTAAGTTAAATCCCTGATACACCCACCCCTAAAAAATCAAAGAAGCCTCATGATACTCCAGATTGGAAGGGTCTTTGAGCACTAACCATAATAATGGAAAACTCACCTAAAGGCTTTAGAATGCCTTGGTTCAAGAGAATATTTTTCATGACTTCCAGAGAGAAATTGGGAATCATTTGAGAATATGGTTGCTCACTAACAATTTTTTATTATTTTTAAAATTTGTTTTAATTAGTTATAAACATGACAGTAGAATGCATTTATGTACTTTGATGTACATAGATGGGATATAGTTTCTCTTTTTTCTGACTATACATGTTGCAGAATCATATTGGTCATGTAGTCACATGTATACATACAATAATACTGTCTGTTTCATTCTACTATGTTTCCTATCCTCACATCCCCTCCCCTTCCCTCCCATCACTTTCCTCTACCTAATCTAAGGTAACACTATTCTTCCCTAGTGCCCCCTGCCTTATTGTGAATTAGCATCCACATATTAGAGAAAACATTCAGCCTTTGATTTGGGGGGTTGGCTTATTTTGCTTAGCATGATATTCTCCAACTCCATCCATTTACCAGCAAATGCCATAGTTTTACTCTTCTTTAAAGCTGATTAATACTCCATTGAGTATATATACCACATTTTCTTTATCCATTCATCTACTGAAGGACACCTAGGTTGGTTCCATAGTTTAGCTATTGTGAATTGAGCTGCTCTAAACATTGACATGACTGCATCACTATAGTATGCTGATTTTAATTCCTTTGGGTATAAACCAAGGAGTGGGATTGCTAGGTCAAATAGTGGTTCCATTTACAGTTTTCTGAGGAATCTCCATATTGCTTTCCATAGTGGTTTCACCAATTTGCAGTCCCACAAGCAATGTATGAATGTACTTTTTCCCCACATCCTCGCCAACATTTACTGTTGCCTATATTCTTGATGATTGCCATTCTGAGAGGAGTGAAATGAAATCTTAGAGTAATTTTAATTTGCATTTTTCTAACTGCCAGAGATGTTGAACACTTTTTCATATATTTGTTGCTTGATTGTATATCATCTTCTGTGAAATGTCTGTTTAATTCCTTAACCCATTTATTGATTGGGTTATTTGGTTTTGGTTTTGTTTTTTCTTTTTAGTTTTTTTATGTATCCTAGAGATTAATGTTTTATCAGAGGTACATATGGTAAAGATTTTCTCCCAGTCTGTAGTCCCTCTCCTCATATTATTGATTGTTTCCTTTGCTGAGAAGAAGATTTTTAATTTGAATCCATCCTATTTATTGATTCTTAATTTTACTTCTTGCATTTAGGAGTCTTGTTAAGGAAGTCAGATCCTAGGCCAACATGGTGAAGATTCAGGCCTATTTTTTCTTCTATTAGATGCAGGGTCTCTGTTTTAGTGCCTAAGTCTTTGATACATTTTGAGTTGATTTTTGTGCAGGGTAAGAGATAGAAGTTTAATTTCATTTTGCTTCATATGGATTTCCAGTTTTGCCTGCACTATTTGTTGAATAGCCTATCTTTTCTCCAGTGAATGTTTTTGGCACCCTTGTCTAGTATGATATAACTATATTTATGTGGGTTTGTCTCTGTGTCCTCTGTTCTGTAACATTGGTGTACAGGTCTATTTTGGTGCCAATACCATGTTTTTGTTGCTATATCTCTGTAGTATAGTTTAAGGTCTGGTATCGTGATGCCTCCTGCTTCACTTTTCTTGCTAAGAATTGCTTTAGTTATTCTGGGTCTCTTATTGTTCCAAATAAATTTCATGATTTGCTTTTTCTATTTCTATGAAGAATGTCATTGGGATTTTAATAGGAATTGCATTAAATCTGAATGACACTTTTGGTAGTATGGCCACTTTGACAATATTAATTCTGCCTATCCAGGCGCATGGGAGATGTTTCCATCTTCTGAGGTTTTCTTTAATTTATTTTTTTAGCGTTCTGTAGTTTTCATTGTAGAGATCTCCCACCTCTTTTGTTAGATTGATTCCCAGATTTTTTGTTTTTTTCTTGAGACTATTGTGAATGGAGTAGTTTTCCTAATTTCTCTTTCAGTGGATTCATCAATGATATATAGGAGTGCATTTGATTTATGGGTATTGATTTTATATCCTGCTAATTTGCTGAATTCATTTATTTGACTAACATAATTTGAAGATAAACAATGGGTTAATACTTTTGGGATTCTTAACAAAAGTGATTGACAACACAAATTGTGTACCCAATGAGACTGTAGGTGAGAATGTAAACTAACATTTTTTTTAATGAAGCAAGTTCTCAAAAATTTGATTTATCAAAACTTCTCCTTTGCCAGGAAGCTATTTGATTGTGAGAGAGTAAATAATAATAATAATAATAATAATAATAATAATAATAATAGACAAAGGAAATTAAGCAGGGAACCCAACATGGGCATGAAGCATTCATGGATGATGGAGAAATAAAATCTTAAGTTAATCTGGTTGTATATGTATAGGGGTGAAGTTTTTGGCAGGGTTGCCTTCAAAAGAGAAAAAAAATGATTGGATAAATTGTTTGATGTGTTAGACCCAATTAAGGATCTAAAGGTTTGAATCAGCAACAGAAATACATATATAGAATACTAAGCAAACAAGCCAAAGGCAATTATGAACTCCTGGAAACACATTTTGTTTTTTAAAAAGCAGAAAGTCCTTATGACAATAAAACACTGTGTGGTGTAGCTATTAACAAATCACCAGGGTCATAACGATGTGAACACTGCTATTAACAAGCCTTAAGAATCTTATCTGAATCTATTGAGGGGAAGGGAAATTATTGGGGGAAGAAAGAGGAAATAGGAGGGCTAAGCCATTACCTTCCCTAGTAGGAAACTGATAAGTAATAGCATAAATTGGAAATGAATTAAAACATGGCAGTGTATGTATGTTATTTAGAAACATGGAGAATAAATAACAGAGGAAACAAATTTAAGAGATTTGGAAGTGGCAGCCTGCAAAGAGCCGAAATTGGGGGATGGCCAGGGTGAAACAAAGGACAGCTTTTGTCCACATACGAGCTTTGTAGTTTTCATTACTTTCTAAGCCACATGGAATAGTGCTTTGATAAAAAATTAAAAATAAATCTTAAAAAAGACATGAATTAGACAAATGAGGAGAGAAATACACCTCTTTGTCATAAAGGATCATTCGAGGTAAAATTTCCCAGCTTCGTATCCTCTTCATTCATCTTCTGATGTGCCCTGGGGAAACAGTAAAAGAGACACTTTCAAGATCAAAAGTTCTGAATTTAGCTTCTTGCCTTTGTTTCTAAAACCCATGAAACTTTTTGCACACTGTCTGATTTTCTTGAACAAAAATCTTTCAGTGTTTGGTAAAATTCAGTGATCACAACCATAAAAATAGCAGTGTGGATCTTTCTCAGTGCCCTGCATATACAAATAATCCTCTGGTAATACAATTAAACAATTCAGTAATCCAATAAAACATGCATGCAGAAGAGACAGACCGTAAGGTCTCTCTGTCAGGCAGACACAGAGCCAAGCACTTCCACGGATCATCTCAGTTAACCCTTGAACAAGACCAGCAAGTCAGACCAGTTGTCCTCCTTTTACAGGTGAGGGTTACCTGCAGCAGGTAAGTTTCTAATTCTTCATCCTTCCCTCTTCAAAGTGCTATACAGCTTCCCAGACCCTCTGGTAGTAGTAGCCAAAAAAGACAATCTCCTTTAATCCGATTAGATCTCTTGATCTAATTTGATCCTTACAACAACTTTGGAGTGAACACAAGGCAGGCATTCATTTCTCCATTTCAAAGATGAGAAAAATGAAGTGTAAATAAGAAGAAGGATTTGTTAACATCCCAGAGGTAGAAAGCGACATTGTTGGAAAGAGTTTTCCATCTTTCAACTCTGAGCCCAATGGAAGTTTACCAATTAGAGACTTTTTTTTTCCACCTTTCTGGTGTTGAGTTTACACACTTCTGCTAACACTATGTGAAGTTACAGAAGATGTGTAGCCAGATCAACCCTTCCATCCTTTCCAGGGCTCAGACCATGAAAAATCGGTGTCTATATAAGTGCTCTGGACATAGTTTTTTGTAAGTACATATTTACATGTATTTTTTTTTAATACCATGGTATTCTGTTTTCACAAAATTGAAAGGGAGAATTATTCCAATCAGCTTGGGTTCATTTCTGGTAATTTATACTCCTACATAACCAAATATCATTATTTCTACCAGGGACCTGAGAACAACAATCACATGTAAAATCTGATTGCTCCCTAGGTCTGTGGTGTAGAGCTGGAGAGGAGGGAGCTTTGTCGGAGAGCTCTTATATTCCAGAGCAAAACTATAATTAGCTGTAATAGGACCCAGAGTAACTTCACTGCTATAACTCTCAGCAGGAAAACAATTATATTGCAGCTGAATAACTAGACAGACATGCTGTAAATACAAAACATTCTCTGGAAATACATGCGCTATGTTTCTAAATACATGGGAAATTAAGTCAGACCGTTCTTTGCTAATTGTAATTCAATGTGGTACTACTTCCTTGGCTTCCCTCAGTATTTTCCTTTTGCTGCTCAGCTATAGATTTCCCACTTTAATATATATGGTTAAGAAAAGCATATCTCAACTACAAAATATAATGAAGGAAATACTAATGGTTTTTAAATCTGGTCCATTCCAGAGAGGTAATCTGGGACCAACGGAGCTTGGACTTAGAATCTGAGAGATTGGATACTTTTTCCAGTCTTGCTCCTAATTGGGACAATCATTGTATCCTTAAGCCATACAGACACTTGAAGTCTGACAAGTAGATGACCAATATCTTTGTTATAACCTGTGTAGTATTTGCTTTTTTTTAATGACTCAACATTTAATAATCAAAGGATTTCACATGAAAATCTGGATTTCTGGCTTCTAATGGAAAACCTCAGATGGTGGGGCCTCCCTGGGTCCACAGTATCTCGTTGCACTAGTCAGCAGTCCCTGGTGGCTGGGAGCTGATAACTACTGCTCTTTTGGATGAGGCATATGCTTTCCAATTTGCTGCAGCATTCGCCCGTCCATTCTGCTCATTTAGCTTGTCTGCTTTTGTGATTAGTTTTCTCACTTATAAATCTGAGGCTCTGGGTTGAATGTTGCAAGTTGAACTTCTTCAGTATCCACTGGTTTTTTTTCTTCAGACCTAGGATCCATAGTGATGCAAACAAAAGACTAATTTAGAATTGAATCAATGACATTAGAACGATGACAACAAAAAGCTAAATTATGTATCTTCCCTCCTTTGATTTATTTTGTGTTCCTATGCTACTCATCGTCTTTCTCTCTTGTTTTTTTTTTTTTTTTTTTTTTTACCCCTTGGAGAAAAATCATGATAAATTGCAGATGCCTGCAAAAAACTGCAGTCTCTCTCTGCATGAAAATTTACACCAAGCTAAATGGATAGTTCTTTACACATAAAGCCATTTAAGCTCTCGGAAATCTCTGGGTTTCGTGGGTTAAATCAGAACTTTGACATCATTTAAACACAGTTTTATTTTCCGATGACCTCTATGACTCCTACATAATCCTAAAATCATACCTATTCCAAAGAAACCATTTCCTCCTCAATTCTGCTTTACAAAGACTATATAGGAAAGAGCTCCACAGGCAGAGAGCAGGGAAAGAACACATTCCCAAGTTCAAATGCATCAGGGTCTATTCCACTTCTAAAAGCCTGTGTGCCCTTGACCCCACCTCAGTCCCACTCAGGGCTCCATGCAGAGAAAACAGCCAATGAAAGATGGCAATAGACTTTATTGAATAAAGGCTACAGTTTTAGAATATCAAAACTATCATTTCCTGCCCCTATGAGGACTTGTCTTCAAGGTGGGTAGGACAGTGGACTTTCTTGAACTATTAACAAACGCCGTGTGAGCATCTTTGGCTAATTTATCAAAATGGAATTCTTAAAATCCAGATTATTATTATATTTTGAGGCTGGCAGAATGAAAAAAGAGTTGGCCTTCCATTTCAGGATTGGGATAAAATTCATTATTCCCTAGCTCATTAAAATGATTTAATTATTAGATTATTTGAGGTTTTATTTTTGGACAATAATGTTATCTCGAAATAGCAATTGTTTTGGTTTTCTCCTTTTCCATCACCATCCCTTTGTCTACCTTTTATGATTTTTTAAAAAAATCACTGCTATTGTTTAAATATGTCCTTTCCAAAGTTCACGTTGAGACTAAATCTCTCTTCAGATGTGGGCCTTTTGGGAAGTGATGGAGTCATTAGAGATCTACCTTCATGAATGCATTAGTGACTTACAAAGGAGATGAAGGATACTAGATTGGGCTCTTTTTGTCCTTCCGTCTCTTCTGCTCTTTAAGGACATGGGCATTCTTCCCTGGAGGGCACAGAATTCATGGTGCCATCTTGAAATCAGAGACTTCAAACCTGCTGGCACTTCAGGACTTTCCAGCTTCTGGAATTGTGAAATATAAATTTTCTCTTTAAAATAAATTCCCCAGTCTCAGGGATTTTGTTATAGCAGCACACATAGACTAAGGTAATTACCTTAGTTCATAGGGTAGAACCTAAGTACCACCTGGAATAGAAATAGTGATATCCAAGATCTGATCCTAAATAGAACACGTTTAACATTCTATCTTGAACTAAAATCTTTGTTTTGAAGTTTTTGCTTTTATCTGTTCTTTGATATTTGTTATCAGGCTAAGAAAGTTCCCCTTATTTCTGTATGCTGAGTGTTTAACATAAACTGATGTTGGATTTTATCCCATATTTTTTTCCCTGCATCTATTAAGGTCACATGATTTTTATCTTTTAATTGGTTAATTTAATTGACTAAATTAATCAAAGTTCTAATGTTAAGTTAGCTTTGAATTCCTGGAAACCTCCCAAATTAGTCATGATTTCCTAATTAAAATAGATGCCCAATCCATTTAATTTTAGGCTCCATTTCTAAAATATGTATTTCAAGCTATGTAGGTTTTTTCCCCATAAATGTTGTTTTCATTGAATCGCACAATTTGTCATATTTTAATTGGCCATCAGTTTTTAATACTCTCTAATATTTATTGTCATTTCTTAAGTGCCCTTTTTTTTTAATGTGCCTTTGAATTTTCAAATATATGGAGATTTTTTTATTTTTCTGTTTTTTGGGGTTATTTGAAATTCTAATTAGTTGCACTAGAATCAGAGAATTTGAGGTAACATATTCATATTTCTGTAGTGTGTTGAGAATTGCTTTTTAATTATGTTATTTAAAATTTCTATATCCTATTTTTGTGTATGTTTAATCTACTAATTACCAAGAATGTCTTTTATCATTATAGTAGATTTTTCAAATTCCTTTATAATTCTACTCTTTTTTCTTAATATATTTTGAGGCTATTAGTTAGGTTCACATCCTTTACAACTTTTA
Source organism: Spermophilus citellus (assembly GCF_964194105.1). Taxonomy (NCBI): domain Eukaryota; kingdom Metazoa; phylum Chordata; class Mammalia; order Rodentia; family Sciuridae; genus Spermophilus; species Spermophilus citellus. Next base: position 137,327,808 of record NC_138182.1, on the reverse strand, counting down.
TATCTCTTTGTTGAGGCAAATCATTTATAAATCAGTAGTAGTGCCTTCTTCCTTTTACTTTTGTTTTTAACTAATATTTAAAGATTATATATATCAGCATGTGATATTTTGATACATTTATATGTGTTTAATGCTTGAATCAGAATATATACCTATCTTCTGAAATATCATTCATTTATGATAAATACATTCAAAATCATTTCTTCTAAGATAGTGGTCTTTTGAATCTTTATTATTTTTTGCCTAAAGTTTGACTCTTACTAAATAAGTATCTCAGTTTTTTTCTTATTTTCCTAATGCAGTTATTTTTCATTTTTTTATATTTGCCTAATTCAATATTATTAAATGCAGCTCACATTAGACAGAGATCATACAGCTGGGTTCATCCTTCAGAGATAGTCCAAATGGGGTAGGGGTGACTGACCCCACAATTCTGTATCCATCAGGGTGTCCTAAGAGGTGGATTATATACTTGAGCAAGGCAGTTCCATTTGGCTGAGGGAAGCTCCTGGGAAGGGACATTCCTCTGAGCTCTAAGCAGACAACACTCACAGATGCTGATGGAATGGATGGCTTGATATCGGATTTGCATGATACAGCACATCACCCACTGCAGTTAATTATATGTACTATTCAGATCTATTGGATTCAGTGAAGTTCATCAAATCTGGTACCAGTTCCTCCAAGATTCATTGTTCTCTTTCCTAGAGAAACTTACAGGAGCAAGATTAATACAACAGGCGAATTGGGTAGCTGGTCTCAAAGCCATATGGATATTCTCATTTCTTCCCTTCTTCCCTTTGTTCTCAAGTAAAACCCTTTTGCTTTCAGTGGTTATTCAGTAACACGGCTCAGACTCTCTTACGTGGTATATAGGAGTCTCTGGTTACCATTTTCAGGCTGTGTCAACTCTACTTGTGCACTGGTTTTTAAGATTGACAAGAGACTACCAAGAGATGCTTGGAGGATCACTCAGATGCCAAACACACCTCCTGCTGATCACTGCTTCTGGAGTGATAACACCTTTCTTGGTCTACTGGTATTTTGGTGTAAGATGCATAAAGTGACTGAGTTGCAGTCATAACTTAAAGGTTAATAGAACTCTTGCTGCGTCTCCTGATGGAAGAATTGCTGTCTTGGAAGAGGAATTCTATGTCTGTGTAGTATAGGATTTTGCAACTGGTAAGCACAGATTCTCCTGAGTTGACCTCTAGCAGGGACAGTAAGCAGCACCATTCAGATTCCATTCCTTATTTCCTAGAGCCATTTGTTCTACCTGCCGTGGACATACTACCATACAATGATCATTAATTTATGTTATGCTATGGTTTGAATGACAGGGTCCCTTCTAAAATTTATGTTAAAACTTTATCTCAACACTGTTAAGAGGTGTGTCCTTCGAGAGATGATTAAGTCAAACCAGGAGGCCAGGAAAAAATGTCACCATGCCAGAAGCAGTAATCAGCAGGAGAACTACACCCTCAGGCATGGGATTAGCTCTCTTATAAAAGTGCTCAAGGTTCAACTGAGCACTCTCTTGCCTTTCTATCTTCTGATATGTAAAGAAGCAGAGCAGGGTACCATCGTGGAGGTAGAGAGCAACCCTCACTGGATGTTCGATGCTGGAACTTTGATCTTCAACTACTTAGCCTCCAGAGCTGTAAGAAGCAAATTTCTATTTCTTATAAATTTCCCAGTCTCAAATATTTTGCTATAGCAGCATAGACAGAGAGAGAGGATGTATTTCCCACACGTATTTCCCACAGTGGGTCATCTCCAAGGGGCTCCCTCAAGCATGCCTTCATAAAGCCATTCTGTCACTCTACAAGGCTATTAGCTTCTAAAAATATGGTATGTGACAGGAACATGATCATTTGCCCTCTGCCTTATTTTCTTAGTCGAAGGAAGTATTACAAAAAATCCCCTAGTGGTAAACTGAGCATTCCATTAGTCCTACCATATGGTGTTGGTATGGGAAGGAAAAACAAATCTATACCAAAAGTTTTCTCAAATTACATCAAAATGAATTGCTGCCCCTGTAAGTGTGGAAGGAATCTATATAATTAACTCTCCACCAAACAGATACCTGATCTTCTTTAATGATGTTTGAATTGAGAGCTCAGTGTGGTCACTTGCTGGGAGATTGTACACATAGTATTGGCAGTAGCTGAATCAGCCTTCCTTGAGGCTACCCTTAGTATGGGCTCATGTCTGGCTCCTATGCCAGTTTCAATGGCTCCTCTATTTGGTTTCTCATTGTGTCAGAACTGGGGATAATCAATAGAAGAAGTTGGATGATGTCAACTTGATAAGTCATTTGTTTGATAGTAACTCTTATAACATCACTGCTGGTTATAACCAGTAATAGTAAAGATCACTGGTTATAACCAGAAGTGATGTTCTCTGCTGATTATAACCAGCGATCTTTACTATTTGTTCCTACTCAAGTAGGTCATCTACATTCCTCTTACTCTGAACTCCTGTACCTGACCTTCCAGTCTTTCCATCTCCAGGTCACTGTCTTCTCTCACAAAGCAGATAACTATATATATATATATCACCTATGTCTCTGCCCACTGAGAGTATTTCATCTCACTGCTGCCTTTCCGGGATATTTCATAGGGGGGCTACAGTGCAACTGCCAACAATTTTCATCTTGTATCCACATATTAAGTTGTCTAGCCCATGAGCTAAGTTTTTTTTCTCTTCTGCTGGCCAGTCCTTAAGGGACCTCTTTACGATGTGGCCACATGTGAGAGTAGGAGAAGCACCCACCATTGCAATATATAGATAGGGATGTTGTAGAAATCATAGTTACCAGTTTGTGCTTCTTACTTAGGCCTTTTGGTCCTAGCTGTGTTTATACCATAGGCACTACATCTACCTTGTAGGGGATTATTTCAGACCTTCTGAATCTATGACATAATGAGATAAAAGAACTCAGCTCATCCTGAGAAATTCTGTTCACATGGTCTCTTGATATCTTGCAACAAGGTTTTCTGTTTCCACCATAGTCAAGGAGCATGACAGGAAAAACTTTCCTCCTGTATACAGTTCTTTGCTGTAAGAGACATGGCATTTATTGATCCACAGCTCTAGTGCCGATAATATAATTCTTCCTTGGAGTTGATCGTAACTCTGCACAGAATTCTCCATCCACATATTTTTGAACTCTAACCCTGCTAGGACATAGGACCAATACATCAGAGCTGATTGTGCTATGTCCTAAATCTGCAATATAGAGCTCTTTCCTCTCTGGGCTCCACTCAGAATCAGCCTTTCACATGGTTTGATAAAATGTTCAAAACAACTTTTGTAAGTGTGACACTTAACACTTTATTGTCTCTCAGCTCCATATCTACTTCCCTGTTTTAGTTAGATTTTTTTTTTTTTATTGCTATGACCTAGCAAGAAAGACCTAGAGGAGGAAGTTTAGTTTGGTTCAGTTCCAGAGGTTCGTTCCATGGTGAGTGAACTCCATATCTCTCAGCCTGAGTTAAGGCAGAACACCATGGTGGAAGGGCACAGTGGAGGGACGCAGCTCAGGACATAACAGACAGGAAGCAGAGAGAGCTGCCCTCATCAGAGACAAAGTATTAACCCAACAAAGGCACATGCCCAGTGACCTATTTCTTCTAGCCACACCCTACTGCCTCTAGTTACTTCCTGGCTAAGACATGATAGTAGATTAATCCAATAATTACTTTATACCTCTCATAATCTAGTCATTTCACTGCTGAACATTTTTTTTTTGTCTCAGACATGAGCTTTGGGGGGGGACACTTTATATTTAAACCATAACATTCTTTATCTTCCCTGGTTCAAAGCGCATGCCCGTCTCTCACACACAAAGTTAATTCATTTCCAAGAGTTCGTATAGTCTTAACAGTTCCAGCATTACTCAAAGTCCACGTCCAAAATGTCATCTGAAACTCAAGCCAAACTCATGAATGTTTTCCTGTTAAAATCAAACGCAATGTACATATAGCCAATATTATAGCACAGACTAAACATTTTCATTATACAATGGAGAAATAGGTGATAGAAGAAGGGATAGGAGAAAAGCAAGACTGAAGTCCAGCTAGGCAAATAAGTCTGTAGCTCCACATCCAGCAGCTCCGTATCCAGCATCTGGGGCACATGGCATTGTGATGTTCTCTTCAAAGGGCTTATGTAGCTCTGCCCCTATGGCCTTCTTGGTTGCAGTCCACATGGCCTCTCTCTTGGCTGTCTCTGCTCAATTCCTGTAGCTTTCCTCAGCAGGTGTTCATGGTACTCTAATCTCTTAATCTCAGGGGTCCCACTGCAGATCTGGCTCCCTTCTCACATCTTCATGCATCACCCTCTCATGGAAAGTCAGAAGCAGTTCTGACCCTGCTATACCCTTTGCCTGGCTTTCTAGGCTTTCAATTGAAATCTTATGGAAGCCTCAGTGACCCTTAACTCCAGAATCCTGCATTCCTGCATAACCAGCAGGATTTGTCCACCATCTTGAACAGTAGCCAAGTTACCTGGGACAAATGGCCACAGTAGCCTAAGAGTGCATGGGTAGCTGAGTATAGTGAAATAACTTCTTAGGTCCCCCTCTGCAAGCAGGGTATGCCGCTGGTCTCTTCTTGAAGTTATTTTTACTTTTACATTCTTGAGCTTGAGATTGGTGTGGTCTTAATTCTTGAGGTGCCCTCAAGTCTTCTTTCCTATTGTTTTTAGGTAAAGTACTTAGCATTTCTTTAGTGGTTGTAATCACTTTAACAATCACACCTTTCTTAGCCCCAGTTTTACTCCCAGTTTTATGGTCGAATTGCAAGTTTTTTCAACTCTTCCTGCTATGATTTCTGCTCCTGATTATTACAGTAAATTTGGCTCGAAGCAGTCATCAATATTTTTACTACTACCTAAATGTTGTGCTGTCTTGAAAATTTCTGCACCAGATTAATTAGTGCCTTTAAATCTAGACTCACATAAAGTCTGAGAACATGGGCAAAATGTAGGCAACTTCTTTTCTAGAACATAATGGCCTCTAGTTCAATTTTCAATAGGGTCCTCTTCCTCTAAAACCTCATGAAACCAATCTTTAGTGTACACAGTCCGATTAGCATTCTGATCTTATGGGCTCCTAATAGAATTGCCCATTAAGTTCTATTTAAAATATTCTAAATCTTCTCCAGCTTATATCTCTAAAATTTTCACAATTCCACTCCCTGCAGACAAGCTCCAAAGGCTTCTGAACCACATGGTCAGATTAGTCAAGCAATGACCTCACTTCTTGGTATCCACTTCTGTTCTAGTTACCTTTGTTGTCACTGTGAACAAAAGAACTGACAAGAACACTATAGAGGGATAAAAGTTTACTTGTAATTTCAGAGGTTGTGTTGATGGCTGGCCAACTCTGTAGCTCTGGGCCCAAGATGAGGTACAACATCATGGTAGAATGTCATGGTAGAGGGAAGCACCTCAGGACATGGTGACCAGAAAGCAAATAGAGATCCACTCACCAGGGACAAAATATAAACTCCAAAGACAGGCCTCCACTGACCTACTTACTTCCTTTAGCCACACCCCATCTGCCTACAGTTACTACCCAATTAATCCATATCAGTGAATGAATCCATTGTTCAGGTTAAAGCTCTCGTGACCCAATCGTTTCATCTCCAAAACTTCTTACATTATCTCACACATGAGCTTTTGAGGGATACCTTATATTTAAAATATAACACCTCCATTAATTACCCTGTGTGGGTATTGGAGTTGTATCCTGCAAATGTTTCTCTTTACCCACTCATATGCAGTAAAACTGCCAGCAGAGGGAGCTGAGAGAGATTTCTCTCCCTAGTTCTGGAATGTTTTCCTTGGTTCTTGCTCCTGTGGTTCTCAGCTAGAATGTGGAGTATGGAGTGCATTCCTTGAGTTCAATGGGGGTGATGGTGTTCTAGAGCAAAAGAGGCCAAATGGAAACAATTTCTAAAAACAAGTGAGCATACCTTGCTACCTTACAGTGCAGCAGGGACATGCTAATAATCAGAATGCCTTAGTCCAGAGACATCTGGCAGTAGTTGATTGATTGTTTTCCCTTAGAAACAAAATTTATGAACAACCTACTAGAATATTGCATGACCTATATAACCAAAAACATCTCTAGGATTGGTAGCAGAAAATCTGACTTGTGTCACCACAGTGGTGAGTTACGGCTTCACTTCCAGAGATATGCCAAATTCATAGGTTCATAGTCCCTTGATTGAAGGGAAGTCTGAGTCTCCTTGAGGAAGGACCCTGTAACATTGCCACAAGTACAAACTATAAATCTCCCTTTCCGCCTTCTCCAAGGGACCTGTGGCCAAACCAGTGATTCTCTACTGGAGGAAAGGGAAGTATGCATATCTGTTAGGGATTACTAGACAATGACTGTGAATTGATGTTACTCCTTGGAAACACAAAGTCAAGGACTAGTGGCAATTAATTACTTAGTTAATGAGATGTTATTTCAAGTCTTAAGCACAGTTCATCCCCAGATTTATTCCATGGTTATTCTCCACTTCCTGAATGTATAGTTTGGAGAGATATAGTGAGTTATAGATGAATATCCCCACATCATTTTAATATATCAAATGAAAACCTTTGATAAGAAGAACTTAGTGGAAGCCCCTGAAACTCTCCCTAATCATCAATAGTTACTCCAAAGCAAAGCCATAGTCCTAGAAGAATAGCAGAGATTGGTAACACCATCAAACACTTGAAGGTCTAAGAAGGTCTCCACTTAACCCACCTGTTTGGCCTGTGTAGATATTGAGTGGGTCTTGTAGAAAAACTGTGAGCTGTCAGAAATTTAATCAGGTGTTGATTCTATTTTAAAGCTGCTGTCCAAGATACAGTGTTTTTTCCTGGGGAAAATCGACATGGCCCTTGGCATTGAGAATGTGGCTATTGACTTGGGTAATATTTCTCCATATCAATTTTTAAAATTCTGATATTGTTTACTGGTGCATATTAGTTATGAAGAGTTGTATCACTGTGGCATATTTGTGCATACATAAAAATGCAATTTGGCTGGGCATGGTGGTGCATGCCTGTAATCCCAGTGGCTCAGAAAGCTGAAGGAGGAGGATCACAAGTTCAAAGACAGACTCAGCAATTTAGAAGAGGTTTCGAGCAACTTAGTGAGATCCTGTATCAAAGTAAAAAAGAGATAGGGGTATGTCTCTATGTGATTAAGTGCCCCTTGGTTCAATCCCTGGTACCAAAAACAAGAACAAAAACAACAACAAAATGTAATTAGATCAATTTCACTCTCCAGTACCCACTACTCTCTCCTTTTCCTCTGCCCTGTCTGTATCAATTTTAAGACCCACCAGAAGCAGTATATTTCTTTCTGGTCAAGTCAAAAGTTTATCTTTACATCTTGTGTTAGGGTTACATTAATTCTCTTTATCATAATATAGTCTGCAATGATCTTGATCCTCTTGACCTTACACAAAATGGTCTACCTCATTAATGACATTCTGCTGTTTGTACCTGAGGAGTAAGAAGTCATAAGTACTTTGATGCTTTGGTGAAGCATATGTGAATTAAAGAGTGGGAAATAAAGTGTATGAAATTTCAAGGGTCACGACCTCAGTGAAATTTTTATGGATTCACTCACCTGAAGCATGTTAGCACATTTGGTGTAAAACAATATACAAGCTTCTGTATCCTGTGCTACCCACCCTGAAGACAGAGACACAAAGCTTGGCAATGTTTTGGACTTGATAATCAATACATACTACATTTGATTGTTCTACTTCTGCCTATCTATGAAGTCACCTTGCAAGGTTACCAATTTCAACTGGGGATCAGAGCCAGAAAACATTATTCATCAAGTCTAGGCGACAATACCAGCTGCTCTATCTCTTGGGTCTTATGATACTGCAGATTAAATGATATGTGAAGTCTCTTCGGACATTAAGAATGTAGTATAGAGTCTCTGACTCAAACCAGCAGGCCATAGCAGAGACCTCTAGAATTTTAGAGAAAATCCAGCTTCTGGTTTGCTTTTGGGCCTTGGTAGAGGTCAAATGCTGATTATGGGGCATCAGAGGAGAGTGTGGCTTGAGCTTCTCATCATGAACTGGATGTGTCTGAGTTGCCATAAAGTTGGGTGTGCAACTGTCATTAAGTAGATCAGTTTATAAGATTCAGAGCTCAGATAGGTGCAGAATATACAAGGAAGTCATGACCAAGTGACTTTTACCTTTTCAATAATGATCCCTGTTGTGTTGTTTTCTCTCACACATTTAGTGTGTACAGATGACTAAAAGAAAAACTAAAATGGTCAGTCCTGGTTTATAGATGGGTCTCATGATAAGCTTGTACCACCTGAAAATAGACAGTTCTAGTATTACAGCTCCCCAAGAGATATTAGTCAAGTAAAGTCTTCCTCTTAGTTGAAACTTCAAGTGAAATGTTTGGTGTTCTTCTTTGTCTGGAGTTAGAGGTGGATGAGAAGTATGGATCAATGCCAATTAATGGGCAGCCATGAGTTAGGCTGATGGTCAGGTTTTGACAAGAACAGATCAGAAGATTGATGACAAGACAACATGGGGAAGAAGAAGTATGTGGACAAGGTTCTCTGAATGGACACAGGCTTTGAAGATGTTTGTTCCCCATGTGAATGTTCTCCAACATGTATCTATTACAAAGAAATAGCATAATGATTATGCAGATAAGAGGACATGCTGTCAGATTTCAGTCATCCTCAGTGGGCCATGATTCTAGTGTCAGGATTGGAAACTACAAATGGGCTCAGCAGGATGGCCATTCCTACCAAAACTGACTTGAATAACATTGCTGCTAAGTACCTAATTTAGCAACAGAAGAGAACTTTACAGTGTGGAGCCCTTGACAGGGCACCTTCTATGAAGGGATGCTGGATTCCTTTTGGCAAGTTGATTATTAGTTCTCTTCCATCATGAAAGAGGCAATGATTTGTCCTCATTAGAATACACATACATTCCAGATATCAATACACTGTCTCTGTCCATAATGGTTTCAACACAGTCATCAAACATCCACACACAGAATATCTTGTCCATTGTCATGGTATTCTACCCAGCATTTCATCTCATCAAGGAATTAATTTTATAGCAAAGGGAATGAACACAGGAACATATGCACTTGGAATTGACTGGCCTAAATAAAACATGAAATGACTTCAGTGAGGACTCAGTTATAGCACCAGTTAGAGATAACAGTCTCAAAGGCAATGTTATTTCTTATAGGCTATGCTCTGAATCCGATACCATTATGAAGTCCTGTCCTCCCTGTAGACAGAATTCATAGATGGGTTAATGACATGGAGATACTCCTCTTGTTATGATATCTGGTAACCCCCTTACAACATTTTTGATTCCCATCTTGCCATCTTTAAATTCTGTTGGTGTAGAGGTTCTAATCCCCAAGGGGAGAATTCTTCCAGTAGTGAACAGAATAATAGATCTGTTGAACTGGAAGATGAGTATGCCATACATTCTTTACGGATCCTTATTCAATTGTACAATGGCTAGGAAAAGGGGTTACTCTGTTAGATATAGTGATTAATCCTAATCACCAAGGAGAAATTGGGCTTTTAACCAATGAGGACAGAGAAGATTGTATGTGAACATTATAGGGATGCTATGCCCATGTCCAGAAATAAAGTAATGAAAAATTATAGCGACCAAAGAAAGGTAGTATAATGAAGAATTAGAGGTAATAAGAGCTTGTTCACTCCATCAAATAAGTTAGCAAGTTCCGTGCTGAGGGCCAGGAAAATAACAGAAGGAAGTCTCAGACGTCAACTCCAGTCTTGTGATCACTGATAGGAACAAGGACTATTTGTGTATTTTCTCTCTGTTTGAAACAAGGACTATGTGTGTATTTTCTTGCTGCTTGTTGTATTTATGTGCTTATTGAAAATGCCTACCACTTTCTGTTCTCCATCCTTTTGAAGGTAACTTTAATAGTTATTGAAGTAAACTTTACAGTTTAGTTTTTAGATAACAACAGAGTATTCAATAGGACTCCGAATTTGAGAGGTAAGCGGTACAGTGAGATATAATATGCTAAGCCTTTTGCCTTCTTATTTGACGGAAAAGTGAGAACTTCATTTTTACAAAGGATAACTGTGTCTTGTAAGGGGAAATTATGTTTGTTTCATAGCATGGATGTTCAAAATGCATAGTAGGATGCATACAGAACCTATGTATTCAAAGAGGTGAACTGCCTGATATCAAGATACTGCCTCTCAGCTCCAAATCAATTCATTATCACTCTGTCCTTGATACTAGGGGTAGATGTTGTAACCTTTTTTCCTTTGCCAGGTCACATGCTGGGGAACTTTGGCATTGAGAGACTGATGGTCACTTCAGGAGAAGGGGCTTCTCTTCCCACTTCTGTGAACTGCCTTTGCTTCTAGCTTCTGGGATGCTGAGCTGGTGTGGGGGATACCTAGTGGAGCTCACCCCAATTGATAATCTCATAGGAGACTACTGATGGATTCCAAAGGCTCACCCTGGCTTCCCAGTGTGTTCAGTAGAACCCCCACTGGCAGCTTCTCAGCAAGTTTCAACCACCCAGAAGGCAGTTTGCTATTGGTCAGCCTCAGCCAGAAGCATCTCAGAGATAAACTTCTCTGCCATCCAGTGGCATCCAGGAGGCATGCCTTCTTCTGCAGGATAGGAATAATAACCTCAGGCAGTCATCTTCTAAGTCCCTGCATAGTTGCCTCAGCTCGAGCTGAGTACTGCCTCCTTTACTGTGGTTCCTGTATTCTTCCTAGTTCCCTTTACCTTTAGTAGCCAATTCCCTGTTACCTAATGATTCTTTTTTATCTCTAGTTTTATTGAAGTGTATTTGACAATTAAAAATTGTTGTATATTTAAGACATACACCAGGATGTTTTGATATTGTATTTATATATGTGAGCACGTGCGCGCACACACACACACACACACATTGTGTAATGATCACCATAATTGAGCTAAGTGAGTACTTCATTATATTTAACTTTTCTGACCAGAGCCCACTGATGCTAGGTTTAGAATCCACTGCTTCAGAACCTGGGTTTCCTCTTTAGTCATTTCAAAGAAGTGAGATTAACAAATTTGCCTCTTATTCAGGAGGGAATATCTTGGAAAGCTCCAGTCTACTGTGCCCCTAAAACCCTTACCAATGTGATGGACCCTAAAATCTTGTATGGTTTAATCTTCCACCCTCTGTCTATTGTGTATCTTACCAAGTTCTCCACTTCTTGCTTATTCGGTTCAATTAACATGACTGCATGCATATCGTGGACCAGAGTAATATTCTGCAGAATGTCCAAATATTTCATATCCAAGAATTTATGGTATAGTGCACAGAAGAGTTAACAGTTCTGGGTAAGACCATAATTTTATATTGTTGTTCATTTTACCAGAATATAAATTTATGCTGAGTCTCCTTCCTGATGGTGATGGGGAAGAACACATTTGCCAGACCACAGGCTCCATAGAGTATACCCAACTCCATGTTAATCTTTCCTATCAGGTTACCATTTGGGGCAGGTAATTAGGTAACTATCAAGTTACCTGTAATTTGGGGGCTAGTGTTTGTTTGAGTCTGTAGTAGTCTGCTGTCATATTCTGGGATTCATGTGGTTTTTGTAGGGGCCAAACTTATACTTGTGAATGAAGTGGGAAAATAATGTTTGCACCATCTCTGTGTCTTTTAAATTCTAAAGCTGGTATTAATCTTTGTTATGTCCCCTCTACCATGGGATGACATTTTTTTTTTTAAATTTACCATCTTAGCCAGTTTCAGTAGCCTTTTCCCACCATGACAGTTCTTACATGGAGGAACCAATGTGGAGACTGGTATTCTCTCCACTACCAAGTATGACTATTACACAGCAGGGAGTAGGAAATGGCCCTAGTTGGGTCCATGAATCAAGTGGATCTGCTGGGAGCCAGACCTGTGCTGACACTCCATTTATTACCTGGCCCTCCCTATATATCCAGCTCTAAAGGGGGGTGTATGATGACACTTTAGGTCCATGGATATCACATCCCTTAAATCCTAGTTTTTAGGATACCTGAGTATTTCTCTTTGCCCAGTTTACTGGACTTAATGGTTCATCTGGGAAGGATAATATATACTTACTGTTATATTTCCCAGTCCATCCTCTTGGGACATGGTTCTGTCCATCAATGGATTCCTTTCTGAAAGCTAGTTTGGTTCTGGAAATAGCAAGGAACACTTTTTACCGGGACAGTAAGTTTCTACAAGTCTAAGTCTTCTTGATATATGTATTTTTTCTGGTACTGTGGATTGAACTCAGAAGTGCTCAGACCTTTTTATTTTATAAATAACCCTAACCCTATCTCACTTAGTTTCCCAGACTGGTCTCAAACTTGCAATCCTCCGACCTCAGCCTCCCAAGTAGCTGAAGTTATAGGCATGCATCACCACTGTCAACCAAGTGTTAGCACAACTTGCTCTTTAAAGGGCCCAAAACTAAGTCTTTAGACTTTGTGAGGAAATAAGGTCTCTGTCATAACTACTTATCCCTTCCACTCTAGCATAAAACCGGCCATATATAATATGCAATGGATAAGGATGGTTGTGTTTCCATAGAACTTTATTTGTGGATACTGAATTTGAATCAAATCTTTTTTCACAATTTATAGAATATTCTCTTTTGGATTCTTCAGTGAATTTTAAAAAAGGTGAAAATAACTCTTAGCTGTGAGCTGTGTTAGAACAGGTGGTAGGCTTGATATGGTGTGAAGATCATGGTTTGCTGACCCCTGATTTAAGTGATGACTTCGTTGCTTGATCCCAGGCATGCTGTGTTCACTAAACTGTTTCTATAGCTCTCTGCAGGCCACCCCACTCCAACCCCTGGCTGCCACGATGATTGTCATAGCAGTAAGATAATTGTGTCTTGATTCTGAGAGTCAAGCACCGCCACTTGGACTTATTGTCACTATTTGATCATCCCCCTGCTGTTAGGGAGCCCAGTCTGTGAGAGCACTTCCTGTTGGCCATGACCTACAGAAGGCAATCACCACCGAGGAGCTTCTCAGTGGTCTGGTGCCCTGCTGGCCAGCGTGTGCCCTGCTGGAATGTAAAACACAATATCCTCCATGCTCTCTTGGTCCTGCCACAGAACATAGTGGCTGTTGGGCTTGCAGCCCCATAATCTGTACACTTTTGCATGCCTAATCTTTTGAACCTGTTGATCTCTCATTTTGCCATCTGCCATTTCAGTTTTGGCTTTTCTGCTTCACTTGGTGTAAGCCATGACCTTCTCCAACCTTCTAAGAGTCACCGGTCACCGTGGCTCTTGGCTATCATCATCATCTTCTTGGGTCTTTGCTAGTGTGTTAAATCTTACATCATGAGAGAGGGTGTCATTAAGTAACAAACTCCTCTTTTTCCAGCTCTAAATCCACCCAAGGATCCATCTCCACATGTATTCTCCTGGATTCTACTGGTACATCTTTGACTAGCAGGTTGGATATGCTCCCTTCATTCATGCCTGTTTTTCCCTGTTGTAGATTAAACTAACAGATGTTGTGAATCAGAATTCCCTTGCTGTCTCCAAGTTTCAGCTTTCCCATCTGTAAAATAATGTATGTTCTCCATGATATCTAATTGTAAATATCAATATTCTACTGAGTTTGGTAGTCAAGGAATTTATTAAAAGACAACATCTTCTTGTGGGGAAGAGGACCAGGTTGGAGGCTATCCACCTGAGAAAAATGTCAAATTAGACTGCCTCTCCCAGAAGAGACCCTCCTGCTGTCACAATTGCTAGATGCAGACATTAAATTTAGCATTGCAGATAATGTGGGCCTTTTTACCCACAGATCACTGTTTTTGCAGTCCCTGGGGCTGGTGTGTTTCTTCTCTATGTTAACCAGAAAATGGGTTCTAGAGTTTCCATTCCTTTTAAATAGAAGTCCCATGCAGATGAGTCTAACTGAGGAAGCCTAGATCAAAATGCCCATCCTAGTTGCCCGGTAATCTGGAAAAAGTGCTTCTGGCTTCTGCCTTGAGAAGGCGAGATTCATAATGTGAGAAAGATCACCAACATAGGAAGCCTGTTTAAATGCTTCCAAGTGGAATCACATAAGACAAAAGTATATCAGAGAAGTAGAGCTATAAACAGTAGAGGCCTAATACTTGAGCAAGTTGTTAAGAAAAATCCCAAGGCATCCTCCCAGCTCTGACGGTTTTTGCTTCTGTGATCCTAACAAGAACATTTCTTTGTTTTTAAAGCACACATGAAATCGAGACATTTGCAAAACTCTTTGTCATAATTTTGTAAATTTGGGTGTCTAATTTTTTTAGTACTAAAACACAGGCACACACACACACCATATAGAAATCTCTCTCTCTCTCTCTCTCTCTCTCTCTCTCTCTCTCTCTCTCTATATATATATATATATATATATCCAGATGACTGGATTTGGCTGATTTCCAAGTTCAAGAATCAATTTTCATTTCCTAGTAAAAAGCCCTGGGTTACTCCAAATGGAATTATTTAAATATTTTAATTTACAAAATGAAACAATTTGAGTCTCAATTGCTTCCTTAGACATATTCCTCAAACTTCCTCAGCTGTCTATTCTATTAAGTACAGAGTAGGATTTGGAGATTACTCAAGGAATTGAAGTTTTAGACTGTTTTTATACACCATAGTGGAATTTAGTTCAATACATCTGAAAAGATATCTTTGTCTCCTCACCAGAACACCTAAAGAATATAATTTCTTCCAAGATAAACACCTTCTCTAAGAGCACTATTCTTTTTTTCTTTTCTTTCTTTCTTTCTTTCTTTTTTTTTTTTTTTTTGAGTAGCAGAGATCAAACCTGGAGCCTTGTGCATGCTGAACATGTGACCTAGCTACACCTCTAGGCAAGAGCACTGTTCTGAACTAGGGAAGATGAATGCCCACCAGTTGCATATGATTATTTTAGGCCATTCTAGATTCCTCCTCCTCTAGCAGCATGGCACAATGGACACGACTTAGTCTATGCATCTAGGGCAGACCCACAATATCCATTGTCCCTTTCTTCCTCCAGTTTGAATCTGGTAGGTGAGTTCCCATTCTCATTTGTAGCTAGAAGTAGAAAAGAAAGTGAGAGTTATTGTGTGGAACTTTGAGAAGACACCTTAAAAACTACTGACTTACTTGAGAGTTTGACCCTTTTTAAATTTTTTTAAAAATTTGTTTTAATTAGTTATATATGACAGTAGAATGCATTTATGCACTTTGATACATCATACATAGATGGGATATAATTTCTCATTTTTCTGAGTGTACATGTTGCAGAATCACAATGGCCATGCAGTCACATATATACATACAGTAATAATGTCTGTTTCGTTCTACTATCTTTCCTATCCTCACATCCCCTTCCCATCCCTCCCATCACTCTCCTCTACTAATTTAAAGTAACACTATTCTTCCCTAATGCCCCCTATCTTATTGTGAATTAGCATCCACATATCAGAGAAAACATTTGGCTTTTGGTTTTGTGGGACTGGTTTATTTCGCTTAGCATGATATTCTCCAACTCCAACCATTTACTGGCAAATGTCATAATTTTATTCTTCTTTAATGCTGAGTAATATTCCATTGAGTACATATACCACATTTTCTTTATCTATTCATCTATTGAAGGACACCTAGGTTGGTTCCATAGTCTAGCTATTGTGAATTGAGCTGCTATAAACATTGAAGTGGCTGCGTCACTATAGTATGTTGATTTTAAGTCCTTTGGGTATAAACCAAGGAGTGGGATAGCTGGGTCAAATGGTGGCTCCCTTTTGTATCCAGCTCTTCTGTATTTTTCTTCCCTGGAGTATGGCTATGATTATTAGAACTTTAGCATCTTCTGTGACTTTGAGAATGAAACCAGTGGTGGATGACTGGAAAGACGGAAGGAACCTGGGGCCATCTCTCGGAAACTGCCACCATGGTCATTTCAGCACTATGCAAGTTACTTCTAGACTTCTTTTTCCATGAGAATCAACCTCTAATGTTTTTTGTTTGTTTTGGTCACTATCTATACTATCAACAGCCAAAAAATTATCCTAATAATATAAAATCACACCAAACTTCATTTGATTTCTTACTAGCTGTGAAGTTCTGCGTCTGTTCTTTACCTCTCTGAAATTTAGTTTAATTATCTGTAAACTAGGGTTGCCTGTCTCTCTGGATTGCTCCAAGATGTCCGTGAGCTCATACTTAATTAGTACCTCATGAAGCCTCTTGCACAACGTTGATTCCCAGTATGTGTTAATTTCTTCCTACTTTGTCTCTGCAGAGTTGCTCATAGTGTGACCTTGGGACAGTACAGTGTTCTCAAAGGCCTACTAAATCATAAGAAAAAGATTAAATTGTATATTGTAAATCTTATTTGAGAAGCTTATTATGTATTACTTAAAATATTTGAAAATTAGTCAACCATACACAGGATATATTTAAATTCTCTATTAATCAGAATGCATTTTACTAACTAGAATACCCTTTCAAGTTCAAGGGAATGTCAGTGCTAAAACAGCAGGGATCTTCTGTAACTGGAAGACCTCAAAGGAAGGCAGCTATCCAGGGTCCTAATTTAAAATCTTGTAGGGGGAATTAGGGATTCAGATATGGGTTGTACTACAGTAATACTTCTTAGCCTTTCAGAATTAATGGATTCTAACATTTTTCCATGTCTCATCTTCTATTCTATTCGTCATCCAAGAAGAATTTGTTGATCTTTACTGATTGTGAGCTTTATTGAATATATTACAAAAATAATGGGCATATATGCTCCTGTTTATCTATTCTTTCCCCTTTTCTCTCATGGACAATTGTATATTTTTCCCTAAAGACAGTATATTAAGGTGATTGAGATAACTGATTTGATGTATCTAGGATCTAGGTTAAATAATTGATTACTAGAGACACACATCTTAAACCATGCAGATTAATTTCTAAGGGAGAAATACTGGGCATGGTGGTAGATCAGTTGTAGAATTAATTATTTTGATTGGAGTTGACTCCTCAGATCATATTTTCATATAGCAAACGGTCTTTCCCCATTACCCTTGTGGATATAGAGGCTGTGGATCTCACTGGAGTCTAACCTCACAGAGAACTGTCCTAGACTCTTGAATCTACTCCTGCTTTGTGTTCCCCGGGCAACTCATTTAATCCCCCATCTCATTTAATCCCCTAACGAACTTAAAAAATTGCTATGTAGGTAAACAGATTGTAATAAAGATAGAATAATAATATTAAGCACATATTCTAGCACAAAGCTTTTGTTTAATGCTCAACAAAAATTTCTTCTTTGTAAAGAATTTAGTCACAGAGGTAAATAAGTTCTTTTTATCTGTCTCCTCCACTGCTTCCTCCCCTCTCATTTTTTTCCATCTAGTGAAAGAACAAATTTGGACTTAGTAATAGCAGCAGTATTAGTAGCAGCAGCAGGTATCAAGAAGGCTAATAATATCCACAATAACAACTTTCCTTAGATGTTCAACATATGCTCACTGGTGCTGTGTGGAAGCATGCTGCTCAGGTGACCCTTGAGGCAAGAACCTGTTGCAGCAAGTGTAATGACCCACTGGCACCCAGCTGCCACACACTGGGAACCTACCTGCAGCACTGGAGCCTGGCCATTCCTGCCCCGTGGAGCCTTCTCTAAAGATAGTCTGCCCTCCAGCCTCCCCATTAACCCAGCCAAGAGGTTCTCAGAGCTACATGTCAGAAGGCAGCTCTGTCAAGTCGCTTTTCTTCCCTCTCTCCCTTGGTGGATGTCAGACCTGCATTGTCCTCTCAAAGTTCCCATGAACCATTCATGCTGCCTCTCTCCTATCTCTTGTGTTCATTTGTGAGGCTTCCCCCCGAACAAGCACCACGGATTGGATGGGGGAAGAGCATTTTCTGTGTTAGATACACAGAAAAAACTGAGATGAAATCACAGTAGGGTTCGTGTTTTCCGAGCCTCTCTCTTTGGCTGATGGATGACCATCTTCTCCTTGTGTGATTACCTGGCCTCCCCTGTGTGTGTCTGTATCCAGATCTCTCTTTCCTATTAGGACATACACCATCTTGGATTAGGGCCTATTCTAATGCCCTTGTTTTAATTTAATTACTCTTTAACGACATTGTCTTCAAACACAATCACATTCTGAGGTACTGAAGGCGAGGACTTCAACATTATGAGGACTTCAAATTATGGTTGGGAAGCACAATTCAGCCTATAACTCCTTCATAGATATTTCCCCCAATAAATCACCTGGGCTTCTCATTCTGTTATGTGTCTTTTCCCCCAAAGGACCTAAACTTTCAACCTAACAAGGATTACTTCACCTAATCCTATGAACAACCCGGTTTTTATAGGTGGAAGGAGAAATGATTACACCAAGCTACCATTACCAGCACAATTGTGGCCAGAATCTACATCTTGCCTTAGTAGAATGCATTTTTTTTCCTTCATTTTCCTGGAATAAACTATTTGTTTCACATAATTGAGCAAAGATGCAAATTTCTCCCTCTAGGCCTTCTTATGCTGAATTGGCAATAACATTGTATGTTTTAGTTCTTCCTTAACAAACTCATATTTATTTATCATTTTCTTTAATTATTAGTAGCCTTTCCTTTTTTACTTTAGACGAATAAAATTTCCAGACAGATGTAATGTGATACTGGAGGCTGGGATTATGCTTTTATTCTTCTCTGTTCTCTTGTTTTTTTTTTTTTTTTTTTTTTTTTTTTTTTTTTTTTTTTTTTTAAGTAGAGCACCTTGTGCAGATGATGCTCAATGGATATAGCCTAACTCATGATACATCATGGACCTATTCTAGTTTATATTTCCCATTCACAGCCCAATGGCTGGCATATGGTAGTTATGAATATGTAGTCATATGCTGCATGATGGCGTTTCAGTCAACGATGGACCACATGTGCAATGGTGGTTCTATAAGATTATAATGGAGCTGAAAAATTCCTACCTTCTAGTGACACTGTAGCCTTTGTAAAGTCAGCACAATGCATTTCTCCTGTGTTTGTGATGATGCTGGTGTAAACAAATCCATTATACTGCCACTTATATAAAAGTACAAGGCACATACATGTATACATGTATAGCATATCGTACTTTACGATAGGGGTTGTACTACAGTATATTACTGGTGTATGTGTTTACTATACTTCACTTCTTATCTGTATTGTACTCCTTTAACTTATAAGAAAGTTTGCTGTCAATCAGAGTGTGGTGGTACACTGGCAACAGACTCCTCCATCTTGTGTTCACTGAATCTTTTGACTGCATCAAAAGACTAGGTCAAGTGATGATTGATCCATTGCATCTAGGTTTATGTATTCACACTCCATGAGGTTGGTAAAATGATGAAACTCTGAAAAGACATATTTCTTAGAATATATCCCTATGGTGCAGTAGCACCTCACCATGTATTAAATAAACACTCACAGTATTTATCAAGTACTTACTGTGTGCTAGGCATAGCATTTTTCTCATTTAAATCTAAAACCAACACTTTGACAAGCATATTATTATCTCAACTTTTAAGACTTTGTTTGGAGAGATTCTAATCTTGCTAGTACCCACACAGCTAGTAAGAGTTGGAACTAGAATATGAACTGAGGCTGTGGGAATTATCAACTGCTTAACACAGCAGGGTACCTTCAGTTTGCTGAAAGGCTATACCAACACAAAGACTTCAGAAACAAAGATCACATTTTTTTTTTCAAAAGTTTGAAATGGTTCTTTCTCTATATTTTTCAGCCAGGCAAAGTATCATGACTCATTAGCAGCAGGAGTCCTGTTGTTGTTTTGGAAGGATTAGCTGTGGTCCTGGAAGGTGTCCTTGAGAAAAACTAAAAATAACCCTTCAAAACTTAAAGAAGAATATTGGGGTAGAATTTAGGGGAAATTAAGTTGAACTTTTATTCTTACTTTGGCTTCCTGGTCCTGTAATATTTGATTTGGCAGCTGATAGAAATTAAAACTATAGTCAGGTGGCCAGCTTTGCATTATAAATGAGTACTTTCTAATGAAAATTGTGAAAGAAAGCTCTACCACAGTATAAAGTAAGAGAAGGAGCATTTTTCACTCAAAATATAATTTGACGTTCTATTTGTGTAAAGATAGTATGGAGATTATCAGGATTACAAAGAAGAATCTGTTACAGTGATTGCCTTCCAGGAGTTTAAGTTCTTGTGGAAAACACTTACATGTAAATTAGTATATGAGCTGATTTTTTAAAAGTATCCTCTATGATAATAGGCCCTAAGCAGGGCCAGGAATAGGGTCAGACAAATTAGGCACTTACTTGTAGTGCAAAAATTAAGACGGTATTGAAAATCTCATTATTCTAGATAAATGTTTTATGTTGCTTAAAAACATAAGTGTGAGACAGTCCCCATGATGGAAAAGAAAAAAAAGCAAATTTTAAATAAAGACAGGATCAGTATTACAGATTTTTCTTTTGCCTCAGGCTTAGTGTGGCATTGCAGCTAAGCACTTGACATAAGCATCAAATGCATGTGTTTCTGCCATCAGAACCATTTGCCTCCAATTAATTTCCTAGGCAAACAACTGGAAATTTGGGGAGCTTTAAAAAATATATAGCAGTTAAAAGCACAGGACTCAGGCTTCAGTGTGCCAGATTTCAAAGCTCATCTTTGCTGTTATAGACTATCTTGCTATTTCGTAGGGTAAGGCTCATCAACCTGAGCCTTTCTGTTTTTTTCTAAAATGGGACCACTAGTACTTCGCTCCCAGCACTGTTATTTTGAAAGAAGTTCGTGCATGTGAAATATATAACCAATGTATCTGTAAATGTTCACTATTGTTAGGTCATAAAAGATATCATGTCATAAGCTGTAGGGTTACCACTATGTGGCAGGATCATAACATAATAAGTCTTTGAAACTGCAGTGTAGGGCATTGTTAAATTTGTAATAGAGGGAGTTCTCTTGGGTCTTGAAGAATGAGCAGGCAAGGCAAGGTGTTTGAGACCAATCTCTGTTAGAAGAAAGGCATGGAAATCATGAATGCACTTTGGCAAAATGTGGATAAGAGCATATGGCCCATAGAGGATAGTAGAAGGAAAGAGGAGGATGGATAGAAAGAGATGAGGAGCAAAAGTTGACTGTTCTCAATGGCAAATGGCAAGTGCTAGGAAGTTTTTAAGGAGGGAAGGGATACACACACACACACACACACACACACACACACACACCCCACACACACTGGCCTGCCTTTTAAAAATATAACTGGTCCCAGGATGAAAACATTAATGGAAGAATTGATGTTTTCAGGCATAATAAAACTTAATATACATGGAGACAGAGAATATTTGGTATGAAGTTGCATTTACAGCAGGTGATATTTTTGAATGTTCCACTGAAGAGGATAATGCACCATAGTTTCAGAATTTTAATTTTAACTGGAGAATTCAGAGAGATTCAGAATTTCTGTATCACAGAGCTTTGCCATATCTTTAGGAAAATATGGTACCCAAGATGTCATGTAATCATCTTGGATCTACCAGCCAGGGCTGAAAAGCAATGATTCTGCCAAAGCAATCAGTTTGTAGGCACATAATAATTTGTTTTATTACAGTTGTATTTTCTTCAACTTTATTTAGTCTTAAAATAACATTATAACAAAATTAAACAAAACATTAAAAAATTATCCACAGTTTCACCATTCTTATGCAACTGTTTTATTTCCCAAGCTTCCTGCTGCTTCCTTTGTATATATGTGAATTTTCACACAGTTGTAATCAAAGCCCATGTATAATTTTGCATTCCGGTGCTTTTTAAACCTAACATTATAGTTCTTCATATTTCCTTTTCCAGAAAGTATATAATCACCAGTCCCTAAGATACGGATAATCTACTCTAGAGATAGGAGAGGATGTAAGCACGGGGATTCTGGAATCATAGAGATTTGATTGGAAATCCAGCTCACTTTTTACAAAATGATGAAATCTGGGAAAGTTATTTAAGCCTCATTTTCTCCGTCTGTAAAATGGAGTTATAGTACTTACTGCACTTGTTAAAGATATAAGCTTAATACCGCGCACATTTCAAAACACAAGTTTTAAGCACATATTGGTCACTATAACAGAGGCACAATTGCATTCATTCATTCATTTATTTTTTTCAAAAATATTTATTAAAAGCTTACCATGTACAGATACTGTATTAAGCAGTAGGATGAAACCCTCAGGGTCCTAGCCTTCTGGTAGTTCTATAGGGGTTGTGGTTGTATAAGTAGATATTTGCAAGTGTACATTAAATATAATGTTGATATCTCATCCTCTTCAGCTTTACCCTAGCAAGATCCTGGGCCTTTGCATGTTTTCTCAGAGTCAGTTTATTAAGTATCAAGGGCCCACTTGATTTGCCCAGGACACTCTTTTGCTGGTATTGCTGTTGCTAAAGGAACCTCTATGATGACAAGAATGGGTTCTGCAGCCAGACTCCCAGCTTCCCAGATCCAGTTAGCTACATACAAGGTCTCGAGAGAGAGTTTCTTGACCTCTCCAAGCCTCTCTTTTCTCAAGTTCTCATCCAACGGGGAGAATCCCTGCTTTGAGTGGTAATTGTATTAAATTATACAATCCATATGATGCTCATAGCTCAGGCCTGGCCCACAGTCAGCCCTAAGCAAACGCAACAGCTTCTGTAATGAGTGTTAGTGAGGTACCACTGAAGGGTCACTGCCATCATCTCATGTGGGCATTGCTTTGTTTCAGCATTCCTTCAAGTGTGACTCCGGAAACCCTCCTGCTTTGACAGATAACAAAGGAGGTCCATCAAACGCAAGAAAGAAATTTAACAAATGCTGCTTGTACTTGATTTTTGTTATGTTTCTGTTTGCATCCACACCCATTCTGAAGGTCACGCTTCATGGATCAGCTCCCTGCCCTTGGCCCCTCTAGGTTTCATGCCTGTGCATCTGCTAAGCTACCCCCATCTGAAGTCCGGCCACAATTGCCATTGGCTCAACCTCTCAATGAACTTCTCAGATGCAGCACATGATCTGTGACTCAGGGGCCCCCACCGCCTGCTCCTGGCCTCATAGACCATTTCAGTCTTCATCTGCTCCTCTGCCCAGTGGGAAGTTGTTTTGCAGATTTTTACCTTTGATGTTTTAGGTAGATAAGAAGAGCTGGGCAAAGTCGCCATAGAGAGTTGACTCCTGTTGTAGTCAGCATTTTTTTTTTTTTTTTTTTTTTTTTTTGCTGCTGTGACCAAAAGAACTGGCAAGAACAATTAGGAGAGGAAAAGTTTATTTGGAGGCTCATGGTTTCAGAAGTCTCAGTCCATAGATGACTGGCTCCTCTGTTCTGGGCCCAAGGTGAGGCAGAACATCAAGAATATGGAGGAGAAAAGCAGCTCAGGACATAGAACTAGGAAGCAGAGAGAGACTTCTCCTCTCACCAAGGACAACATACATACCCCAAAGACCCACCTCTAATGACCCACCTCCTCCAGCTACACCCTAACTGCCTCAGGTTACCACCAAGTTAACCTCTCACAGAATTAATGCACAGGTGAGGATAAAACTTTCATAACCCAATCATTTATCCTCTAGACCTCTTCCATTGTCTCACACAGGAGCTTTCTAAACCATAACCACTTCCTTGGGAAAAGGGGGAAAATCATACTCTCTTTTCCTGTTGGTGTGTCTACTCCCTGTTTGCTAATTCCTGTGCCCTACTGTCCACATACATACTACAGATAGATATAGCTATACAAGGCTGCAGTTCACTCTATAACTGCCTTCCAAAGTGTGTCCTCATTTTCAACATATACACACATATAATTTTATTGAGCAAAATTCACATAACATCATTTTAACCATTTCAATGCATCCAATTCAACATCCTTTAGGACATTCACAGTGTTGTGCAACCATCACCACTATCTATTTCTAGAACACTTATCTTTCTCCAAAGGGAAGCAGTCACTTTCAATTCCCCATTTTCCCTAATTCCTGGAAACTATGCTTTCTGTCACCATGAATTGCTTATTCTATATATCTCGTGTAAATGAAAGCAAATAACATGTGACCTTTGGTGTCTGTTTTTTCACTTATCATAAAGTTTTTAAGGTACATCCATGTAGTAGCATGTATTGTTCCTTTTCATGGTTGAATAGTACACCATTATATAGATATACCACATTTTTGTTTATCTGTTCATCAGTGATAGACATGTGGCTCATTCCCACCTCTTGGCTATTGCGAATAGTGCTACTATGAATATTAATGTGCAAGTTTTTATTTAAACACATCTAGGAATGAAATGACTGGGTCATACTTCATGATATCTTGCTTCTGTATTTTTAACTAGTAAATTGAATTCGCTAAATTCACAAAATTCAAATGCTATATATGGCATCAAGTTCTCAAATTTTTATTTTGGAAACATTTTCTGGGAGAACACATTATCTTGCATTGAAGTAATTGAAGTAATACTTGTGTTGCTCAAGACTATACCACTAAAAAGAATTCCCATAAACAACACTTTCGGAAGCAAATACTGTAACTAAAGAGTATTGGTGGGAATACTGTACAGCTTCTGAAGTCCAAAAGCATAGCTCACTTCTGCCTGGTTTGCCACAGTGTGTGTGAATAATAGAAAGCAGAATTCTTTCCCTTAGTAATTCTAAACTGGTTGGCACTCTTTATTCTCCTGTTCTGTCCTCCAACAAGCCAATGAATAGATGAGGAAAATGGATGGAAATTGGGATCTGAATCACCTCCTAATTGTTTTCACTCAATTCAAACGGCCACAGTTACCATACACACATTTTTCTCCACTAAGTAATCATCAGATGATAGAAAACAGTCATCTTTTTAAAGAATTCCCTTCTTTTTTTTCCCCCAGAAATAAATTGTCACATGGTCTTTTGCATTCAGACTTATATATTTTAAAAATTTTTTTTAGCTGAAGATGGACACAATATCTTTTTATTTATTTATTTATTTATTTTTTACGTGGTGCTGAGATTTGAACCCAGGGCCTCACTCATGCAAGGCAAGCGCTCTACCACTGAGCCACAACCCCGACCCCAGACTTATATTTTGTTATTGGTTTCTAAACTTATATCAAACTCTTCATGAAGTTTGACTTTATCTGATGAGTTGAGATTGAATCTTACAGTCACTGAGTATATGCTGTTGACCAAACAGCCTCCCTGAGAGCCTCGAGGCAAATGACTATGTAACAAAGGAACATTCTACTAGTGGCATGCTACATAAGCAATTCCACTTTAAGGCACAGATCAATATTATCTTTGAGATGTCTAAGGTCCATTAAATATGAACAGAACAGGACCAGCCAGCAAAAATATGAGGAAGAGGATGACTTTTATTAGGAGGCTTCTCATATTTTGGAGTAGAGGCATTGACCTGTTTTGGAAAATCAGCTGTTATTTTTGCTCATTAATGAGTCTAAATTAGTTGTTTCATTAAATTTTGCTTTGTTTTGGGTTTTCATGTTTTAAATATTGTATTATTGGAAGAAATAAGACTGCATATTCCTTTTAGCACAACTCCTAGGGCTTTCTTTTATTTTCAAATTTTGTAAAAGTAAATGTTATATTTTAGAATGGCTTTAGATTTACAGGAAAACTTATCAATCTAGTACAGACAATCCCATACACCTCATATCTACTTTCTTCTATTATTAACACTGGTGCTAGTATGCCATGTTTGAAAAATTTGTAAGCCAGTGTTGATGTTATTGTCATTGTTAAAGTCCATTTCGTTCAGATATTTAAGTTATCAATCTATCTTCTTAGAACATTGCATTTAGCCATCTTGTCTCTGTGTATCTCTTGACCGGGAATGTTTCAGACTTTCCATGGTTTTTATGATTTGGGAAGTTTTGAGACATCCTAGTAAGGTATTTTATAGGGTATTCCTGAGGGAGTTTACTCTCTGTTTTTCTTATGATCAGACTGTGGTTGTGGATTCTTGGGAAGATTACAATGGCCATATGCCATTTGCATTACATCATATCAAGAACACTAGCTGCATGACATCACTATTGACCAAGACCACCTGGCTAAGGTAGGCTTTCCAGGTGTCTCCATTATTAAGTTCATCTGTTCTCCCTCTTTACATGCTATACTTTTTGGAGAGAAGACACTATGCCCAGGCCACACACAACCCCAGGGCAGGGTCAGTTTCTACTTGATAGGGAAGTATCTACAAAAACTATTTGGAATTAATATGAGAGATTTGTCTCTTCTCCTTCATTTATTGATTTATTCAATAATTTACTTATATAGTGTGGAAATGAATATTGAGATGAAATCTTTTTTATTTGATTATTTTATACTTTGGGCTATAGCCAATATTGCATATTTTGCTTATTTTATTTTTCATGTTATTTTATCATTGGTCATTGTGAGCACTTTTGATTTGTTCTTTTGTCCTATTAACAAACTTTCATTCTTGGTATGTGTGTGTGTACGTGCATGTGCATGCGCATTCGCATATTTTGAGTATTTGCTTACCAACTGGCACTAAAGAATTCTCCAGTTGTAGAATCAACTATTTTTCCAAAGTGTTCTGGCTTCTTTTATGGGAGAATGGTATTAGCGTCTAAAATTTGGGTGCTGGGTATATTTAGCTATTAGGGTACCTTTTCTTAGGCCTTTTCAGAAGAAAAAGAAAGGACATTTATTTATATACTAACCTCTGTGTGCTCTCACACCTTTAACTATTTCTATAAATATCCATCTGTATCTATACTAAGCTAAACATGAGATAACATTGATACCACCAACCTCTTTTCATTACCACTAGAACATTCTAGCCTTATCCCATTGCTTACCTGTAAATCTCCTCCATCGCTCCAGCAGTGAGAAACCTGGCTCTTATAAACCATTCACCCAGGAGATGTTTTTATTCAGTGTACATGTACATTAGTGCCATGACTGTCACCTGCACCCCCCTGTGAAACAAACTTATCAACTACAGTACGTGCTTTCATTCTTATAGGTGACACAATTTCCATATGCTGAGGAATCCCCCCATTTTCCTTCACTTCTACCAGCAATTCCATTGTACATTTATACATTTGCAATACAGTTAGATTCTCTTGTCAGAGTCTACATTTCTTCCTGGGATCCCCCAAACTCCTAAATGACATTTTAAATTTGCATGCATTAAGATTTACTCTTGTGTTATAAAGTTATCTGAGTTTCTACAAATGTGTAGTGCTATTTACTAATCCTTATAGTACCAAATACAATAGTTTCATCAACCTAAAAAATATCACAGGTGCTTCACCATTCAATTATTCTCTCACAAGTTCCTAGCAGCTACTGATGGGTTTACCTTGTCCAGAATGTAACATTAGTTGAGGTATATAGTATGAACCCCCTTTGAATTTGCTTCTTTTGTTTATCAGGATGTAGTTAAAATTCACCCATGTCTTTGCAGTGCTTGATAGCTCATTCCTTTTGATCACTGAATACCATTGTGCATATTGTATAGATGTACTACAGTTTGTTTATCCATTTATGCATTGAAGTACATTTTAGTTGCTTCTAGTCTTGGCATTTATGAATAAAGGTGCAATAAACATTTGACTGCAGGTTCCTGTGTAGAGATGTTTTCAAATAAATTGAGTAAATACCTAAGAGTGCCAGTTTTCAATTGCATGGTAAGACTATGTTTAGCGTTCCAAGAATCTGCCAAATTGTCTTCCGGTTGGCTGCACCATTCTGCATTCCCATCAGCAGTGTTCTTGTTGCTCAGGATCCTCATCAACAGCTGGTTTGGACATTGTTTTCACCATTTTAATAGGTGCATAATGATTAAAGTAAATTTTTTTTCTTAGTGATAATCCATACCTAATGTAAAACTATCAAGCATCCAAAACATATGTGGACTTGTGACTGAATAACTTTTGTTGGATACTTTCCTTTAGGGGAAGATGGTATTAGAAATTTTGTATTTGTCATATTTTTTTTTTCTAAAGACAAATAATCATTCATTGCTTATTTAATTTGGGATTGAAGTAAACTAGGTTTTAATCTGGCTCTCCCACTTACACATTGAACCCACAGGTAAATTATTAACTTTCTCTGCTTCAGTTTCCTCATCTTTAACATAAAGACCAAAGTGGAACTCAGCTGATAAGGTGATAGAAATTTAATGAGCTATTGCCTGGAAAATACTTAGCATGGTGCCCGGAACACAACAACCATAGTGTTATTATTGATATTAATCTATTGCTCCTACTAATATTGTTTAAACTATGGAAGGCTCTAGTTTTTCTTGAAAACTATACACTTTGCAATCTTTAACTATGGAAATGCACCAACCTTTTTCATCCACCCATGCCTCATAAAAACAGAATAAACATACTTCATATTCATTACATTTCACAGCATGGCTTTTTTCTACTCCAAAGAGCATGGTGAAATATATATTTGCAAAGGTAACCTAAGTGTTACAACTCATTGGTTTCCTGTTATTTCTTGTATTACTAATAATCCCTTACATTTGCTCAGTGCTTTTTATTTTACGTTGGGCTAACTTCACAGATATTATCTCATTTGCTTTTCAGAACAGCTTTTTAAGGTAGGCAGGGCATGCTTAATAGCTCCTGATTTTGGTGAGGTGAGGTGA
The DNA here is from genome assembly GCF_964194105.1 of Spermophilus citellus. NCBI lineage: Eukaryota > Metazoa > Chordata > Mammalia > Rodentia > Sciuridae > Spermophilus > Spermophilus citellus. The sequence continues at coordinate 137,299,126 of NC_138182.1, read as the reverse complement.
CTTGTTCCAAATTGCATAATAGGTAAGGGTAGAGCCAGGGTTTCAATTTAGGTTTTCTGAATTCTTATTCAGTGTTCTTTCTAGGAAACCAGACATGGGAAGGATCTTCAGATAAAGTGGCAGATAAGAGCCTCCTGGGGCATTTATTAGAACGTATTGATTTTAGTCCACATGTTCAAGTTCATGGGCAGCAAGGATCTTTAGAAGGAGCTCCACTTGTACTTTAGGGTTTCAAACCGATAGTAACACCACCCATCCGCAAGTCTCCTGGCTATCTCCTATAAGTGAGCTAGGGAGTGTATAATAATGTCCCCAACACTACTTTTAAACCACTATATTTATCATATTAAGGAATGAAGTGGACACATTTTTACATTCTTTCTGGGACTTATCCCAAATACCTTTACTGCTTTATATCTATCCTACAGGGCTAAGCTTCTCACAACTTTGTTAATTCTGTGACTCCACACCCATGGTGCTGAATTACTCTCTAGGGGTGGACATTTGACCCAAGATGGGCTAATAAGATTACCTTCTGGTAATGTGGACCCCAGACTTGGGATCCAGAGACAGCAAGTTAAGAAATATATGTGAAATACATGGGGCAGGCATTTTCTGCCACAGTAGCAAATGCAGATTTCTTTTGCATCAAGAGAGCAGTGAAACATAAGCATAGGAACACGAGGAGAGGCTCTGCTTATCTAGAAACAGAGATAGACACTGATATCCTATGTGAGACTGAGGAGGATTCCATTCCCCCATCCCAGTGCCTTGTACAAGCCTTGTCTCACTAATTTCCATGTGTTTCTTAAGCTGATCATCAACCCCATCCCGCAACTAGCTTCTATTGTTGTCTGTTCTTGTGACAAAGAATCCCGACTACATAGTGAGATCCTCCTAATGGAAAACTGACTATTAAGCTGCATTTATTGAAGCTTGCAATAGCAGTGTTGATTTTCATATCTGATGGACTATCGAGAGCCCGTTTGCAGATTCTGCCCACCAGGATTTTTACTCAGAGTACTTAATAGTATTTCCACTTGATGCAAGTAATACTGTCAAACATTCTAGAATCTCAGCACGAGGGGATTCTTCCCAGGACAGCTATTTTGATTCTCTTCCCTAATCATAGTCTGTCCTTGTACCTTCCAGCCAGCTGTTGCTTAAAATCAACCAAAGCTGGCACGTGAAAAGGGTGGGGAGGAGGGAGAGCATATGAGAATGTAAATAGATTTAGGATTAATACAGGCCTTTGTTCAATATCCGCTGTGGAATGTTGTAGGTCTAAAATCCAGATTATTTATGATAATTATGAGGGCTATGAGCCCTCATGTGAAAATGGAGATTAAAATATACTCATGGATTTTTAAATGAGGATTTTATGAAATAAAGTATGCAAAAACACCTGCTACAGGCCTAGTCATAGTAAACAGTCAATAAATGTCATGCCCTCCCAGACTTTTGAGGCAATCCATAATCTTTCTTTACAGACATAACTGCTAACCATGCAGACTGTAACATCTCTATATAGAATGTAGCATGCAGTTATGAGGATGGAGTTTGAAAGACTGACAGTCCAGGCTGCTAGCTTTCTTGTAGGACCTGTGATAACTTTCACAAATTAATTTAAAATGAGGAGTTTTACTACTGGACCACACTTGATATCTCTTTATAATGTGAATATCATGCTTCAAACACTCACTTTTATGTTATGATTCTATTTATCTTTAATAAATCACAGTGCTCTTCATGCTAAAATTTTCCTGTTTGAGGAATAAGGAACACTTGGTTGCTGGGTGTGATGGTGCATGCCATGCCTGTAATCCCAACTCTTAGGGAGGCTGAGGCAGGAAAATTGAAAGTTTGAGATCAACCTGAAAAGTTAGCAAGACATCGTCTCAAAATTAAAAAAAAAAAAAAGGCTGGAGATGTAACTCAGTGGTAGAATGCTTGCTTAGAATGTTTGAGTTCCTGTGTTCTATCCACCATATTGAAAATAAAAACTCCTATGGTATATTTCCTGTGGCAGGGAATTTAATGCCTTCAAAGTGAATTATTTTGATTTTTGGAAAGGCCTACTGGCCAGGTATCTGTGCAATCAGACAAAATCTGCCTTATTCCAAGTCATTAGTCCTAATTCTTCCCTTCCCTTGGTTAGAAGTCCTGGTCCCAGAATGAAAAAATAACCAGAAGCTGTCCTTTTTTTCAGGTCAGGAATATACTAACTTTTTTGGGTCACCTTTCCATTTTCCTCCTCTTCCAATAATCTGTGAGAGCTACTCAGCTGCTTTCCTTCATATTTAAATCTGGAATTTTGTGAAGCAATAAAGAAGAACTGTATTAGGAAAGAAGAGTCTGCTGAAAGTGGGATATTCAGAATGCATGATTGTTTTTGAAATGATTTTCTGCTCATGGTCCATTGATAATGCTTCTGTGAACTGGGGTTGTCAGTAGATGTCTTCTTAGCTTAGTCCTTTGCTATGCTCCAAGCTTTACCCTCTTCCTTCTACTGCTTTAATTCATTCATGTATTCATTGATTGATACATCCATTGAGCATTTATTGAGTAATTACTAATGACTGTTAGTAATGTTAATTTCTAATATTCCAAAAATAAAAAAATAAAGTATCTGAATATTGCCTTTGAGGAACTCACAGTCTAGTAGAAAAGACAGACAGACAGACAGACAGACACACACACACACACACACACACACACACACACACATCCAACACCCAAGACAAAGAATTAATACTGGAGCTCAGTATTTTTTAACCCACAAACTGCAGTCATTAGTAGGCTAGGGAATCAATTAGTAGGTCATGGCATGTATTTTTAAAAGATAAAATAAAATGGAATAGAAACTATTGGAGTGTGTCACATGTTAAGGTTGCATGGTTGATTTGGGCAATTTTTATTTAAATTATATGTGTGATGCATGTGTGGAAACATGGCTTAATGTGAAGTGTTTTTAGTATGCCTCACACTCAAAAGTTTGAAGATACAAGCTTAGGAAAGAAACAGAGAAAAGCTTTTCAGACTTACTGTGCATAGGAATCAGCTAGGAATCTTGTTAAGATAAAAATTCTGATTCAACTAGTGTGTGGTAGGGCTTGCAATTCTGTTTCCTGGCAAAGTTCTGGGTGATGCTGTTGCTATTGTTCCACACAAGGAGATAGAGTGCTAGGTGGAGAGATAAGGAAAGAAAATGAGGAAGTTCCTCAAGCCATTCATTTATGATTTCAAGGGCCACCAAAAATAGATAGATAGAAGATTTTCCCTTCCTTTTCTGGATTTTTGCTTTAGATCCCTTGATAGAAATCCTAACCTACCCTGTACTTCAAGGGTAGTTGCTATCCAGCTCCTAGGTGCTGAATGTTGCAACCAAAGGATCAGATAGATGCTTCAGACCAGCTATTGTGAAGTTATACCATTGTTTGTTTCTTCGGGCTGGCCCTCTTTCTCACTGTATCTCAGACTCCTGTGCCTTTCTATCCAGTATTCCCGGTGATTAGCAGCAAGGTGCTTCCTATACAGCAGACAGGAGCAGGAAGAGTTTCATTTATTTCAGCTTCCACCTGTCACTACATTTCATCAGGGTTCTATCACATGCACCCAGATAGCTGCCTTGACCTCTTAATGGTTTCCTACGTCTGCAATCCTTTTCCTTTCCCCCCTGCCTCTACCCTTATCCTGTTCAGGGATGTATTTATCATTCTAAAATGAAGCTTTCAGTATTTTTCTTGTTCTGCTTAAAATCCTTTCCTGACTCCCCATTGCCTAAGCAAGCTCTCTGCTCCTGCCAAACTTGTTTGCTGCTGCTCCAGTGGGTCCTTCTGCATCTTTCATTTTGACCTCTCTCTTCCTCTTGAATGATCTCTCTTTTCTAGCTATTCAAATCCTGCCTGCTCTTTAGGATTTTGCTTAAATCCCACTTCTTTCATGAAGCCTTTTTTTGAAAACCCCAGGATGAATGAATCTCCTCCAGACCCTTTTTGCTGATGTCTTATCACAATAATGCCCAGAATAATTGTATACCGGTGTGTGACAGAACAAGCATAGAATTGGGGTCTGATCAAGCCTGGGATGTGGGAACAGAGTCAAGCCATTTATCTTATCTGAGCCTCATTTTCCCCATTAAGGTAATGACAAAATGGGAGCTTTTGGTCTCTAAGTAATTGCACATGGTGCCCACTAAATGTGTGTTTCACTAATTTTGTAAGTTGCCTTAGAGATCTCATTTTTATCATTGCATTTTTTTCTTATTTTAATCGTATTTCTTGTTAACATTAAACTATTACCCATCTTTTGAAATGTCTTCTGATTTTTAATTCTCACATGTATTTGTTTTGTGTCTCTTTCTCATATCAGGAAGGAGCCTCATTCTGTGGTTGAGGTAGTGAGGCCCAGGGAGGACTGATTCAGGGCAAGCAGAGCAGAGAATACACCACCACTCCCAGCTACCGAGGTCTCCTTGTTCCAGGACCCTGCCGGCGTCCGCTCAAATTGCGTGCTCACTAATTATTGGTCAATTGATTGGAGATTGTCAGGCCCATCTTGCAACACAACTCCCTTCTCCTTGGAAGGAGGAGCCCCTTGGAGTCTGTGGGGTAACGGGAAAAGTGCTTACTCCCGGAGGAAGGCGGGGCAAGCCGGAACAAGCTCTGGCTGGGAACCCGCATACTTCCTCACTCCGTTTCTCTGAACCCCATTCTTCTCTGGGGAGCGGGGAGGGGGGTTAGAAGGGTACTTGGAACCTGTCCCTCTGGCGGAGACACGTAGCTGCCTCTGGCCGCCGCTCTTGACTGATCCTGCGGAGTGGAGCGCCCCTCCCGCCCCGCGCGTTTCGCTCAGGCTCCCTGGGCTCTGCAAGGGAGGGAGAGCTGGGGGCGCCGAGCGTACCAGCCTTCCTGGAGCTGGAGGCGAGGAGCCCCGCGCCCTCGGGAGCCTCTTGGCAGCTTCCCCTCCACGGCGCGGGTGTACAGGCTCTTCCCGCCGCCCCCACTCGTGGCTCGCCCTCTCTCCCTCCCTCTAACCCCGCCAGCCGGAGCGCGCACACCGGGGCTCCGGCACGTGGGCGCGCGGGAGGCGGCGGCCGCTGCTGCCGCTGCCGGAGCCCAAGCCCGAGCCGGCGAGATCGCCCTCCATGCTGCGGGAGCTGCGGCCACCTTCTGCTCAGCCTCTGGCCGCAGCCGAGTTTCGCGAGCCGGCGAAGCAGCGGAGGGGGAGAGGAACAGGACAGGAGGGGCGCGGTGGGCTGGAGCCATCTGGGCTCTGAGCAAGGGGCGCCCGCAGCCGAGAGGAGGCAGCCCGGCTTTCTCGCTCGCTCACTGCTCCTGCCGCCGCTGAGGGCTCCAGGCAGCGCGATGCCTCTGCGCTCCTAGGCGGCGGCCGGCGGAGGCTTCCTGCAGCCGCTTGGCCCGCGTGGGCCCCCATTACGCCTGCAAGTACCTTGTCTATCCCGGAGGACGTGCGGGGCCGCCCGCCGCCGGAGCCCGAGAGAGCGCGAAGTCCGAAGTCAGCCCCCAAAGCCGCCAACTTCCCCGGGAGCCCCTCTCCCGCCGCAGCCTGCGCCAGTCCTGGGAGCGATGCGCCCCCAGCCGGGCGCTGCGCCCTCTGCCAACTCGCCACCCATGGGATCGACTGCCCTCGGCTGCCCAGCTTGGAGCGTGTAGCCTTTGCCGCGTGGCCCAGGAGAGGAGTTAGACACCAAGGCGTTTCGCGGACCCTGTGCGCGCACTGGTCTGCTTGGGTCTCCTAAGGGGGCGTCGTTCATACCCAGGGGTGAGTAAACAGCTGGTGGAGGCGTCCTTCACCCCCACTAGCGGTTTGTAAGGATGGCAGGGAGACGCTAGAAAGTTGGCTCTCCCGAACCTATCCTGGGATTGGCAGCGGAACGCAATGTTGATTACTCAATTCCATTTCCTTTGGGGTTTTTCCCTAATTGCCTTCGTCTCTAAAACCAAGAACGGAACCCCCTTCCACTTCCCAAGGAGAAAGGGGGTTCCCTAGAACAGGTCATTGACTGTTCCCCATCAACATGCCATTTGAGGCTTTTCAGCCACCCGCGCGCGTTAAGCAAGCACCACGCATAAGCGCTTGGAGATCTGCAACCGCCTGGGCGCGCTCCGAGATCATCATCATGGGCAGCCAGGGCCTATAGGAAAGGCTTAGCTGCTTGATTAAAGAGAAACGACTGCTGGAATATTGAGAGGGGGGTGAGGAGGGAAGGGAACAGGAGAGGTAGTGGGAAAGAGAAACACTTGAAATTTATCTGTTTCTGACAGATGGGGCACAAGGGGTGCTTCGCTCCGTTTTGCAGGTTTGGGGCCGCCCGGTATAAGGTGGCCTGAGAGAGTCCAACAGGTGGCTTGCACAGGCTTCCTGTGTTTGGGGAACCGCTCCTCCCTGGAGACTCAGGCTAGCTCTGGCACTTCTGGGGGCGCATCTGTACATGGATAAGGAAATGGGCTTTCTGCTCTCACGCCCGATTTGGGGTGTGTGAGGCATCCAAAAGCCTCCTGTTGGGAAACAGCGGGCTTATTGTGTGCCTGACTGAGGTTTCAACTTGCAGGCAACTGAGGATCCATTCAGCTGGGCAACTTGGACTTGGCTGGTCTTTGGACTTGTGCCTCCTCGCAGTCCCTGGTGGTGGGTATTCTAGCTCCCCCAGCTGGGCGGTGAGCCAAACCTCAGAGTTTCCCTCCTCTGTACTTAAGTGATAAGAGGCGGGTTTCAGGAGTGTTGGAGCCTTGCGGGAATTGATTCTTCTTTACTTGCCTCCCGCACTTTCATGCACTTTCATTCTGAGACTCGGAAGCAAGGACTATGCACCTGGTGTGTGCTGGTAACATGGGGCAAGTCTAGTTTAAGAGCTAGTTGGAAGAAACTAGAGAGAGGAAATTCAGCTTCTGTATCAGATTGACCAGATTTGGGAGAGGGCATGTTTGTGCTTTGTGAAAGTTTCTTCTGAACTCACCATCCATCCGGAATGCCAAATGCAAAATGCTCTGAGCCCTCAAAGCTGTGGGGACTTTAAAGTAGCATCTTCCAAAATCTGCTGCCTGCCTTAATTGATCTCATTACACCCATTTGTAGGTTTGGGACTTATATCTCTGTGCAGGGGAGAAGCTCTGAATATCTGTAAAACAGATACTTAGAAATCAATGTTGGTTTGGAACACAGAAAAGCAGCCAGACGTGTGTGTGGGGGTGGGGTGGGGGAGGGAATAAGCTGGAGCCTGCGTGTGTACCAGGTACTCAGTTTTCCTATCTTGAGGGCACTGGTTTGCTTTGAGATTGTTGGAGATTTGGGGAAGTTAAAGCTTTTTCCAGGGGCTGGGGTTGTGTCTCCATGGTAGAGCACTTGCCTAGCATGTGTGCGGCACTGGGTTGATTCTCAGTACTACATATAAGTAAATAAAATAAAGGTCCAACAACAACTAATAAAATATTTTAAAAAAAGCTTTCCCTGCACATGCTTTGTGCCACCTGGCTACTTTCTGCCCACCTTGCAGTGAGATGTTTGTGCTCTGGAATAAAGTGATGGGCATTAGTACTTGGCTCAGACACTTCTCCTTCAGAGGAGGCTGTGAGAGAGCTGTTGGCCTGGATGCCTCTGCGCTGTAATTGCTGCTGCACCCTTCCAGACCAAGTTGGTTTCTCACTGATAAGAGTCCACCTCACCCTGGGTTTCTAGCAACGAATTTCAAGTGTTGCTAATAATGTGTAAGCCTCATAGCACACAGTGTCTAATTCAGCATGGGGCCCGGGTCTTCCCAGAAATGTGCCCAGGAGTCTCTGTGTTGGAAGGGGAGTCAGGAGTTAGGTGCCAAAAGTATGAATGGACAGGGAGATAATACATATGACAGGGAGACAAAAATATGGAGGAGACAAATGGGACAGAGCCCAAAACAAAACAAAATTGTGTGTTGAGGAAGGTTGGGGGAGGAACGAGGGAAGGATGCAAAGAATTGACAGGATAGCTCTAGGAACAGGGTGGAGAGAGCAAAGAATATGGGGTCCCCGGGGGAGAAATGGAAGGAAAGGAAGAGGAGAAAAAAAGATCCAAAGGAAAGAGCGTGAGAGAAGAGAGTGAAAAAGGAAAGGAATAGGAATGGGAGGAGGGGAGTCCAGAAGGCAGGTAGGGATGATGGAAAGGGTGGAGGCACAGAGGAGGCAGAGGAAGCAGGAAGCACACGCTTTTGGCTTTTATTTTTTATAAACCATACTGTCATTGTGTCGACAATCCATATCCTTCAGGAGCCAGCCCTTGGTTAGTGCTTATTTCTCTAGGAAAGTATGTGTTGTGCAGAAATTGGACACCACTTGGAACTCAGCTGCAATGGAGATGACAGGAGTATAAGAAGTTTGGGTTCTTGGTAAATGCACAGTCCAAATTATGTAGCATGCTAGTCTAATCCTAACACCCATTTACATTGATGAGTCAAAAAAAAAAGTCTTAAAGATCTTCCCAAAGCACTCTCTCTTCCCTCTTTACCAAATGAGGAAAATAAGAAGTAGTAAAAAGAAACCAAGACATTATTCTCCAGAAAGCCTTCCACTTGTGCAGAAGCTGCACAAGTGCATTTGCCTATGGTCTTGTTGTTTTAAGCAACAACCTTCCCCAGGTAAACACAAGACTGAAGAATTGCAGCAGAGGGTTATTTTACTAACATTATTTGCTTGTGATTCTCTAACCCCTCCTTGTAGACGGAAAGATCTCCTGGGTAACTTCAGAGAAACCCAAAGTTACAGGACCAGCTTCCCGGGGAGTCTGACCCAAAGAGGATAGTAATGTGCTTCTTATTTAATGAGTGTTGCAGTTGATTCTAAAGCAGGTTATCCCTCAACTACCCATCACATGTTTGTGGTAGACACGATGTAGACTCTTCCGTCGTTTGTTCCTGAATTTCCTCCGAAGAAATATAGTTCAATGCTACCTTCTTCTGACCCTTCTCTACAGAAAAGCTCATTTCTTGTGAATTTCTCTTGATAAAAGGACAAGGCCAAGGACTTGCTCAGCCAGGACTACCCCTTCATGAACCTCAACCATCACAGTAGCTCCAGGGGAAGGCAGACAGCTCCCCTAGTTGACTTTGTCAGGGCTGTTCATACTAAGATACCGTGTTCTCAGTAAGGCATCATCTTGGACATTCTATGCAAATTTTTTGTGCATTTAATACTCACAAAAATTATGCTAAATGCACTGTTGTTATTATCTCCATTTCATAGTTGATGAGACTGAGACTTAAAGGAATTACATAATTTGCCCCAGAGAAATAACAGAGTTATCTGTGGTCCAGCAACTAGAAAGCATCAATGATAAAATTTGAGCCCAGGTTTGGTTGACTCCAAAGTCCAAATTATGTAGCATGCTAGTCTAATCCTAACACCCATTTACATTGATGAGTCAAAAAAAAAAAAAAAAAAAAAAAAAAGAAGTCTTAAAGATCTTCCCAAAGCACTCTCTCTTCCCTCTTTACCAAATGAGGAAAATAAGAAGTAGTAAAAAGAAACCAAGACATTATTCTCCAGAAAGCCTTCCACTAGTAGGTGCCAGAACTGGGACCCAGAGTCTGATTTCTGGAGACCCTCCCTGTCCAACCTTCTTCCAATCCAACCTTCTCCCAACTGTACTGGTGGTTACTGTGTCTGGCTGATCATAAAGGTCATAGGAGCCTCTTAGTCAAATTATAAGTTCCTAGACCCTACTCATGGCTTACCAAATCAAATCATTGGCCCAGAGAGCCCAGAAATCAGTATTTTTAGCCCATGCCCAAGCCTACATCTGCACATTACCATTTGCCCCAGTTATTCCATAGCTCTTGGATTCTGACACTATGGCTCCCTTCCAGACAGCTTCAGGAGAACTCCAAGACCATCCTGATTCCAGAAAAATAAACATACAAAAGGCAACAGGCTCTCTGTAAGTTGCTCCCCGCCCCCCCACACACTCTGATCTACTGGATACCAGGTACCCTGGGTGAGGAAACAGCTCTCTACCTGAAGGCAACTTGGAAAGTTCTTTGGGAAATGGAGCAAACACACTGATGTGGGTTTGTTTTTCCCTGTGCCAAGTCAGAAAGCATTTAGGAAACATCAAATGCTCCTTCAATGGATCCGTTGGTATTTGTACTTATATTCACACAAAATGATACTGTGAACCAGGCCAAATGTACCTGTTTTTCAGGGCCTCAAGCAGTCTCCCAGTTTGGGGAATCTAGCTGTGGTATTAGGAAGACCCCTTTGTTGATATCCTTTGCCGTTCTCATGACAGATCCCAGCCTCATTCTGCAGGTAAAAAGAAGTCCTCACACACACTCTGTCTCTCTCTGGCCCATTTAAATTGTTTTCTCAGTGACCTCAACATCTTTTCCCTTCTATTTCATTGAAAAGTGGCCAAAGGTGCCAGACATCTTGTCCGACAAACTGTTTTGTCATCTTTCCCTTTTCAGATCCAAATTTATCTCTTGAATCTGTTGCTTTTAACCCTGACCTCTTATTCAAGGATGGTAATTGAGCCTTAGGTAGTTTGATAAGCAACTGTCTGATACATGTGTTTTAAATCACCATGGTTCTTTGTGAATACAATGGAAACCAAGGAATAATTTATACTGAAAATGTCTGCATCTTTAATATACTGGAATTCATTCATTCTTTTTTTTCTTCTTTTTTTTAACATTTCAGTGCTAAAAATCTGTTAAGTGGAGAAGTAGAAAATGAAAAAAAAAATGCTTTGTTATTAAGACATGGGCACTGAATGCAGAAAACTAGCTGATTTCTTGCTTGGTTGCTATTATAATCCTGGTCTGGTTATTTCATTTCTCCAAGTCTCTATTTCTTCACCTGAAAGTTTAAGATAATAACAGTTGCCCACGTACTTGGCAAAGCTTTGTCTTCATGAGGGATAATGCTCAACACACCTTCAGCTCTCTGATAAACATTTGCCACGTGCCTGGCTACCTTTAGCTAAGGCTAAAACTGACATAGAGGCGATTAAGCAACTTGCCCAGGTCCCAGATAAGTCCTTCATCCCCCGCCCCTTGGCCCCCTACTGTTGCATTGACATTAGCCACTCCTTCTTTCTTACATCTTAAAAGAGAGTGTTGCATAGGAAGCACAGTCTGGTTTGTATTTTAATTTAACCCATTGCACAGAAAGCCTAATAGAACATCATCAGGAATCTTTTGAACTTTGGGGGACATTTTTGAGGTGGTTAAATTATCTTTGCGTTGTTGTTTTTGCTTTTCCAACATTTGGTAAGAATTTTCATGGATCGGTCTGCTGTTGCTACTGCTTGGCTGATTCCCTCCTATTAGTACAATAGGATCTATTAGTACAAATACCAACAGATCCATTGAAGGAGCATTTGATGTTTCCTAAATGCTTTCTGACTTGGTACAGGGAAAAACAAACCCACATCAGTGTGTTTGTTCCATTTCCCAAAGAGCTTTCCAAGTTGCCTTCAGATGGAGAGACTGTTTCCTCACCCAGGGTACCTGGTATGCAGTAGATCAGTGTGGGGGTAGGGAGCAACTTACAGAGAGCCTGTTCCCTTTTGTATGTTCGTATAACTATAGTTATATAGTTATGTGTGTGTATATATATATGGACAGTTTCATATAGTTGTATATAGTTATATGGTTATAGAGTTATATATATAATCATAATAGTGATGTATGTGTGTATGTATATATATGTGTGTATGTATGTGTGTATATATATATATATATATATATATATATATATACACACATATATAGTTATATATAGACAAATAAGCTATATATGAGTTTCATATACCTGGTGTTGTATCTTCAGTGCCTAGGACAGTGCCCGACATGTAGAAAGTCCACAAAATATTTTTGAATAACTTTGAGTTAATTCTATGTGACCCAGGAAAAATGACCATCATCCTTTATCCTTAAAAGAAAAAAAAATCTAAATGTTGGAATTGCAAAGTGTGAGGTAGGAATATGTCCCTAGAGGCGCCCATTTTTCATGTAGAAGAGCAGTGTAATGCTATCCATGGTTGTTGATTAACTATGCTGGTAGCTTTTGGCAAGTTCCATTTTGATGTTGCTTAAGATGTAATTAGAAGGGACATTCTGATGTTTAAGTTAATGCAATTTTATCTGTACATTTAATTAATTGCTCAGAAAGGCACGTTTGTTTCTCAGCCCAGAGTTTTAGAAATTAATAGGCTTGTAAAGTGAGAACCAAGCTTTGAGACAATTTAGTTTCTACCAGCTTGACGGAAAGAGAAGGAAACTGAGGCTCAGAGAAGGAAAGGGAGTGGCCCGAGGTCACCTAGCAAGGTGGTGCCAGCATCCTTGTGAGAGCTATGGTTTCTGGAGGTTAGCCCAGGACTCCTAATACACAGCTTCAGGTGCTGAACTCTTCCATGGCTGCTTGTTTGCTTTGAAGACACGCTCGCTAGCCTCTGCCTGTCCACAGCCTGCCCCTGAGATATTCCAAGGCAAAAGTCTTGAAGCAAACTCCAGATGTGGAAGAGGTTTGGAGAGAGTATCTCCGCAGGTCCTATGTTAGCAAAGCCTTGCAGGGTTCTGGGATCCCCTGTCTTCTTTTTAAAGAAGGATATGCACTTGGCAGGGAGCTTCCTTTGATGTTCTTGTGTGTGATTTTTCAAGATTTAGAGCTGCTTGGATGTTCCGTCAAGCCCCTGGCACAGTGGACCTGGCTGTGCCCCTCTTTCTTCTTAACACTTCTTTGGATGGGAAGCAGGCACCTTAGGATCCTTCTCTCTACCTCTGGGATGCTTCAAAGTGTGACTAAATGAATCAGCCTAAATACATCTGCAGACACAGAGGCGTGTGCAGCGTACTGGGACGTTGTTAACACACAGATCTTTATCACACGGTGTCAATATCACGGAGACGGTAAGACACAGATCATTGGTGCGAGGTATTGTGGATGATCCTTTGGAAACATTATAATCAGTGCTGACGAGGCAGCAGAAATATCTCAACCTAGCACCTTCCCTGCATCCCAAATGGCTTGCCACACCAACCCAGAGTATCCGGACTGTGACTATTCAAGGAGAGAAAGAACAGGTGATACTGTCCTGTGTGCCTCTCAGCCATAATTAGTCTCAAAGTTTGGTGGGTGTTTTTGATTTGATATCCAAGGATTGGGATTGGGGGACACCTCTCTTTGTACCCCCACCATCAGAAAAAAAAATTCATCCCTTTCCTGCCTTGCCTGGCTTTCTAAAATTCCTCCATTTGAAGGCTAATTCCTTCAGGTTTATATTCGAGTTTCCTCTGGTTTTATGTTGAAATGCAGAATTTCCTGAAGAGAAGTCACAGCTTGCAGACGCAACACCTCACAAAGGTCTTTTAATAGGCATAAAGGAGGGACTCTGTTACCAGTGCTGCCATCACCATTACTGCTTCTGCTGTAGTCACTATTGCCATTATTGAGTGCCTACTGTGTGCCAACATGGTTCTAGATTCTGCTCATAGGTTTTTCTTACCTCATGTACCCACCCAGTAATCCATTATGGGTAATGGAATGAAATATCAGACTTTTCTCATTTTCAAATTTCACTAGGTACTACTCTCGCTGGCTGACCTACAAAACTCTGAACTTTAAAGGAGCGTGGAGAATATCTTCTTGCATGACTTCTAAATGGCTATGTTATACAGTATAATATACCCACATCATATACTGAAGTTTTAAAAAAATCTATAATGTGGTTTATTTACTGATATTTCCTAATCTGCTCTCTTATTTCACATTGAACACATGTACATGTCCACACATGGCATAGTCACACATGTAATTGAATCAAAAATTTCAAAGTGTATTTACCATTACTGTGGTAATGGTAATAGTGTGATATTTTCCATTCTGATCTAGATTATCTTTTAAATTTCTGCTATGGTCTACACAATTGATTTTGTAACTCTTATGAGTTAAAGCCTATTGCATCAGTCAACTTTCTGTTGCTGTGACAAAATACCTGAGAAAATCTAATTTAAAGGAGGAAAAGTTTGTTTTGGCTCATACTTTCAGAGTTTTAGTCTATGACTGGTTGACTCAGTTGTTTTGGGACCTGTGGTGAAATAGGATATCATGGCTGGGAGTGTGTGGTGAACCAAAGCACTTCACCTCATGGCCAGGACATGAAAAGAAGAGACCAGGGTCTCAATGTCACATTCAAGGGCACACCTCCAGTGACCTAACTTCCTCCAATAGATCCCACCTCTTAAAAGTTTTACCACCTCCTGGTAGCACCATGGGCCGGGAACATGGGTCTTCAGGGACATTTTAGATCCAATTTTTTGCACCTATATTCTGAAAAACACTTACCTAGTCTGATACCATAAACTTTTATTGGGAAGAAAAACTCAGAGAGATGAAGCCCCTTTTCCTTGTCCAAGATCTCATGCCACGCTATTGTCAGAGCCAGTGGCAAAATCAAGGCTCCTGACACCATTTACATCTCTAAGCGATGGCAACCTTGGTTGTGGATTCTGGGCCATTACTTATCTTCATTTGGCAGCTGATAGTTAGACGGTTGTCATTGATTGCTCACAATATCAGTGTTTTGAGTTGGTCTTGACTTCCACTGTCCTCATGTACAATTTTTTAAATGAGATTCAAGTGGCAGTTAATTTTTCATATATGGTCTTGATGGGCAATTGTCTTGGTCTATCATCTGTGCTGTAACTGAATACCACACACAGGTTAATTGATAAAGAACAAGAACGGGAGTTTATTTGGCTCATGGTTCTGGAGGCGGAGAAGTTCAGGAGCATAGCCTGTTCAACATCTGGTAAAGACCTTCTTCTTGGGCTGGGGATGTGGCTCAAGCGGTAGCGCTCTCGCCTGGCATGTGTGCGGCCCAGGTTCGATCCTCAGCACCACATACAAACAAAGATGCTGTGTCCGCTGAAAACTAAAAAATACATATTAAAATTTTCTCTCTCTCTCTCAAAAAGAAAAGACCTTCTTCCTGCATCTTAATATGGCAAAGGACATCACATGAGGAGTCAGGAAAAGAAGGAAACCAGTGAAAAAGCATTTTTGATAACAAAGCTGCTTCCTTCATAACCCCTTAATTGATGAATGGATTGATCTGTTCATAAGGGGGCCATAGTCCTTATGACCCAGTCATCTCCCCCAAAGGTCTCACCTCTAAACACTATTGCATTGGAGACTAACTGCCCAACACATAAAATTTGGGGGTTCATTGGAACCTTAGAAGTATCTGTGGTTGAAAGGGACTATGGAGGGGTAGGGACAAGAGCCTTGTGTCTTCTCTGTGGACCTCTGCAGACGTGGGTCAAGTGATTAGAGAAAAAGACCCTAGAGGATAGAAGAAGCAGTGATCTTTCTTTGGGTGTCCTTATCCCCAAATCTGTTTCTATCTGTGCTCCTTCCTCTTCCCTAACCCAGAGGGTATTATGCTTGTATTTAAAGGCATGGATACAGACCAAACTCAGAGCCCAATCTTGCCACAATCGATGAATTAAAAACCTGTTTTTGGAAACTCTGGTGACTACTGGGATTGGAGGTGGAATCTTTTCAAAACATTAATTTTAACTTATTTAACATCTCATGTGCACACAAGAAGCCAAATAGTACAAGGTGATAAAAGCTGAGTGTTCTCCTACCCCTGGTCTCGCTTCCCTATCTCCCCCTTCCCTGGAACCACCACGTTGCCAGGGTCCTCTGCATTCCCCCAGAGACATGTGGACAAAACCCATGATTTCCCTTTTTTAGACACATGACAACATACAGTATACGATTGTGTTTTAATTTAAGTGAAACAATTGGGGATAGTAACATCAGTTAATATGGAACTGTGTCACGACTTTTCTGAACTACACGATGTGCTGTTACGGGGATGTACTGAGATGTTTTTAGCTAAGGTAAAGAATGGTCATTAACAGCCTCGATTCTGGAGCTAGCCTAAGTCTATGAGAGAACAAGACAGAAATGGAGGAGGAGGAGGGGAAGAGAAGAAGAAGGGGAGAGGGAGGAGGAGGAGAAGAGAAGAGAGGAGAGGAAAAAGGTAGTGCCAGAGAGATCCTTATTCGATGAAAAGGAGAATTATACTAATTTTTTTTTCATATTTTCAAGAAGTCAGTTTTTACCGTGGTATAAACATTTTTTCACTCCGTGAAACCACCAGCAAATATTTCTTGAGGATCTTCTGTCTTTGGGATACTGAGAAAATAGGGGACAAGTAAAGACAGTGCTTTCTATCCTGGAAAAATACTGAGGCAGTATTCACTTACCCAGAGCAAGTTGAGAATGGTAAACAATTGTGTTTAATTGAGACTTAAGCTGGATGTCGCCCAGCAGGTATCTGCTCAAAGATCTTTGCATGCAGAGGGAAGAGCGGCTGCTGTGGGACTGTGTCGCACATTTGGGAACCATCCAGGAAGCCTATGGAGCTGGAAGTCGAGGGTCCAGGACCACATGTCCTTTCCCAGGAAGGAACTGCTGCAGGGTCGTTGGAGAGCTGTGAAATACAACTGCAACAATCCCTGTCACCTGCCCAGCTAAGGTTCTGTGGAAGGTTTAAAGAGTCCTGGCTGACTTTCTAGATTATAGGAAAATAAATTTCCTTTACATACATCAGGACTATTTTGGTGAAACTCTTCCTAAGATCCTGGAGAGTTGGAAAAAGACATAGAAATGTATCCAAACACATTTGTTTAATGCAGGAATAGACCCTTGATTGAAGGAATGAATAAAAAGTGAACTCACTAGTCTATCTGTGATAAAATGATGGCAGAGATTGAGGCAGCTTCTTCCTGATTTTGAGTCCTCGGTGAAATTTGTGCAAGAAGCAAAATTATTTAACCTATCAGCTGGGAATTTCTATTCTAGCCAAGGTAGGGAGGAAATTTTACTTTGCACTTAAAGGTGTACGTTTTTATCTTCTTAGAAATTTTGATGGAAGTTGGAGAATGAAGTTAAACAACATGGAAAATTAATACCAGACAAATCTGCCCTCCCCACTCTATCATGGAAACTCTAGTGTGATTTCCCCAGCATTCACATCCACTGGCTCAAACACAGAAGTAAAAGGAGACCGTAACCAGGGTTTGAAATGCATTTAGTACGTTTTTATTGACTCACACATACTTCTTTTAACAGCAAAAGTACCTCTTAAATCCTACCAATGTTTTTATTCTTACACATCATAGTCAAGAGTGTTTTAGAAACACACATCTAGGAGCTCTTGATTTTGAGAAAATATTTACATTGGATGTTTTTTTTGTGCATTTATTTCTGTTAAAAGCATTGCAATGAAAAACAGGATCTGTCTGGGTGGTTCTTTTTTCAGATGTAAAAATCACTCAAACTGAAATCCTTTCTGTAGTCAAATTGGGCCTGCCAGCTCTAAAGAGGGCAGTGGAGATAATATGATAAACTGGCCCTTGTGTTCAATCTCAGCTCATCAAGGCCTTGCCAGAACTGACATTTTTGTACAGTATGGCTTGATGCTCTGATTACAAATTGGTCTTGAGCAGTTAGACTCTTTGTAATTGTATTCATCGAGGGATTGTGCTTGTGTTATTTGGTCTGTTTTGATTTTGAAAGGAAGGAGGAGGAAATAGGTTCCTGGTTCCCTCCTCTTGTTTCAGAATGTAGAAGAGGGACCTTCATGCAGAAGCAAGTTTAATTTATTATAGCAAAATTTCTTCAAGGCAATGTTGACAACACGCCCTTTCAGCCCTGCTGGGAGTTTTAAAGAAATAACTTAAATTGTATTTCAAGAAGGCTATTGAGTATTTATATTTACCATCATTGACTTGTGATAAATAGAAGAATCATGCTGGGAAAATGAAAATCTATATGTGTACCTCTTTTGTACTTGATTCTCAAGAATTCTAGCTTTAAATAAATTGCATAAACTTTTTTTTTTTTCATGGAACAAAATTGCTAATAATTTCTTTTTTTTCTTTTTGACCAAGGATCTTTCATTCCTGGGTTCCTGGGTGGCGGGGAAGACATGACAAGTCAAGATGATGTCTTCTGTCATTGGAGGATCTAGAGAGAATTACGTACTTACCTAAAGCAAATTGAGAATGATAAAATATTATATGTAATTAAGACTTAAATGGGATATTGAAGACAGTGAATTCACTGGGATTCAGAGAAGGAGATGATCAGCTATATTTGAGACAGGAAAAACCAAACTTGTTTTCTTTTGACGTTCACACATGACCACACTGAATACAGAAGACTTTGCCTCTGGTCACTAAATCATGTACTTTGTCCCCACATACCAAGCAAGCAGGTCTTCAGCATACACCAGCGGGATGGCCTATAATTCGATCCTGACACTGTCTACCAGAAGAGAATGTCAGATCCCACAGGTTAAGGATTGAGTCACACCAGACCACCCCTCCCTCGGATGCCAGTCCAGATACCCAAGTTGTGACATGTGCTTCAGACTGATTGTCTGTAACTTGGGACTCCCATGACCCCTCTTTGGTTTTGATTTCTTTGTTACAGTGACTCACAGAACTCAGGGAAGCACTTACTTAAATTTACTGGATTATTGTGAAGGATGTTGAAGGATACTGATGATCAGACAGATGGAAGAGATGCATAGGGCAGGGCGTGAGGTGGAGCACAGGGCTTCTCAGCCCTGTCGAGGAGTACCACCTCCAGACAGCGTTTGCTCAGCATCCAGAATTTCTCTAAACCTGGTCCTTCTTAGTCTTTATGGAGGCATGTTGCATATGGATGATTGAGTCCATCATTGGCCATTGGTGATCACCTCAACTTTCAGTCCTTCTGCCCTCTTGGGAGGCAGGGACCATGGAACTGAAGTTTCAACCCTTATCATATGGCTGGTTCCCTTGGCAGCCAGTCCCCATAACCTGGAGCTCAGGTTATCCAGGGTTTGTGTTACATAAATAGAACAAATGACATTCCTACCACCAGGAAATTCCCAGGGACTCAGGATCTGTGTCTGATGCTGTTATCATTTACAGAATGATGAAGCTCTTGGGAGTTCTGTGTAAGGATCCAGGGTCATGGATCAAATACCCAAACAAAAGATTCTCTTAGCCTTCATGTCTCTAGGGCTTTAGGAGCTCTGACTCAATCACTGGGACAGAGACCAAATATATCTTTTCTTCTTTATATTATAATATCAGAGGAACATATTTTGGTGATGTTTCCAACATAACATCAGAAAACCATCTCATAATAGGGTAGTGAACAGTTTGGTATGACCCTGATTCTATCAGCTGAACTCTTG
Source organism: Spermophilus citellus (assembly GCF_964194105.1). Classification (NCBI taxonomy): domain Eukaryota; kingdom Metazoa; phylum Chordata; class Mammalia; order Rodentia; family Sciuridae; genus Spermophilus; species Spermophilus citellus. The sequence goes on along the minus strand of NC_138182.1, from coordinate 137,279,869 downwards.
CAATGAAAAAATTGAAAATAATTATTTTAGATTTTTGATTTGGCAGATGATCTCAAAAATCCATCTGCTGCAAAACACTTAGATAAGCCCGAGTTTTTAATGCATATACACAAATATCACTTTTACATAAAACTACAATAAATCTCAAACTGAAACCCATGTGGGCTGTACTGAACAAAAAGCTAGTGATAAAGGCCAGAGTTATTCTGACTGCAGATACCCTGACAGCTCTGCATCTGAGAACCAGGCATGAGTGAACCGGGTGGTAAGGTGCCAGAAGTAAGGGAGCTGAACCCAAGATTCGTGTGTGAGCGCAGGACCAGGAAGAGGACCAAGTGGTCATAGGTTGGTAGTTTTCTTACCAGCAGAAGCAGTCAAAAATTCACTCTGGAGAAAAACATCCTATTTAGACCTAGAGGACTCTCACAGGTAAAGATTAAAAACACAAAGATGAGGGCTGGGGATGTGGCTCAAGCGGTAGCACGCTCGCCTGGCATGCGTGCGGCCCGGGTTCGATCCTCAGCACCACATACAAACAAAAGATGTTGTGTCCACCGAGAACTAAAAAATAAATATTAAAAATTCTCTCTCTCTCTCTCTCTCTCTCTCCTCTCTCACTCTTTCTTAAAAAAAAAAAAACAAAGATGACAAAAATCAAAAATACACACACACACACACACACACACACACACACACCTACATATACCCACCCCAGCTAATAATAGAGTTATTGAGGAAAAAAAAAACCATTGAAAACAGACTTAACTCCTTGGGATTTTTAGGTATTAGAATGATCAGGTATAGAATATAAAATGATAATACTAATGATAAAGACAATATATGAATGTTTAAAGAAATAAAAACCAATCATCTAAAATATGAGCATGCACAAAAGACCATAAGAAACAGTTTGCAAGATTTTTACAAAGAGCCAGATAAAACTTTTTCAAAGAAAAAAATATTGATTAAAAACAACTTAATGGATAAAATAGCACCGTGGACACCGCTGAAGTTGGAGGAAGACAAGCCATTCCTACGGAATGTGGCAGAAGGGATGGGGAGACAGTGTGGGAGAGAAGTTAAGACGGAGGATAAACTGCAAAGTTTGTTCTGTGTTTAATCAGAGTTCCAGATAAAGAGCAAATGGAGGAGACACAGCATCTGAAGAGATAATGGCTGCAGACGTTCTAAAACTGATGATCTTAATCTACAGATACAGGAAGTACAAGCAAGATAAATAAAACAACGAATCCCCAACATAGACCCAGTGTAATGAAATTGAAATACGAAACATAAAGAGAAGGTCTTAGAAGCATCCAGAGAGCAAAAACAGATTATTCACAGAGGAGCCACAAATAACACGACAGCCTATTCAGTGGAAGCAAGAGAAGACAGAAGAGCTGAGGGCATCCTCAAAGTTCTGAGGGAAAACAACTGACAAACTCGAATTCTTTGTTTTTGTGATAACAGCAAAAGAATACATTTCTAAACAAATAGACCTTCTCTAAGGAACTCTAAAAAGTACACTTAAGAAGATAGGTAATCCTGGAAGGAAGGTCTGATACAGAAGAAATGGTGGGTAAAATAAATTGGCAAAAAATGTCAATAAATTTAAATATTGTAAGATGTGATATCACGCCAATGCTCTAATGTGTATTTTTTCTTTAGAGAAAAGAAATAATATACTAGGTATGTGAGCCAGCTTTTCATTCTTGTTTCCAAGCTGTCTGACAAGAACTACTTAGAGGAGGTACAGTTTATTTTGGCTCATGGTTTCGGAGGTTTGGTCATCCTCCACTGGCTCCATTACCTTGGGCCTGAGGTGACGTGGCACCTCATGGTGGAAGGATGTGGTGGAGGAAAGATGCTCAGCTCATGGCAGCCTGAAGGCAGAGGGAGCACATACCAGAGACAAAATACATAATCCCAAGGCATGTTTCCAGGTATCCACCTCCTCCAGCCACACCCCACCTGCCTACAGGCTCCTCCCGATTGTCAAATTATTAATCCATCAAATGCAGTAATCCATTGATGAGGTTACAGTACTCACGAGTGAATCATTTTGCCTCTGATCATTACTGCATCGAGAAGAACTTCTGGGGGACACCTCATACCCAAACCCTAACACTAGAAGACAAGAGCATGTATCTGGTCCACCTCAAAATCCTAAATTCATAAACTGCTCTATAATCTGACTATTTCAGTTCTTTCTTCCTCTTATCTATTTTTTTCTCATCAATTTCATCAGAGGATGGTAGGTTTTATTAGACATTTCAAAGAAAACCATCCGCTTTACAGGTTCTTTATGTTGTATGTTCTTTGAAAAACACATGAAGTGAGAGAGAATTCACAAACTGAAAAGTCTGACAACACGTGGCAGTGTTGATGAAGTGACTAGAAAAATGTGAAAAGTTGTTACAAAAGAATAAGAAGAGACAAACAGCCTAATGAAAAAAATGGGCAAAGAGCTTCAAACCAAAGTTACTCTGAAGCTGGGCATGATGGCTCACACTTATAATCCTCATGACATTGGAGGCTGAGGCAGGAAGATCACAAGTATGAGGCTGGACCATGTCTCAGCAAGACCATGTCTCAAAATGAAAAATAAAAAACATGGGGGCATAGCTCGGTGGTAGAAAGTTCCTGGGTCCAAAATAATAATAATAATGATATAAAGAAGTTACTCTGAAAAGGAAAAATGGATAACCAATGACCAGATGAAAAATTGTACAACCACCTTAATGATTGGAGAAATTCTCATTCGTAGTTTAACACATCACTGAGATAGCTTTTATACTATCCAGATGAGAATAAATGAAGGAATGTGAAAATACAAACTGTTGGAGCAAACCGTAGTACAGTGCTTTGGGGAATGTAAACTGGCAATCATTTAGGAGTGTAGGTTAATTTTTTCCTACCAGAAGTCAAAGTTTTTTTCCCCTCCCATCTTACTGATGTTTGTCTCCCTCTCACTCTCTTGGAATAATGACACCAATTTTGCAAACCAGAAACCTGGGATTGTACTTGACCTTGCTCAATGTTTTCCTAATATCTCCATCAACTGCTTGAATTCTCTTCCTTCATGATCTTGTTCTCTATCTTACCTAATCTGACTAATACCCTAGACAGATAGATCCACAGCTTATGGTTCATAAATTTTAGCATGCATCAAAATGACCTGGAGAACTTTTTTTTAAAGACAGAGTGCTGAGCTCCATCCACTGAGTTCTGACCCACTAAGTCTGGGGTGGGACCAGAGAATTTGCAACTACACTTCAAAGTGAAGCTGGTGCTCCTGGTCAGGGAATCATGCTGCCCGCCACTGCCTCAGACCTCCTTGTCTGATCAACCTCATGCTCCTCCATGACCCTCCCACCACATTCTGACTTTTCAGCTCCCCCTCTTCTTCTAGTGCCTGCCCTCTAATGATTCTTTGAAAACTCCTGTCTTATCAGATGTAGGAATTGGGAAGTTTTGTAATTATCCACATACCTAATGTGTGCAGCAATTAGGGTAATCAGGAGTAGTTAGTGTTTTCTCTGTGTCAGGTGCATCATTTGAAATTTCTAGAAGTTGCCAGTCTCCTACCTTCCTTTTCCTCAAATATTTAGTCTGACAAAAAATAGATACGTAAATACAAAGAATAAAAAGGAGGAGTCATTGGGCTCTGTAGGGAAAGTGATACAAAGTAGATATAAAATATAGTTAATAAACTCGATTCAACTCAGGGAATAGAGGTGTTAAACACAGTTCACTGTGAGGTTTTTATTTCTTTTTTGTGTGTGAGGACTTATATAATTCTATCTAAGCTCTTTCAAAATACAGCATTTCAAATATTTATGGAATCTGTTCTTATTTTAAGGAATTTTTGAAGCCATGCCATCTGTTTTTGAAATGAATAAGTAAACCACCCTGGGTGTGTAGGAAAGCACCTTACCTTTACAGGTTTCAGATTTGCTTGCAGAATGGATTTCACACCATTTCTAACCAAAGTCCTATGAGATGATTAGAAAAACTTGTTCCACTGTTAGCAAAAAGAGGAGCAGAGAACTTGAGCTGCTTGTCCAAGGACATGAGTTCAACTCAGGTTGTATCAATGACATCTCTCCATTTGGGTTAGAGAATCTTAATGGCTGAGGAATTTTCAGAGGCCATTTAATCCAGGTCTCTCAAAGAGATGTGAAAAAAGAGTGGCATAAGCCTTGGGGTATCATGAGAACCATGTAAATGGATAGCTGCTCCTGATGTCCTGCCATTGTCATTGTATAGATAGCAAAATCTATTATCAGATCATCTGATTTTTTTCAAGCGAACCTGAAAATGTGGACTTCAATGATAAATTTCAATCTGAAAATATTTTTACTTAAAGAAAAACACCATTTAGGACCAAATGTTTGCTTGGTCTGTGGGATGTTTGAAACTGGTGATCTAAAATTATATTGGGAGTCAGGGAGCTACCAGTCCTAAAATCAAATTGTTGGGCCTTTGCTTGACCATTTTTATGATGCAGAACTTTCCATAACTTAATGAGGTTGGATTCCATTATTGGGCTTTTCAATGTTCCTAGACTACTTATCCTAAATCCCTTCATTCTGCTTATGATTTTATATCCAATATCTGTTCATGATACAGCAGGGAATCCTTTCAAATTCAAAGAGAGATCCTTTTTGTCCCTCTCTCCTCTTCCTCCCCACTACCAATCTTCTCTGTAGGCTAGACATTCCTAGTCTTTCAACTATTCATCCTAAGGCAAGATGTTTAGGACCTTTACAATTCCAGTTACCTTATTCTGGATGCTCTCTAAATGTGTTAAGTTTCTCCTAATTAGAGTAGCCCATAGTACTGTATCATAGTATCTCTTACCCCACAAATGAAATTGTTTCAATTTATTTATTGTTACATGTGATTCAGAAAACAGGTAGATGTTCAACATCTTCTGAGGATCTGTTTGGAATGATGTTACATCCAAACGTAGTCTATGTCACAAACACTAAATTCACTTTGGGGAACCCCACAAAGACACCGAAAATCATTTCCAAAGTGACCCAAGCTGACAAAGGCCAAGAGGCACTCGTGGCTATCCATTGAGGAAGGCTTGCCATGTTTCTTGAGTTCTCATGAATGCGCAGAGAAGACATATAGTTCTCAAAAGAACTGTGAATTCAAGGCATGATCTGTAATCAAACTTTTCCCCACAAGGGCAAAAGTCTGTGAAACATGCTCTGTGTTCTAGACACTGGAATCTGAGTCCAGAGTGAGAAACTGTTGAGTTGTTTTTTGTTTTGCTTTGTTTCATTTTCTTTTGTGATGTGGGGACTGAAGCAGGGCTTCACACATGCTAAGCACTCACTTCACCATTGAGCTACATCCCCAGCCCATGATGTTTTCATTAAATACTTGAATGATTCTCCCAGATAATTTTGAGAAGCAAACCAATTAAGACTGAGAGCTATGGTTTATTAGAAACCTACTGTGTGCCAGATACCGTGAAAGGATACAGAAACGTGATAATGCATGTGGGATAGTACCTAGCAGTTAATGATTTAAAGAAGTGGCACTGTTACTGTCATTGATATTATCATTATATTTAATCTTACTTAGTCCTTATTACTCTTTAAGAGGCAATTATTATTGATATTTTGTAGACATGGAAACTAAGACATAGATCAAGTTCTAGGATCACACAACTTGCAAGCAATGAAAATTTAGAGACTTGTGAGACTGTTTTAGACACCTTTTTGGCTGCTGGGAACAAAAGACCTGACAAGAACAATTAGAGGAGAAAAAGCTTATTTTAGGGCTCATGGTTTCAGAGATCTCTGTCCATAGATGATTGACTCCATTGCTCTGGGTCCTGGGGTGAGGCACACCGTCAGGGCAAATGAATGTGGTGGAGGAAAGTGGTTCAGGACATTGCACCAGGAAGCAGAGAGGTTCTTCTCATTATGGACAAAATATAAACCCCAAAGTCACACCCCCAATGACCCACCTCCTCCAGCCTCACCTACCTGTCCACAGTTAATCCCCATCAGTGGATTAATGCACTGATTAAGTTAAGGTTCTCATAACCCAATCATTTCAACCTCTGGACTTCTTTGCATTGTCTCCCACATGAGCTTTTGGAGATATGTCATATCTAAACCATGTCACAGATTAAACACTGCCACACACGCTCCTCCCCCTACCTAATGCTATCTTCCCCTTTGAATTCTAGGATGGGCTTGGAATCAATGTGTAGCCCTTAGTTCATTTTGAAGAATTGTCAAATTATTTCTGTTTAGATGGTTAACATTTGAATTTAGATGCAGAAACACAAGTTTATTATTATCAAACCAGTATTGTTATTATTGGTTCTCTTTCCTTATAAGCAGCTTGAAATTCCTAAATTTCATTTAGTAGATTAAACTTTTGACATGCACAGATTTGACAAACATGATGGACTTTTGTTCTGGTCTTTGATTAAAAGTGAAGTAAGTGAAATGAGTCAGACTCAGAAAGTGAAGGTTCAGATATTGTTATGGTTTGGATGTGAGGTGTCCCCCCAAAAGCTCATGTGAGACAATGCAAGAAGGGTCAGAGGAGAGATGATTGGGTTCCAAGAATCTTAACCCAATCAATCAGTGATTTAGTTCCTTGATAGGGATTAACTGGGTAACAGAAGTGGTTGGGTATGGCTGGAAGAGATGGGAATTGGGGTGTGGCTTTGGGTATATATTTGTATCTGGAGAATGGATTTTTCTCTCTGCTTCTTAATCATCATGATGTGAGCTGCTTCCCTCTGCCACACACTCCACCATGATGTTTAGCCTCACCTTGAGCCCCAAGAAATGGATTAGGACTTGTATGAAACCGTAAGCCTTCAAGTTAACTCTTCCTCTTCTATAATTTTCGCTGGTCAGGTCCTTTAGTCACAGCGATGAAAAAGCTGACTAAAACAAATATTTTATCTCATATGTGGAACCTGGAGCAAGTGAGGGGTAAAAAGGGCAGAGAATCCCATGAATATAAAAGGGAGATCAGTGGAGTAGAGAAAGAAGATTGAGGAGGAGGGAGCAGGGCCAGGAAATGTGTAATAAAATTGACCAAACATTGCTATGTACATATATGAATATGCCACGGAGACTTTCACCTTTATGTGTATTTATCTCTAAAGCACCAACTAAAGCCCAATAAATAAATAGAAGGAAGACCAGGGGAGTGAGGAAGGGGAATAGAGGGAGGAAGGAAGGGAGGGAAAGAGGAAGTACTGGGGATTGAAATGGAGCAAGTTATATCCCATGCATGTATGATTATGTCAAAATGAACCTCAATATTATGTATAACTATAATGCACTCATATAAACATTTTTTAACCCTCCCCCCCCCCCCAAATAAAAAGATGTGTAAAGGAGACAAGAAGAAAAGTTGAGGGAAGCAGCTGCCCACGAGCTTGTGGTCCATTCCAGAGATGGTTTCATTCCTTTCTTCTCCACAATTTGTTGCCAGTCATGATTGTTCTTCTTTGTATAAGGTCGGTCAACTTGGTATGCATTGATTATCCAACTCTTATAATCTCTTATATTTCTCTCTCATTCATTAGTAAGAAATATTTAGGTGGGCTCCTTACCCAAACCTACATATTCCACAATTTTGAGATATTTATCAGTGCACGAGACTTATTAAAATCCTATGTAAATTTCAAATGAATCTGGCATGACATTTTTTTGTTGTTGTTGAATTCATCATGACTTTAAGGTATTACTGCTCTCTAATATTGATTTATTCTTGTTGTTGATCTGAGAAAAATAAATTTCTGTCATTTAAAAGTTTTTAAATGGTTTTAACTTTTACATTACCTTTTGGGAGAAGATTCTTGGGAACCTAAAAAGCAAGAAAATTATCATTATTACATTGGACTCTGGGCACTTGTAACACTTTAATATAATAAAATGTATTCAAAATGGATGTACAGATTTGCTGCAATAGCAAATGTATTTTTTATACAAAATAGATAAGAGTTTGGTGTGTGAAGATTTTTCTGGAAGGTACAGGAAGTTAGTGCATTGGTCATTCCTTTGCATCTTGTCCCTCCATAGGAGAAAGAGTTTATTTAAACAGAGACTAAAGCCTGCGTACTACATATAGAGTTTTCCTACAGCTGATAGGCAGTGAAAAAATAGTACCCTGGAGAGATGCACGAAAGGATACATTTAATTTAGTAGGAACAGCAACAACAACAAAAACCTGTTATTTTTCCCTTTTAATTAGTGTTTGAAGAACAAGATTTCTCTAAGGATTCCATTCCTGGTCTATATTTATAGAATTACATCTTAAAATGACAAGTTTTCCTGAAGGAGAAGAACTTGTAAGAAGTGCCATACTTTACATCATCCCCAAAGAGATTTGGAAAAGTATATTGCACTTAATAATCTGTGAACAGTTAGGGATCTTTCTCTGTGTAGTGGCAAACACTGAGGGGCTCCTGGGCTAATTTTGGCTCTTGGCTGCAGTTGCGTGAGTCTGCCTGTGAGTGTAGTTGTATTTTAATTAACTCTGATTGCAATTCCTAGCTCATAACAGCTCTTGCCCTTCCAGGCTACTGTGTATATTCGATGTCCCTGGCTGGCCTCCGCCTTCCTAGGGCAAAATGAAGAAGAGTGGTCTTGGATACCATAAAAATTTTACTTGCAATGATTATTACTCCATGGAATAATCACAAAACCCCTCAGGTGTTTATAGTTTACTGTTGTTTTTCTGTTGTTATTATTATTTTTTAACAAAAAGTGATTCCTTTATAATTTTCTGTCTGCTTAATGCCTATGTGTTTTTTTTTTATTGAAAGTGCACACAGTTGTAATCAGGGAAATTAAAATAAATACATTTATTTTCCATGATGATGTTGAAGAGAGACTATTTCAGGGAATTGTTTTAGTGAAGTGAATGGTAAAAGTATTCCCTTTCAAGAATTGTACATATTCCCCAGTGACTCAGGAGGTCCAAGCAGGAGGATTATAAGACTGAGGCCACCTCAGCAATTTAATGGGGCCCTAAGCAGTTTAGTAAGACCCTGTCTCAAAATGAAAAATAAAAAGGGTTGAGGATACAGCTCAGTAGTTATGTGCCCCTGGGTTCAATTCCTGGTACAAAAACAAAATATAAATTTTTGATTTTAAGAAATTATCAGTGTTTTGGGTGCATATACTTTATACTTTTTGATCTATGTATCTGAACACTCAATTGCCATCTTAAAGATATGAAATAACTGAAATGATTATATATATATATATATATATATATATATATATATATATATATATTCTTATATCAGAATTTCCCTGAATACCCACTGCTTTGTCATAGTGTCCCATATCTCCTATTGTCTTGCAATGACATTATTCAGTCTTTGGTGTTACTGGTTCATGTAGCCTTTGAGTTTACAAACTATGGATAATATCAGGATAAAATACACACACACACACACACACACACACACACACACACATATATATATATATATATATATGATCTTTTATATATGTATATATATAATATGTAATATATAAAAACTATAAATACCCCTCAGGTATTTATAGTTTATTGTTGATTTTCTTTTGTTATTATTATTATTTTTTTTAAAGAGAGAGTGAGAGAGGAGAGAGAGAGAGAGAGAGAGAGAGAGAGAGAGAGAGAGAGAGAGAGAGAATTTTTTAATATTTATTTTTTAGTTCTCGGCGGACACAACATCTTCGTTGGTATGTGGTGCTGAGGATCGAACCCGGGCCGCACGCATGCCAGGCGAGCGTGCTACCGCTTGAGCCACATCCCCAGCCCTTATTATTTTTTTTAACAAAACTATTTCTTTATATTATATATATTATTTATATTATATTTCTATATATAATTATACAATATATTATAATTATAATGTATAATATAACATATATATGTATATATATATCTCAAAGATATCACATAACTTAAATGATCATACATACATATATATGTGTATATATATATGTATATATGTATGTATGTTGGCACTGAATGAATTCAGACACTCTAAACTACTGACTATATCCCAGCCTTTTATATTTTTTCAAGGCTGGCCTTGAACTTGTAATCCTCTTTCCTCAGCCTCCTGAGTCACTGGGATAACAGGTATGTGCCACCATGCCCAGCTTGAGATGACTCTAATTCTTCGTGGTACACACTTGAAGTTAAGCTGCTTCTGCTCATCATAACCATTCTCACCATGGTTATCCTTCATGGTTTTCCGACTTCCTTATGATTTCTTTCAGGTGTCTTAGTGGGTCACAGTTTCCTTTCCTACTTGGAACCCTTCCCTACTCAAGTCAGTCTCTGTGCTTTCTGTTAGTCTTCCTTGCTAGTTGTGTCTTCTCTCCTAGCTGCTAACTATCTGCTCTTACTTCGGATCACTGTCTTTTGGCCACCTCTGGAGCTTTGGTCTTCCTCTTTTTCCAGACTTTCCATCCCCTAGCCAAGTCTTATCCTCCACCCCCATGATACCCTGTATGTCTCCTTCAAAACATGAACACAGTTATGATTTGATATTTATTTGGATGAGTATCAATATTTTTCTTATCAGCCAGAATAAAAGTACCATAAGATCAAGGGCCAGGTCTTCACCTACTAAATGACCCTCAATCAATATTTATTCAAAGAATTAATTTGAAAATGTCGGTCGGGGACACCTGAAGCTCTTGACATTGAATCTTTTTAGCGACACTGTGGTATCGGTGTTGCAATCCTTCCATTTAGAAAAGGAAAATGAAGCTCAGACCATTTTAAAGAGTTTCGCTTAAAATTACACAGCACATTATCAGTGTGCTATCCCTTGCACGCAGGGTGCTCTGAAGCTGAGTCTCGTGCCCTTAACCAGTGGCCCTGGCTGCCTCCTCAAGAGCCAAGCCGAAGTGTTCACGTGTGGTTGCTCTCACTACAGTAAAACACCATTTCATCTCAGCTCTTTTGGTTTTATTTGTTTGTTTCCCATCAAAGTGCATGGGTGTTAGGAATCCTTCTGTGGTTCATTGTCAAATGTTTCTTGAGTGCTGAGAGGGCTCAGTCTTTATGTCATTGTAAGAAATATCAAAGTTTTGGAGCAAAATCACTGCAGAAACAAAGAAGCTCTCTTGGTCACACATGCATTTCTTTGTTGTGCTCACTGTGCTATGAGTACCCGTGAGAAAGCCTGCCCTACCCTGACCAGCCGTGGGGAGAGGATGTCTGCCAGTTCCCAGTAGACTGTGAGACTCTCAAGGCCAGGGACCAAGTTTCTCTTAATGAAGTTGGCTCTCAGTTGTGCAGGCATATAGTTCCAGGGTGTGCCTCTCTGTGGAGGGCTCTGTTAATTCCTTGGTTATATGTTGACAAGGATGTGTAATATAGGTGTCACCACCGTCAGCTAAAGGGACCTATTCAAACCCTCTAACCCCAAGCCTATGCCTATTTTGGCCTTGTGTTTAAAATTATTTTGAATTTACATAGTTTTAAAGCAGAATTTCTCTGAACACCCACTGCTTTGCTCCATATCTCCTGTTGTCTTGCAATGACATTATTCATTCATTGGTGTTACTAGCTCATGTAGCCTTTGAGTTTACAAACTATGGGTAATATTAGGATAAAATACTCCTTGGAGTGGGAAGCTAGAGATAGTGTGTAAAGAGGACTGACTAGTGTTTGTTTGGAGTCCTAAGTTTGCTCTTTACTGTGTCCTTCAATGCTTCTAGGATCTTCTGACATGTTTCTCTGATTTTTTTTTTGGGGGGGTGCCAGGGATTGAACCCGGGGCCTCATGTGTGCTAGACAAGATACCTTTGGGTCTCATCCCTCGCCTTTCACTCAACTTGTGTATCTTCATCTATACACTGAAAAAAATAATCACTACTTTGTCTCCCATACAGAGTTATTGTGTGAATCCAAGGGGATAATGGACATGAGAACATTTTGAAAATGGAGAATAGCTGTTCTAATATGAGGGCCTTTCATTAACAGTGAGTTTGGCTTCAGACAGTGGCAGGCTGGTCATGAACAGCCTTCCCTATAATTTCTGACACTTACTGCAGGAAGAGAAGCCCAATTAAAAGGGCAAGAGATACAATTGTGACACAAAGACTCAGATGCAGAAGGTGCCTTGCTTCTCCTGCATGGAGAAGGAGAAATGGGACAATGTCAGTTTAAATGGAACAACAGAGAACTGTACAGCAATGTTGCAAATAATGAAATTACCTTGTCTTGCTTTGGTGGGCAGCATCAATTAAAAAGTAAACATTAAACCCCTTATTTTTAAACCACTTCATAGTATTAAAAAGCTTCATTCAATAGTGAATTCTATTTATTTATTTTTTAATAGGCAAGAATGGAGGAAATGTAGTTTTTCTAGCCTTAATTTATAATGGAAAGTTTATTGATAAAGCATTTCATTTCATAAGGCTTAATTTCATGCTCAGTAGTAGGTGCAGAGTTATTTGGTGATGATTTATGCATTCATAATTATTTCTGTCCTCTATTTGTAATTCTCCCTCAATTCTATACTCGATGGCTTTTCCAGATATAAAAGCTGCTTAAAGTTAGCCAGTTTTGCAACCGTGAAAGGGAAAGAACTCACACAAGTGGGCAGCATGCACTCCAGTTACCCACCCCCCTCTGCACTTGAGGATAACATGCATACTTTGTCCCCTCAGGTCTGGAACCTATCAAGGTGCAAGAGGCCCCTTTTCCCATATTGCCAGTCCTTGGTGCATTTTCTTTGTGATTCACCATGAGGTGTTCTCATAGCTCATGGAGAAATGTTATTAAGTTTAATTTTCCAAAATCGAGTGCTCTATGAGACATTGAATCAAGCTGCTTTCTCCTAGCTGGTAAACATATTTATTAAAACAAAAAAGATTAGTAACTCACTGTGCCCTACCTGGGCTGATTCACATAAACCATGAAAATAACATTCTCATAAGCTAGGACTCAATGTTTTATTTTATTTCTGTTTGTTTGTGCTGTTCTGAGACCCATGCTAGGAGACTAATAGAACTATCAGACCTCTCAAATCTAACGTCATAAAACAATTTGTCTCGGAGTCATTTACTTTATGGGGGGAAAACAGATACTTAGTCCTTCATTGTAAATCAGTATCTTGGCCAGCACTTTGTCATAACTGAGGGTTTTCTATCTAGTACATGGTGATGGCAAAACTAAAAAGGACTGTTTTTAGGATTCGTTAAAGGTAAGTATTGTACTGTTTTATTTTCCTCTTAGAAGGGGCTCCTGGATGTGCTCATGGGGTAGGCCTGGTCCTTATATATTCTTTTATTTATATTTTTAGTTGTTAGACACAATACCTTTATTTTATTTTTATGTGGTGCTGAGGATGGTACTCAGGGATTCACATGATCTAGGCAATCTCTGTACCACTCAGCCACAACCCCAAACCCCTTATATTCTTATAACCTTGGTAATACTTCTGAGTGCACTTATTCTGTTCTAGTAACTTCTCTTTTATAGGAATTTCTCCTCCAATTTGTTAATGTTTATGATCCTGTTATGAGCAGAGAGCTGGGTACATAGTAGGTATGCTATTAATGGCGATTAAGTCAATGAGTAGTTTTTGTCTTTTGCCATTTTTCCTCCTTGAAGTTACAGGGGGAAAAAATCAATAAAACTGCAATTTGTGTGATTTAAAGTTAGGTATTAGAATACCTTGTTGGTATTAGAATTTTGTCATTCATTAAATTGCAAACTGTACCTAATGGTAACAAGCAGTAGGCTCCAGAGTCAACTGGTCCTGGGTTCAAGCACTGCTACCTCTTATTGTGCTGACTGTAAGACTTTGAGAACTTAACTGCCTCAGTTTTCTCATCTTTAAAGTGGGTGGCAATAGTGGAGAAAGCTGATATCACTTATGTATGGCAACATGGTTAATCTTAGATCAACCTGCAGAAGTGTGAGTAGATTAGAAACTTTTCTGAGTGTTTCAGGGACTTAATCATGGAGTATTATTTTAGACATATATGACAATGAACTTCTGAAAGTCCAACAAAGGGAAAAATTTTTAAACTGTTTCTTTTATGAGACTGATTTTTATTATTAAATGCTTTCTGCCTGGTTGCTTGATGGCAGATAATTTTCATTGTAAAAATGGATCTCTTTTCCTTTTTCCACCTCTCCTTACAAATCATTGATATATCGGCCAATAAAAGAGATACTTCTGAATGTTGCACAATGCCTCCTTGCCTCCTTCAATGACCACACCTAGAGTTGTTGTAGGGATTGAGAGTGATTATGTTTGCACGGAGCTTAGTACAACCCCTTGCATGGTAAATTATCCAGTAAGAATCTTATCATTGTCTCTCAGCCACTGTTGTAATTGCATGTGACTAGACCTAGTACAAAAACAGTCCTTGTGTATAAGAAATGCAAACTTTGTATGGCTTGCTAATACTAACCACTTCCCCGAGGAGCAGTCCAAGGAGTGACATTCACCTTCACCTCAAATGGTAGGTTTGAAAGCTTAGATGGAGCTTGGCAGGCAGTGTATGCTGGTGTGTGGGAAAGGTCAACCACAGAGATGATATGGGCTTGGCATCTTCCTTACTCCTCTTCAAAGCATCTTTAGTCCTCAATTGTGTCTCTGGTTCCTAGAGTATGTGCCAAAGTTGAATGTACTCCTGTGTCAATCATTTTCCATAGTCACTGATAAATGACACCAAGCCTATGGTGTCAGTCTTGGACCATAGACTGGGATAGTAGCCTCTCTGTAGGGAGAGGCAGAAAGCTTATGTGTAGCTCCTGGCTGAGGCTGATGCCTTGGGCTTGTGTATTCTGACTCAATTTCTGAACAAAATGGTCACCAAAGTACTGGGCTGGGAGAGAGAAAAGCTGTGTTTAATTTATAAGAGACAGAGGTAATAGAATATGGATGGCTTAGAGCTACAAGGGGCCTCAGGGCTTATCTGTAATAACAAGCTGGTATTTATTGAGCAGGTACTATACGGCAGCATCACACTAAGTGATTTTTCATATATTATAACTCATTTAAGTCTTGCAGTAGCCCTGCAAATTAGGCAATATTTTAACCATCTTTATATGCACCAGGTACATATTAAATGTTATGCATATTTCATTTAATCGTTATTACTTTCAATGGGGCTGGTGATATTATTCTTGGAAATAGAAAGGTGGAACCTTGGAGAACTTAAGCGACTTGTTCTGTCATAAATAGTTCCTAAGTGGCAGAGAAGGCTGGTGAACCCAAAGGTTTCCAACAGCAAAACACAGGTACTCAACCTCTACTCTTCCCTGTCTCCTTTGTTGCTTACTGTGGTGGAGGCTAAGAATGAAGAGGAACATGCCCAAGGTAGAACAAGATGCTGGGCAGGTCTTCTGCGGGAGTAGTGTTTATTCTGAGTTCTCTCATCTGCTTTGTGGAGATGCCTGGCCTCCAGGGTCCCTCCAGCTGTAGACTGGTGCTGTGAATCTGCTCTTCAGTCTGCTCAGTTTCCTTAGTGAACAACTTGAAGTTTCCCATCATCTTCAGTTTTCATCTGAATTATGAGCAAAGCCAGGATGTAACCACCATGAGAAACTGATTTTTTTCTAATTATTAATCAGCTCTATTAATCTGATTTTTTCTAATTATTAATTGGATTTTTCTAATTATTAATCTCTATATTTAAATCATGCCTAGACTACTTCCTTAAGCTGTTGGGAAGGACAGAGCAGTCTCTCTATCCACATTGTTGATTGTTTTAGTCAGCTTTTTTATGCTGAGACCAGAAAACCTGATACAAACAATTAATGGAGGAAACATTTACTTGGCTCGTGGTTTCGGATGTCTCAGTTCATAGATGGCCAACTTCATGGCTCTGGGCCTGAGGGGTGGAAGACATCATAGGAGAAGGGCATGTGATGAAGAAACAGAGAGCTCTGCTCACCAGGGACAAAATATGAACCCCAAAGCATGCCCCTAGTGACCCACTTCCTCCAGCCACACCCTACCTGACTACAGTTAGCAGGTGGGTTAATGCACTGATTCAGGTTAAGGCCTCCATAATCCAATTATGTCACCGGTACACTTTCTTGCCTGCTTCAACCATGAGCTTTTGGGGACACACCTCATACATAAACCATCACGCTGATGATGTAAGTCATCAGGAATTTTAGGATATAAGTGAGATTTACAGAAAGAAAATTTGCAAGTATAGTTTCATATTTCCTCTGGCCTAGACCGATTGACTGTGGCTTCCCTCCCCCATTATGGATATAATGATTCTAGAAGACTAATAGCTTTCTATTTTTTGCCTTTATTGTCTTCAGGGAAGTTGATGGTCACTTTACTGTGGTATTTGGCCATGAATCTGAAATACTAGCATGTGATTAATGAAACTTTAAAGAGTAGACAAAGCTTCCAATTTGTCCAAGACTGTCCTGTCCTAGATTTGTATTGTTAGCCTTGGTTGAACAAATATTTTCAGTATCATAGCCAAGGGGCTGAAATTAGTATTTTAGTTATATGTAACACAGAACATTGTTGTGTTTTAAGTGACTCTTATTCTTCCTCTCTCACTTTAGCTCTTTTTAATATCTTTCTATTCCTTATTAATTGCACTTCAATATTTATATACCCTTCTTTCAGAATATTTCACATTATTTTTAAGTTGCACTGATGCAGTATAAATATTTCTATTTGTTAATTATTTAATATTTGTATTATTTGATACAGTATCAACACTATGACTCCAGAAATATTTTTAAACACACACATGCTGTGGCCCAGGGCTTGTACACCAGAGGGCACATGGACAAGGAGGCCCATCTTCTCTGTCTTCATGTCATCAGTAGGATACTTCACTGATGAAGAATCAAGGCAAGATGTTCACCCTCAGGAAGGAAGGGACCAACTTCGTTGCTGATCAGAAGACTGCTACATTTCAATGCACTCTTTTCTTTCTCTTCTCCTGCATCCAGTGAGCAGGTTGTCTGGCTTCATCTCTCAGCTGTCCATTGGCCTCCAGTCTTGGTTTCCATCGCTCCTCAGCACTGTGGTGTGTTCACTTCTGCCACATCTGTATAGTACTTTATCAGGCACTTTTGTCAAAGCAGCTTCCGGGAACCTAGCCACACTGTGGTCTCCACTGTTGTCTGGGGCTCCCCTCCTCATGCTCTGCACCCTCTCCCCTTCCTTTCCATTATCATCAAGTCTGCCCACTGTTGGGGCTCTTTCTACCTGGCAAGGATTGTGCTGGGCACCTTTTCCAGCAATTTCATGTTATTATGTAAGGCAGGGATTATTACTCTTCCCTATGAACAGACACTTAATTCTCAGGAAAAGGAAATTAATCCTAAGAGACTGCAAAGGAATGGATGCCTCTGGTGTTTGATTCTGAAGCCAATGACCCGTGTCCAACAATGGCATGCTGTGTCCTCTCCCTGATTCCCCTACCTTCCTCCTTCCCAGGCACACCCAGCCTTATTGAGGACAAAACAAAGACACAGCTGGACAGTTGTGAATGGATGCTGGCCAGCTCAAGCACTAACCAGCTGATGATGTTGGGCAAGTCACATCCGGACTTCGGGTTGCCTATGCGAAGAGTAAAAGCAAAGCCAAAGGCTTCTGAGTGAAATGATGCTTAATGTCTCTTAGAGTCAAACTTCTGCAGTCCTCTGGTCTCCCCACTAAACCCTGTGGAAAACAACAACAATGATGTTTTGGTTTGGATGTGAGGTGTTCCCTGGAACTCATGTGTAAGACAATGCAAGAAGGTTTAGAGGAGAAACTGATTGGGTTATCAGAGTCTTAACCCAATCAGTGAATTTATCCCCTGATGGGATTCACTGAATGGTAATGGAAGGCAGGTAGGATGTGGCTACCTGAGGAGGTGGACACTGGGGACATGCCTTTGGGGTATATGTATTTGGTGAGCTGAGCTTAGTCTCTCTCTCTCTTTGCTTCCTGGTCATCATATGATCTGCTGTCCTCCAGCTATACTCCTCCACCATGATGTTCAGCCTCACCTGGAGCCACAGGGAGTGGAGCCAGCTGTCTATGGACTGAGACCTTTATGTTTTCTATTCTTTTTTTTTCTCCTCCTCCTCCTTCTCCTTCTCCTCCTCCTCCTCCTTCTTCTTCTTTTTTTTTTTTTTTTTTTACAGTTTGCAATGTACCTTTTCTTATTTTAAGAGTAACAACTATAACGGCTATTTGCTCTTTTGCACTTTCTATGTGCTAAGTACTTACTGGACCTTCTTGGCAGCTCGGATGGCTTGTTCTTCACTACAAGCCTACAAGGGGCCTAGGGCATGTATAATGTAAGTAAGTCACCCAAGGTCACCCTCCAACTGGTGGAGCTGGAACTCAAACCCAATCCCTTCAATCCAGAGGCCACAGTATTTCCATCACACAAAACACCTCTCCCGCAGTGTCTTGAATCACTTTATCAAATCCTCTGTGTGTATCATAAGACAGTTTGTTGTGGAGTGGCAATTCTTCCAATACTTAGTTCTTTATTTCTTATATTTCCAACCTTTCAGCAGTAACATGTATTACTCAGGAGTCAAGTATCCTTGGAAGGCAAGTCAGAAAGCATGCTGTCAGGGACACAGCGAAGGAAAAGGGACATTACTGACTTGCAGTTTCTCTCTTTGCCACCCCTGCACTACTAGCCTTTGGCCTTAGATGACTGCCACTGAGGAGATAATGCACCAAGATCATGACCGTCCTATAGCTGAGAAGAGTTTTGTTTCAGAGTCGTATGATTTTTATTTAAAATTTTGCTTGAAAAATTAATCCTTCAATTATACTCTTGTAATTGGAAATAAAACCATTGCAAGTTGCCCCACTTTTTGACTGGCTTGCTCTGAAAACATGATAGTACTGACCTGTCTAATTTCAAGACTGCACAAAGGTCAACGAAACCAGATGTCTCAGAATCCTGGCTCTCACCCGGGAGCCCAGTTCCTTAGAAGGCGAGTTGCTAGGACCATGGAGATAGAAGGCCAGAGGGCAGAGAGGCTGCCCATTAAAAGAAATATAGTATTCTAAAATAATGTTATAAGAATACTTAAAAATAGCAATTATCATTTTGTTAACCAGCTATAGAGAGTTAAGCCTTATAAAATTTCCTTTATTGCTAGGTCATAAAAGTTAGATGCTTGCAATAAATGTTTGTTCCTCTCTCAAGGCCAGAGTTTCAGAATATCCATGATATGATGGGCCATGTTCAAGAAACATACCTGAGGATGTTCTCAGATGCATCATTTGTAATAGCAAAACCCAAAATGGAAGAAGTAAAGACCCACCGAAGAGGACACAGCTTCATAATATATCTAGAGTGGAGTGTCGTGGAGCCTGTGACATGGAGGAGCATATGTGGTGATATTGGAATTCCTCCATGTATATTTCAGGTCAAATCAGCATCGGCATCAGGAGCACAATGAATAGTGTGATCCTTTTTCATGTAAAAAGCTTCTATAAAACTAACACCATCTCTCTCTTACTCTCCATATGCACAGACTTTTTCCTTCCTTGGGAGGATTAACATAAATTATGCTAGTAGGGTTCCCTTTTGGGACAGAGATTGCAGAGAAGGAAATGAATTTTTATTCATACTTTTTTTTGCCTTTAAAAAAAATTGTCAAATCATCCAGTCATTTATTCAACAAATACCTGTTAAGTGGCTACTAAGTGCCAGGCAACGTAATACCCTCTTATAAGAATAGCAAAATCCAAATCTCAGAAAGTTAAGTCTAGTAAGGAAACACATAGTAATAAGAAAATGTCAAAAAGATAATTCCAGAAAATTCTAAGAGATAAGGAGAAGTAAAAGGTTATTACTTAAAGGTGAAGAGGGGGCAGGTCATGTTAGACAGCACAGTGCTCAGCTTTTGCTCCTTAAGTGCTCCAAAGACAATAACAATAACAACAGCCATCCTCAGATGCAATGCTACAAAACCAGCATTAATTCTCATGTACAATTTTGTGGCCACATATGGCTCTGATAGTTTAGGTTGGTCTTGGCTGGGCAGTTCTGTTTTAGGCTGTGGGTTAGCTATGGTTGCTGGTGAAGCTCAAATCTTCTCTATAGTTACTCATTCTGGGGAGCAGTTTCAAATGTTAACATCTGCTCGGGGAGGCTAGTTCCATGACAGATCACCAGCCAAGCCAGACTGCTCAAGCCCACTGAAGACCTTGGCTGGCATCATCTTTCCTAATATCTTATTGGCCAGAACAAGTCACATGGTCAAGCTCCACTGCAGTAGGCTTCAGAGTTATCCTCATTCATGGCATCAGCATGGGGAAGTGAATTTTCAGTGCAAATAGATTAACCCAAGGCATGTTAGCTTTCCATCACTGCGACAAACTGCTTGAAAGAGTCAACACGTAAGAAGGAAAGGTTCATTTCATCTCACAGTATTGGAGGTTTTGTGCATGGTTTACTGGCCCTGTTGCTTTTGGGCTTGTGTCAAGGCAACACATCATGGTGGGAGCATGCAGGACAGGATGCTGTTCATTTCATGGCATCCAGGAAGCCCAGAAAGATAAAAAGGAGGGGCTGAGGCTCCAACATCCCAATCAAGGGCAATTGCCAATGGCTGGGCTTCCTTCTACGCCCTGCGTTCTAAGGTTTCTATCACCTCTCAATATTGCCACTGGGTGGGGACCAAGCCTTCAACATATAGACCCTTTGAGGATATTTATACAAATTATAGCAATCAGTGAAGATCTTTCTTCTTGCCCATGGCCCACACAAGCAATGGAAGCCGGGTTCCCTTGCATGGGGTTGGCTGGCTGAGAAATATGGAGAAAAATCACATGATACAGAAAATAGTTTTAAAGAGCAGGAAAAGGACCACTCTTCAACCTTAAGGGTTGAGCCTTCACTCTGGAAAGAGAGAGTAACACCCCCTGTTTGCTTTATTTATATAGAATGATTTCTATAGATTGTTCTTAGCCAATGAAGGTAGGGCTGTGTAGTTTGTAATGGCTCACTCCCAACTCTGGAGCTATGAGATCAGTCTTCCTATCCAAGTGAAGACTAAAGTCACATGCATTGTGTGACCCATTAAGTGGGAGGGGACACAAAATGATGTGAAGGCACATCAATTACCTCCATTCCCCCTGGGAGCCATTCTGCTCCTGTAAATAGAGAAATCCTGCAAATAGAAATATCCTTGGCTCAAGGCCGAGTGAAGACACTAAATAGCTCAGGAGTGACTTTGCACACTTTCTGATAGTTCGGATGGAAACAGAACGGCAGTGAGCCATACTTGCTAGGACCATACTAAGGTGTGGGGGAGGGTGGAAGACTCATTCAAGGCAGAGAAAGCAACGAGTGCTTGAATTGTCTATCAGGAAGGTCAACTGCAATTGGTTGACTGGATTTACACCATTTTTTTTTCATTAAACTCTTCTATGAAATTACACCCTAGCAGATTATTTACAAGAGGTAGTAACATGGGTTAAAAAAAAGAGTCTAAGAAACACCGAGTGAATCTGGAGGCCTGTAGTCAGCCTAATGTAATTTCCTGCGTAGAACAATTATGATCATCAATGTAATAGGACATGAAACTCAGCATTTCCTCTGAAGCACCAGATGCTATGTGCCAAAGGAGGTGCTAGATCATATGCAGCATTTCAAAGAGAACAGCTAAAGACCAGTTGGATGACCATTAAATCTCCCACTCCCATGCAGGATTAATGTAAAAACAAAAGATGGTTTTGTAAGGATATCCTTGCAAATACTGTGCTGAGATGCTCACCTCTTCCTACTATCAAACAGTAGAGGAAGACTCTAGAGAGCCTCCTAGTAGCCTCAGGTCGAAGGTTATCCATGGGCCACCTGAAGAGAAGGTGAGGGACATATTTGTTAAGTTTGAGAAAACTCGAGCAGCCTAGAGAAGGATCTGACTGTTCTCCCCTACATGGGATCAGTAATGTGCAAGTCGAGGACCCAGATATAGAAGTTGTGGCATGCCTGTTAACCTTGGGCCATTTTAAAGGGATAATGTCCTGGGGGAGTAGCATGTCAGAGTGAGGGGAACCCCTATGGAGCAGGATGAGAACAATCCCCTAGGGCCAGAAACTCTGGGAACTATCTTCATCAGGCAGTCAAAGCAGATTGCAGGGGAGGTACGTAGCAAGAACTCATTGCTGTCCCAAGGGGTAGAATGTATATTCGAAATCTGTGAGTCACAGAGAACAGGAAGCCAGGAACAGACAGCAAAGTCCATGTAAGAGCTTCCATTCCTCTCACCTGTCCAACTCTTGCCTGGTGGACTTAACAGCTTACAGCAGCTACCTGGAGGGCAAGGAGATAAACAAAGGGAAGAAGCCCCCCAACACAGACATATTTTTTCAGTGGGAGGCATCGACAGCTGGCTGCAGGTGGGGAGGAGGCTGTTTTTGAGAGAAGAATGAGCTCTGTGTACCTTTTGGTGTAGAAATTCTGACTTCTCTATCAAGGCTGATATTGAGTGAGAGAGATGCTAAAACTTTCTAAGGGTCAACAGAAACCTCATCACTGCGAAAGTTTTGATCTGAGGCATTGCCTCTGCTAAAATGGTAATCAAAATTGTATTTGCTTTTATGATTACATCCTTCGAATCTTGTCCAACCTACCTGTTCCTTTGCACTTACTAGAAGATGGGATAGAAGCAATATATTAGGGGTTTATAGGTTTTATCTCATTTATAAGAACTCTATAAGGTAGTGAATGCTATGCCCATTTTACAGATGAGCAAATTGAACAAAGAAGGTTAAGTGATTGTTCAGGGTCATAGAATTGTGCATCTCAGAACTAGGATTTAATAGCTTGGTTTTGTCTAAGTCCGGTGCATGCTCTTGGAGAGTGTGATTTCTTTTCCTCAGAGTAGCCTTATACTTTGTGTGGAGAGTGACCAACCACGCTCTCTTTACAGCCCCCAGGCTAAGAAAGCCTCTCCTTCTCCTGTCACCCCTTGCCTGGCATGGTTTCAGTCTGTCCCCCTCCAGGTTACTGTTCTGACCTTGATCCTGTTAGTCTTAGGTGGCCTGTGTATGCATGAATGTTCAGAATTATGTTTGACCACATACATGTGACTCAGCAGATGCTTCAGTGCATAGCTGTCAGCAGTTCTGTGGAAGTAGGTCAGGGCCTTCTGGATGTGCTTTCCATGGGTCCTCATCTCCTGCTGTGATTTCCACAGGGTAGCTGAGGAGGACCCTCCCTGTGGCAGCCCAAGGAAGGCACATCAATTACCTCCACTCCACCTGGGAGCCATTCGGCTCCTGTAAATAGAGAAATCCTTGCATCTGCTTCTCACCCAGCAGGGCCCATATTGGCAGTGGCACCTTGTTAAAATGAAGGACTGTCTCTCATATTACAGATAATGTGAGACAAACTACATTTTCTGCTTCCTGGCAACATGCTTTGTTAAAGACAAAGTCTAGGGAGAGTCCTTGGTGGGTTTGCCCTGATTCGCATCTCTGTTTTTCAGGAACAGCAGTTTTTAAAGATCATTTCTATGAAGGGGAAGGACAAGAGGAGTTGCATTTTTTTTTTTAATTCAGCAGGAAGTACAGTGGAGTAAGTATGACTCAAAAATGAACAGCTAAACACAGGAGAAATCGAAACACACAAAGGCTGTTGAGAGCACAAGAGACTGTTCTTGGAAATCCCATTCCCTTTGTGTCTGCTGTTCCAGTTCATTTGAATTAGCTTAGTTCCTGCTTTAACATCACCCTACTAACCCACATGTAGTAGGTTTCCCAAATGCCAGCCGTTCAGAGTCTGTCTTCACAATTACTACCATTTTTCTGTCCTGTTTGCACTGTTATGTAATACCTTTCTTTAACTGATTTTTACTAATCCTAAGAAATATTTGAAATCATGTGTGTGGGGCATCTATCAAAATATGATTTAGTGTGTAAGAATTATTTCTGTAGAGAGAATTCTATATAGGTAAAATAGAATACATTTTTGAGGGGTTGGGCTCCTATTCCTCTTAGAACCCTTTAGAGTTCTTCCTGTGGTACTTCAGTAAGACTTTTAGGTGATATTTACTACATTTGTTTATAGAAGAGAAAAATAGGCTGGGGAAAGCTGGAGATGGGTAGGAAGGTGGGAGGTTTCTATTAGGATTTTCATCATATTCTTTGTGTTTTATGAGGTTTAACGAGAGTTTGATAATAGCAGAACACTGAGAAAAATAAAGATCTTTTCCAGGAAAAAACTTTCTAGCTGCATTGGAAGTAGTTTTGTAGTATGGCCTCTTATTTACTCACTCTTCTATGCATTCATCCATGCAAGAAATGCTTGTAAAGTGTGTACTCTGTGTGAGGCTCTGAGATGCAGTAATGGATATCCCATGAGGAGTTCCCTGTGCTCAGAATCTTGGCTGGGAAATTAAATAAAACAATGATCACTCGTCAGTGCAAAAAGTGCTAAAAATGGAAGTATGCACACAAAAGTGTGAGGACACCCAGGAGTGGGCAGCTGATTCTGTTCAGGAATGTCAGGCTGTGGTGGCCAGCCATGGTGCTAGGTCTCCCTCAGAAAGCAAACATACCATTCCAATGGAGAAAACCTCCTTTTGAGTTCTGCCTTTATTTCACAGGACACCATTGATCTTCTGAGGGGGTCGAGGGCATGGGATGCTTTATCTTTCCATCTAGGAGTTTGTCTGGCCTTGACATGAATCACCTCAGAAATTCCTCTTAAAACACAGGTTGTGTTTTTATGAAGAGAGTTTTGAAGGTATGCCCTGGTGCCCCATTTAGAGATCCTGCATTCTTCTGGATTGCTCTCTGGAAGGGTTCATCCATTTAAGACTTCAGCTATGTGCTTAAAGAAATTGCCAAAATTTCCACAAAGGTGTATATTCAGGGCTATTCAGTGTGTATTGCTTACACTCACCATAATGAGGATTTGATCAAATAACCCTATAAAACATGCCACAGTAAAACACCAAACTGCCTTTTAGAAGGACAAATCAAATCTACATGTCTTAACTCTCTTAATACTCTCCCTAGAGTATTCACGATACATGAACAGAACATTCAAATAAGCAGATTATAGAACCACGTGTGTAATAGTACCTTGTTTGTATTAAAAAAGTGAGTTGATACATGCATAAAAAGTTTGCTGGGATGTATTCCAAACCACGAAGAGAGAGGCTGTGGGGAAGGAGGTGGTACGTGAAGAGCCTGGGAGGGAATCTCACTTCATCTTTTAAGCACATCTGCATTTTGTGCCTTTTAAATAAATTTTATAAACAGCTGATAAAACGACACAGTGAAAAACAAAAACATCAAAGGCTTTTTTTCCTATGGTGAAGAAGAAAATGGGAATTGAAGAAAGGTTTCCATAGTGAAAGGATCACATGGCTGAAGGTCCAGGTTCATGGCTAAGGATTTGAATTCACAGAGGCTCTTTCTTCCGTTGTGCTACAAAAAGGCTGGGTGATGTGGAGGACTGAGCGCATCACCTTTGTTCTCCAACCTGAACTCTTTTCTCTTGCTCCAGTTCCAATCCTCAGCTCTGAAAGCACCATCTTTCCCTTATTTGCTTCCCTTCTACATCCAACTGGTTGCACTAGGTCTCCGGCACATCTGCATTCTTTTCTATTCTCTGTTGTAACACGTTGGCCTGGCCCATTGGCATGCCCTTCGTCCCACTCTCTGTCCATTATACATTTGCACTGGCAGCAGAATGGTCCTCCTCAAGCACAGAAGTAGTGATTTTATGGCCTCAATTATAGACCCTAAGTGAACACCCTTGCTGGTGGCACAGATACCCATGTTATTATTCCATCCCAAAGCCCTTGCATGATGATGTAATCTCTCCAGTGATGTCCTTACCTCCACTCTGCACAAGATTCTCTTTGTCCTTGGGCTGTGCTCTGCACCTTTTCTCCTTTATGCTTTTGTGGGTAACACTGGCTCCTCCATCTTTTTCTGTGACGTCAACCCTTACCCTGTACTATTTCCTATGACAGCTTTTGTGGTTGTGCCCATCTTCCTTTTTCATTCATGCACTTTCTGAGTAATCCTTCTATTGTGCCTGCTGGGTACCTGGCATTGTGCTGGGTTTGAAGATACAACAGTGAGCAAAACAGACCACAAGCCCTGGCCCCTGGAGACTCAGGCAACCCCCAAGGAGACAAGCAATCAGAATTTTACAACTTGGGAGAAGCCTATGGAGAGAGCAAACTTGGGACTGAGAGTGTTGGCTTAGATAGTGAGATGGGGAGAGGAAGGGGGGTGTGCCTAGGAAACATCCAGTTGAGGAGATGGCACTTATAGTGGACCTAGAGAGCTTAGGGTGTTAGTAGTGGTGTGTGTGTGTGTGTGTGTGTGTGTGCGCGCGGGGGGGGGTGTACATTCTAAGCAGATGGCATTTCATGCAGGGGTAAGTTCAAAGACCCTGAAACAAGAAAAATGTTTAGCCATATAAGGGATTTGGTGAGAGGAGAGTTTAAGGTGAGAGGGGACAGGAGTTGATAGTGGGGAAGAAGGGGCGTTAAAAATTAGACTTTAAAAGTCATGTAAAGATTTGGATTTTATTCCACTTGCAGGGACATGCTGTAGGGGGTGAGATTATAAATCCAGCCTTATCCCCTTCTGTATTCCCCTAAGCACCTGCCACAATGTCCCACATAGAATTGTTACATAGTCAGTACTTGTTGCATTATTGAATGCTGTAACTGTGATTGATTATAGAATTAGCCACACTTCAGCAGGGTTTATTTAGTCCTCTTTATCAGTTTTTATCCAGCAAGCTAGATAAGTTAATAAAAAAGGTAACTTTCCTGGTAATTTTCTATTTATAGTTCATTAATCATGTACTGAATGATGGCTCTGGTTTTGCTTTAAAAATCTGAGAAGTTTTCTGGATATTGGGACTTTCATTTAAATCTCACCAAGAGATTTTTACCTTTTTTTATTTAAAAGAAATTTGAATTTTAACACCAGAAATCATGAACTGCTCTTGTAATATTAAGAAGAAAATATACACTTTGTGTGTGGTTTAGCAATAGACATTGGTGATTTGTAGGTGAGTAAAATGAGATCTGGAAATTTAAAGTCCCTGGTCTGAAGTCATCCCCGTAGGTGACATTTTCTAGCCTCTTCACTGCTCAGCAGCATTCCTGCTTAATTCTGCTGGGGTATTTCTCCTTTTCTAGATTCTTGTCTAATGCTCTATTGTGTCGATCAATAAGCAGACCACCCAATACATGAAGCTAACCCTTTGATCTTTAAGAGGATGTAATTAAGAATGAACTTTGGTCTTATGCACTTTTTGGTTAACACCATGTAGCATTCAGGAATCATTTTGTTACAAGTGAAACAAAACAAATTAAAAATAGGGAATGTTTGGTTTCCATAGTTAAGCCAGTGGTGTTACATATGGCCTCGGGGACTATAGGTTCACCAGAACTGCAGAACCTGCCTTCTCTGGAACAAGCAGCAACCCTTGCTTGGTTGGATGGGTGGATAGTGGGAAGCAGGAGCAATCCATCCTCTAGATAAGGAAGCCCTTTTTCCAGGGAAGGGAAGGGACACCAATACACAAAGCAATATGTGGTGACCACACTGTAAGAACACCAGCTCTTTAGTAATCCTCAGAGCAAATATTTGTGTAACACTTTGATATTTTGCAAGTGCTTCTGTGTGTATTGTCCATTTCATCCTCACAGAAACCTATGGGATTTCCAGGAAAAACAACAAGCCCAAGTGAAGAGGCCCAGGAGTGGAAGGAGATGAGGTCAGAGGGATCTAGAGGGAGCCAGATTATGCTGGCAGAGCAGAGGTGGCTTGGGCATAGATCCTTCTAAATCTACAATTCATGCTATGGACCACATAGTATTTTCTCCTGTGTCATAACAATGCTTTTACTTCAAGTGTGCATTGGAATTTGAGAAACGGTCCAATGTCCTTTGGAATCAGGTTTTCCAGATGTGGCAGATAACCAAAATAGGTAATTGTTTTGATTAGCTTTTCATCACTGTGACCAAAATACTGGACAAGAAAAACTTAGAGGAAAGACAGTTTCTTTGGGACTCATAGTTTCAGAGGTCTTATCCCATAGATGAGTGCACCATTGCTCTGGGTCCAAGGTGAGGCAATGCATCATGTAGAAAGGGCTCAGTGGAAGAAAGCTGCTCAGCTCATTGTGGGGTTGGGAAGCAGGGGTTGGGGGAAGCAGCCACAGAAAAGATGCACCCTTCTAGGGCATACCTCCTGTGACCCACCTCCTCCAGCTACTCCCCACCTGCCTACAGTGACCGCCCAGTCTATCAAAGTAGGATGGACTGATGAAGTCACAGCTCTCACAGTCCAATCACTTTACCTCTCAACATTCATGCAATAACACAGGAGATTTGGGGGGGCGGGAATTTCACATTCAAACCCTAAGGTAAGTGAGCTGTAGAGGCTGGTTCTTTGAAGTGATTGCATGTATGCACTGATTTCTTTAAATTTAAAATGTTACCTGTGGTGATCCAGGCATGGTACTGAGCACACAGGATGGAAAGATAAATAGGTATAGTCATGGCCCAAGAGAAACCGCCACTAGTTGGAAAACAGGTGTGTAAACAGGTTATATTAATGGCGAACTGCTAAGAAAACCCCATTACAAGATGGTATTGGGGGGCTGGAGATGTGGCTCAAGCAGTAGCGCGCTCACCTGGAATACGTGCGGCCCGGGTTCGATCCTCAGCACCACATACAAATAAAGATGTTGTGTCTGCCGAAAACTAAAAAATAAATATTAAAAAATTCCCTCTCTCTCTCTCTCAAAAAAAAAAAGATGGTATCCGGGACAGAAAAAGCAGGGAGTCCATCCTGCGGTAAATCAAAGAAAACTTACTGGAGGAGACATTTGCTTTGCAAGGGAGCAGCATGACCATGTATGGGTGGGGAGGTGAAGGAGGTGCAGACACATTGGAGGGTAAGAGCATCTAAGTTGGTTCCACAGTTTAGCTATTGTCCCCATGCCCCTGTCACACCCCTCCCTCTCCTTTGCTCCATTAATGTCCCTCCATTCACCCAAATGTTTACATTAAAAGTTAGAACATGCATGTGGGATATTTGAGTTAAAAAATGCTTGATAAAATTTGTCCTGACTCCTTTATAAGAATGCCTTGCCTTTCAAATTCTCAACTTCTGCCTTGAATTCATTTTCTCATAAAGTTAGCCTATAAGTATGAACAGTCTAGACCTTTAAACTCCAGGATGCTGGGTTTTTACTTGTCTCACACTTGGGGCCACATCTAATGTTTTGTGCTTTAGGAATGATGCCTGTTGACTATTTCAGCACTGTTGTGATGGAAAGCTATGTTTAAGGTCTTCAGACCATTGTTGCATATCTGTAAGGGAACTCCAGATTGGAGCTCTGTTGGGGCTCTTCCATGACATTCTTTCCTATCAGGAATCAAAGTAAAAACTTTGTCTCTGTTTTAGACAAATTGTTACGAATTTAGTTGCTTACACAATATAAATTTACTCCCTTACTGGACATTTAAAGTCTAACCTATGATTCATGTGTCCAAAGTTGAGGCATCTGCAGGGGGGTTTCTTTTGGACTCTTTGGGAGGAGCCTTTTCCTGTATCTAACAGCTGCCAATGTTCCCTGACTCATGACCCTATCCTCCATCTTTAAGATGACTCCAATCTGTAGGTACTCTGTTATCATAGTATCCTCCTTGTGCCTCTGAAAGAGACCCCAGTGAGTGCAAAAGGGCCACTGGATGACCCAGGACAATCTCCCTATCTCAAATTCCTTAACTTGATCTCTTGCAAAAGTCCCTTCTGCTATGATTTAGCATTCACAGTTTCCAGGGATGAGATCAAGGACATTTCTGGAGGTCATTATTAAGCCTGCCACAGTCTTATGACAGCTTCAATGACCACAGTTCATCTGGTACCTTTTTATTTATTTACTTACTTTTTTTTGTAATTTTTCTTTGAGAAATAACACATAAACTTGGTAAAAAAATAAATAACACAAATATGAAATTGTCTCCTTGTCATAACATTAACCTCCCCATAATACTTTTTAAAAATTATTAATTAATTAATTAGGTATATATGACAGAATTTTGATTCATTGTACACAACTGCACCACAACTTTTCATTTCTCTGGTTGTACACGATGTAGCGTCACACCATATGTGCAGTCATACAGGTACCTAGGGTAACGATGTCCTTCTCATTCCACTATCTTCCCTATCCCCATGCCCCCTTCATACCCTTCCCTCTCCTTTGCTTCATTAATGTCCCTCCATTTTTCCCAGGCCCCTCCCTTCCCTATGGATCAGCATCCACTATCAGAAAGAACATTTGGCCTTTGTTTTTTGGGGGATTGGCTTACTTCACTTAGCATGATATTCTGCAACTCCATTCATTTACCTGCAAATTCCATAATTTTATTCTCTTTTAATGCTGAATAATATTCCATTGAATATATATATGTGTGTGTGTGTGTGTGTGTGTGTATGTATGTATGTATATATATACATACATACATACATATATACACACCATAATTTCTTTATTCATTCATCTATTGAAGAGCATCTAAGTTGGTTCCACAGTTTAGCTATTGTGAATTGAGCTTCTATGAACATTGATTTGGTTGTGTTACTATAGTATGATGGTTTTAAGTCCTTTGGATATAGACCGAGGAGTGGGATAGCTGGGTCAAATGGTGGTTCCTTTCCAAGTTTTCTAAGAAATCTCCATATTTCTTTTCTAAGAAATCTCCATATTTCTTTTCATAGTGGTTGCACCAATTTGCAGTCCCACCAATAATGTATGAGTGTACCTTTTCCCCCTCATCCTTACCAACATGTATTGTTGTTCATATTCTTGATAACTGCCATTCTGACTAGCATGAGTTGAAATCTTAGAGTAGTTTTTTTTTTGTTTTTTTTTTTGGTACCAGGGATTGAACTCAGGGGCACTCAGCCACTGAGCCACATCCACAGCCCTATTTTGTATTTTATTTAGAGACAGAATCTCACTGTGTTGCTCAATGATTAACATTGCTGAGACTGGCTTTGAATTCATGATCTTCTCTCAGCCTCCTAAGCCACTGGGATTATAAGCATGTGCCATTGTGCCCTGCCTTAGAGTAGTTTTGATTTGCATTTTTCTAATTACTAGAGATGTTGAACATTTTTCATGTATTTGCTGATCAAATATAAATCTTCTGAGAAGTGTCTGTTCAGCTCCTTATCAGATCTTAAACTACAAAGCTACAGTAACAAAAATGGCATGATATTGGCACCAAAATAGACATGAAGACCAATGGTACAGACTAGAAGACACAGAGACAAAAACCACATAAATATGGTTACCTCATACTAGACAAAGGTGCCAAAAAATATGCATTGGAGAAAAGATAGCTTATTCAACAAACGGTGTTGGGAGAACTGGAAATCCATATGCAGCAAAATGAAAATAAGCTCCTATTTCTTACAACACACAAAACTCAAAGTGGATCAAGGACTGGAAATTAGACCAGAGACCCTGCGCCTAATAGAAGAAAAAGTAGGCCCGAATTGTCATCATGTCAGATCGGGCCCCTACTTCCTCAATAAGACTCCTAAGGCATAAGAAACACAATCAAGAACTAATAAATGGGATGGACTCAAACTAAAAATCTTCTCAGCAAAATAAACAATGAGGTAAAGTGAGAACCTACATTTTGGGAGCAAATTTTTGCCACAAGCACATCAGATAGAACACTAATCTCCAGGTATATAAAGAATTCAAAAAACTTAACACAGACACACACAAAAAAATCTTGTACCTTTTTGACCATGTAGATGCTGTGCACATTTCCGTGGTCGACAGTTTGTGCACATTTAAAAAAAAAATTTGCACCTCAATGATTTTGCATTTACCATATAAAATAGTACTAGCAAGTGATTCCATGACCTAAGGTTAATATCACTGGATTTTAGTCATCTCTTTCACTGCTATGACTAACAGATCTGACCAGAACAATTGTAGAAGAGGAAAAGTTTATTTGAGTGCTCACGGTTTCAGGTGTTGTTGTCCATAGAGGGCCATCTCCATTCCTCAGGGTTCTAGGTGAGGCCAAACATCACCGCAGGAGGGGGTGGTGGAGGGAAGCAGCTCACATCATGGTGATCAGGAAGCAGAGGGAGAGAGATTCCACTTGCCAGATAGAAATATATAACCCAAAGCCATGCCCCAATTCCCACCTCCTCCAGCCACTTCAGTTACCACTGAGTTAGTCCCTATCAGGGGATTAATCACTGATTGGGTTAAGACTCTTACAACCCAATCATTTCTCCTCTGAACCTTCTTGCAGTGTTTCTCAAGTGAGCTTTTGGGGAACACCTCACATCCAAACCACAACACATTGTAGGAGTTTCTTGAGTCCTGCCTGACAGTGAAATTACCACTTAGCATTAAGTTACCTTATTAGTTTTACAGAAAGGAAAATATTTATTTTTTAAAAGCCAGAGTGATTTCATGTGATGTTTATTGCTCCTTACTATACTTTTAGGGCAACTTCTCCATCTTATCTTCAAGTAATTTGTATATGTGATTTATCTGATTAGATTGTAAGCTTCTTGGGGACAGAGCCATTTTCTGATTTATTAGTCTATCCAGTAGAGCACATAAGATGCTTGAAATATAATTAGGTGTTTTCCATGGACCAATTTAAATTTTTTTAATAGTTTTAGATGGACAGCATGCCTTTATTTGTTTAGTATTTTATGCAGTGCTAAAGATGGAACCCAGTGTCTCACAATGCTAGGCAAGCACTCTGCCACTGAGCTACCCCTCCAGCCCTCCATGTACTAATTTTTTAATGCTCACAAAAGCCTATGATACAGAATCTCAGAGAGGATATGTTACTGGGTTGAAATGAGACAGCTGACAAGATACAGTGCTGACGTCAAGCACTCCAACTCCTGTGCCCCTGCTTTTAACAACTCTGTTATGTTCTTTTTATTACTGCAGTAAGTATGTGCTGAAGGAATTATAATTATTGCTTTATAGCTGGCACGACACTTTTACATCCATTATCTTATTAGATCTCCATTAAGTAAAAGGCAGGCAACTATCACTTGCTTCTCTTCTAGCAATGAGCAAACAGGCCTAGAATGGCCAAGTGTGTTCATTTATTTACTCACTGAATTTTCATTATGCAGAGATTCACAGATCCTCCATGGGGTGCTTAGCCCCGGGTACACCTTGGGAAACACAGGTTAATAGAAAAGGCTCATGGAGTGTAAGTGCTGTGCAGAACACAGGGTGCCACGTCTGCTTCAAAGGCACAAAGTGTTTTTTAGGAACAGATGATAGAGACCATCAAATCTGAGCCATCTCAAAAGGCTTCTCTGGTCAGGGCACATTGATCAATGCGCTTTTGATTTCAAGTAATAAAAACTCTTTTCCAAATAGCTACACTTTCAGGTAGTTATTGGATCACATTGCTAAGAAAAAAAAATTCTTCAAATATAAATGAGCTTTTAGAATAGATCTGGTAATATGTATTATGTTACTAGAATTTCGTGTTGGATTTGTTCTTTGTTGATTGTCCCCTTTTGTTGCAGAGATAGTTTGAATGGTGCTAGCCTTTTACTACTAGACACAGAAAAGAAGGGACAACTCTACTTTGGTTTTCCAGGAACCAGTTCCTGAGGAGGCCTTGGTTTGGCTCTGTTTGGACCCATGTGTGTAAACATCTCTACGGCCAGATTGCATTCTGTGCCTCTTTCCTGCTACCTTTTAGCCTACACTAAGGAGAAAGTGGGGCTTCATATTTGATGTTGGGGAGACAAATTTTCTGAATAGATAAAAATTAACAGATATTCTCTACAGAGTCACATAATACAGTCAGTTATACTATAGCATGTACTCTATATTGTTTTTTAAATCTCTGCACTATGCAAAATTATAGAAAGAAAACCCCAAAGCTTATGGGGAAAATGAGGTTATAGAAAAATAAATGTTTGTCAGTAAGATATTAAAATATAAAAACCTAATAAAATCAGTGCCACAATTTTATCCACATATACGTCAATAAATATGGCATTTTACCTTGACGAGAGCTGACATGTGCTTTTGGTTATGGGCAAGGGGAGAGATCTAGCTGTGAGTTATTGTGAAATGGTAGAGAGAGAGGGTTACCAAAATTTACTGTCCTCTGCAGCCTTAAGTTCTAAAGCATGTTTTTTTCGACTCTGAGAATAGGTCTTTTAAGGTATGCATTTATAACTGATATCTATTTCGTCAAAGTTGAAATCTGGATCCAATACATGGGCTTCTTCTTCAGTTAATTTCTTTGTTGTCGGTAAAATTTATTTTACAGCTTTTTCATCTGTACTCGTGGCTTTACTCATCCACTGAAAGCTTTGGAAATTGGTAAAGATGTTTGGAACCACTATACACTATACAAGCCCACCTCTCCTGGCCCTAAAAGGAGTCACGGACGTGGGATTTCTGCTTAAGGTCTTACAAAGATGTTGCTTTCTTTTTGATTGTCACAGAAGTTGTTTCTTCATTTTCTTTTCTTTCTCTTTGGTGTACAATGTATGTCCTCGACATCTTTCCAATTTTTCTATTTCTATAGACATTTTTCTTTCTGAATGCCTGACACTTGATGTTTTCCCAGCAATAGATATTTGTTGTGTATTCTCACGTGGCTTCTGATGGTCTGCAGGGCGGATTTCTTTATGCCTTTTGCTCAGGAGAGCAACCTGTTCTCCCATTTCTTTCAAAAAAGACTTCTTTCAGATTTCTTCTCAAGACCTTAAACTTTTCTTTTGCCTGTACTTCTTGGCATTTTTGAAGCTGGATACATAGACGTGAATGGGATGTTGAAAGAGAATTTTTTGGTTTTTTTTCCCACATAGACAAGTTCACAAATGTCAAAAAATAGAAACACAATAGGATAAAGCACATGGTGGCTTGGTTGCTGGTGAATGTTTGAAGTGTTTTGTGTCTTTGAAGTGCTTGGTTTGGGGTGTGGTTTTTCTATTTTTCTAATGTGTTTTGGGTGGATAAAATTGCGCACATGCAAATGAAGAACTCATGTTCAGCTCAAATGATTTCCTAGTATATCAATCACATCATGATACAATTTTGTTCTGAAAGGAAGAGATAAAGAAGAATTGACTAATAGGAAGAGAAGAGAATAAAACATAGAACTTTTGGTTTAGCCACTTTTCCCAGCACACAACAGTGCGTACAGAATGAGCACTTGTGTGAATCCTCATAGTGTTCAAAATACAACAAAATTCATTTTTGACATTATTGTTTAAATCTGGAAATACCCCCAAAGGTCCATGTTTTAAAGACTTTGCCTTCAACTTGGTGCTGTTGGAAGGTGGAAACCTTTGGGAGATGACACCTGGTGGCATGTCTTGGGTCACTGGGCATGTGACCTAAGACATGCCACTAGGTGTCAACCTCAGGGGGATAGTGGGACTCCTGCCCTTTCCTCTTCTTTTCCTGACAGCAGTGAGATGAATGGGTTTCATCTATCATTCATTTCTGCTATGATATAATACCTCACCATAGGCCCCAAAGCAAAAAGACCAACTGACTATGGACTGAAACCTTCAAAATTATAAGCCAAAATAAGCTTGTCCTCTTTTTAAAGTAGTTTATCTCATGTATTTTGTTATAGTAACAGAAAGGGAACATGCACATAAATGCCAGATCCTAAGTTACAAAATATAGGTTTATAACTTCAAAAAGTTACAAAATTTTTTCAAGTTATAAACCTATACATTTATTTTTCATCTATTACAGCCATTGGTTAAAATGTATTTGGAATTTGGTTTGGTTCTATCTTTGCCTCCAGATCCATTTTATAGCATGTTGAAAAATCACTTTCACTATTTTATAATCAATTCTCTAAAAAGTCTTCTACTTGACAATCACTTTTTTTTTTTCTGCATTCACTACTTGATTCTGAAACATATTACTAAAAGTGCTAGTGTTTAGGAACATACTGTATAAGCCTTACAGAATTACACTAATAGTAGTTGTTACTTTATTTTTTTTGTCAATTCTATAAAAAAATGAAACAAATCCTTCAAATATAGACTTTGCTGCAATTGAGAATTTCTAAAATGAAGTGCCAGAGATATTGAAAGCAATTCTACAAGAAAAGCTCTTAAAATGAATTGAAATTTGTTGGGAAAACTTGCAAGCTCTGTGGGAATAAACTTCTGCTATCTCTATTGGAATGATACTATTTTATTTTCTTCCTACATCTTTTTGAATTTTATTGTCTTCCTACATCTTTTTGAAACTTTAGCCAGATCGAACCAAAGTGGCCCAACGTGAGTAGTGATTCCATGTTTAGATCTTTCTTCACATGTGTAGCTCTGCACATGGCACAGAGGGTTGGCTGGTCAGCTGACTGGCTGACCCTTCCAGTGGTGTCTTATACATACTTAGTTAATGAAGATTTGATGCTGTGAATCTTTTGTTCTACTCCAATGGTTTAATGTCAACTCTCATGGTCAAATATGGTATTTTGTAAGCAAGAAGAATTATATTTAAGCAAAACAATCCTTAGTAAGATAAAAGGAAAGTTTTATTTCATTTTTATTCCTCTCTTTGATGTCATTTGTAGAAATTCAAACTTAGTCTTACCACAGCACACACCAAATGTTCGTTATAGATGCTGGCAACTTCTGTTTTTGTTTTAGTTGATTTCTCTTTACTTCGTTATTTCTCTAACCCCAGGCTTGTTCTGTTTCCCTCAGATACACTCTGGTATGCAGGCTATGTGTTTTTAGATTTGCTTGCGTTCTTATAAAATACGCAGTGCTAGTTTGGGATATACAGAGTTTTAATTTACCTAAACAATTGTGTCCTATTTTTCTTGTTTTGTTCTTTTCTATTTTATCCAACACTCGAGGTCTTCCCATGTAACAATGTGTCATTTCTACCTCATTCTCTATAATGAGTATCCCACAATTTTCCATTTTCTTACCATTCTCATCATCGCTATCAAACAGTGCTGCCTGGGTCGACCCTCCTGTATATGTTCCCTTGTAAACCTCCTGGGGACTTCCATGGGCCAGATAATCAAGCCTGAGACTCCTGAGTCATAGCACAAATTTATTCCTGATTTGTCTGGAAATGACCCCATTGACTTTTGGAATAGTTCCAACCGACAATCCCTTCATCAGTTCTTGTGCCAGTACCACAAGGGACAAAAACAAAAACATCTAAATACTTTCTCATACCTACTGAACATTCTGGATTAAGACATTAAAATAAACCTAGGTAATCTCTAAGTGGATTTGTATCATTATGTCCATTTTTTTCGGTTTGTACAAGAACAATGTAGACAAATTCTGGATTCCCCACTTCTCCATCTAATTACAGGATTGAAGATCAGCTTACTGCATGACACCCAGTTCCTTCCCCTAAACCATGTGACAGTGTCACCTTTTGAAAAAGACACCGGGGACGCTTTGTGGCCGTTGGAGTCGTATTATGTTGTCTAGACATCTGAGTACATTTTATGCATTCTGCTAGGATTTAATATTTGCACATAACCTACATTCAAATAGTTAGGAAATACTTTTTTTTTTTGAAGAGCCAATTAAAATAGTGACATGGATGATGTGTTCTTTTTCTTTCTTTGTAGTAGGACTCCTGTCAAAGTTCCTGTATCTTAATTGGGTCTATTTGAAAAGAAATTTTGAAATCCCGCGCTGCAGGATAAATGTTCTTACTTATCCCTTGAGTTTCCATCGGGTGCCTTTGCAGCGATCACTGAGAATTACTTGTCTTGGTGCTCTTTGGAAATAAGATGCAGTGGCATTTGAATTGATGAGAGCAGTAACACCTCGGATGAAGTGTCATTCCGTAATGATGGCAAGTGGAATGCAGTTTCATTAGGCACAAAGGTGAAAACATGATTTCTAGAAACACTCACTTTGGTACAAGCAATTGACTCAATTAACATCAGTTTCTAGCAGTGATTCTCAGATTTTTTTGTGCTCATAATACACAATTTTTTGAAGGGAATAAAAGACCCCAAGGGACTCTGAGTAAGAGGATACTATATGATATAATCAGTTTGCCATTATCAAAATGTGTCTGACTTTGGAAAAGCACCTGTGACTGTCACACTTTCTACTTGGTTACTTCTCAGCTCAGGGCTGTGCTATCACTCTTCAGATTCTCTTTGCCAGTGTTGTCTCCTCTTTGTATAGTCATCCCTTAGTAGCAATCCTAGGTTGGTTCTAGGAAGCATCAAGGATGCTCAGCTCCCTTATATAAATAAATGGCTTAATATCTGCACATAATCTACATTCATATTCCTGGACATTTTCAATTATCTCTCAATTCCTTACAACACTTCATATAACATAAAATCTATGTATATTGTTATTATACTGAATTGTTTAGGGGATAATGGCAAGAAAGTCTGCATATTCAGGCCAGACACAGGTTTATTTTTTGAGCATTTTTCATCTGAAGTGCAGCACATGTGGTATCTGAGGATGTGGAGGGCCAACTGTGTGCATCACATAAAATCACAGAATGATTTTAGGCTTGTATTCACTTTTCTGGAGAAGCAACATAAAAACATTTTAAATTTCATTAAAAATGATAGAATATTATGCTTTGAAATAACCGCAGACATCATCTAGCCTGATCTTGTTAGACATGAAGAAACAGAGTCCCAGAGAAACCAGGTTTCCCAAAACTAAAGAATCAGTTTTAATCAGTCTCTTAAGTTTTAGAAAACTCTCAAAAGGGAAGTATCTCTTTGCTCCAATTTTTTTTTTTGAGAGATTCAAGACATGTAGCTAATAGACTCACATGGGCCTACTTACATCAGATGTTTTGGTAATTCCTGCCCGACTATACACCCTGAAATGAAAGGGCAAGGAAACAATCAGATCCTTTGTATGCTTTCTATTCTGTCTATGTCTTGATATTTTATAAACCAAATTATAATCCACTAGGTATCCTCACTCAATTATTCTGAATTTTCGTGTTCCTCACGATTGTTAAGGCCAGGATGGCACATCATCTTTGAAAAACTAAGTATGATTGGAGCCTATCCTTGCATACCATGAGGTGCTGAGATTCCTTCCGGGCCACAGATCCTGGGCAGAGGAAGGGTAGTATGGATGCAGATGCTAAGTCTAAGTGAGTTACTGTAGCTTCTCCAAATTCATACCAATTACTTTCTAATATTTATATTTCTTATGCAGGTTGCTTTCATGAAATATTTTATTTTCAAAAAGACTTTGGGTGCTACAAAAAAAAAGTTTTACAAACCACTTTTTTTTAATTGTTCTTTTTAAATATACATGACAGTAGAGTGTATTTTGGCATACTATACCTACATGGAATATAGCTTATTATAATCAGGATCCTGTTCTTATAGTTATACATGATGAGGAGTTATCCTGGTTGTGTATTCAAATATAAGGATAGAAAAGTTATGTCCAAATAATTCTACTGTCCTTCCTATTCCCCTCCCCATCCAACAAACCACTCGAAAAGCCCATTAAGGGAGAGGATTCCTTGAACAAGCAAGATGAACTTGTTACTGGTAGTGGATTTAGCAACTATTTCAGGGTGGTGGCATGAGCTCTTATGCCACAGAGGAGTGTTCCCTGCCTGATGTTATAAGGGACACAGACTAAGATATTTTTTTTCCATCTATAATTCTTAGTTTTTGTTTGTTTGTTTTTTTTTTTGTAAAGTGGATCTTATGTTCCACTTTTTTTTAATTGATTTTATTTGTTTAAACGAATGACAGCAGAATGCATTACAATTCTTATTACACATATAGAGCACAATTCTTCATATCATGCCATTTCACACCATTCCATGCCTTTATATGTGTACTTTTTTTGCATTACAATTCTTATTACACATATATACAACAATTTTTCATATATCTGTATATAAAGTATGTCGACACCCAATTCAAATCTTCATACATGTACTCTGGATAATGATGTCCATCACATTCCACCATCCTTGCTAATCCCCTGCCCCCTCCCTTTCCCTTACACCCCTCTGCCCTATCTAGAATTCATCTATTCCTCCCATGTTTCCCCTCCCTACAACGCTATGAGTTAGCCTCCTTATCTCAGAGACAACATTTGGCATTTGTTTTTTTGGGATTGGCTAACTTCACTTAGCATTATCTTCTCCAGTGCCATTCATTTACCTGCAAATGCCACGATTTTATTCTCTTTTAATGCTGAGTAAAATTCCATTGTGTATATATGCCACCTTTTTTTTTATCCATTAATCTACTGAAGGGCATCTAGGCTGGCTCCAGAATTTAGCTATTTGTGAATTATGCTGCTATAAACATTGATATGGCTGTGTCCTTATAGTATGCTGTTTTTAAATCCTTTGAGTATAGTCCAAGGAGAAAGATAGCTGGATCAAATGGTGGTTTCGTTCCCAGATTTCCAAGGAATCTCCATACTGCTTTCCATATTGGCTGTGCCAATTTGCTGTCCCACCAGCAATGTATGAGCGTACCTTTTCCCCCACATCCTCACCAACACTTATTGTTGTTTGACAGACTAAGATCTTAAAGTGTTTTCTTTCTTTTTTAAAATGATTCATATGGTAGTAAATTCCCACTCCATTCAAGTCAGAATTTTCTAAAATCAGAGTATTCACCCAGGAACTAGAACGAGCTAGAATGGAATGGAGATGGAGAGAAATGGGGCCAGAGGAAGGAGGGAACTTGTTGCCTCTCAGACATTCTGAAGATTGAATGACAGGTCATGTGCAGGCCATGTATGTGTAAGCACTTGCATTTGTAGAAGAGAATTCCATAACTAGAAAGACTTTTGATAAGTTAAAGCATCACACCACACTCTATTAAAATTTGGAAGAGTCAGGGAAGACAAATGGAAGAAATTTTTTTTTTTTCCATTTTTGAGAACATTTATTATGTATTTGTTTTTCACTTCCAATCATGACAGTTTTTCCATTGCACATTGTTCTGTTCAAGTTCTTATTGATAATATTTTTCCTAACTATGAAGCAATTTTATTATTTAGTCAAGAGCCTCAGATAATTAAAGTTTGTTTTGTGGACACTCTGGATACAATATGAATGGCATGTATATTTTTATAAATATTGCATGAACAAACAAAATTTTATACTTTATGTCAACTTGAAGAAATTGGTCTATGTATGCTTTGTCTTATGAGTTCTTCATTAATTGCTTGTACATCCGGTTGACATCCAGATTACATCCTGCTTTCTTTATTCTTCCCAATTATTCTTCCCAATAATTTCCTGGATTTTTGTCATATAATATGGGCATCTGACTTTTGAAAGGCATCTTTCTTTTGACACTGCCTTTTTCTAAAATTGTCTCACTTTAATTACCATCTGCATTTCTGCATTTTTATCTGTGACAGACTCGTTATAATTATCATAAACTACGTATTTATGGAACTTGCTAACTTCAAACCAGTAATTTATTGGTCACCTCATATTAATTAAGTTCTTATAAATTGTGAAGTTGGGTACTAACCATTCAGGAAATTCATTTCAAATCATAGACCTGGTCCCCACCCTTGAGGAACTAATAATATAATCTTTTAAATTATAATTGCTTACGTGCAGCTCTATGGCATGGCTAACCTAGAAATATAATATTTGCAGAGAGAGAATTTGGAAGAAATTTTTAACAATAAGGACTTTTTGTAGTTTGGAATGTTATAGACTTAAAATATAAATAAGTTGAAAGGTGGTTGATTTGAATTCATTCATGGCCTCTGCATATGGAGTTGCTAAAGTGGAATTAGAACCATGCTCCTAGATTTTTGAAATTCTGTGATCCTTAGGATTGCTCTCAATAATAGGTAATCTTGCTGCTGGTGACTGATTCAGCCTAGTACTGAATTACTACAACTTTAAAAGTTAGAGTCTAAAAAGGTTTTTTTAAAATCATAGAGGGTGAAGCCATAACTCTGTACTTGTTATCCTGGGAACTAATGAAACGTGTTGAAATGAAACAACCTACATTTGTAAAGATTAATTGTTCCATATTAACAATAATAATACATGTTCTCTCTGGAGATTAATTGACCCCAATTAATAATAATAACACTTCTTCACTCTGGAGTTATTTTATGATGAAAATAGCATTGGAACAATATCAAGCATCTCCTTCTCCAGACCTCAAATTCCAGGAAAGTAGAAGCTTAGGTTGAAACATTTTGTCCCTGTGTTGAAATGATAAGTATGAATTGTTTGGAACACAATGTACGATAAGTAGTAAAAAAGCTACAGGAATAATCAATACCTATAAGTTTGATACAGGAAACTAGGAAAGTAGAACACAGAAGTAAAAGAACAGGCTTTAATATC
Organism: Spermophilus citellus; assembly: GCF_964194105.1. NCBI lineage: Eukaryota > Metazoa > Chordata > Mammalia > Rodentia > Sciuridae > Spermophilus > Spermophilus citellus. The sequence continues at coordinate 137,237,513 of NC_138182.1, read as the reverse complement.
ATCTTTAAAGTTTTTTTATTGTTGAATATTAATTACACAGAACAGTGGGTTTCATTGTGACGTATTTGTACATGGACATTTAGATGACTTTTTTGTCTTGTTTCTTCATAATATCCCCACTGTGGTTCCATGGCTGAGATTGCCAAGATATTTGCCCATTGTGAATATATAGTTGGTCAGCCAGCCTTGGTGTGAGAGGGCTCCTACCCCAGTGGGAAGAAGCAAATGCAGATGAAGACAGTGTACCAAGTGGGCCAGGGCTCTGTACTTACAGACTATAGCTCAGAAGAATTCTCCATTTGTGTAAAAATGTGTATAATATTAGGTATTTTTTGCAATACTCTTTGTCATAATATATGAATGATGAATAGAAACTACCTAACAAGCTGTAGTAGGGGACTTGGTAAATAAATTGTAATTTGTTCCCCTAATAGTATAGAAAAATTTCAAAATAAGTGAAATTTCTCACTGGACGTTTTTTCTTTCTTTGCAGCACTGGGGATTGAACCCAAAGCATTGCACATGCTAAACAAACACCCTGCAACTGAGCTACATCCTCAGCGTTTTTTGCAAATTTTATATTTAAGATGGGTCTTGCTATGTTGCTCAGGTTCACCTCCAACTTGTGATCCTCCTGCCTCAGCCTCCTGAGTAGCTGAGATAACAGGTGTGAGTCCCTATACCTGGCTTGGACAAATTTTTAAAACAACATAAATTCAATACACAACCAGTTACTTTATTATGGATTCAGATATATATATATATATATATATATATATATATATATATATATATGGTATTCACATATACATATATACATATAATAGTGCAAACAAATGCACAAAACTAACTGAGGCTAGTTTTGTTGCCAGTCTCTTTTTAAAACATCTTGGTATCACATTGTTACATTTATCTGTAAATAGCAATATAAGTTGTACCAGAAAATAGAGCTGTAAACAAAGACTTTTTCAAGTAATAATAACCTAAGGGATCCAGATTATTATTATATTTACTTCTAGTTTCCATTTATTTAGTGCTTATTGTATGCTTTCTCATTTATTTGCTAGACTGGCCCTCAGGGATTCAGCCAGTGTGACCTTGGGGTATGTGGAAGCAATGCTTATCATGGAAGACAGCATCTGTTTGAATATGTGATTATGTGTTCTCTCTCTATGCTGCTTAGGAAAAGGGAGCGTGAATAGTGTGGCTTTTCAGAGCAAAGTGCATTATTCCATTTGTAGTAATGTCTCCTTTTAGTCACAACTCATTTTGTTGCAAGTGACAGAAAGTGAAGTCCCATGAGTTTAAGACAAAATGAGGATTTATAGGCTCCTGTAACTCAGGTGACGTGTTAGGCAAGGCAAGCCCCAGCTGATTTTGCTTGGTTAAGGACTGTCTACCTGTTTGGTTTCACCCCCAGTCTTTTAATGGTCCTGGGCTCTCATATTCAAGGCTTTGCCAAACAAGCATCTGGAGACTTTCTCCCCTCTGTAGAAAGTTGTGGGGACAGTCAACTGGCTGCCTTGGTTTCTAAGCATATCATGAAACCACCATGGTGGTGGTGCAAAGATTAGCTTGTATATTTGCAATTAGTCAGGCAAACGAGATTTGGGACACTAATCAGAATATTTAATTAAAAAGAAAGTAATGTGGTGCGATCAGAAGCCAGATCAAGGTAAGATATTGTAGACATGCAAAAACTGTAATTGCCATGGACCACTATCACTGTTCTTCTGTCATCTTCCTTCTTCACATAACTGAAGAGAGAACATAATAGATAGACTATGCATGTTTTAAACACTCCTGAGTCTTATTAAAGCAGAGGAATGAATGGCCCTTTCCCAGGTGAATCTCTTCTTTCCAACACTCATATTCATCATCAGTAGCATTTGGCTGAATAAGAATCAGGGAAGTTCCTCAAAGAGCTGTCTCAGAAACTCCCTTGCTCAACGATGGTCTTACACACACAACCCGTGCTTTCCCACTTTGAGAAAATTAGTGATCGAGTTAGCTCATTAGCTGCTTTAATTCACGCAGATACTGATGGAAGACTGGAGGTCCTGCGCTCATCAGCATGCAGCCAGAGTGCCATCCGGGTGTGAGTGGGCTTTGCTTTTAACGGCCCAATGACGACTTGTGTGGGTTTATGCAGATTTTCACTGCTGGGTTACTCTGTGCCCCGGCACTTGGCAATGCCCAGATCACATTTAAATCAGACACTAAGTGTAATTAAGTACTACCCTCAGCACACCTCTCCTTTTAGGACATTTTTATTCACCATGATTTAGAACATGACAATTGGGTGAGATTAAAGCAGCAAATTGTGCCTATAAAACAAACCTCTGAAAATAGCAAGAGACTATAAAATTTTACAAAGGGAATACTGCACATGCCTCCAATCTGATAAAACTTTTGTGAGCTGGGAGATTAACTGTGAAATAAAAGTAAGCCGATACAGTATGCGCTACATCCAGACTATAAATTGCATATTATTGTTTAGTGTAACTTTTATGTTCCCTCCCTAAATGCCTCCTTAGCATATTGAGAATACCCCATACAATTAATTAGACTTCAAGGGAACTGGCTCAGGAGATGTTGGACCACTCTGTGTCAGGATACTGGGCAGCAAGGCTGTAATGCGATAGTATTGGGCCTGTGGGGAGATCTGTGTTTCTTGCAGTCGTTATGTTGGTTTCCTTATTTGTTTGGTTCATGTTTATGTCCTTTCTGTTGTAAAGGGTGGAACAGATTTCCAAGGCTCTTGAAAGCTATCTGCTTTCCATTTAGAGTCACAGGGTTTTATAGCTACACAGCATTTTAATCTCATCTACTCCAGCACCTCCTTTTAAAACTAAAGAAACTGAGGTTGGAAGCTTTGGGGACTTGCTGAGATTCACACAGGAACTTAGGGTGCCCTGGGTTCTCTTCAGAGATTATTAGGCACATTCTATTCTTTTGCCTGAAACAACTTCAAGGTCCTTTTATTTCCTATTAAAATTGTAATATTGCATATGTGTTTTTCCTGATTATAGCAACAGAGAAAATGATCTTTGAAGACACAAATTCGAAAGATAGTTTTGAAGTAAATTTTTTAAAAATTCATCTACAATGTCACCAATTAAAGATAACCATTTTAAAACATCACATTGCATTTCTTTCCAGGCTTTTATCAACACATGAAGAAAGAAATATTTTTAACTACTTAAAATGCAGAACATTCTGTTTTGTTCAATTAAACATTTACAGGGGAAATTTCTTTAAACAATATAACACTCTCAAAAGCATGATTTTTAATTTGCTACTTCAAAATATTATGGCTATTTAATAATTTGCTTAATTCTTCTATTGTTTTATTACTGGTCTCCTTGTTTCCCTGGATCCAACAACTAAAGACTTTTAAAAGTAAAAAATGATTTGTGGAGCCATGAAAAACGAAAGACTATTGATGGAACATAAATCTCTTTAATGTTTTATTTCCAGGGTAGTTTTACGTGAACAATTGATTTAAGTTTTATGGGATAATATGTAATTTTTTCACAACAGATAAAACTGGATAATAATGTATCTTTATCAAGATAGATTCAAAGTTAAGTAGATTTTTCTTATACTTTGAATTTTCTCTACTGCCAAATGTATACTAGCTGGTAGATGTCAGTCTGCATCACTCTAAGATACTATGTACTCCACTAGGTCTTCCAGCATCTATCCATTTCTCCCTTCATCTCTTCCTATTCACATGTGTAAAGTTCTTGCCTTCTAAGCAAGTGCCCTGGTATGTGGACAATAGGAGATGAATATGACATTATCGTTGCCTTCAAGGGCTTGTACTTTAGTTGAGCAGGCTGGTAAGGGTACAGTGTCACCTATTACAGAACATCTTGTGGAATCACTTGAAGGCACGGTGTCACAGCCTGAAGATCATAGACAAGGGTGATCTAGTCTGAGAAAAGAGCAAAGACACAAATGGCTAGAATAGCTGGCATGCTCAGGGGATGCTAGTGTGGTTGGAGGCAGGGCAGTGTGTAAGAAGAAAAAACTAATAAAAGATGTTGCCTACAAAGGGAGTGGTACTTCTTTTCTTTAAATGCTTATTTGTGATACTTAAATATAAGGTGATAAATTTATTTTTGTCTGTTTCTTACTTTTTACCTGTTTTCCACTGTTCATAATTCAGGTAGCTGACTAGGGATCATTAAGACAGTAAAATGAGCTGGGAGACCAGAGAACTATGAGCTCTGATCTCTTCATGTTATTTAACGATATCTGGTCATGCTTTTAAGTGTTTCTTTCTCTTTTGAATATAGGCTCTGTTTCTCAAGTGTGAAATTGCAAGAGAAGAATAAATGATCAGGCATGTCCACAATATTTATATATCATCATCAAAGAGAGTGTTATTAACTGTTTACTGGAGTTTGCATTAAATTTATTTTGCAATTTTGGATTTTCCTCTTACATTCATATAGCATAAAAGTTAGAGTTAATATTTGGATTAATAGAGACTCTCTGAAATTATCATTGAAGGAGAAATGCAGCTTTATTACTTTCACATACCTAATATGAATTAAGCTAACAAAGAATTGTCTAATAGAGGCCCTGATGTGCCGCAGTCTTGGCTGGGCACAGAATCACGAGCCAATCAAGCAGGAACAAAACTTTATTTTGAAAAAGCCGCTAACACTCTCAGCGCCAGCAAGTCAAAAACCGGTCCTCCCACGAGGGTGTCCGACCGGAACCGCGCGCCGACCGGAACCCCCGGGGTCCCCCCGGACCTCCCCCGGAATTTCCTCCTACTATCCTTCCCCAACCAATGGGAACTCTCCAAGAGTCTGGTAACATGAGTCCGTAACATGAGTCCGGTAGCAGGCCAAGGTGAACAGCGGGAGTCCAATTTGCATATGAATGTAAATCTTAACATAATCATCTCAGTGGCTAGCTGGCGTCACTTTACAACCAAAGGTGCCATACATTGTATATTTGCTTGTGGCTCCTAGCATCTGCCCCCTTCTGTTTAATTAAGCAACAAGCAATGTGGCTAGGGACCGTGCCTGGTAGGTTGTCCAATTTAACATATGGTTCTTACCCGTCATGGGAGAACTGACCTTTAGGCGTCAGCTTCCTGTCTTAGGTTGAATCCACTGTAATCAGAGCAACCCGTCGCTGACTACCGGTCCAGCATTCAGCCATGCTCGTGGATAGGCCTATGCACCAGTGGGGGGGTGAGGTTCTTGCCTCACCTCTGTTGGCCCCCAAATTTTGCCTTGGTGCCAGTGGGGGGGTGAGGTTCTTTGCCTCACCTCTGTTGGCCCCCAAATTTTAGACCATCACTAGTAGAAGGGAGGAGGATACAGAAATGCCACGACACCAAGCCAATTGATGGCTCCTTGGAAAAATTGCGTCACTGGTGACACCATCAGCAAAGATATGCCAGCAGTACCACAATTCGGTGCACCAGATGATATTTTACAATGTATACAACTGATATATAGTCCAGGCAAGTTCTGCAAGCAGTTCAAATTGGAGGAGTCTATCAATATGTCCATTTCCTCCCAAAGTAAATCAAGTCCTTGATTGAGCATTACTTGTTGAGTTATATTCATTGATGCATCAGTTTATACAGTTTACTGTGATAGCTATCATAGAAGCTGTAGTTTGGTTTTATCTCAGTCTTCACCGGAATTGGGATGGAGATGGAAATTCTGGCAATGATGCTAAAGAGACATTATCCTGAACAGAGTTATTAAATATAATGAAAAGGAATGGTGAAAGTAAACAAACAGATCTGTTAACCATCTTTAACAACAATCATAAACAGCTGTTCACCTAATTTAAATTAAACCATATAAATCACGTGAATAAAGAAAAAATTCGGATCCATTTTTTCATGAGCGCTCCTCATATAAGAAATATGGACATACACACATACAGACATACAACACAAAACAGAAGTGTGCACACAACATACAACACATAAGACAATAGTAAATAAAGGCCTTGTAACTATACTTAGGTGAAATCTCCATTGCAATGTTTAAAAACTCCACAGTCAAAAAATAAATAAATAAATAAATAAATAAAAAAAAAATAAAACACAGTCAAAAAATAAAACTGATCAGAAAAACATTAACCTAGGTTTGTATGAGCTCAAAAATAAAATAGAACTTTATGATGTGGAAAAATGCAATAATAAAATAGATACTGAAAAAAAAAAAAAAAAAAAACACCTTGGTTAATCACTGTCGCCGATGTAAGAATAGCCAAGCTGGAGCTCTGGATGTCAGCTGTTATGGATTTGAGTCAAATCATCTTCTTTTTCTGTAGAAATTGTTTTAGTTAATCTCTCTGGAATCCAAATTGGTTGCTGTTCATCCTGTGGGAAAACACAGACAGCGCCCCGATTCCAGACTATCACTGGATCCGGGCCTTTCCATTGTCCTGTTAGAATATCTTTCCAAAGTACCTTAGGCTTATGTACATTTTTGGGGTACAAATGTCTTTCCGCAGCACTAAGTCCCGATGAATCTAAATTTAAAAAGTTTAGAGTAAAAAGGGTTATTTTAAGTTTATCTTTGGGGGATATATACCCCTTTCCAATTCCCTCCTTTTGTTTTAATAAGTACATTTTAATAGTTTGATGAGCTCTTTCAACTATGCCTTGTCCTTGTGGATTGTATGGAATTCCTGTTATGTGAGTAATACCAAATGATGAGCAAAATTGTTTAAAAGAGGAGGAAGTATAACCAGGACCGTTGTCCGTTTTTAACTGTTTTGGAACGCCCACAGTGGCAAAATTTTGTAAGCAATGAGCTATAACATCTTTAGTTTTTTCTCCGGCATGAAGGGAGCCCATCAAAAATCCGGAAGAGGTATCAACTGTAACATGTAAATATTTTAATTTTCCAAATTCTGGCAAGTGTGTGACGTCCATCTGCCAAATATGGTTAGGTATTAGTCCTCTAGGATTGACTCCAAGATTAACTTGTGGTAAAAATGTCACACAATTTTGACATTGTTTTATTATATGTCTGGCCTGTTCTTTAGTTATTTTAAAACGCTTTTGTAAAGTATTAGCATTGACATGGAACCTTTTATGAAAATTTATAGCTTCTTCTATTGTGGAGAAAATATGTATGTCATGTGTAGATTTATCTGCTAGTTCATTGCCCATACTAAGGGCTCCAGGCAATCCTGTATGTGCCCTGATATGACCTATGAAGAATGGATCTTTTCGGTCCCAGATTAGACTTTGTATAGCGGAAAACAAAGAGAAAACAGTAGAGGAAGGGGAAATCCTACCAGCATCTTCAAGGGAATTAATAGCATTAACTACATACTGACTATCAGAAAATAAATTAAATACAGAATCTTTAAACATCATAAAAGCTTGTAATACTGCATTAAGCTCTACCTTTTGAGCTGATTGTTTGGGTACTAAAAATGTAAAAGTTTGATCAGGAGTAACTACTGCTGCTGTACCATTGTTTGACCCATCAGTGAATATATTTGGAGCATTTATGATAGGGGTTTTTCTTGTCATTTTTGGAAAAACTACAGGATGCTTAGACCAAAAAGACAACAAAGGATTAGATGGTAAGTGATTATCAAATGAAACACTAGTTTTACACAGGATTATTGCCCAAGTATTTAACTCATTAGCTAACTCATCAATTTGATCCATAGTATATGGAGTAATAATTTTATTGGGAGAAATCCCAAACACTCCCTTAGCTGCTTTTATTCCTTTGAGTATTAATTGTCCTACAGCCTCAGGATATCTAGTAAGAATAGTGTTAGGGGAATAAGATAAATGTATCCACAATAATGGACCTTCTTGCCAAAATACTCCTGTAGGAATATTTTTTGTTGGTAGTACAATAAATAATAAAGGCAAACTTATATCAATTCTATCCAAATGCATATTTTCCATATATGTTTCAATGATTTTTAATACTTTTCTTGCTTCAGGCGTTAACATGCGGGGTGAATTTGGATCTGATGGACCTTTTAGAATATCAAATAAAGGTCCTAACTCTCCTGTTGGTATGCCTAGATAAGGCCTTATCCAATTTATGTCTCCCAATAACTTTTGAAAGTCATTAAGTGATTTGAGTTGATCTACTCGTATTTGAATTTTTGGTGGACGGACCATGGTTGAGGATAATAGAACTCCTAAATAATTAATTGGAAGATTTAATTGTACTTTATCTATTGCTATCTCTAGATTATAATTTTTCAATAAATTTGTAAGTGTGGCATAACATTCTAGTAATGTGTTTTTATCTTTATGTGCCAGTAACACATCATCCATATAGTGAAATATTTGTAGTTCAGGATTTTGGTTTCTAAGTGGCTGGATTGCTTTATTAACATAAATTTGACACATAGTTGGGCTGTTAGCCATCCCTTGAGGGAGTACTTTCCATTCATATCTCTGATCAGGACCTTCATGATTCAGTGCAGGGATAGTAAATGCAAAATGTGGACTATCCTCGGGATGAATTGGAATTGAAAAGAAACAATCTTTAATATCTATAACTAAAACATGCCAGGTTTTTGGTAAAGCAGACAATTGAGGAATCCCTGATTGAGCAGGTCCCATAATAACCATCTCATTATTAATGGCTCTTAAATCTTGTAATAATCTCCATTTACCAGATTTCTTTTTAATGACAAAAATGGGAGTATTATAGGGGGATACGGAAGGTTGTATATGTCCTTCCGCTAACTGTTGTCTGACCAAGTCATGGGCTACTTGTATCTTTTCTTTAGTCAAGGGCCACTGAGGAACCCACACTGGTCTTTCTGATTTCCAAGTAATTTTGATTGTCTCAGTGGCCCTTTCTGAAAACCCAATTCATGTCTATTTATTTCTTGATCTATTTGAATAGGTGCTGTCATACCTTGTTCTTGTTCTCTTAATCTTTTTTCTTTCCTAAAGCCTTGTTTAGCCCTAGTAGTGGGCGCGTTAGGATTGATGTTATTTGTTAATGTCAATCCTAATTGATCTAGGACATCTCGTCCCCATAAATTTACAGGAAGATGATCCAATACATAGGGCTGTATAGTTCCTTCACATCCTTCAGGATCCCTCCAATCTAATACCATAGCACTTCTATGGGGATTTGTTGCCACTCCTAGGCCTCGAAGCGTTTGAGTGGCTTGTTGTAATGGCCAATATTTTGGCCATTCTTGACGAGAGATGACACTAAGGTCAGCTCCTGTGTCCAGCAGCCCATTAAAGTCATGTCCTTGAATATTTAATTTTAGCATTGGGCGAGAATCTAAATTCAAAGACAGCATAGCCCAATCTACACCTGTGGAGCCTAATCCCTTGGAACCTCTTTCTACATTACAACTGGAAAATTTATCATGCAGGCTGGGTATTATTAATAACTGTGCTATTCTATCTCCTGGTGAAATTACTGATATACCTCTTGGAGAACTAGCTATAATTTTTATTTCACCTTCATAATCGGGATCAATTACCCCAGGACTTATCATAAGTCCTTTTAGTGTAGAAGAACTGCGTCCCAATAATAAGCCTACTGTTCCCTGGGGAAGAGGTCCTTTTACTCCTGTGGGAATGATTTGAATTCCCATCTCTGGGGTTAGTACTGCTCTGGCAGAGGCGCAGATGTCCAGCCCTGCGCTCCCTCTAGTTTGTCTGATGAGGGATTTAATGGATAATGCGTCCTGGGCACTACCTTGATGGGGCTGTTGGGTTCCTCCATTGCCCCATATATTTGTGGTTTGGGGCCCCGGGGCATTGGGCCCTCTAGTCCGTTTTTTGGCAATGGAGCTTGATACCTTTCTCCACGATATCGTGGGTAAACACTTGGTCCTTGTTCGTTTTTTGATAACGGAATACCCTCTATGGTGGTTTGAGAACGGCATTCATTAGCCCAATGTCTCCCTCTACGGCATCGTGGGCAAATACCTGGTATTCTATTCCTTTGATATCCAGCTTTGTTAAACCCTCCTCTTATGGGGCAACTCCTTTTAAAATGTCCTGTTTGATTACAATTATAGCATGTTCTTGGCCTGGCATCTAAAGCCTGTTGTACTGCTGCTAAGACTTGCCCCTGTTCATTAATGTCTCTACATAATTTAATATATGTGTTTAAATCCTCATGTCTCCATGGTCTAATGACCTCTCTGCAGCAACGATTTGCTTGGTCATAAGCCAGTTGTTTTATAAATGGCATTACCTGTTCTGTATTTCCAAATATCCTAGAGGCTGACTGAATAAGTCTATCTACAAATTCAGCATAAGGTTCATTAGTTCCTTGTATTACCTTAGATAATTGACCTTGTAAGTCTCCATGCCCCTGTAAAGTTTTCCATGCCCTAACTGCATCTACAGCAATTTGTGCGTACACACCAGGGTCATATTCAATTTGTTGTCTTTGACCCTCATAAGGTCCCTTCCCCAAAAGCATGTCCATATTTCTTTGAGGGTACCCAGCTTCTGCATTTCGCCTAGCTGTCTCCATGCAAAATTCCTCATTGGCAACCTTCCATAACAAATATTGTCCTCCGTTTAGCACAGATCGACACATGTTAGCCCAATCTGCTGGTGTCATGTCCAAGTTGGTAACAGATTCAACCATGCTTATTGTGAAGGGAGCTTGCGGCCCATAGGTCGTTACAGCCTCCTTTAATTGCTTTATTGTTTTGAAATCTAAAGCACGGTGAATTCGTTGCCCTCCTGCCTGCTCAAGTACAGGGCATGCTAATCTTTGGGGTCCTGCCTCAGAATTCCGTCCATCAACTACGGTAGTTGAGGGCCGCTCAGCGGTAGATGGAGCTGTTGGCTGAGTTACGCCCTCTGGTGATAGAACGGAGTTGGTAGCAACCTCCTGTTGTAATTCTCCACCTGATGGCTGCTTGTCCTCTAAGCTTGCTTTCTTTAAATTCTCCTCTGTCTGACTAGCTTGAGAGACCTTCTCTTTTGCTTGACCTAGCGTTTTTTCTACCATAGTCTGGACCTCTAACAATTTACTTAACAGTTTTTCGGTTTGTTTTTTATTGGATTCTAATCTACTATAACCTAACCCAATAAGGTAGGATAAAACAAAGCCGAAGCAGAATGAAACAAAGACGGAGCAGACAATGGTTGTATCAATTTTCTCTTTCTCAGGGCTGAATAACTTCAAACCTTGAGCCAACCATTTTTTCCAGTTCGCCTGAGAAAATTCTAGGGCTAGGGAGCTCGAAATGAAAACAAAATAAATCAAAACAAGAACACATTGTTTTCTGAGAAGGTCATCCATCCTGTCGCCTTCCCTCAGGGGCGAGCAATTTACTCACCTCTAAGCTTCAGGCGTTCCCCGCACGGGCCGCCAAATGCCGCAGTCTTGGCTGGGCACAGAATCACGAGCCAATCAAGCAGGAACAAAACTTTATTTTGAAAAAGCCGCTAACACTCTCAGCGCCAGCAAGTCAAAAACCGGTCCTCCCACGAGGGTGTCCGACCGGAACCGCGCGCCGACCGGAACCCCCGGGGTCCCCCCGGACCTCCCCCGGAATTTCCTCCTACTATCCTTCCCCAACCAATGGGAACTCTCCAAGAGTCTGGTAACATGAGTCCGTAACATGAGTCCGGTAGCAGGCCAAGGTGAACAGCGGGAGTCCAATTTGCATATGAATGTAAATCTTAACATAATCATCTCAGTGGCTAGCTGGCGTCACTTTACAACCAAAGGTGCCATACATTGTATATTTGCTTGTGGCTCCTAGCACTGATGAACCTGCTTTAATGAATACATGAAAATAATTTGTAATTAGAATAATAATTTTATGCAAATAAAAGATGAAGAGGTTTTTAAGTGCCTGAAGATGTTTTATTTTCTGCAATTGAGTAAAAATGCTTCTTAAAGTTATACAAATACTGATTCTTGCATTTGCATAGCATTTTTTTTTAAAAGTATAATACTTTAGTAAAATACCTTCTTTTGGTCCTCACAGTGAATCCTTAAAATATATTAAGAATTTTTAGAACCATTTTGTAGATAAGAAGTCAGAAGTTCCACAGAAGTTCAATGATTTGTCACGTGTCACAAAATTAGTAATTAGTAAAATGAAACCTAAAACCCAGGCCTCTTGATGATTAATATATTGCTTTATATCCTGCTTGTATAATTATTTTCCTTAGTATCTATCCTTTTACCATTAGAATGTGGGTGACCTTTAAGTCCATTTATTTTGGACTTTGCTTAAATTCAGAGAACAATAAAAATTAAGGAACTTTCAGTATATTCTCTGAAAACATGCATGAGGCCACCTTTACCTTATTATTGTCTCAGTAAATGAAAAGAAACCTATAAAGCTCAAATAATGCATGCAAATAAAGCTTTACCCTTACATTTTTAGGATTAAATTGAATTTTTCCAGTCTTAGAAGATATCACCATAGATCTTCAGTTATTAGTATGATGGGAACACTTAATTGCATAAAGAAGGCCATACGTTTTGAGAAATTAGAACAGCACCCAAATTAGCATATGTTTTCTAAGAATATAACCAAGAACTAAAGATCTAATTTTATATTCTCATTCTTCCTTGTCTGCTTCCATGAATGAATGTAGAAAATTTAAATATCCAAAGGATTGCAATAATTCCTAGTTATTTAGATAGGGCCATGGAGACTATGGTCAGATCCATTATTGCAAAGCTAAGTAACAAGGGATGAGAATAGGCCCCTAAAATATGTTTTTAAGAATTTTATAAATACAATGTCATATCTATCTTGAAGTGATTTTACATGTTATGCTAAAAATGTCAGTCTCTCTCCTATATATATAGAATTTTTTAAAAAAGCAACTCCAGAGCAACATAGAACACACTCTTCGTTCCTCATTATATTATAGAATTGGTTTAAAAGACCCTTTCTTTCAGGTCTGCATTAGGACTTACTGCTAAAAATAAGAGGTGTGCTTCCTTTGTCCTCTGTGTCTTTTATAAGAGTCTGTGACATGCATAGCTACTGCAGCTTCAAACGTAGGTTGCAATACAACAAATTTTCAGTATTTCAGGTAGTATCCTAAATTCCTTTGTACTGTACAAAGCTCTTATCAGGTACTTAATGTATGACTCTCTCACCTGCCTGTCTTTTATAACAACTTTTCAAGGAACAGATTGGATTTATAATATTATAAAATGACCAAAAATACAGTGAATGACTGGAAAGGATGGAATAATTAATGGTACAATTACACTCCTGTTGAAAACAAGAAAATATTGATAATTATTTTTAAAAATCTGCATAAATGTATCAGAGTGTTTTTTAATAATGAGGACAAAAATGTCAAAAAAGTCAGAGATAGGGAATCCAGGAAAAGTTGGGTTAATGACCTGCCTCTCCTTTTTTATCCTGGAGAGATTAGCTACTTCTGGGCATGAATAGAAAGAGTGGGGTCTATGCTCAGGTGAAGGGCTGCTGTTGAAGGAAGGAGAACCTTCACGAAATTTTATGGTGTTCCCATGGAGTGGAGTGAAAGAAATGGTGATTGAGGAATCTTGAAATACAGTTGTTTCCCCCTCAACACATATGCTGAACTCCAATGTTGGATAGGTGGTAAGCAGAAAAATTTATTGTCTCAATAAATGGAAAGAAACCCATGAAGCTCAAATACTGCACACAAATAAAGCTTTACTCTTACATTTTTTAGGGTTAAATTGAATTTTTGATTCAATTTAACAAACAAAAAGAGCTTAATTAAAATCTCTGGGAAGTAGTATTGAAGAAATAAAGATTATGCTCAAAAGGTGCTGATACAATGAGCCTGGAGAACATAGTAGGTGTCAGGTAGAAGCCGAGTGGGATTACATCCTCAGAGATAGGTTTCTAGGGTGGTCTGGGCTATGCTACAGCTGTACTCCAGCATCATAGAAATTTAGCCTCTAGTCAGATTCAGGTAATGAGCTCCTATATTTCTACATAGCAGAAAAAGGGATAAATCCTTTCTGGAGCAAGATAACATGATCTGGAACCTCTATAAATTTTAACACAATGTCTGATATTCAATTAAGTGGTGCTAGCCCCCCCAAACAAGAAAAAAGTATTAATAAATGTGTTCACAGGTAATCAAAAAATTGGAATTATATGACAAAGATTTTTAAATGGCTACGATTAATGTGTTATAAAAATGCAGGAATGAGTGGTGATGGATTAAAAACATGAATCTTGTCACTCCAAAATCAAGTGGTAATGGTAGAATTAAACAATATTATATCTTAAATGAGTCAATGTGTTAAATAACACATTAGACATAGTAGAAAATGGATAATAAAACGGGCAGATAGCGAAATAAAAACCTATGGAACTAAACACAGAATAAAAACCTATGGAACTAAATATTGTAAAATAGAATAGGAGCATAATAGATACAAAACTTGGCTTGGCTCCATGGCATACATCTGCAATCCTAGCATCTTGGGAGACTGAAGCAAAGGCATTGCAAGTTCAAAGCCAGCCTTGGCAATTTAGTGAGGTCCTAAACAACTTACTGGCTGGGGAAGTAGCTCAGTGGTTAAGCCACCTGGAGGTTCAATCCCTGATACCAATAAAATAAAATAAAATAAAATAAAGTAACTGTGTAACTTGCAAGTACTTGGAGTACAGGAAGAAAACCAGAATTGTGGCAAATTACAGTAATCAATGAACAAATGGCTATGCATGTCTTCCACAAGTTGTAGAAATTCTATGAATAACAAGAATAAATACAAAGAAGATAAAACTTGGGCATTTAATAGTGAAACTAGTGAAAACCAATGATAGGGAAAAAAATTTAAAATCAGCAGAGGATAAAGATGGGGAAATTGACAGAGAAAAGTAAGACTTAGTATTTTCTTTTTTGTTTTATTGTGTGTTGCTAGGATTGAACCTAGGGCCTTGTGCATGTAAGACAAGTGAGCTATATCCCCAGCCCTCCAGTATTTTCAAAATAGTAACAATAATACCAACAGTTGACATCTGACAAGAACCATGGAAGCCAGAAGACAATGGAATTATATCTTAAAAGTGATATAGGAAAATAACTTCCAACCTGTAATTCGTTAACCAGTGAAAATGAAGGTAAAATAAAAAACTTCTTAAATAAAAACTGAAAGATTGTATCATCAACACACCTTCTTTGAAATGTATAATTCAGAGGAGAATCTCACGAGGAAGGATGCACAGAGATACGGGTTGAAATAAAGGAAAATTAAAAGATACATATATGGCTAAGTATATTTTTCAAATATATTTTGATATAATGTACAAAGCAGTGATAATGTCTTGTAGAGTCAAATATATACAAATTTAATGTAAAATGTACAGTAGTAGCCACAGTAGTGCAAACACATTCTTGGTAGAGCATAAATCAAATTAAGAATTTATATGTCTTTGCCTAGCAGAAAGTAATAGAATTAATTTATTTAACTATAATTAGTGAAGGATATATACATTTTTGATAACCACTAAAGGAATAGTAAATGATTTAATACTAAGAACTTACTGGAGGAGAAAAAAATAACAGAAAATATTAACCTAAAGAGAGAAGAAAATATGAACTATTGATACCAAAAGGACAAGAATGATAAATTTTTATTTATAAGCACAACTATAGCCAATCGCATTTCTTCAAACTGAAGGACAAAAGAATAAAGTTGTCGGATTGTATTAAAAATAATCCCAAGTATGTTTATGAGAGACTCACTTTAAATATATGGACACAGAGATATTAAAAGAATGAAAAAGATGCCATCCAAATAGTAAAAGATGTTGGGTGTGGTGGCACACACCTGTAATCCTAGTGGCTTGGGAGACTGAGACAGGAGGATCATGAGTTCAAAGCCAGCCTCAGCAACTCATCGAGGCCCTAAGCAACTTAATGAGACTGTCTCAAAAAATAAAAGAGGGCTGGGGATGTGGTTCAGTGGTTAAACACCTCTGGATTCAATTCCAGTATAAAAAGAAAAGAAAACAAACAAACAAAAAAACCCACCCAAAACCAAATAGTAAGGAAAGATAGCTGCTGGAGTGTGTGTTAACAACAGGAAATTAGATTCAAGAGCAAGAATCATAATCAGACAAAGAGGAATAATACATGATTATAAAGAAGACAGTACTACAGTCCTATCTTTAAAAGCACCCAGTACCATTGATTTAAAACATTTAAAGCAATAAATGACAAAAAAAAACAGTCATAGTAAGTGACTTAACATACCTTCCCTGTAACTGCTAGAAAGGTATCTCCATAAGCATATTGAAGGTTAGTATGTACTTAACAAATGACCTACTTAACAGATGTGGAGCATTGCACCAAAACATGGAAGAAATGGTATTTTTTCAAGTGTACATGAATTATTATCAAAACTGACCATATGCTATTTGATTAAGCAAGTATCATCCAATAGCAAAAGACATAAATCACTAAGATTAAATTATCTCATTACTGCATCATAGAAATAAAAAAAACAAAAGATAACTGGGAAAAACAAAAATTGCTTAGAAATTAAATATTATAGCCCATGTGTCAAACAAAGTATCACATTGATAATTAAAAATCTCTGATCTGCAGTTTAATAAAGATATGACATCAACTCTTGTAGGATGCAGCAGAAGCACTGAGTTGAGACTTCAACCATCCAAGCTTTCAACCTCAAAACACTACAAAGAAGAATAATAAACTATACAAAGTAGAAAGAAGGAAACAATGAAAGTAAGGGCCTGGAGTTTTAAAGAGAAAATAAACACATGCTAGAAAAATAAATTAGCAAATCCTAAAATCTGTTCTTTACAAAGATTAAGAAGGTTAATAGTGAGACCCGTTAAGGAAAAATATAAATTACCAACTTCAGGAACTAAAATGAAAACAAGCTACATATCCTGAGAACATTAAAAAGAAATCACACCCATTTCAAAACTGCATGAAAAAGAAAATCTGCCAAAAGTAACAGAAGGAGAAATAGAAAATCAGAATCTGCTATTTAGTCTTCCCACAAAGAAAATTCCAGATCTTGTATGACTTCACCAATGATTTCTTTGAAACATTCAAGGTGGACTCTTCACAGTCCTTTCTAGATAAAAGGGAAAGTGAATCCTCTCTGCTTTATTTTGTGATAAGTTTTGTGATAAGTTGATGCAAAGAGTATAAGAATGTTAATAAAATTGGGAACTAAGGCATTATGCTGGGTCATAAAAGAATTTTTAAAAGTTCTAACTCAGAATAATTTTTAATGAAATAAGAAAAGCCCATTTCATTATATATGTATGTATATATGTATACATATATGTATATATATGTGTGTATAAATATATAAATGTGTATATATATTTAATCTATCTATGTCTATATTTATATCTATACATCTAACCATTAGCATTTAAAACAATATGTAGATGAAAAGACCAATAGAAGTGTTATTGGATGTCAGCAAATTTCTATGTAAGTGGATAGAGAAATATTTTAACTGGGTTACACTAGTTAAAGGTTCTTTGATGAATAATGTGTAACAGTGGACTTAGTTTGGGATTCAGAAGATCCAGCTTCTCATTTTAGCTTGAACTCTTTGTGACCCTAGACAAATAACCTACAATCTCAGGGGTTTTGTCTCTTTATCTGTATAGTTGAGGGGTTTCATCTAGAAAACTCTTTAAGACCATTGATACATCTGATGAAATCTGTGTTGTCTTTCTATTTGAGAGAGGGTAAACCACCTTTGAAAGTGATGAGATATAGAGAGATTATTCCAGGCATTGAGTTGTACAGTTCTTAGCCACCCAGACTACTCAAAGAGCCAAAGCTCCAGTGAGAGTGCTGGTGATTCCCTCCATGCCAAGAGCTGACCAGTGGATTGCAGCAAGAGTGTGAGCTCACAGACTCTTATTTTCCCAGTTTTTCCTGAGACAATGGAAACCCAGCAGGCTCCCTAGATAGCACATTCCCTGGGTCACAACAACAGCTTCTCCTCCAACTTAAACCCTGTGGGTATACTTCAGGTGATTTCTCTCTGTACATATACCTCCTACATTCCAAAATGTTCATTTCTTTTCTCTTAAGAATGTCAAAAGTATCAAGTCTCTTCCTTTTCAGTATGCCCAAGTGTCTTCAAGTCACTTGGTGACAAACACATGTTTTGACTAATGTTCATTCATTTCCACTGAGGGAGAATATTTTGTTTTGAATATAGCAAAGCAACATATTTCCAAGAATATCATAACCCTGTAGCTATGTATTTTCCCTTTTGAAACTTGTAACTCAAAAGATTTCATAGAGAATTTAACTTCATGCTTTTGTCAATTTGAGTACAAAAAGTTTACCATCTAGTCAGTACCATCCATCATCCTATCTGGATGGAAGAATTTGCAAGAATTTTCATATCAGTCTTTTGAAATAGTAGTAATTGTATGGCGAGTCTTGTAACTATTTTTACCAGGCTATATACTAGAGGCTTTCCCATAACCAAAATACACATTAATAAGTTGCCATCTTTAGGTAAATTTTCTTCCCTAATGATTCATATAATGAAAAGCCATGCTACTTTAATTAATAATTTCAGCATCTGTCTGTGGGAGGTGATAGACATGGAATGTAGCAATCAGCTGTGGAGTGATGCTTTGGGAGCAGAGGAGATAAGATTTTGGTGGAACAATATGGCTGTGTCCTGTGGGTACCTCCAGCTACTCTCACTTGACAAATTATCATTGCGGCTTACATCTCATTATGGTCCAAACTATAAAGGTGTCTCTCATTATCTAAATATCTATTGTTGCTACTTGTATTCTTATATATTAAACAAGCCACAGAATAATTCATAATACCTGTTGAATATGCATTTTTATAAAAGTATTCAAACAGATCTGGACAGTTGTCTTATTAACATGGAGATCTGGCTGTATTTCTTTTATCCAAACAACAATCACCAACTCTTCCATTTTATTAAATGTAGATGGTTCCTCTTATCTAGTGACAAAATAGAGCCTCAACCAAGATATTTTCTTTTTCCTTATTACTCCCTTCAAAGGACGTTAGACTACTGTATTTCTCCATTTTTCTTCTGCCTTCCATACCTGCAACTTAAGTGTTTTCAATTGTTTTTACCAACCCCTCATTTCTACCTCTGATTCTTTTCCTTTTCTGAAATAGTTTAATAAAATTAATCTCCTTTACAGGTGACTCCTGTGTAGATAAATCCCTTTTGGCACTATATTACCAACTCCTTGAGAGTCTTTGTATTAAGGTTCATCACTCAATGGTGCCGCCTTTATTTATCTTTTATTTTATCTTCCTCTTGTTTTTATTCTAAACTCAGTTTGTTATTGGCCTGGAATATTTGTTGGAGTATTTCTTTCACATCAGGCCTGGTGTTATAGCAAGACTCAGGCTGCCTTTGCTCAAAGGCTTTGATTCCTCACTTGTGCCCACAGATGCCCAACAGCTCACCAAAAGCAGCATGAAGCTTGGCATTTCTGTCTTTACTTTGCATCTGTCTCCTCTGTTACCTTAACTTTGGTTCGGATTCCTGCTCAGCTCTGCGTGGAGGCAGATACACTACACAAGGCTTCACTACTTGTTCTTTCTGATGCTCATCTGTCTTCCTGGAGTGCAGGACTACCTGCTTCCTCTCCCAGGAAGAGCAGATATTTCTTCCTACAGAGTCACTGAGACTCATGTTTGATTGTTGGAATATCCTGAATTGTAGAAAACCTGAGATTTCTTGTCCTGTGAGTATGAGACCTCAGGACAGCTGATAACAGAAAGAAAACATTTTATGCTTGGGTCCCCCTCCTGTCTCCAAGCCAGGAGAGTAGAGAAACAGCTCATTTAATTAGCTTCTTCCTGATTGTTTTAGGCTCAAAGAGATTTGGTACTCTCTGGAAGCGTTCTCAAAACCCAAGCCACTCTACTGGGCTTCCAAACATGCTTTTAATGGGCCTCAGAAACTCTCTTGGCCTTAACAAAATTTATTTCAAGTTCTCTCCTCAGAGACTTCTGTAGATGCTGAGTCCTGCTAAATACCTGGTAGCAGCTACCATCTTCAGAGATTCAGGTGTCTGAATGGCTCATGGAACACAAGGAATATATATAGGTGGCTATGCTTTTAGAATATTCACTAGTTCTTCAATAATAATAATGATGACGAATAGACTATAAGTTTCCACTTTCTGTCTGTCACAGATTCCATCACATATATATCAACTTGGCATTGAGGAGAATTCTGGAAACTCAGATTCAAATAGTGATGCAGATTAATCATCTGTGCGGTATTGGACAGGAGATTTAACATCTTTGTATCTGTTCCTTGTCTGGAAAATCAAAACAATTGTCATCATAGCACCTTGTTGGAGTTGACATACTATAGAGGAATCTAGCTCATTACTCTTCTTTTTCCCCTATTCTCATCTTTTAGAATTGCTTTGAGGAAAGGGGTAGTCTATGCCATCCTGCTTCTACCACATGACCTTCATTTCCTAGGAAAACCTGATAGTATCAGGATTAGACCCCTGAGCCCCCAACCTGGGTCCTGCAAAAGTGTTATATTCAGAAAGGGAACTTAGAGCTCTTTTCCAGCCCTAGCAAGTCACTGGAACTGAACACAGGCTAACATAAACACATAAACACTAAGGGCAGTAACTGGATGCTATAGGGATACCGGCCAACCATCTTCACCATAAATGAAGAACAGACAGTGAGCCCATTGGCATAGAGATGAGATCAGATAAATCCAAGGTTGAAAGGGAGTGGCCCAGGGGGAGGATTCCTCTGGTTCCTGGTGGGTTCTAGTTCCTGGCTCCCTTCTTCCTTCAGAGGATTGACTGAATTAGTCTCCTTGGCATTCCTGGGCTCACTCCTAGAGAGTAGTGATCTGTGCCTGCATTTTTTTTTTGTCTACTTAAGTTAGTGTGGGTGAGTTTCTGTTGCTTGGAATGGGAGGATTCCTAAGACACCTCTCATCATAGCTGGCAAAGTGAATATATAGAGAAAAAAGAGCATAGCATGGAAGAGTGTTTTGGAAAGTAAAACAGAACCATCCAGCCACAACTTGAATTTTCTGGCAAAATCATATGCTTATGCATCCATCATTTCAGTGCCTTCTTCCTATGTACGTCAGCAGCTTCTACACTTAAACCAGGGCCGTTGGTCTTATATCTAAGGCATTTCATTGAGAAGTTAGAGCACTTTCTTTTAGCGTCTAATTGAGTTGGACATTTTTCACACTTTGGGATCAAGCTGCTTTTTCTTTCTCTGGTATTTTTAGAGGTAGGGAGGGGGTGGCTTGAAATTCAGCCTCTATCTTCTACTCCTCGAAGGTATTTTTCCATCTGAGGAACCAATCTCCTTTGGGAGAAGGGATTCTTTTTCCATAAAGGAAAGCATGTCCATAGAGGGAAAGAATACTTTCTGTTTTGTCAGTTTATTCCACACTCACATCTCTAGAAAAGAAAACATCACAACATTTATGTTTTGGAAAGATGACAGGAAGAGAGTATTATCAAAGCCAAGATGTCAGAGTCATCAGACAAGAATGAGAATGTGGACAGGTGTCCTCTGGCCATAGTTGGGAGTATGAACAGATGGGCTCTTGAGAAGTAGCTGTATTCAATAAGGAAATGCTGTCTCTGCCAGAGAAGAAACACTGCACTAGACAGAGAATGAGAGAATAAATACTCTGACTTCTCCTCTCCTGCACTCTAGTGCCCCTTGCTGGATGAGCCCACAGAGAGGTAGTGGACTAAGGAGTCTGGAATCTAAGTCTCTAAGACACAGAACAGAGGGAGTGTGGGGTGTGGCTCTGAGAGCAAGCAGGCAAAACCACCAGATAGTTCATGTAATGCTTGACATGTCAGTGATTTCTGAGTGATACTTTCTCAAGGTAAAATCCAGGAGGTGGATTTTAGCTTAGGCAGTGGTCTTTAGAAGAAGTTCATACTATATTTTTCAGGGACTTAGAATATATGTGAGGGCATTTTTTTGTCTTCTCAGTGATGATAGGCTTGTGCTATTGGAATCTAGAGCATGAATTACAGCTGTCTAATGATCTGTAATTCTTAGGGACAGCCCAGTAAAATAAAGGATTATTGTATCCAAGTGTCAATTGTGTCCCCATTGAGAAACATGCTGTTTTATGTCACACCATCTTCTGAAATGGAAACAGGTTGCTCAAAAGGCTGCCGCAAGTTCTTGGTCAAAGAAGGATTTCTAGTCTAGACCGGACAACTCTTGGCAGAGATACTGTAGAGATTTCAGAACTCAGATAATGAGGGCAGAAGGTAGGATTAGAGTTGGACTTGACCTCCACAGTCTATGATATTCCTGTTCTTATAATACCTTTGATACTTATGAAAACAGTAATATTTATTCAGTGCCTATGGTAAACCATTCCCTGTTCAATGTGTGTATATATTATCTCATTTATTCATTACAGGTGAGCCCTGAGAAAGAGAGTAAGTTTTATCCACATTTTGAAGATAAGGAAACTGAAGCTCAAAGGGAAAAACTGACTTGACCAAATTTTACCCAATTAGCAAGTGACAGAGGAGGAACTGGATCCTAGTTGGCTGACTCCTAAGCTGTTTCCTTAGCCAGTAGGCTTTCAGTCTTCTCTACTCTAGTTTCTGTATTCCCACTGTCTAAGGCTTTTTAGCCTTTCCATTTGGATCCATATTTTGCATTATATTTGCATCCCCTGTAAGTGATTGCTGACGCTCAGGGCTCAGCCTGTCCAGGATGCCATTCAGGATAGACTTATGCTGGAAATTGTCACCTGGCCTTTGGAATGTTCATCTCCCAACATGACCCAGCTCTTTCTCTTGGTCTTCTGAAGTTTATTCTTTACTCACCCTGACCAGAACTTTCTAATCATGACCAAGAGTTGTTGTGTTCTTGATAATAGTATTCTGTTACTATTGATAATAGTAACATAAATTTTTAGAAAGTAACTATTTTAGGGCTGGGATCATGGCTCAGTGGTAGAGCCCTTGCCTAGCATGTGTGAGGCACTGGGTTCGATTCTCAGCACTACGTACAAATAAATAAAATAAAAAATTTTATCAACAACTAATAAAATTATTTTAAAAAAGAAAGTATCTATTTTAGCTATGCTTTCATGACTCAGATGAATAGAAAAAATAAAATTTTACACTCAGGGTTCCTTAACTTCATTCATTCACACAAACATTTATGAGACACTAGCTATGTACAGACACATGCATGAACACAGATGTGCATCTCCTCTGCTCTCATGGAATGTATAGTGTGTGTGTGTTACTGAGCAGAACTTTCTGCATTGACCATTCCAGTCAACACTAGCCATGAGGGGCCCTTGAGCTCTTATATTATAGCTTGTACAACTGAAGGACTAAATTTTAAATTTTGCTTAATCTAAATATCATACATGATTAATTGGCTACTGTATTGAACAGTAAAGGTATAGAGGGGAAAATAGAAAATTATAACAAAGGACAGGCAAGCATTTAACATTTACAGAGTGTCTCCAATGGGCTAATCAAGGACTAGAAAGAGTAAGACTGGCGTATTGGAGTTCACACGGTATGGGGAATTCCAACACCTAAACATTCATTCATCATACATCTGGGTTGACATACACTCTTAAGAAAATGTGAGCAGTGATTGGCAGCCTGGAAAATCAGAGACTGTTTTGAGAAGGAGGATACTTTCGAGCTAAACTTTGAGAAATAAGGGAATTGACTAGTGAGAGATAGAATTTTCTTGGTAGAGCAAGGCCTCTCATTCTGGGCATTATTTTGGGCTAGATATTATGTTAATGATTGATAGCTATTTGGAGCTGGATTCTTCTTTGCTGTGGGGATCTGTCCTATGCATCGTGTTTTGCAGCATCCCTGGCCTCTGTCCTCCAGTTTCCAGTAGCACCACCACCTATATTGGTGACAACCAAAAGCATCTTCATTCATGGCAAAGAGTCTCTGAAGGGTAAAACAGCAAGGTTCTGATCGAGAACCTCTATTGTGCAGGCAATGCGGTGTGAAAGGCACAGTGTGAAGAACTTGAACAAACTGCCTTAGGTGGGGCATGGGTAGGGAGTGCTGCAGAGTGTGGGCCAGTTCACAAGGAGCTCTGAGTGTCTGTGGAGCACAAAGGATCCTGTAAGCAACATAAAGCTGTAGAGACTTTTATAGAGGAGAATGGCAAGCTTGATCTTATTAATTTGGAAGGCAAACTGGAAGCCAGGTATTCTCCAGCCCATTGCTCAGGTGGGAAACAAGCCAGGCTGGGGAGCAATTGGAAGTGGACTATATTGGGGCTGATGTCATGGGCTGTTTTAGGTACAGAGGACTTTTCCAAAGACAGTGGCAGTTGAGATGGGGAGGAAGCAGGTCACTACTTAATGAATCTGGTATTTTAATTGATGGCTTGACTGTGTACAAATTGACAAATATGTCCTGGAATGATAGATTTGGAAGATATGATAATTTTCCAAACATTATGTTCTGTGATTTGCCATTTTCTTTGGAAATAAAACTCTTTCCTAGAATGATTTTATGTGTAGCTTTGTTGAACTAAGAGTTTCAGAAAATACTGTTTTTTTTTTTTTGTTTAATTTTGTATTGGGACAGGGAAGGTAAGAATACAAATTTTATTTTAATTTATTATAGATCATGATGAGTTTGGACATAGCTATATGTAATGTACATGTATGGATATGGTATTGTATAATAGGAAGATCAACTATTTTTATGATCAATTTGAGCATTAGGAAGTAATTATTTTAATCCCTTAATAAAAATACCTTAAATTAGAAAAAATGGCAATGAAATAATATAAATCCTGTGATTTTTAGGCCATTGCTTTCTTTAGAAAACATTTTGCTCTTGTATTAACTTAATTATTTAAGTCATGATATTAGTTCATTAAAACAAATTACTCTAATTCAGAACATAGAGTAATCAGCACAGAAGAGTGTACCAATTGAGGTTCTGATTATTTGGTGCCAGATTATCTTCTAGGGCACAGACTGTCATCATTGGGACCACAGCAGTGATGGAGCAAATGAATCAATAAATAATAATATGTGCATTATATGTAGACCCATCCTCTAAGTTCAAAGAGAAAGATCTGGTGGTTTCTGAGCTTATTTTAAGCATAGGAAAGAAATGTCCCTGTAGCTCGCCCTTCCTTCCTTCCTTCCTTCCTTCCTTCCTTCCTTCCTTCCTTCCTTCCTTCCTTCCTTCCTTCCTTTCTTTTTCTTTCCATGAGACTTAAAGGCTTATTGAATTAAGAACAGGTTTCTTGATGGACTGTCCATCACTTGTCCACTGTGCTGACTCATTTAGCTCTTAACTTGATTCTCTCTTGTCCATTTAAGTCTTTGTGAAATTCGACCCCATACAGTGTCAATAGGACACCAGAAGTTGTATTCGTGATCATTACTTCCTTTCACTGGTTTTTGCTCCTCTACTTGAAAAGTAAGCTCTCCGAGGCCAGGGACCATCTCCAGTGTCATCTTCTTCTTCTTCTTTTTTTTTTAATTGGTTGTTCACAACATTACAAAGCTCTTGACATATCATAGCTTTCAAGAAAAATAAGTGGGATTCACTTGTATTTCAGTTCCTCCAAAGCCCAAGTGTGCTTAAATGCTTGGTCAACCAGTAGGTTGTGTGTTTAAAAATTAAAACAAACCCCAAACTGTCAAACTGGCAGTCAGTTGTATTTCTTATCAGGACTATGATCCACTGCTTGAGACAAGTCCAAAAACCCATTAACAGTCCCTCCATGCTTGCTTAGATGTTTGTCAAGTGCAACTCATAAAATACTTCTTGGTCATTTCAAATACTTTTGTTCAAAAGAAAATTTCCTTTGTTTTATGACAGAGAGTGTCTGGTGCATTCTTATGGGAAACTGGTGTTCCTCTGCTTGTTAGTTTATATTGGAAGAAGTTATTTTAGACCCTTTGGAATATCACATCTACATCAAAAAGATCCTTTTATGGAGAAAGGATAGTTTTATTTTCTCTCTTCCTGAGTCTGGTTTTGGGAAGTGAGGTGGAGAAGAGTAATACACTGCAGAGATATATACCTAGTGAAAGAAGTTGCATTTAGCAGTAGCTCATAGTAGCAATAAGTTGACTCTATTGATGTATATTAGCTTAAACTGCTATGTCAGCGACCTCATAGAGAATTAACCTAGATGAAATGAAGCTGCCTTTGGGATTGGAGGTTCCTGGGAACTCTGAAGGTTCTCTCCTGTCATTATAATTTTATTTCCCTGACTTGTTTACATCCAGACCACTTATCCTGTCAGCTCATTGTTTTTGCTCAGAGTGAGAATGAACAGTTGGCATCTTGACTTTGTAATGTACCTCTTTTTCTCCTCTCCCTTACATTTGGCACTTAAAACAATCCCATTATTTCCCAATCCTGTTATTTCTGACCATTGCAAAGAAACACCCACCAGGATGCTATTTTAAAAGGTACTTGTGTAGCATGCACAGGTGCTGGACAGTAAATCAATCTGGCTACATTTTGTTCTCATTAAAATTTTGCACCCATCTTTTCTGGTACAGTGGGAGGGGAGGAGTCACCATGGGAGGCAGACAGTGGCACACTCTTGTTGTTGTGAAGAATATGTAGTGTCTTTGTGAACTCTGTAGTGAATGATCAATCCTATCGCTTTCTTACTGTTCAGGAAAATCCAGTGGTGATTGGATGGTGCTAGGCAAAACGTTCCATCTGTGAGACAGACAGAGCCTTCTATTGAAAATGAAAGAAACCTTAGAGAATATCTAGCCAATCAGATTTCATTCTGATTTTAGTAGAACTCCTGAGTATATTTATATATACTTATAAAAGCAAAATCATTTATATGATGGTAATATTTAAAATAATAATAGTGATGATAAAAAAGAATACGAGTGCTTCCAAAGCTGTCAGTGTTCACAAAGGATATTCGAAGGTAGGCAAAAGGATGCATGAGTGACAATCACAGTTATGAAGACACACATTCCTTCCTGAGGGGATAGAGCTGCCTTCACCAACTTGAACCTCTCTACTTCTAGATTTCTTGATATACTAGGAGATTACCTGTTTTCATTATGTTAGCTTCAGTCATATATCCTGTGTGATGTGTGTAAAGAATAATGGTGCTAAGAATTCAGCCAGCCAGCTGTGGAATCACACATCCTTAGCTGATAGCTGTTATTTTTTTTCCAGGGCTGAGGACCAAACCCAGGGCCTTGCGTATGCTAGGCAAGCACTCTGCCACTGAGCTTAATCCCCAACCCCTGATAGCTGGCTTAATTACCTTCAAGTCTCTCAATGGTTTCTGAGAGTTCACCTGGCCCAGTGAAGACCCAGGCACAGTGTTAGGAATTAGAGCTGTATGATCTCTGTCATCCTCAAAAATTCACAGACAGGCACTTGGAAATGATGCATTTCGGGATTAGAGTAGGCACACTAGGAAATGAGAGAGAGAAAACACATTGAAATACTTTTTATCTGAATCTTTGTTAACACTAACAAGACAAGGACAGAACTGATCCTGGTGTTCATTTGAAAATATTGAGTTGAACCAAGAGATGATTGACAGAGTAGGTTTTAAGGAAACCAGTCTGTTTGGAGATACATACGTCTTGCTAAACTTTGAGATTAAGGTCACTGGTGTTTTCTCACAAGGGTCCTCTATCACTGATTCCTGGAGTCAATACCATCTTGCTGACTTTCTCACCTTCTGATGTTTCAGTGTATGGTCATGAGTACTAGCGTGATAAGTAGGGAAGGAGGGGTTGAAGGAAGAAAGACAGAAGGAAAAAAAGAAGAGTAGGAAGTGAGTAGACATAGAGAAGAGGTGACATGGAGAGGAAAATTGAAAGAAAGTAAGAACAAGGGGGAGAAAAGCCCAACATTTCCAGAAGGTTCAAGCATCTTGTGAAGAAGGAGCAAGAAGTTAAAGACATGACTGAAATGTTGGGCCCTGTATGACCATCAAGAACGTATAAACATGGCAACAGTTTCCATGCACAATGGCATGTGTCTGTGGTCACAGGTGGCAAGGAGGCTGAGGGGTGAGGATCGCCTGAGCCCAGGAGATGGAGATCAATTTGGGCAGCACAGTGAGAGCCCCATCTCAAAAGCAAAACAACAGCAAAAGAGCCCAATCAAACAGCAACAGATGTTTATGACTATTTCACAAACATCTCCTTTTATACATTAAGACCAAGTAAATGAAAACATGAGTCTTTGATACCACCTGATGGAAAACGAACTGGCCTGAGCGATCCTGGCCAGTCTTGCTGCCTTCGGCCCCAGTCACCTGCTGTGTAAAATGAAGGACAGAAAGAAGTAAACTCCTTTATTAGTGATCAAACCCTCTTCCCATCTCTTTCTGCCTGTTGGCATGTAGGTTGGAAATTTATTGCCATAACAATAATTAAGCCAGGGTTATTACTTTAATTACATGTAATTATCAAAGAATACATATGCTTTGATATTTTTATTTTCACTAAAAATAATGGGAACATTAATTTAAAGTTGTTAAACCTCCAATAAAAATTAGTCCTTATAAATCTTAATGTCTTTGCCTTATACTAATTCAGCCATGTGTTTCTGAACTTTTCTTCATTTTTTTTCTTTGTCAGATGGTCTTTCCTTGTGTTCTTTTATTTTGATGCAGCAGCCAATCCACCATTTAATACATTGGGCTTCTTTCTTGCACATTTAAAGTGAAGCAGAAGTTTGAAAAGGTATTTTGCTTCTAGACGGTTGTATCTGTTATTTTAATGGTATTTTTACCCTTATCCCAAATGTCAGACCTGTTTTTAAGAGCATTTTAGGAGGCTATAGTTCCCATTTTACATTTATCATTTTGTTTATTTCATAACAGGTTGGATATCTACTTTTGATTATTATCATTTCTGCTGGTTGCCTTAAGACAGTTACAATTAACCTTTCTCAGTTTAAATGAAGATACAATGAAGAACTAATTGATGATAAAATCTATCTACTTGTGTGCAAACATTCCCTTGATGAAAAGTTGATATCTGAAAACTTTGGGGACAGAGTAGATAAAACAATTTGCTTAAAAAATATCATACATGTAATTTTGTGGGGCGAGTGGTTACCTCTAGTAATCCTCCTTTAGTGTGTGTTTTTAACTGATAAACTCTATTCAGTGATAGATTGCCAGTCCCAAGGAGCTTCCCATAAATCCTAATGTTTTCCAAAAATATTCTTTCTTATTTGTCACTAAGCTGATGCTGGATGCAACCGTTATATGTAAAAAGCATGGCGTTAGATGTCTATTTCATAGAACAAAAATAAATAAATAAATAAATAGATAAATACTGAAGCTTTAAAACTGGCACCCCTTTCCATGCTTGGAAATTGACAGATGCTTAGAAGGTATTTGAAAAATAGATCTGGATTCTTATAAAGAGATCTGTTCCTTAAAACATGAATTTGGCCAAAAAAGAAGCACTAATTCATGATCTATTCAGAACAGTGCTCCAAGCCAATGTCATTCTGACCTCGCCATGGAAATGTTGCATTGAAGGCATCCAGCTGAGGATGAGCATTCTCATACCATGAAAAAGCAAATAAACGACCATACATTTATACTCTAAAATCTTTGTCAGTTATTAATTTCCTAGAATAATTTCTGATCACTGAAACAGGTATGTAGCTAAATTCTGCATTCAGCATATTCACAGAGAAATACAATTAATTAGAAGATCAGGCTGCTTGAAACATTGAAAGTTCAGCTTAACACTGCAGACCATTGATTCCCAAAGCCATTTAGATCAGAGCATTTATAAGATTAAGTGTAAATTCAGATTCCCAGGCTCTTTTGGCCTGTTTGCATACAATATTTGGGGACATGCCCAGATATCTATAAGACATCTATACTTGTAATTGGTTCTACTACATACCATTAAATGATTATTCCTGTGGAGCTCCAGTACCATGGTTTTAGTTGGGTAGCTATTGTGGGAAAATTCAAGCATCATTGTACCTGTGCCTTGTGCAAGGAAGTAATGGGACACCTAGTGTGTTTGTTTTGACTCCTATTTTGTGTCTTTAGGGAACTTGGTTTTAGTCATAGAGCTATTTGATGATAGGAATAAAGGGGGGGGAAAAGGGAAGAAAAGAAGGAAGGAAAAATATGTGACATTGATTGCCTTTGGTCTTTCATCTCATGAGCCCAGATAACGGCTTTATCTTGGTGAATATGTATATGGAAGGGAGGTGAGAGGAGGTTAGACGGGTACCTTGGGCAGCTGGGAAGTACTCCCGGGATGCTACAAGCTTAGAAGTTCTTATTTTATTCTGTAGGCAATGGTGAGCCACTGAAGGTGGGGCAGGGAATAAGATGATCAAAGCTTGCCTTCAAAAAGGAAAGAAAGAAAGAAAGAAAGTCAAACTATCGAGTGGACTGCAGTGGAGAGGGCAAAATGTTTGAAACTGCAAGAGATTTTTGTTTGTGTGCATGAAAAAAAGAAGACCAGTGCATGCCTGAATTCAACTGAGAGCAAAGACCTCATTGCTAGTTAGAGAAGAAAATCAAAACAGCCCCTGATCAGAAGAACACCCCTGAGCAGGCCGTAATCAAAGCCCTAAATGTCATCGATTCTCATCACACTTCCAGGTCACTAGGGGAGGATAGCCTTTTTCTTCTAGGTATTTGTGTGTGTGTGTGTGTGTGTGTGTGTGTGTGTGTGTGTGTGTGTTATTGAGTTGCATGCTGCTTGGGATTCTTCAGCAGTTTATATCAGTTTACTCTATAAACTCAGAATATTTCCTTGGGATTTTATTCTTTCCAAGGAGACTGCAATGGAACACTGCCTTGGCCAGACTTGGGCTTTGATAATACAGGAGTTCACTTGTCTGGTAGCCCCTTAATGCCACTGTTAAAAGATGACATAACAGACTGAAATCTTCCCTTTCCCTTTCCTTTAAATTAGAGTCCTCAGTAACTCAGAATCTCATCATTCTCTTGATGGAGGACATTATTATTTTTTTTTTCTTTTTAACCATCCTGCAAACATAAAGTACTTACTACAGCAGGTTCTATCCAAGATGTTGGAACCACGGGCATATAAAAAGAAGAATTTTTGCTATGAAACAAGGAATAGAGCCGTAGGCATCTCCATGGCTCAGTGGTGGTTATCATTGTTCTTAGTATAAAATCACAAATCCATCTGGCCTTAGGATTCTGTGCCCTCCAGCTCCCACATAGTTTCCAGTCTTATCTCTTGTACTCTCCTCCCTTACATGTTCCCACCAGCACCCTGCATATACTAAGGTCCTCTCCATCTCAGAGTTTTCTTGTTTGCTCTTTCCTGCATCTAGAGATGTTTTCCTATCACCTACTTGACTGATTATCCTCCACTCATCCTCCAGTATTTACCTTGAACTGTTACTTGTCTGAGGATGCCTGCTTGGTCCTCTGACAATAGAGTTTTACTTCTTGCTCTATGTTCTCATTGCTCCCTGTGTCTCTCCTTCATAGCACTTATCAGCAATAGAAATGAGAATCTTGACAATTCTTGCTTAAGGCCTATTTCTCACTCTAAAACTCTAAGCTTCATGGGACTCAGTAAAGTGACTGAGCTATTCAATGTGGTGGCCTCAACACCCGGCTTACCTAGCCCCTAGAGGACAATAGCCACACACATTTTTGGATGATTGAATAAACAAAAGGTAGTAATAATAATTAAATAGACACAGGGACCTACAGAGGTTTATGCCAAACTCAATTTGGGACAATCAAGAAATCTCTTGATAACAATACTTTAAACCCAGTATCTGCTTACCACACAAAATAATATCCTGAATCTCTCCAAGATCCTAGTCATAAAGCACAAGCTAAACCCTATTGACTCTAGTTCCTATAATGGTGAAGGTCACAACTTTAGAAATAGTTTCAGTGAAAGTCAATAGAAAGCATTTTGAATGTAAGTCAATTATAAGAAAATAAAATAGCTAACACAATTTTAATTAGTGTGCATTTTCCTAGAGAATAAATAGAATAATCAGTGACTTTTTCCTTATTTTTAATCAATTTATATATAATCCTTCCTGATAAGAAGCAAACATTGCACTACCTAATTTTACCACTTGAACATATTTCTTAAAGACTAGCATTATTCTTTGCTTCATTTGGTCTTAATTTTTATTAGCACTTAATTTTCATTTATTCCAAGCCTCTCTGTATTTGTACCCCAGCTCAAACCACATTCTAACCAGACTATATTTTTAAGCTTCCATATTCTCTCTCTCCCTTTAAGTTGATAATGTCTTTTGTTGTCTTTCTTCTTTACCAATTTTTCTGTTTCTTATGCTTCCAGAAGGTAGTTTATTGAGAATATTGTTATCCAAATCTGTGAAGTTGTACTAATTAGATATTCTTAACATAAAGTTATACTCCAAAGGATTCCTCTAGAATATTAGCTAGACAGTGTTATAAAAGCATATTCCTGATGCATAGTAAAACCAAATTCATTAAAACCACTACTGTGTTTTATCAACGAAATGTCAGTTATTAGCAAAAATTAGTAGTAAAGTAGTAAAGCCTATGGAGAAGCAGAAAGGAAAAAAAAAGACAATCTGAATATACACAGGTTTAATACATTGGAATATACTGGTGGTTGTGTTTGTAAGAAACCTGACTAGATATCTTGAAGTTAGGAAGCTCAAGGTTTCAACCTTTGAACAAATTTACTGAATATTTCCTGGATGCAAATTGTAATGGGCTCAGTTGTAAATCGCGTGTATAGTGGGGAGGAAGGCAAGTTGGTCTTTTCTTTCAAGCATTTGAAATTTGTTCCAAAAGATAAAAGCATGCATCATTTAACAACTGAACCTGGAACATGTGTCCTCTAAAATAAATGAAATCAATTAATTAATTATGGAGCAGATTGTAAATAAATGAGTCTGCGAGAATCATTGAAAGAGGGATTCCTAGAAGAGGTTTGAGAAAAATGTTGTGAATGTGAGAGCTTTGGGATTTGTAGGGATGATGCAGCATCATGATTGAAATTACTTGTAATGGAATGAGTAAGTCAATCATGACCAGATCCCAATAATCGGATTAGCTTGGCTAATAAGGTGATGGTGGAAAATCGATTAGAAATTAGATGAGTCGGTGGCAAATGGCTGATGCAAAAGTAGCTTGAATAATAAAAGTTACTGATTTTTAAGAAGTTTTAAAGATATAATGTATTTAAAAAGTCAATCCTTATTAGCGTGAAGCCTAAACATAGCTGGTGTTTTCATTTTTATACAATGCTCTCCAAGCCTTCACTATATATATATTTTTAACATCGTTGCAATCATAGTGCATATACCATTTTGCATTTCTCATTTAACTGTACTACGTAAACATTTCTCCGTTTTTATATAGTTACAATAATTTTAGCAGTATAAAATTCCATTGTTGATCTACTGTAGTTTACTAAATCATTGCATTATTGCTGTATATTTAGATTGCTTATTTTATTC
The DNA here is from genome assembly GCF_964194105.1 of Spermophilus citellus. Lineage (NCBI taxonomy): Eukaryota > Metazoa > Chordata > Mammalia > Rodentia > Sciuridae > Spermophilus > Spermophilus citellus. The sequence continues at coordinate 137,204,057 of NC_138182.1, read as the reverse complement.
TTAGTAATGCTATAACAAATACTGCTCTATATACAGCATTTTTCTTGTAACTAATTATTTTTAGAGTACATATTCACAAAAATAGATTTATTGGATTTAGGGGTTAGAACATTTTTATGGTTCTTGCTGTTTTGCCATTCTGATTTCACTCTGCCACCAGCAATGGCCATGGGATGTGCTTTTCTCATAATCTGTGCCAACAATAGGTTTCATCATTAGATATGTTTTTTTTGGTTAATTTTATAGGCTTAAATGCCATTTTAAGATTGATTCAATCATGTTTCCTCTCTTCCTATGAGGATGAGCATTTTCTTAAGTTACTTTTTATTTTAATTTGCGCTCTGGCAAATCATGTTAATCTCATTAGGCTTTTTAGCTAATGAAAACTCTTTTTCTTTCCCAGATAATAACAATTATTTAAAGGACATGAGATTTTACTAGGTACCAAGGAAAATGCTAGCTCAAGAGCAAACCAGGAGAACATTTTTATTCTTTCCATGTAAAGTCTTAACATATCTTATCATATAAAAACAAGTCATTTTGCTGCTGGATCTGGTTGGAATGAGGTGTGGTGGAGGGAAGGTCTACTTATTTGGGCTCCTTACTCTTTGGCTGCTGAAGCACCTCACCAAAATGTACATGAACATTCTTTTACAAGAGGAGAAACTTGAAAAGATAATCTATGCCTGATGTTCAGATCCTACATGGGAATATAGCAAATATGTTTTAGAGGCACTATAAAACATTTCACTGTAGATTTTCTGAAAAACCCAGCATGCAAAATTTATCTTTCCTTATTCAGGTCAATGAACACTTTATAAAGACCACATATTGATTACTTGGAAGGATACTGAAATGAACTAGGTTGTGATTTAGTTTTGAACAAGCTTCCAATATAGCAGAACTGATAAGATGCGTATATGGATAGCAATAAAATATGGAGTTATGAGAGGATACTCCAACTAGAGAATAAGTGAATTTTATTTATCATGCGAAGAGAAGGTTTTATTGGGGATGGGGGTTAAGCAGGGTTTATTGACAAATATTTAGAGGACTCCAGTAGGCAGAATTGATGGCCCGGAGGAGGGTATTCCAAGGAGAGGGGACAAGAGGCAGGTCATAGCAACAGGCCACAGGAGGGGAGCTGGAGGAAGATCATTCAGGTCTGGCTGGACATGCCCACCCGCTGGGAGAGGCTGAAGGCTGGAAGGGAGGTAGAAGTTCAGAGGGGATGGCCTGAGAGGTGTGGGTCAGCAAGGTCAGATGCCTTGCCCTGGGATCTGAGGTACTTCAGAAGGCCAGTGCCGGGCAACGTCAAAACTCTCAACGTTTTGACATGAACTAAAGGATAGCATCGAAAGGGTAGCATTTTTATTTCAGGAGTATCTGGAAGTTGTAGTCATGGGAAAGAACAACATGTAATACTGGAAGGAGTCTAGGCTGTGAGATGTGGAGCTGGGTGATAGTCACAGCACTGGGGGTTCTCTGGGGTCAGTAACTCCACGGATGCTCAGCTTCCCCCATGTGAAATGGAAAAAAAACAAGACTCCATATTTCAAGGGTTTCTTCTAAAATCTCAATGTGCTTTGAGATATTTTAAAGACCTACTTTCTTAAAACAAACAAACATAAGACCCCCCCCCCCCCCAAAATCATGTATCTCTTTGCCATGTATCTGAAATTCTGTCTTCTGAGTTTCTTTCTTTGTATTGTTACTTTTATATCTTCACGTCTTCTCTTCCCAAATGGAAATAAACCAAATTTGGATATGAAATCAATTCTGATGTGAGTTTGGTAGGACTTAATTATATCAGTCACTCTCCCTCTTAATAGCTGGGGCAGTAGCCATGTATCTTGTATAAAGTGACCATTGACAGAAGGGAACAGAGGGTAATACAACAGGACCCCCAGAATATACCATGTGCTTTCCCATGTATGTAACCACGTAATCCTCACAACTCTTTACAAATTAAATACTCTTTAAATACCCATTTTACACACAGGGGTTCTGAGGCCTAGAGACCTAATTACTTCCTTAGGGGCACATAGCTCTTTAGTGGAAGATCCAGAATTTAAAGCCAGGAAGTCTTAGTGAGATTCCACACATTTCACCACTACAAGAAAGTTTTCCTCTGGAGACTGTGCAAGGAAACATCTTTAGAATTTTGTGCTGTCTGTGGAAAACACAAATATCTCACCTTCTGTGAGAAATTAACAGGAGGGTTTTAGAAGGGGGAATGCAAATATGCCAAAGACATTTTCCTTAGAAATGTCCTGATCAGAAGTGTAATTATAAGTGATCAAAGTAATATGTCTTTCCCTTCCTGAACTGTGTTTTAAAATATAAAATCATAGTCTTGCAACTGTGATGTGCATTGATTTCTATTTGAAGGATTTGCAGGTGGATAGATGTGATTGTTATTTTGAGCTCTTACTGTATTGCAAGAATAGAATATCCAAGTACCATTACTGTGAGAGTAAACACCACCAGTTAGATATTCTAGTCTCTGGGTAATTTGGGGGGACCGGGGTTCCTTTATGCACTACCCAGCCCTGTTGTTTGAAAGGTCATGCTTTAATCAGAGTCTTTATATCTTACTACTTCCCTTTGAGAAAGAGTTTTCCCATAGATTCACTTTGAAATACTACTTCCCTTTTTTATAGTTTGGTTCTTTAACCCAGAAGGTAGGCAATGATGGAAAGAAAAGTTGAGTCTTCAGTATATAAAGGTGATTTGGTGATCAAATAAAAGAATAATGCATGTGAATGTGCTTTGTGACCTTCCAATGGCCATACAGACAAAAGGGTTGCAGTTATATCACGTTAGCATTGGCATTCCAAGTGACCACAATCTGAGAGATTCCTTTGCTGAAAGGAAATGGGTAGAGTCGTCAAGATCTTAGCTTTGACAACAGACCAAATTTCCAGTTATCAGCTTTACTCCTAAGGTTCTGTACATCATCAATAACAGGGCATTAACTTCCACATTGACCCCATAAACTTGGTATGGAGTTTAAATGGGATGATGCATGTTAATCTCCCAACCCAACCCCACAGTGAGCACTTGATACATTGTAGCCTTTGATGGTTGCAGCAATGGTAGTAAAAAAAAAAAAAAAAAAAAAAAAAAAAATTCCACTCTGAAGCAAAAGCCAGAAAAAGTGCAATTCGGAGTAAATTACCCAGCATGTACACCAAATTTCAACATATCACTTGTAAGCAGACAAAATATGCATGGTAAATGTTAAGAAAACAAATGTGTGTCTTGAGTCTTTAGTAGCTCCTTGTCTTTGACCCAGTTATTTCACATCTTGAGTTCTGTTCTAAGTTAATGATCAGGGATTAAGGCAAAGACTTATCTACAGGAATAGTCACTGAAGTGCTATTTTTAATAATGACAATTAGAATTTAAATATTTAAATATCCAACCATGGGAGAGTGTTTTAATACATCAGAGTACAACTTTGATGGGATTGGATTTTATTTTGCAGAATATTTTATTTTGCAGAATATATATATATATATATATATATTCTGCAAAATATATATATAAAAGATGTTACAGAAGATTATATAATGATGAGGGGCAATATTATCATTTTGAATTTCAGCAAAAATGCAGGATCACATTATGATTTTAAAACTATTATATATGTCAATATTAATAAAATATGTAAAATATGCATCATCAGCTAAAGATGAGAATAAAATAATAATGTTAATGCTTATCTTTGAAGAATTTATGAGTATTTTACATTGATTAATTCATGCTTGATGTGTACATTAGCTCTATCATTGGATGTTGGCTAAATTTATTTTCTGAATTTTACTTGAATTTAATCCCAAACTATTTATTCTTTTTTTTTTGTAAAAGTCATTGGCATTTTCATGGAGATTTTTAAAAAATATTTTTTTTAGTTGTTGATGGGCCTTTGTATTATTTATATGTGGTGATGAGAATTCAAACCCAGCGCCTTGCACCTGCCAAGCAAGAGCTCTACCATTGATCCACAGCCTCAGCCCAAAACTATTTATTCTTTACTATGAATCTGTTATGTTCTAGGAAACAAGCAAGGTGCTGGGGATATAGAAAATACTCAATTGGACTATTGAACATATGAAGATTAAATTCTAGTAAGGACAGAGAGAGTATAAATAAATAAAAGAACACGGTATGTCCATCGAACTATTTAAATTCTGAAGTCAGCTTCTGAGGCATGAATCACATATAGTCAAAATAGTCAGGGATACAGTCATTCAATATGTACTATTGTGTGGATTTTTAAAAAGTGGTCTATTTCTGAATGAAATGAATTATAGAAAGGTCCCTCTTCCTTCCAGCTCAGTCACCTGATCAGTGGGGTGCAGGTAAGGTGACAGCCCCATGACTCTCTTGGGAGTGGGGCATGTTTACAATGGATGCACTCTGCTCACTTGTACCCAGAGGCCCTGCAAATATCCTTGAAATGTCCTGAAATTGATCATGAATCACACTAAATAAGATTTTGTGTCTATAAGCCTGGACAATAATTATTTTGCAGACTGAGGTTTGAGATATACTGAACTAGATTAAATGATAGAACAAAAGAAAAATCCATAGGCAGTTGTCTGGTAATCCCTAGTATTTCGTAAAGGAAATGTGAAGAATTCTAAAGTGTTTCGTTCAGCAGCCAAGTTTCCCGTGTTTTATTTTAATATTATGTCTCTATAACTTGAAAGTACATCATCAGTTTTACTTATTCTTATGGGCATTGTGGAAGAAAACATATGGGAGAGCCACAGAATTGGCTCATAATGGATGTTTACTAAATATTAATTGACCCAAATCTCAGTTTGACCTCCAAAGCCATTTACATATTGTGCTTTGGAAGTTATAGAAAAGGGCTTGCCTCCTGTTTTCTGTTTTTCCCATTGAGATTCTGTCTGAATAGCTCTGATTAGTCATCATGTCCCAGGATCTCCATAGAAAAAGAACCAATAAGATATATGTGTGTGTCTGTCCTTCTCTCCACCCATCTGTCCATCCGTTCATCCATTCATCCATCCTGGGAGATTTATTCTGAGGAGTTGGTTCATATTATTATAGAGGCCTTCAGAAAGCTGGAATTCAAGAAAATTCTATAGTGTAATTCATTCCTAGGCAAGATAACAGGATGAGATGGGATATCCCTCGCCCCCAGTTCAAACAGTGAGGCAGAAAGGAAAGGGACAAAGTCCTGTCCTCCATCTTCCTGTTTAGATTTGGATGACTCCCACCCACATTTGAAAGGGCAGTCTGCTGAGTTCACTCATTCATATGTCTGGAAAACACCTTCACACACACACACACACACACACACACACACATACACACATACACACACATACACACACACACACATACATACATACACATACATATACACACATACACACATACATACACACACATACACATACATACACACACATACACATACACACACACACAAAATTATATTCAATTTTGGAACTTCATGGTCCAATCAAGTGAACATGTAAAATTAACCATCATAGTCATCTAATTTCTTCTGAAGTTAGAAAAGCAGCCACTGAGCTGAACAGTAGCTGGGACACAATGTGTTAGCACAGGGTCCCAGGGAAAGCCATGACTACCCCAAGGAGAGGCAGAGAAGTTTCTTGTGACTAGCTGCATGTTTACTCTTTTGCTATAAATCTGAACAGTGAACAGTATCTATACACATTGGCTTCTGAGTGTTACACAGTGTCGCCTGGTGCTTTGCTTCTCCTGAAGTCTTTATTACTAGTTTGCCTGTTTCTAACTCTCTCCTCTGGGGAGTTCAGGAACAGTTCAGCTGCAAATTCTTATTTGATGTTCCTGTTCTAATCCCAGATTACCACACAAGAGCAGCCGGCAGGATCAGGCTGCAAGAGAGAAACTCTTAGAGGAAGGAAATCATCAGCCTGCCACAAGTCACCAGGACCTGATGAGGAGTCAGATTAGGAGGAGCTTAAGCCAGTGACATGCCCCTGGAGCATTAAACTTGAATATTTCCACTTCACTGACAATGTCCAGAGTGTTTTAACATTCAACAGAGATAAATGGCCTGTCTTCATAAAACCGTATGTTTCTGGAAAAAGAATAATGAATTATAAGAGGATTGTATGAACTGTGGTGTTCCATAGCGATTCAGTGTGCACTGGGAGCAGGGATGTTTGTATTCACGTCCTGACATTTTACTGAGAGTCACTCACTTCTTTATTCCATTTCCTCATCTGCAAAAGGGGGATGATAATTGCATCTGCCTCCTAGGGCTTTTTGGACGATAAATGAGTTAACACTTAGAAAAGTATCTGGCAAAAGCTAATCATGCAATAAATGTGAGGTTCTATTAATATTGTCATTATTATGATGATGGAGATGATGGATAACAGTTGGCAGGTATCTCTGGACATCTTTATAACCACATCGCTTATTATTAAAATCTTTATCCTACTGAATACTTGGGGAAATACTTATCCATAGGGGCAAATTGTCAGAGGAAAAATAAATTCAGTTCACTTTATATGTGCCATAATTTACTTGTACAAATTTTATTTCATTTTTCTAAAATGTATAATGGTTTGTCATAAAAGTTAGTTCATAGGCTACCTTCACATGCATTATTCTCTCCAAGCCCCAGAAAAAGGCGGCCGCTGAGGTTCTGGGGAATGAGCTTATTTAATTGAGGGTCCCTTAACTGGTGAGTGACTAAGTCTAGAATCCTCATCTCAGATCCCAGACACATCACACTGGCAATCATGCTCAGGGGAGGGGAGGCGGATGTCGTAAAAGTACAAAAGCTTTGGAGTGGGTAGCCTCTCAGTGTGAATTGCTGTGCTACCACTTACTAAGCTGCCTGATTTCTTGGAGACTCGGTTTCCTCATCTGTAAATGTTAGAGGACAGTACCTTTTTCAGTTTTACTATGTAGATTCAAATCCAATCAGATCACATGCAACAAAGGTATTCTTCCTGCTCCAGGCTCATGGCAGTTGCACAAAGACGACATTTTCCTTTTTTTTTTTTTTTTTTTGGGGGGGGGTCAGTCTTTCTAAGTGTGCCAGGTATGGTGCTAGGTACAGTGCTAAACTGTGTTGTATCCCTATAATGCAAGCCTGGTCCAGGTCTGATTCCCGTTGCACTGAGACCTCCTGTGATTTCTAAGATCTTACACCCTGTTGTTCATGGTGATTCACTCGTGCTGGGAAAGCAGAGGAAAGACAAAGACAGGGATGGAGGTGATAAAAAGTAGAGAAGGAAAAGTCAACCTCCCTTAGACTTTGAAAACTTGTGGACTTCATTAGCAGCTAAGCAGCCAGGGAAAGGTTCCCAAACAATGACTTCATCTCTTTGCTCCTGTGAACTAGGTGTTCCAGACATAAAAATAGAGGAGAGGTGAGAACATGTGTTCCTTTGGTAAGTGGTGCACTGCGTTATACCATGCTGGTGAAGTTGTCTAATTTATTCAGAATTAACATTTTGATTGTGAAACAACTGCTTAGTCTAGAAGAATCTTAGGATTAGACGGTGTTCCTCCAGTACTTTCTTTCCATACTGTGCTAGAAATTTAAGGTGAAATGCTGGAAACGTAAGTCAGAGCATGGTAAAGTTACAAGAATCATGTCAGAGAAGTGTAAGAATTTTGTCTATTTACACCTTGGGGATTGCTTTGTGTGCTGATAATTTTATGGTCAGTCCAGGATCAAGCAATGAAAGTGACTGATATTTCTTAAGACATTTAGCTTTTTAAATAATGAGTAAGTTTTTCTGCTGAAAGGGTGAATCTTTTTGATGTTGTAAAATATACTTTATTAGTAAACCAAATGACTGGCGATCTAAAAATATATCCCAAATTGGCTATCACTCTCCAATTCCAGTGCCCAATGACATTTCAGCCACTTTTGTTTCTTATAGGATCACTGCACTGGGGCCCCTACTGGACATCTAGTGGCCACGTTTTCGCCCTCATGATTCACCTTCTACCCAGCAATTGGAATGATCTTTTAAAATCATAAATCATATACTTCCATGCTTTAGAATCTTTCAGTGGTTTCCTATTTTACTTACTGCCCCCAAATCACATTTTAATGTCATGGTCTGTAAGACCTTCTGTCTCTATGATTTCATCTCTCATTATTCCCACTGGCACTGTCTGTATTCTACTCTCCCTGGCTTACTATCTAATCCTAGAATCGGCCAGACTTCTTTGAGTCTCCCATCTTGGTATTTGTGTGCCCTGTCTAAATGACTGGGTTGTTTCTGACATTTAGGTCTCAGTCCAAATGTCACCTCTTTAGATAGATCTTCTCTTTCTGCCCTGTAAAAGGAACTTTATCTGAAGTCCCCTAAGTGAAGTTATATTCACTCTGTCTTTCCCTCAACTACATTGTAAGCTCCATGAGACTAAGGATGATGTTCATTTTTTGCAGTTATTATTCCTAGTTTTAGGAAAGTAATCAAGAATCTTTGCTGAGTGAATGAATATGATTGAAACTTCAAGGATCTGTGAATGAATGGTTAACTACAACCACATTGTGGGATTCTCAGATTAGGAACTGTACCTTGTCTTAATTCCTCTGTTACTTTGCATACAGGTGCTCAGGAAATATCTGTTGAATTATATTAAACCAGAACATTTCTTTTCCCTTTCAATGAGAGAAAGTATTCCTTATGGAAGACAGAATTTAAAAAATACATTTTGATAATATTCTTCTGAGAGGAAGCTTGCATTTTGGAGGAATAACTGTATCAGTTTGCCTTAGACTGGCAAATTTCCCAAGACACAGAACTAGTAGGTCACCTTATATGTTTTTCCCAGATTTAGAGTCAGAAAGATCTAATATATCACTTAGAAACTGTATGTAGCTTCTAGTAACAGAAGGCAAAAATAACAGTATTTTAAACACAGAGAATTCATTCTTTCACATAAAATGAATTCAGAAACAGGCACAATAGAGCTGTAAGACAGTTCAGTGTTCATCAGTGACTACGGTTCCTTGTCTCTTGCTGTACCACCATCCTTAATATGTGATTCTCATCTTCAGAGGGTCTTTAAATTCCAAGATTGGTGCCAGAACTCCTTCAGCTATGACTTCTATATTTCAGACAGCTACCTATGGTGTAAAGAGAGTTATACACCAACCAGCCATTCTTCTTTCAAGGGACTTTCTACATGTTCCATCTACAGTCTTCCATTTGTATTTTACTTGCTCTGTAGTAAAAACGGAGGCTGAATAATATGTGATGATGTTTACCTGCGAGCGTTGACTCTGAATAATTCTTTATAACAAGTTCTATTGCTAAGAAATGGACTGGGTAATGAGAAACAGATAATTAACAGCTTTTGCCACATCTGGATTCATCACTTATTAACTTAGAGACCTTGTGTGCTTTGTTTAATTCTTTTGTATTTTAAAATCTGCATTATGCTTATGAAAACAGAAACAATAATAGTAATAGCTGCCCATCTATTGGGTCTCACAATTGGTCAGACAGTTTATATACATGGTGGTCAACTTCACAATGAGTCTGTAAGAATTGGGTTATTCTCATTCGGATGGCAGGAATGAGGCTTCACTAGTAGAGATAAAGTCAGAATTTAAGTCCAGAGCAGTTTGGCTCAAAACCCAATCTTTCCATTGGACCTTGCTTTCTCCACTTTCAGTTATAAAAATTAATTTTTAAATGAGAAAATGAAGATGCATTGCTTGACCTGGATGTTTTTAAAATAAACCAAAGCAATGACTCTGTAGAGAAAATACCTTTGAATGTTCTACAACAAAATGCCCAAGGCTCATGTCCATAGGAAATGTTTCCACACAACTCAAGGCCAAGTGAACATGAGGAACAGTGCTTCCCTCCCCAAGTTCTGATGCTTTCTGCCTGGAAATCCTCCAGTTCAGTCTGATAAAAGCCACTGCTGTTTGTCTTCCTCTGCTTCTGCCCCAGTGGGGAACTATCACTTGACCATGACTTTTGAAATTCCTCTTGAAGAAAGTGTTGAAGTCACCTCACTCTTTACCCAAGGTAAACCAGAGGTGAAAGCGAATTTTATGAATTATTTTTTCGAAGGAGATGGAAGTTCCCTGGTATTGAAGGCAGGATGGACACTACCCCTTCCTTGGCATCTGGCACTAAATAGGTAGGGCAGCTCATTCCTTTGGCATTTGTATCTTTATGAGTAAGTACAGGATCCAGAAAGCAGTTCCCACATTTCTCTATGTTCAAGGAAGGGAAATTATTTTTGAAAATTTGAGAAGTTAAAATATCTCTTTCTCTGAAACTTCAACAGGCATTCCCCCCCCCCCCCAAGAATGCCTGTAAACAGCAGAGGTCTGGTTCCTGTAAGTTGCATTGTGCTATTCTCTCATGCAATGCCTTTTCAAGAGATTTTCTTCCAGACACATTAAACTTTTTTATAGAGAATGATGGCTGCATTTATTTCCAGAGAACAATAAACAAGAAGAAAGTAGGAAGAGTATTAGCATCCTTAGGCCTGGAAGGTAGCTGCTAGGAGACGGATCCGGGGAATATGGTTTTGGTAAGATGACTCATAGCTTGTTTGAGAGAATAGTGAACATGTCAAGAAGGAGAAGGAGCAATTCCTTCATCTTTCCATTGATCTTGTTTTCCTTTCTTTCCTTGGTTTGGAAGAAAATGTAGATGATCCTTAATCTCTGTAGATATAGTTTCATCCAAAAGTGTTGAGAGGGTAGGGAGGGAAAGTCCACAGGATGAAAAGTCTCAGGTTTTCCTAACTTAGTCATAAAAGTTATAATTAAAGTTAAAATTGTGTGTCTGACAGTGTGGTAAGCTCTCTAACTTTACTTTCTCATTTAATTCTTCAAATATGCAACATAGCAAGGTGTAGAAGACAGTGGCACCATTTCCATTTCATAGATGAGGAAGCAGAGGACTCAATAGCTCATTACCTTGTCCTAAGCCACTCTGTCAGCCAGTGATTGGTACTGGATTTGGACTCACTTCTCAGCCAGGGAAATGCAGTATGTCTGCTAATGCTGCCATCATAAAATGCCACAGACTGGGTGACTTAACAGAAATTAATTTTCTCACAGGCCTGGAGGCTGGGAGTCCAAGGTCAAGATGCCTTCAGTGTAGGTGTCTCCTGAGGTCTTTTTCTGTCCTTTCTTGCATACTACACATTCTTGCTGTGTCCTCACATGACATGTGTTTATACTCCTCTTGTCTCTTCTTTCTATGAGGATACTACTCCAATTATTTTTAGGGCCCCACCTACCCTCATAAGTTTATTTAACCTTCATTACTTCCTTTAAAAATTCTGTCTCCAAATGCAGTCACTTTGGGGGTGAGAGCTTCGAAATAAAAACTTTGGATGGTATGGCCCCATTTAGTCCATAATAGGGCCAATGAACTTCATCAGTGTTCTTGGCTCTTGACTAGACAATAGGATTTTGGTTGAGATCAATATAATTTCTCTGGCTCTATTTATTTCATGGACTAAAAAAAGATTTTTTTTTTAATTTTAAAGACTTTCCTTACTCTATAAAATTATGATTATGAAATAAATATTGTATAATTCATTGACGAATTCATCCGGTCACTATTGGGATCCCAGTAATGCTATCTTCAATGAAGGTGCAGATGTGTGGAGACTTCCTCCAGGAGCCACATTTATTCCTCCCTCTCTACTTACCATTTTCCCATGGTGTTACTGGGCCTCTCTTTTTCAAACACAGAAGAATTAGATTTTTCTTCATGCTTTTTTTTACTATTTTGTCCACCAAACAAGTATTGTTTCTTTGATGAGTGCCAGGCATTCTTTATCCATGCTTAAAGTCATTGAATGCTTGGTATGTGTCAGATCCTCTGGGAAGGCCATACTTTCATTGTATCTGATTCAGTCTTTCAATAACCCTGTAAGGTTGTGCACATGGGGAAATTGAACCGTTCTGTGGTTAATTAATTTGTCCCAGGTCAATCAGCTATAAGGGATGCCGCTGGTATCTGACTTCAGCTCTGTCCAATTCCCAGGACAGTTCTTTAGTGTTTAGACTCCTGAGATGCTTTCCTTGCTTTTGTGGTTTTGATGTTGATTTCTGTTGACTGCCTGTCCTTTGTATAGGGGCCTCTCCTACTTCATATCAACTTATTTGATGCATGCAATGTGAACTTGATAATAAAAATGCTTCTGTTTTTACTATCAAATTTAATTGCATTGCTCCTTTTAACCTTTTGCTGATTAAGTAGTGGCAAATGTAGAAATAACTGTCAGATCCACAGGCAAAAACAATTGAGGAGTGTACTTGTTCTTGTTTATCGGGGGATGCTTTCCCTTTTCACTGACATTACCTGGACTTTTGTAGGCAATTGCTTCGTGCCTTCCATTATTTTTAACTTCAGCTTACAATTAGAGCTTGTAAATTGAAATGCTTTCTCTGAGGTGCTGTGATTTCTCTATCTGGTAAGTGCCGTCTCCGTCTCCCTCCCCTCCATTTGCTCAGCTGAAATTAACATGGTTGATTTTGTGCCTTTGTACTGCAAAAGGGTCTGATCAGTAGAGCCATGATGGTTTTAGTAATTGCTTCCACAGTCTGTAGGGAGAGGGTATGAGTGGTGCTCGGCCTGATGAGGAGGAGGATCAAGGTTCTCAAGGGGAGTACATGGAGCTTTAGGCAAGGATCTTGGGGATTAGAGAGTGCTGGCTCTCTTCACCTGCACTCAGAACTCTTGTGCTGTTTACAAGAGCCATTAATGGCCCCAAAAGTGTCCTCCATGGAGTCAGAGACTTAGTTGATGATTTTCACTTACAGATGCTACAAAGGGAGCCATATCAACCTGGGATGCTGTAGCTCACCAACAGCTCCAAACCAGTTTTATTAGTAAAAAATCAGAGCATTTAATCATTTCATCTGTTCTTTACTTGCATGTTTGTTCTCAAGGGTTAAATTGATTTTCGTTCCATAGATGAAAGGAATTAATTTTGTACGGAGATACTTCAGGGTAGAAATGAGACCACTGCAGCCACAGCAGCAGTGACTGTCAGGTTTCTGAAGTTATTTAGGAATCTGGCCCTAGATAACCTCTAGTGTCTTTTCTAACGTGGAGATGAGTGAGCCAGTCCCATCCTTAGCCTTTCTTGTTGCTAATTCCTATGGGGGGATGCCCTGTGGCTCCCTAATACTGATGAACCTGGTGGTCCCTCAACCCCTCAATCTCTCCTGTGACTCTGATCTTATTCCCCTCTTCCTATTGCTGGGAAACTCTTTTCTCTATTCTTATGTATGGTTGACTCCTTCCTGTACCTTAGGATACTGCCAAGCATTTCTGCCTTTCTCAGTATCAGCCCCCACCATGAGTATCGAGTTAAGGCTCCTTTCTGCTCCTCTGTTCACTCTGTTGTTCTTGCCTCACTGTGCCATGATGGTTGCTGAGCTTATCCTTTACCCCTATGTGAGCTCTGTGACAATGACTTATTCATTTAATAAATCACATGTTGGGGATTTACTAGACATGCAAAAATGCTGTTGAATTAGTGAAACAAAAGAGTGGTTACATTCAAATAATATTATTTTGAATAGTATTACATAAGTCATTAAGAGTTTAAGTTTTGTGGTACTAGAGCTTCAACTTACATGTACTTTTTCAGCTATGATTTTTCCATAGGAATCTGCACATTTTTCATGGACTGTTGTCAACGAACATGTAAATAGGTGGTTAAGAAAGAAGAGAGCCAAGTAAAATCTAATATTCGATAAAAGGAACTGTGAAAAAATAGAGTTTGCATTGTTCTGTTAAACACAATGGTTAGGTAAAGCTCTTTTCCATTTGGTAAGTGGTTTGATGAATAGCAGAGAGCAACTGTCCCTTTTATTTGCAAATTGGAAAGGTTTCCCTGGTTGTAATTGTGGGCATTCAGGAGACCTCCTCTCCAATAGAGGGGGCAGCTACTCTGCAAGCTGCAATGGACCCTAGCAGATGAAGACATCAAAAGAATTGTTCTAAACGCATCACAGCTGGCTACGTGGCATGATGATTTATATTCAGCTGGAGCCCAATTTGAAGAATTTGAAGCCAAGGGGGAAATAGTCTACCTGTTCATCTTGCAAGCTCTAACCTTGTTAGAGGCTGTGTTTCGGCAGGTCTCAGGTTAGCAGCAGAAACTTAGTCAATCTCACAGGGCTCTGTTTGGAGAGCCTCCCCAGTTGCCCCTGCATGATGCATGAGTACCTGTGCTTTCCAAGGGACCCACTCTTGACAAGTGCATTTCTCTTCCACTTTCTCTTTCTAATCGTTTAAGACGAGGTTAACTTACTGGTTACATGGAATCGGTGTATGGAATGGAAAATGATTAACACAGCAAAGGATCTGGAGAACATATTTTCTTGGAGATCTGACTCTGGCTCATGGAAGGACTCCTTTCCTTTCACACGTCCTGGATTTTGCTCCTAGTGATGCTCCCTTAACTGTGATAGCCCTGGCTGTTAAAAGTCAACATAGAAGCACCTACACAGAATTCAATGTTCATTCCCTCTACTTCGCCAGCTCTTTCCTTGTAGTTATCAATGGCACTGGCTTTGCTTTTCTCTTATGTCATTATTAGTTGTTGACATTCTTGTCCCTCCTCTCAGGGAGTAAACGCTCCAAGCAAGACCTGTCTTACTCACTTTTTAGATCCTTCCCACCCTGGAAAGGTAGAAAAAAAAAAAAAAAAACACAGTCGAGCAGCCCAGTCAGCATTTACTGATTTCAAAGGAGGGCTTCTCAGAACTTTCATACCTATCCATACTGAACTTAGTCAATGTTTTTTTAGTCATGCAGTTGTCTACAAGAGTAGGTAGCAATTAAAAGGATAAAAAGCAGGTGACAGGTCAAATATGACAACTCATTGTGGTGGGAAAAGGAGATGGTGTCTTGTTGTTCTTGTGCCTGGGATTTTACTCAATAGTATTTTTTCCTCTTCATGAAAAATTCATGTGTGGATGGTTGCAGAACAGACAGTATTTTACCTCTTGTACATTTTACCTCTTGTACAGCTCATGTGAGATACACTTAACAATTCTGTAATATTTTTCAAAGTTATCTTTACTTCTTTGTGACAAGAAAGGCACTGGGTCTCCCATTATTCCCCTGTGACATTGAGTTTATGATGAAGATGTGGTGTCCTTTGGTAAATGCAAAAAGACCAGCCCCCCTTGTGGCCTGGAAAGCCATTTGCGAGAGACTTGGGTGTAATCGGTATTTCTGAAACAAACAAAATTCTTTTTTTTTAATTAATTGCTCAAAACATTACAATGATATTCACATATCATACATTTGATTCAAATGGGGTATGAATTCTTATTTTTCCACGAGTACAGAGTTAATCACAAAATAATATGTGCTTCATATGAAAAAGACAATTTACAGAAATATAAATGGCATGAAAAGTGAAATTCTTTCTTCTTATATTCTTCAAATCTTCTTCTGTTGCTCCAGAAAACCAGTTTTTATGCATATAATCATACAGAACAATTATTTTTTTTTTACTTTTTCTTCTTCTTTTAAAATTGTGTATATTTAAGGTATGCCAGTTGACATTTGACATATAGAGAGTAGTCCTGTTTTATCCACAGTTTTGTTTTCCCTGTTTCAGGTACAGACTGTCAGACTGAAAGATGAAAATATTAAGTGAAAAATTTTAAAAAATTCCAATGTTTTGAATAACTTTTTTTTATTACAGTAAAGTGGTTCTAATTGTTCTATTAATTTTGTTATTATTGTTTATCTCTTAATATGCCTGAATCACAAATTAAAACTTTTGTGTGTATATGAAAAATATAATATATATATGTATGTATATGTATATATACATGTATATATATACACACATGTATATACGTATACGTGTGTGTGTGTGTGTGTGTGTGTATATATATATATATATATATATATATATATATATATAGAGAGAGAGAGAGAGAGAGAGAGAGAGAAGAAAGAGTTCAATACTATCTGAGGTTCTAGCATCCACTGGGGCTCTTGGAACATGTCCTGTACAGGTAAAGGGAGCTACTGTGTAAATAATGAAATGGTTACTTTAATCAAGCAAATTAACATATCCATCATCTCATATGGTCTCCCTTTTCTTTTTGTGCAGAGAGCATGCGCTTCAAATCTACTCTTTTAGCAAAAATACCATGTTCAGGATTTTTGCCATTTTTCTTTATAATCCCTTTTTTGATCACTTATTTTGCTCAGTAGAAAATACAGTCACAGTCAATCAAAAATATTCTTACCAGATTATGTTCTGACAATTTGATTTCGCTTGCCTGTCCCTCTTTTGGGGGGCTATCTAAATGCTGGGAATTAAGGAAAGTTGTGGTTTCCTGGGTGGGGAGAAAACTGGACCTCAGTGGGGTCTGTCAAGTTGGAATTTGCTGAGATGTATGTTATAGCGCCTGGTTCCAGGTGTAGCTGCTCTCCCTGGGCATCCAGGTTGCTGTTGGCTGTGCACGTGGTGCTAGGCCACATCATTGACCCCACCTGCTGGTCTAAGAGCCTTGCAGGTGTGGAAATGAAGGCTACTGGAACTGCAGTACCTCTGGTACTCCTCATCTTTCTAGGTTTGTCTGGTCAAGTTCTCTTACTCCATGACAGAGGGACAGAGTGGTAGCTCCTTCAGAAGCCATGATCTGCTGGGTTTGGAGGGCAAGCAAGTGCCATTCATCTCTGCTCTCCAACTCTGTGCTTACTGGAGGATTCTATTTCTCCCAGCTCCTTGAGGTTAACCTTAGGGTAGAGGAAGAACCCACAGCCTCTTTTCAGAGATTATGACTAGGTTGAAATACTATTGTTTTGCTTCTTTCTTATCTTCCTCCCCAGGGACACATTTGCCCTCCTCCCGCGCCCCTTCTTCTAGGATAGATAGCAAAAAAAAAAAAAAAAAAAAAATAGCTTTGCAAATATTTTACAAGTGAATCTCAACTTTTAAATACAAAAATGCCTAGAATCCAATGCCCTTTTCTCTCTCCTGTTCTGGAGTGACATCTTTGCCAAAAGATTAATGCAGCATCCAAATTGGAGTTACAGGGGAAAGTGAGTATAAGGGAAAATATGCTCATTTACTACTTACAGAATCATCCAGACCCATGTACGCAGATGCATCGGGGCCCACATATACAGTGCTTCTATTGTTTTGTTTTTGTTTGCATAAATGGTATTATCCTTAGCATGTTGTTGGTGACAGATTATTTTTCTTTAGTGATGTGTGGTGAATATAGTTGCTTACATGGTATTTCTTAGTCTGGAGCATTATAAATGTTTTTGATATTATAAATAGCAAGTCTTTGTTACAGATGTCATGCTCTTTCCCAATCTGTCACTTGATTAAAAACTTATTTATAGTCTGATTCATCATTTTTTGGGAAAAAATATATACATATACATATACATATATGTGTATATATATATGTATATACATATATATATATATATATATATATATAGAGAGAGAGAGAGAGAGAGAGAGAGAGAGAGAGAGAGACTATAAAACATTTTTGTAACCCAGTGTTTCCCCAAGCCTACACAAGAGGGACAGGAGTCATGGTATCCAGGTACCTTCTTTCCCTGCACCTTTCCTATGCCCAGCACCTTCAGGTCCCAAGTCCTGCATTACGTAGCACAGAGCAGAAATGCCTAGAAGGCCAGTTGTTACACCACCCAAAGAAAAGCCCAGTTAACATAAATCTGCCTGCCTTATTCATGAGAAAATCAGCAAAACCCCTTCCAAGCCTCCGTGAGCAGTCATTTCTGAGTGGAAAAGGAGCAGCTGTCCCATGGGCTGTTGGAAAAGCCCCTTTTCTCAGCTCTCATTCAGAAAATTTGAGAACCTCAGGACGGCGTTCCTCTTGTGGAGCCCCCGGTCCCACTGGGCATATCTGGAGACTTTGTGTCCTCTTCTTCTTTCTTTCCTTATGAAATCATGGAAACATGCAAAATTAGAGAAAATGGTGTAATGAGCTTCATGAACCCCGTTACCCAGTCGGAACTCCAACTCACTCTCTCTACTCCCCATCCAGTGATTGATTTGAAGCAAATCCTCTAGATCTTATCATTTTCTTTGTAAGTATTTAAGCAAGTCACTCTGAAACATAAGCTCTGTTGGTACATGTGACCAGAAATGTCATTATTCTATTTAAAAATCTTTGATTCTTTGACAAATTTTAATTCTTTGACATTATCACATATCAGTTTTAAAATTTCAATAACTGTCACAAAAACCTTGTTTCTAAAAATAAATTTCTTTTTTCAATTCAGGATTTAAATAGATCCTCACTTTGTATTTCATTTGGTAGATATGTCTGGTAATATAGTTTATTATTTTTTCCTCCTCTATTTTCTTGTAATTATTGTTGTTGTTGTTGTTGAAGAAACACCATTGCTGCTGTGTAGAAGTTCCTGGTCTTTTATTTTTCTGACATCCTCTCCGTTAATTCAATCAGTATGTTCCGCTGTACACCTTATAAGTTGAAAGTTAGACCCAGAGCAGCATTCTCAAAGTGCATTCTGGGTAAACTCAGTGGTCTTTGAAATACTTTCAAGGAATTCATAAGTTCAGGAATAATTATAAGATGACAGTAAGATATAATTTGTTTTGAAATTTTCATTCATTTTATGATACGTGGACAGTGAAGATTTCCAGAATCCATTTGGCATCTGGTATTATACAGAATGAATATTGAGCAGATTAGAGGATCGAAAAAAAAATCCAATTTTCTCATTACACTTTCTCTTTTGAGAAATATAGCTGTATTTCACAAAATATGCTATTTATGCTAACATGTAAACAACTACCGTTATTTTTAAACAAATTAGTGAACACTTTTTAAATTTCTCATTTTTTGAATGACACATAATATATGTACATATTTTAGGTACAATATAGTGTTTCCATTCATACATATAGTATATATATTGGGTAGTATGTATATATTGTATAATGACCAACTCAGGGTAACCAATACATCTGTCACCTTAAATTTTTATTTTTTCTTTATAGTAAATACATTCAAATTCTTCTAGAAGAGAACATAGGGAAATGCTTCAGGACCTTGGTCTGGGTAATGATTCCTTTTAAATATGATCCCAAATACACAGACAACAAACAAAACATTTCATAAGTGAAACTACATAAACTGAAAAGCATCCATACCACCAAGAAAACAATCAATAGAGTGAGGAGACAACCGACTGAAAAGGAGAAAATTTTTGCAAATTATATATCTGACAAGGGGTTAATAAAAAAAGGTCAAACAAAACAACACAGTCAAAAAATGGACTGAAGATCTGAATCAACATTTCTCAAAAGAAAACCTACAGATGGCCAACAGATAAGTGAAAAATGATCTACATCATTAATCATTAAGAAAGTACACATCAAAACTATAATGAGATACCACCTCATCCCCGTGAGAATGGCAATTATCAAAAAGACAGAAAATGTCCTGCTGGTGAGGATGTGGAGAAAAAAGAATCTTTGTGCATTGTTGGTAGAAATTTAAATTATTACAGCCATTATAGAGAATGTCATGGAGATTTTTGAAGAAACTAAAAGTAGAACTGACATTCCATTGTCACAATCTCAGTATATGCCCAGAGAAAGTGAAATCAGTACGTTAAGAAATACCTGTACTACAAAAGTCAACCCAGAGTGGATCAAAGACCTCAGAATTTGACCAGAAACTTGAAAACTTCTAGGAGAAAATATAAATCCAACACACCAACCTGTTAGCTCAGGAACCAACTTCCTTAACAAGATTCCTAAAGCATAAGAAATAAACCCCCAAATCAATAAGTGAGATAGCATTAAATTAAAAGGCTTCTTCACAGCAAAGGAAACAATTAAGAATGTGAAGAAAGAGCCTACAGAATGGGAGAAGATGTTTGCCACCTGTTCCTCAGATAGGCCATTATTAACCAGAATATATAAAGAACTCAAAAAAGTTGACACCAAAAAAGCAAACAACCCAATCAATAAATGGGCAAAAGAACTAAACAGATAGTTCGCAAAAGAAGAAATATATTTGACCAATAAATACATGAAAAAAATGTTCAGTATCTCTAGCATTCAGGGAAATGCAAACCAAAACCACATTGAAATTTTATTTCACTCCAGTCAGAATGGCAATTATCAAGAAAGCAAATAATAGTAAATATTAGTAAGGATATGGGGGAAGAGGTACACTCATTCATTATTGGTATGACTGAAAATTAGTGTAACTACTCTGGAAAGCAGTATGGAGATTCCTCAAAAAACTAGGAATGGAATTAACATATGATCCAGCTATCCCATTCCTTGGCATATATTCAAAAGATCTAGAATCAGTGTACTATATATTTATTGCAGCATTTCACAATAGCCAAGCTATGGAATCAACTGCCCTTCACTGGATGAATGGAAAAAGAAAATGGTATATATACATAATAGAATATTACTCAGTCACAAAGAAGAATGGACTTATTGCATTTACTGGTAAATGGATGGAAATAGAGATATCATGCTATGTGAAATAAACCAAACTCAGAAAGTCAAAGGTTAAATGTTTTCTCCAATATGTGGAAGCTAGTTCAAAATAAGGAGGAAAAAAAAATAGAAAGAAAGAGAATGGGAGGAAGAGAAAAAGGCAAAAGGGGAGATTCCATTCAAAAAGAAGGAAGATGGGCAGGCTAGATGAAGGAGACTGAGCAGGAGAGAGAAGAGATGGGATTGGCAAAAACAGAAGAATGAGTCTAACCTAAATTTTCTGTGCATACATGAATCTACCACATTGAATTTCACCATTATACATAACCACAAGACAATAACTGAAAATAAAAAATAAATCTGAAAGAGCAGAAATATCAATGTAGTACAGAGAAGGGAACAGGGAGATGGGGGAGGGGAGGAAACATGGAAATACTAGGGACTGCATTTGAGCAAATTGTATTCCATGCTTTTTTAAATTCTATCTAAATAAATCCTACTAATACTATTATTATTATTGGTTTTAGTACTAGGGATTGAACTCAGGGGCACTCAACCCCTGAGCCACATCCCCACCTCTATTTTGTATTTTATTTAGAGACAGGGGCTCACTGAGTTGCTTAGTGCCTCACTGCTGCTGAGGTTGCTTTGAACTTGTGATCCTCCTATCTCAGCTTCCCTAGCTGCTGGGATTACAGTCATGCAACACCACCCCCAGCTTCTACTATTATTTATAACCAAAAGAAGTAATAAAAAGAAAGGGAAAAAAACCACCAGCACACCTGCACTCCACATTTATTATAGCACTATTCACAATAGCCAAAATATGAAATCAACTTAAATGATCATCAGCAGACAAATTGATAAAATGTGATATACACATAGAATGGAAAACCATATATATATATTGGAAAACTATCCAGACATGTAAAACGACAGCTTTTTTCCAACAATTTGGGTGGATCAAAGGAAGTGAAATAAGTGTTTAAAAAAAATCTGCACTACAAAAGTCAATTCAAAGTGGATCAAAGACCTAAGAATTAGACCTGAAATTTGTAACTTTGAATGTTAGTTTTACTTTCAGTATTTTCAGAAACCTCTATGCCATTCTCTGTAATGGCTGTACTGATTTGAATTCCCACCAACAATGCCTAATTGTTGCCAATAATATGGCTGGACCTGGGGGACATTGTGTTAAATAAGTCTAGCACAGAAAGAAAAGTATTGCATGATGTCAGTCATGAGTGGAATCTTTAAAAGTGGATTTCATAGAAACTCAAAGTAGTGACTACCAGGGACTAAGAAGAAAAGAAGGGAGGAGGGGGAAGTTCATCAAGAGATAAAGGTCACTGCTTGACAAGAGCAGTAAGTTTGTGTACTATGGCACAGCAGGATGAATATAATTGACATTAATGTACTACACATCTCAAAGAGAGGAATTTGAATGTACTCACCATAAAGTAAGCAAACAAATAACTAAATATGTGACCTACACCCTTCTCCCCTATCTAATTTATTTGGTTATTTATTTTTATCAGTATGGACTTATGGATATTTATATATTTAGTATTATAACCCAATACAATTTTATCGATTTTGTTGCTCAAAATTTTCCAGCTTTGGCCATTGGGAGATGGTACAGTTGGTTCCCTTGACAACCCCCCTCAATGTGGATGTTTTGTTTTGTCTTTTTCTTCATTTATGTTCAATTTCACTCTTTGTGCTATAAAATTCTGTGGATTTTGATAAATGCCTGTCATATATTCACCACCACAATTAATACAGAAAATCCCCCCCACCAAGAAAAAAAACTCTCATGCTTAATGGAGATAACCTTTCTTAGTTCCAATTTAATAGATATTTATTTGTGATTATTTTCTCTCAGCCTGTGGCCATTATTTGATTCTCTTGACAAGCATCTTTCCCAGAGCATTTTTAAAATTTTGATCAAGTCAAACCTTACATTGATCAACCTAACAATGCTTTTTCCTTCCACGAATCATGCTTTGGCATTGAATCAAGAACTCATTGTCAAATCCAACATCAAATAGATTTTTTTCTCACATGTTTTATTTTAGAGGTTTTATAAGATTGTTTTATGTGTCGTTCCATGGTCTGTTCTAGTTCAAGTTTCAAGAAAGGTATGAGATCAGCGACTAGATGCATGTGATTTGTAAGCACCTCCCGTAGTACTAGTGCCACTGTGGAAAGACTTCCTTCCTCTGTTGAAGGGCCTTTGCTCCTTTGTCAGGCATCTGTTGATTGTATTGTGTGTTTGTGGGCTTATTGTTGTTCCACTGATGTACACATCTCATCTCGTCCTTTCACCAGTAACCCATTGTCCTGATGACTATTGTTTTACAACCACGTTTTCAGGTTACACCTTGAAGTCAGTGTCAGTCCTCTGACTGTCTTTCTTCAGTACTGTGGTAGCCATCATGGGTCTTTGACCTTTTCATATAATCTTTTGAATTATTTTTTAAAATTGTTTTTATATTTTAAATACATGACAGCGGAATGCATCACAATTCTTATGACACATCTACAGAACAATTTTTCATATCTCTGTTTGTATATAAAGTAGATTGACACCAATTCATGTCTTCAGACATGTACTTTGGATAATGATGTCCGTCACATTCCACCACCCTTACTAGTCCCCTGTCCCCTCCCTTCCCTTCTCACCCCTGTTCCCTATCTAGAATTCATCTTTTCTTCCCATTCTCCTTCTCTCTACCCCACTATGAGTCAGCCTCCTTATATCAGAAAACATTGGGCATTTGTTTTTCTGGGATTGGCTAACTTCATGTAGCATTATCTTCTCCAACTGCATCCATTTACCTGCAAATGCCATGATTTTATTTTCTTTTATTGCTGAGTAAAATTCCATTGTGTATATATGCCACATTTTTTTAAATCCATTCATCTACTGAAGGGCATGTAGATCGGTTCCATAGTTTAGCTATTGTTAATTGTGCTGCTATAAACATTGATGTGGCTGTGATATCTACAAAATAGCTTATAATTTTGAGATGATGATTTTGTTATTTTTAAAAATAATCTTGTAGCACAAAATTGATTCAATCCAAAATTGATTCAAAAGTCAAATCTATAAAATGCCATTGTAGCACCTTTCATTCTTTTTCTTCCCTCACCTGAGTGGATGTATTTTAAATCACCCTATCTATCTAGACATGTGCACATGCATGTATATTTGCACGTATGTACATCTGTTTCTTACTATATGACAATTGCTTTTTCAAGGTTTTGGATCTTTCCCAGTTTAGTAGAAGAGAAACATTGAGAATTACATGTCTCAGTGTGCATGTAATTCATATCTCCTTTATTACCAACAAAGTTGAACATCTTTTTAAAATTTTAAAGGGAATTTGCATTTTACCTTTTGTGAATTCTCTGCATATCTCTCTGCCCATTTTTCTGTGCTGATGTTCTTTTTGTCTCAATAAGCTCTTTCTGTATTAGGGATACTAAACATCTGTTAACTATGTTAAAAATATTTTTCCCAGTTTGACTTTTCTGAAAATTTGTCTTTCTTATATAGCAAGCAGGACATTTTTTTCCCACTAGGTCTTGTGGGGGAATTATCCTTTTATTACTTTATAGTACCCATGTTTAGTTCATATGGTTTAGGAGGATGTGACATCCCTTTCTTCCCCAAAGGTGACAGAGAGAGAGAGAGAGAGCTGGTTACATGGCTTCTGTCCCCTCCCATCACCAAGACCTAGCCAATCATATAGCACACTATTTTCAATACAGTGATTTTTCTGACAGCTTCCTACTTATATGGATTTCCATGGTTTCAAAATCTGGGAGTTTTATTTTGTTTTGCTATTTTTTAAAACAAAATTTAAGTGATGCTATGTTTCCTTTCTACTTTGTAAATTTTCCATCTTCCTTAAATTCTTCCTACACTTTTTACTAATCCTAAACAAGTTTGTTAATTGCAAAAAAAAAAAAAAAAAAAACTGTTGCTAAGGATTAGTGTTTGTTTTCCTTTTTGTAAACAATGCTGTTTATCACATGTTAGAAGAAAGTCATGACACAGGAATGCTAGAAAGAGGTGAAATTCACTAATAAAACCTTTCTTTTTTTAAAGTTTTTTATTTGTTTTAATTAGTTACACATGACAGTACAATGATCTTGACATATCATACATTTGAATCATATGGGATATAATTTATCATTATTCTGAGTGTACAGGTTGCAGAATCACATTGGTCATGCAGTCCAATGTCTTTCTTACAAGAGGGAAAGAAAAGATTAGATAATAAAGGAACGAGAGAGAAAGGATTGTTCTTTCTAGCAAATGTTCTCCAGTCTCTTCTTAGTTGGTTTCTACCAAAACTTAATTGCAGAAGCTTGGTGCTGCACCCTGCCCTCCTGTGACTCCATGCCTTATGTTATGAAAGCTGGCCACTAGGCTGAATAGGAGATGAAAGGCCATTACTCATAACAGCATCCTAAAGAACAGGATAGCACAGTGGCTGATTCTGAATCATCCAATCCAATCCACTTAATGACTGGGCGACTTCAGTAGTTTCCCATCTCTGTGCTTCCATTATCTTATCTTTAAAATGGGGTTCACTGGCCTTCACTTCAGTGCAATAACATACTTGAAGCCTTTGGAAAAATCGTTTTTCAATCTGCATTACTTATTACCAAATTTTGAACTATAAATTCCTGTCACCTTCCACATCATCTTTGTGGCTTGGCCATAATAGTAGGAAAGCACAGGCTATGTGCCTTCTTGTTAGTAAATTTTGCAGAAAAATTAAGGGGTCACATTAATGGCTGGTTTTACCAGTAACCTTTGCACAATTTCAGTATAACCTCCTTTCTCCAAAGATGTGCAACTTTCCATCCCACTTAAATGTTGGCTTGAAAAAGGACTTGGGGGACATTACACAGTTGTAACCCATAGCAGTGATCAGCTGGTAAAGTTTTAGGAAGACATCAAATCGCTTTTCCTATTTCATCTAACCTCCTGAGAGGTGAAGGCCAAGTCCCTGGCAAAGCTAATTATTATCTGCAAACCTGTTTTTCATGTCAAGCTGGGGTTTGCAGTGGACCAAGACAGACTGTTGTCTGAACTGTGCCGTCTCTTCACGCATTGTCTTCTCTCTCTCCTCTTTAATGCTTTCCTCTGCCGTGTGTTCAGTGTTCTTGGACAGTTGCCCAAGTACTTTGGTCTGGATAATATTTGTTTTTTGTCATGGCACACATAACCTGAAATGAATGGAACTTGGGATATGACCTCTTTTCAGAATTTTATAGGTAATATCTTTTATTAACTTGAGGGGATTGTGGAATATTTATCTGCATGAAAACATTTTTTTTCATGAACATAGTACATAGGAATTTGGTGGCTTTACTATAATTTCTAACTCAGAGTATATACTTGATAATCTATTGGCTTATATTCCCACATATCCAGCGTCAGGACTCAGTCACTTTGCAGTAACGTTTTTTAGAATTTTTAATCACATACATTTTTAAATACGAGTTAAATTCTCCCGTGAAGAGCATGTTCTTTTCTCCCTCCTGGAGTTGACACACATGTGCTTATAGATCGAGTGGGGACTTTTTTAAGCTCTGCCTTTTCCACATCCTGTCATTATCATTTGTGGTTTACTATGTCCTTCCTTTCACATCTGGTATATTCTGATTCCCTGTAAAACTTGAAGGTGATTTTTAAAAGTCTCTGGTCCAACTCACAAGAGTTCTCTCTGGTTGTAAGAGTTTACTTTCACTTTGCCTGTAAACCCACCTCTGCCGTCTGGACATTCCATTTCTTTAGGGAATTTGTTCTGAACTCTGTATAACACAGAGCCAAAGAATATAAAAAACAATATCCATTCTGCTTTTAATGTTGCTGCTGCCTTCTCAGATCCCTATTATTTCTCTTAAGACCCTATCATGTAGGCTAGTTATTATTTCTTGCTTCCTGTTTATTTTTGTCTTTCTTTTCTATTCAGCCTCTCAACCTCTCCTTCTTGAGCTGCTGGTAAATGAATTTAATTTTTTTTGCTCAACAAGACTTTCCATTGTTCCCAAACATCTTTGCAGATTAGAATACTTCAAAGGCAGGTATTCAGAAATATGAAGCATAAAATGACTCAGAAATGGAAAAAGTCATATTCACTTCATTTGTATCATTCTCAATGAGAAGAACAGTTACTGTTTTTTGACTGTATCCCATGTACCAATGTCTGGGCCAAGTGTGTTCTGTGCATGCACAAATGTGTGTGGGTGGGAGGGTATTCATGGGTGTCTACAAAGTATATGTGTGAGTGTATGTGCACATACATGAAATCCTATTAGATTCTTTTTTCCCCCTTTTAATTTATTCTATGTGACTATAGAATGTATTTTGACATACATATGTGGAGTATAATTTCTCATTTTTCTGGTTATACATAATATACAATATATATTGGTCATGTAATCACATATGCATGGGGGAATTTATGTCTGATTCATTCTACTATCTTTCCTAATCCATTTTCCTCCATTCCCTTTGTTCCCCTTTGTCTAATCCAAAGTATTTTATCCTTCCCTACCTGACCCCCTTGTTGTGAGGAAGCATCCACATATCAGAGAGAACATTTGGCCTTTGGTGTTTTGGGGTTGACTTATTTTACTTAGCATGATATTCTCTAGTTCCATCCATTTACTGGCAAATGTCATAATTACATTTCTCTTTATGGCTGAGTAGTATTTTACTATATATATATATATATATATATATATATATATATATATATATACACACACACACACACACACACATACACACACACACACATACACACACCACACTTTATCCATTTATCTGTTGATGGGCACCTAGGCTGGTTCCATAGTTTAGATATTGTGAGTTGAGCTGCTATAAACATTGATGTGGCTATTTCACTATAATATGCTGATTTTAAGTTCTTTGGGTATAACCCAGGGATAACTGGGTCAAATGGTGGTTCCATATCAAGTTTTCCAAGGAATCTCCATACCACCTTACAGAGTGGTTGTACCAATTTGGATTTCCACCAGCAATGTATGAGTGTACCTTTCCCCACATCCTCACTAACATTTATTGTTGCTTATGTGCTTGATAATTGCCATTCTGAGTGAGATGTAGTTTTAATTTGCATTTCTCTAATTGCTAGAGATGTTGAACATTCTTTTCATATATTTGTTGACTGATCATACTTCTTCTGTAAAGTGCCTGTTTGGTTCCTTTGCCCATTTATTGATTGGGTTATTTGTGTTTTTTTGGTGTTGTATTTTTTGAGTTCTCTGTATGTCCTGGAGGTTAATGCTCTGTCTGAGGTGCAGGTGGAAAATATTTTCTCCCATTCAGTAGACTCTCTCTTCATGTTCTTGATCATTTCCTTCGCTGTGAAGAAGCTTTTTAGCTTGATTCCATCCCAATTGTTGATTCTTGATTTTACTTCCTATACTTTAGGAGTCTTGTTAAGGATGTCAGTTCCTAAACCAACATGATGAAAAGTTTTGCCTAGTTTTTCTTTTATTAGGTTCAAGGTCTCTGTTCTAATGCCTAAGTCCTTGATCCACTTAGACTTGAGTTTTGTGCAGGGTGAGAGAGAGGAGTTTGATTTCATTTTGCTACATATGAGTTTCCAGTTTTCCCAGCACCATTTGTTGAATGTATGTTTTTGGTGCCTTTGTCTGGTATGAGATCACTGTTTTTATGTGGTATTATCTTTGTGTCTTCTGTTCTGTACCATTGGTCTACATGTCTGTGTTGGTGCCAGTACTATGCGGCTTTTGTTACTATAGCTCTATAGTATAATTTAAGGTCTGGTATTATGATGCCTCCTGCTTCATTTTTCTTGCTAAGGATTACTTTGGCTACTCTGGGCCTCTTATTTTCCAAATGAATTTCATGACTGCTTTTTCTATTTCTATGAAGAACATCATTGGGATTTCAACAAGAATTGCACTAAACCTGCATAGTGCTTTTGGTAATATGACCATTTTGACAATCTTAATTCTGCCTATCCAAGAACATGAGATCACTTGATTTCTTAAACCAACTCTGTGAATCTGGGTACGATTATTTTCTCCCTGTCACAGATGAGGCAACAAAAATTCAGGGTGGCCAACTAATTTTCTCAGTGTCACCTCCCTGATAAGCAGATAAAACGGGGCTCATGTCAGTCAGTGAACCAAGTTTTGCTTTTGATGCCAGCATTGCTTCTCCGACTGGTATTTTCAAATTGACCTCATGGTATGATTATCTGGGGACATTTGTTCACCGAAGTGTTTTAAAGATGTGGCGTATTCTCTGACATCTCCCACTGAGAGTTGGGCTCTCGGCCCTTCCCTCCGAAGTAACTGTGAAGGATGGAGTTAACAGAAGTAATGGCAGGGCGGCTATGGGCCTTGCCTTTTCAAGGTCTGGTAGCTTTGACTTGGATCTCTAGGAGCTCTGAGGCAGAGCATAGAACTTCCAAGCAACCAGAGACTACCTTACTGTGGGGAGGCTCACACTGGTCACATGGAAAGGCCACAAGGATAGAAAGAAAGTGCCCAGCCAGGCCCCAGCTACTCCAGTCCTCAGTTGTTCCAGCCCCCTGCTGTTAGCCTTCAGACTTCATGTAGCAGAAACTAACGTATTCTCCCTATTATCTGCCCTCATAAAATATAATAGGGATATTAAATTGGTGTGTTAGGCCACTAAGTTTTGGAGTAGCTCATTGTGACACAAATATCCACATCTGTGAATAATAACCTCTGCCAAAAGGGACCCTTTCTCCCTCATCTTTATATTCCTGGTGTTCCTATCAGTGCAGCTCACTTAATTTTGGTTGATGGAATGGATAGATGAATGAATGCAGAGGGTCATAGCTTCTAGGCAGACAGGTGCACTGGCCTCAGGCAGCTTCACTTCTAGATGGAGTGAAGGAGACAAACGGGAAGATAAGGCAGGATAAGAGGACCTTCGGGCAGAGCCTGAATGAGCCATGTGAGTGAGTCTTGCAGTATCTTCAGCACTGGGGCTTCAAAACTAAGAATTTGGCTTCTGTGTTCCCTATTTTGATGCACTTCTAAGTCAATGCAACCTCACACCCCAGTGCCTGAAAAGAGGCTGAGGATATGGCAAAGGGAAATCCTGGGTGGAAAAGGCTGTGGTTGGGATATCACTCAACAAAATCCACCTCCAGGACACCCACACTCCTTCACGTTTCCAAGCCCTTCCTTGCGTAGTGTAGTGCTCTCTGGGTGGAACACTCTTTTGACTGAAAGCCCTCCCATCTTTTCTCTTGTCAAGTTAAATGTTCCATTCTCAGGCAGATGAATTTCTTCCTCTACTGCATTACAGATCTTTACTTTAATAGCACCTTTCGCTAATGCTTGCTCATCCTCTCTAATACAAAAGCTGTTTATATAGCTTTCCCCCAGCTATGTGTGAAATCAGTGAGGGCGAGGATTGTGCATGTTCCCATCACAGCTCAGTAGCTCTTAGCACAGTGTTGTGCAGAAGAAGAAGCACACTGCATGCTTGTTCAGAAAGAGAAACAGGAATGAAATAAGGGAGGAAAAGATCATGCCTCCTTAAGTTCACTTCTGTAAAGCCTGACACATAGAAAGCATTCAGCAAATAACTGATGCCGAGTGAATGAATGTATAATTGAATGAATGCATGCATGCCAGCACGGTGCCATTTTCAATATTTCTTTTTTTATTGTTGTTAATAGACCTTTTATTTGTATGTGTTGTTGAGAATCGAACCCAGTGCCTTACACATGCCAGGCAAGTTTGCTACCACGGATCCCCAGCCCTAGCCCCATTTCAATATTTCTGATCATGAACACATTAATTTTTTTTCCATAAAATTTCCCCCATTAAGTTATTTTTTAAAATTTTTTAAAAATATTTTATTTTTCTGTGGTGCTGAGGATTGAACTCAGTGCCTCACGTGTGCTAGGCGAGTGCTCTACCACTGAGCCACAACCCCAGCCCTTCCCCCTATTAAGTTCTTAAAGGCAAATGTATTTCTTCAAGTAGTGAGTAACATCCATTAAAAATCTGAACATCATTTTTGTCATAATGTACAAAAAGGCCAAATTACCCGGTATTGTTAAAAATAGTCACAGAGCATGTCTCCAAGTTTTATATATTTAACTGAACTAATGTTGTAATAGAAATGAAATTCTCTCAGTGTGAACACTTCTTCTGGGAAGTAACTTAGGGATTTCTTTTTTAAAAACTAATGGTTGTTCCTTCTCCTTCTTCTTCCCTCCCCTACTCTCTCCTCTTTGGTCTTCATAATTTGTGACAATTTAAATTCACCCACTGAAATATTACTTAGCAAAAAAATGCTAATTTTCATATCCAAATTGCCAAATTTGTTAACAGTTTATGCAGTAAGAGGTCTTAGTGTATGATATAAGCACACACGAACATACACCTTTTAACTCTTTATATGTAACCCAAATAATTTGCAAAAATACATTTTCATTACACATGTCTGTGGGCTTGTTATTTTACAGTGGAACTTAAATCTTTGCTTTTTTCATATAAATTTCCAGAAAAAAAATATTGAGTAATTAGGAGAATGTAATGGCAGTCACGGTGCTGTTCTTGTTTGAATAGCAATTTGAATTACATAGGGTGAGATGTAGAATATATGAAAAAAAGCTATAAGATATGTTGTCTTTGCATTAAAATGGAAATGAGTTCTGTTTATATCATTCCATTTTGGAAGGCAGCACTGAATAGTTTAGATGTATTAATAGACACCCCAAATGCCACCTCTCCCTTTTGACAATTATAACTGGCAGAAGTACAAATGTCAGTGAAGGTGTAAAGCTACTTTCGGATTCAATGGCGGAAAATGACCTTGAATGGTTGACACAGTTAAGGAAATTAATGATTCTAATTCAATACATTTGAAGAATTAAGTCAGAGACTTTAAACTGGGCCATGAGAATGAATGGACCATATCATTTGCTATATAAATATCAGGAATTGAATGCCTGTTTGTTATTTGCTGTTTGTTTAATTGGTTGGTTTCTGGCTGTAAAGAGAACACTGGACTCATCCTAATTGATTAAGTACCTTGTTTCCCCATGTTCTTTAATTTTGAATTCAAGGCTTGTATGTAATCCATTTGATGGTTTTATTTGCTTTTTTCTGTAATGTGACTTTGCTGACTAGGAATTGGTTTACTCTTTCATGTCTGAAGGCTCTGATAAATTGAGGAGCTTAGGCAGACAGCTCTTTTATCCATTGGCCCTTACTGGGCTGGTGATATTGTTGAAACCTGCGTAGACTCAAAAAAGGCTCTGAGAGGGATAAGAGTCCTGCAGGGAGGAAGAAACAAGGCATTTTTTTTTCTTTTCTTTCTCTCTCTCTCTTTTTTTTCAGTGACCTCAAGAAGAAACACAAGCATCACTCACATGGAAGACAGTGCCAAAATGAGAGAATGAGAGTAGGCTGGTTCTGCTTTGGCTGATGAAAGAATTGTGAATTGAAAAAAAATGATCAAAAGTGACATTGTGGGCAACTAAGAGATGTCAAAGGAGACTGTACTGCTGATCAGTCACAGAATCCACGCTGTGCTGGGGAGCAGCCCCACAAATGTTTGCTGAGTGATTATGGAGAAGCTAGAGTGGGTGATGTGGCCAATGCAGCCATTACTGGGGCTGGGGTTTATCTGCCCCTTGCCATCCTCCTGGCCTGGACACTTGCCCTTGCCCTCCTCATTCCCTCTCCTCCTTTCATGGGGATGAAGCTCTGTCAGAAACACTCAAGCCTTTCAAAGACACATAATTCTTGCCTTCAAGAAGCCTCCATTCAATGGAGACTGAAATAGAACTAGAAATGCCTATTTACATTTTTTGTTTTGAATGAAAATAGATTCTGATAAAATTGTGGGTCACTAGTGGGGTGGGGGTGGTCTTATTACCTTCATTAATGAGTCGTGACTTTTATCATGGGAAAGGATATCTATTGTGTCTGATTTCTTCCATTTTAAGAACGCTAGCTAATTTAAAGCTCTACTAATTTTCCGTTCTGAGTGGCCGGTATTTTTCTTTCTGCGAAATTGGTTGTATGTCAGGGTTTTTTTTTTTTTTTTTTTTTTTTGTCTGTATTAGTCACACACATCAACTTAAGACCTTGATTTACAAATCTGACATGAATGTGGCAAAATGCAGTGTGGTTCATTGGGATTAATCTGTAATATTTTCAAGATTCACCTCAGTTGAATGATCAGAGTTTATGAAAAGACTGTTCCTTTCAGCTTTCTAGCAGAACACAAGAGAACTGGGGAAGTTTATTGTGCTCTTGGATGAAAGCAGGAGGAATCCATTGTGGACATAAAGCAAAGACAGTTTTAGTTGTGAACTGGCATCTTGTTTTTTTGTTTATTTGTTTGTTTTCACTTTCTTTTCTGGCTGCCTTGAGCAATTTATCATCACAGGGTTTGTGTTTTGGGTTTTTTTTATGTGCCAAGACACACCAACTGGTGGACAAATACAATGTTGGAGGCCAAATGCTTACAGTCAGTGGTGATTTTGATAATTTGGGGGTTCTGGAGCTAGTCATCTACCTGATTGTAACAAATGGCCCCAGTGCTACTGTGGCCCAGACATATTTCATTATATATTGCTGTTCCTTTACTGGAAGGCTCCTGTTCCCATTTTCTACATAAATAAATCATCCTGGCTTCATATACATCTGTCAATTTTACCTGCTTCAACTTCTTCCTTTCTTCCTAGACCACCAACTCAACTGGTTTTTGGAGAATGTTTCATGCCTCAGTCTGAGTCTTTGGAACAAATGTAGCATAGCGTCTTAAGTTTGACTTCCTGGGTTTGATTCCCAGTTCCATACTGTATGCATAAGCACTGTGACTATCTATGACACTCTAGTCTTCTTATTGATCTTCCTGTGTCTTCCCTCAATTGACTAAGCTCATTGGAAGACCCTCCAGTGGTCATTTTCAAGGGGACAACTTCTGCTGCTAGACCAGAGCCTAGAACAGGATAGGAGCTCAGGAGGGTTAAGTGAAGGAGTCCTTGTCCTGGTTGCTTGAAGTTAGAGAATGATGTCTGCTTCCACCTAAAAAAAAATTGTCCTATCATTTCCCAAATTTTCCTTTTTTTGCTTTTACCTTTTTTTTTTTTTTTTTTTAACAAATATGCTGTAGTGTGTCTGCAGATCATGGATAGGGTATTAGGTAGACCATTCCTGTGAAAATTGTTAATAGAATTGAAACTACAGCAGTATTGCCTATTACAAATTTAATGTTTTTATTTCATCTACAAAAGTATTTTTTGGCTAGCTGAAAACTTCTGAACTCATATACTCCATATGTTTTGGCAATATACATTTTATGATAAGGACCTCTTGAAGGTAATAGGGTAATTTCATCATTACTTATCAATGTGAACATTTATTATTTAAAGAAGAATTTTTCTTCTCCCAGGAAGTATAGATATTAAAGAGTCAAAGAAGCAGCAAATTTGGGTATGAATTTTTCCTAGAGTAAAAAAGTTAAAATATAGCTCATTGAAAACTGTTCTGATCAAGTGAATGAATATTGACTTCGTGGACGTGAAGCGATAATCTATAAAACAGAAGACAATATGTGTAAACCTTATATCTGATAAAAGGTTAATATCCAAATGATGTAAAGAATTCAAACAACTTAATAGCCAAGACACAAAAACAAATAACTTGATTAGAAAATTGGCAAAGGACCTGAGCAGACATTTCTCAAAATAAATAAATAGAAATAAAAAAGCATGCATAGTGTGAATAGGTACATGAAAAATTGCTCAACATCGATAATCATTAGGAAAATACAAATTAAAACTACAAACTCACACTGGCTAGAATATTTTTCAGCTTAGAAAAATATTCTAAAATATTCTTTTTTCTGCATTATCTCTAACACTTGTGTTAGAGATAATGCAGGAAAAAGAAAATTCTTATATACTGTTGGTGGGAATTTAGTGTAGCCATTATGGAAAACAGTATGGAGTTTCTTTAAAAAAACTAAAAATTGAATCCACACATGATCCCATAGTCCCACCAGTGGGCATATATCCAAAGGAACTGAAATCCCAATGTCAGGATATCAGTATGTCAAAGGGATTCCCATGTGCATTCCGGCATTATTCAAGAAAACGGATGCAACCTAAGTGTCCAAGAGTAGATGAATGGATAAAGAAAATGTAGCATATATAGAGAGTAGATACTATTCAGCCGTAAAGTAAAAAGAGGGTGATTCTATCATTTGTGACAATAAGGATGAATCTGGAGAATCCAGTCACAGAAAAATAAATACTGCATGATATCATTCACATGTGGAATCTAATAAAGTTGAAGTCGTAGAAATAAAATGGAGGGTCCCAGAGGTGGGGGTGGGGTGTAAGGAATTGGGAGATCTTGATCAAAGGTCACAAAGCTTCTGAGAGGAAGAAAGAGACTTTGAGACCAATGGCACAGCAGAATAACAATAGTCACTATATTATTATTTTTTGAACTAAGATAGTAAATTTCAAATGTCTTTTCATAAAAAATGATAGGTAAGCAAAAATAATGGATATATTGATTAGCATGAGTTAATTGTGCCACATTGTAAGCATATGAAAACTCACATTGTATCCCATAAATAGATATAATTATGATTTGCTGATCAAATGCAATGTGAATAACAATTAAAAGGTGAAAAAGAGAAATTTGCAAAAAATTTAATTATTCCTGTAATGTGGTGGGTTAATAAGATTTCAGCAAGTCTCCTTCTGTTGTTGTTATAGGTCTTGGTATACTGGTGTCCTATATTACAGACACTAAATCATATCTCAGTGCTTTTTCAGATTTATGTTTCCCACATAATAGAGAAAAGGTGCCGGCTCACACAGTCTGAATCTTGATTCCAGGGTGACCGAGTCCCTGTCCCTCTACTTGTTTACCATTTATATGAACTGGGGGTGCTCTGAATAATTCCTTCTTGAAGTCACTTGGTGGATTGGATTTTGATATGCTTAATATCTAAGCATTAAGACCAGAAGGATCCCGGTTACAACATAATGGATAGAAACATCAGAGAAATGAAAACACCATTAATACTGTTATTTAAGAATTGATCATTAGCAATGCATTGATAAGTATTAAGTCCACTGGAAACTCAGAGTGTTGAAAACCTTAAATCTCACTTCATTTTGCTTGTTTAGAGAAGAAAATACGTTTTGAGCTCTTTAGTCTTGGTACAACTGTGCTGTAACAAAGCAATTTTAGTAGAAAAAATGGATTACAGTTTCTTGTTGAGTTTGGTAGAATCTGTCGGTTAGGAAAAAAAAAAATGCCTTGCTAAAAATGCGTTTGGTTTTCCTCTTACAGGCGGTAATCTCAGTTCTGATGTTATGTGAACAATTGTCGACACGCCACTTCACCTTACAATACTTACAAGTAAAATCATTCATTCTTAATTTTCGTTTTTTTCTTGTGCCTTTAAATTTGATTATAATCACAGGCTTCTAAGTCAACGGACATTGTCATGAGATCCTTGATGATGTTCTCTGGGTGCCGTAAATGAAGTAATCAGGTTTAGCTTGTACTTGTGTCAAAGTTCCCAGAGGGTTTACTAATGAAAACAATAAGGCAATATATGTCATTGTAATAAACCAACATTTCACTTAAAATAATTTGAAAATGAACATCTTCACCCCTTATGCTACAATTCTGACCTTAGCTTCCCTGGGTACCTTTTTGTCATCATCTCAGTTACTAAGAGTCAGGGCGAATTAACCAAGGTCACGTCTACATCAACATTTTAATTACCTGGCTTTGTTGATGGCTGTTGAAATTTCTTTCATCTGGCAGTTGGAAATGCAGCAGATTTATAGTAGGGAGAGCTGTCCAACATTCAGACTTCTAGATGTGGATTCCCTGTCATAGGAAGACATTCTTGTAACATTTTAAATATATGCTCTATTTTAGTTTGTTAACAAGAACAACATCAGAAGCTCACACAACAAAAGGAATTTTAAACCCTTGTTGTTTGTGGCATTGTAATATGGACTCAGAATCAGGGTTCTTGAGGAACCACTGCAGTTGTAGGGGGCTGTTGTGTGTACTGCAGGATGGTTAGCAGTATCTCAGATCTTCCTTCACTAGTGGCTAGTAGGATAGCACCTCCCTCCTTCATCTGACAATCAAGATTATCTCCTGAATTGCTAAATGTCCCCATGAGGGGAAAATCACCCTAAGTTAAAAACCACAGCATTACAATTTTATCCAGGTTTTTCTTCACTGTTTTGCCTCATTTATATCACCTTTTGGCATGATTCTGTAATATATATATATATATATATATATATACATACACATACACACATACATACACACACATACACACACATAGTCAAGTTTTGTGCAGTTTTCCTCTAAGAAGTTCTTTTCCTCGGATGTAAAAATAAGCTTTAATCTCTACTGATGGTTTCCTTCAAATCTCATCTTTCCAAAACTTATTTAAGCTTGCTGGCTACAGGAAGATTATGCTGGTTCAACTTTTTATATAGAATGTTTTAGCTATTAAGGAAAAAAAACAATAAATTCTTTCTATTAGGTGAAAAATTTTGAGTACCACACTTATTAATATTTGTATTGAGACTTAGAATAAAGCTCCTCTGCTGAAGAACTTCCCATCTTGATGTGTCCTGATCTCCTGATATAAATACCAAGTGTCATAAAATTATACAGTTTTAAATATAGTAGTAACAGGAATTATTGCAATAATGGCTGAGAGTCACCAAGCATATATGAATTCCACAGCAACTACTAAAATATCACTTCCATGAGCTAATACCCAGCCAGCACAAAGGATAGAATTACACAAATACTCAGAACAAAACAAAAAAAATAGAAAAAGAGGAAAAGAATAATGAAGAGCAGATGGTACAAATAGAAAACAAATAGTAAGATGGTAGATTTAAACTCAACACATTAATCTTTACATTAAATGTAGGTTGTCTAAAAACTTCCCTCTAAAGATAGAGATTGTCAATTTGGATTTAAAAAGTAAGATCCAGGGCTGGGGCTGGGGCTCAGTGGCAGAGTGCTAGGCAAGCATGTGTGAGGCACTGGGTTTGATTCTCAGCACTGTATATAAGTAAATACAATAAAAAGTTCCATTGACAACTAAAAAAAGAAGAAAAAATTTAAAAAGAAAGATCCAAGTACAACAAAACCACTTTATATAAAAAAGATACCAAAAGGGCAATTCAAGAGAGAGAGAGAGAGAGAGAGAGAAATTATATAAATTAAGAACTTATAATATTTGAAAGATACATGAAAGAAAGTATAAAAACAGATTACAGAGAGGGAGGAACTATTTATAAATAACATACCTGAAGGACCTGTCTATAGAATATTGGAAAATATTTTAAATCTTAA
This sequence comes from Spermophilus citellus, assembly GCF_964194105.1. Taxonomy (NCBI): domain Eukaryota; kingdom Metazoa; phylum Chordata; class Mammalia; order Rodentia; family Sciuridae; genus Spermophilus; species Spermophilus citellus. Next base: position 137,166,104 of record NC_138182.1, on the reverse strand, counting down.
TAAGAAAACAGAACACCTAATTTAAAAATGGACAATGTATTTGGATAGCCACTTCATGAAAAAAAAAAACATATTTAAAAGGAAAATAAGGACACAAAGAGATGATTAATTTAGTTACAGCAATGGGAATGAAAAGCCACAGTAAGATAACCATTGGATACCTATTAGAGTGCCTAAAATTGAAAAGAGTGAACACAGCCAGTACTGGCAAGTCTGTAGACCAAAACAGCTCCTCTAAGAGTTCTGTTGATGGGAAGTTAAGTGGCACCACCACTTTGGAAAATAGTTTGGCAATTTTAAGAGAAGTCCAACCTATTATCTACTATATGACTCAGTTATTCAACTCCTAAATGTTTACCAAAAGATAATCAGATTGTATGTCACTACCAAGACTCGCACACAAACGTTCATAGCAGCTTTATTTGTTATAGACAAACACTGGAAACAGCTGAATGTCTGTTAACAGACTTGGTAAACAAAGTGTGGTGCATCCATGAAGTGGAATCCTAATCAGCAGGAAAAGGAATCAACTTACTTGAGAAACACGTTATCTCACAGTAATGATGCTGAGCAAAAGAAATCTAGCTAAAAAGAGAAGAGGGTATATGTTTAATGATTATATTTATTAAAAACACACTAGTTAATGTAGCCAGTGGTGACTGAGAATTAGCTGCTGGGTTCTGAGGTGTGGAAGAGTTCTGGAAGTGTCCTGGGTTATGAAGGCCAGATGGAGAGCTGACTGCAGGGCAGGGAACTTTGGGGTTTGATGGACAGGTTCATTATGCTGAGGGTGTTGATGGTTTTAATCCTTAAGTATATATGTCAAAACTTACCAAACTGTGCTGTTTCAATATCTGAAGTTTGTTTTATGTCAATTCTATCTCAGTAAACTTGTTTTAAAAACACAGATTTTTTAAAAAGAAATCAAAACAGATTTGAAACAATCTTTGTATAGAAATCTTCTAAATTTATCCAACCATGGGTCTGATGAAATTTTAATCCAAGAGTATTTGTGTGTGGGGGTGGGTGGGTGGGGGGTGTTTAACTTTAAAATTATTCCCTTATTTAGCTGGTTGTGGTAGTGCATGCTTGTAATCCCAGTGGCTCAGAAGGCTGAGGCAAGAGATCACAAGTTCAAGACCAGCCTCAGCAACTTGGTGAGGCCCTGAGCAACTTAGAACTGATCTCAAAATAAAATAGTAAAAGGGCTGGGGATATAACTCACTGGTAAAGTGCCCCTGAGTTCAATTCCCAGTATCGAAACAATTATTAATTAATTAAAAATATTCCCTTATTTAGATTCTTTTTTTAAAAAATATTTATTTATTTATTTTTTAGTTCTTGGCGGACACAACATCTTTGTTGGTATGTGGTGCTGAGGATCGAACCCGGGCCGCACGCATGCGAGGCGAGCGCGCTACCGCTTGAGCCACATCCCCAGCCCCCTTATTTAGATTCATTCCTAGTTAGACCAGGTTTTTATTCATTCTTTCTTTTCGCTTCAAGAGTGTGGTTTAGGGGCTTGAAGTATAGCTCACTAGTGGAGAACTTGCCTAGTATGATCCAACTCAAAAAAAAAAAAATGAAAGAGAAAAAAGTATGGGTTTATAAGCTTAACTTTAATGAGTCTACAACATTTTTACTTAGTTTTTAGCAAAATAACTCTTTTTCACACTCATAACATTTTACTTATGTAATATTTAAGTTCTCTCATTAATATGGCAAGTAAAACTAGCATAAACTGTATTTGGAACAAGTATAATCATTGCATGATAAATTAGTCAGCTTCTGATTGAAGGAGAATCTTGGGGTCTGTTAGAGCCTTGTTCAAAGTGTCATCTATGGACCAGCAATGTCTGTATCACCCAGGAGCATTTTAGAAATGCAGAATCTATGACTCTCCTCTGATGGGCTGAATAAGTTTCCCTAGGTGATTCTGATGCACATTAAGGTTTAAGAAATGTTGTATTTGAGAATAGCCTACTAGCTTTGAGAATTCAATAAATTATGGCCATGAGGCAATATTTTTTTTCTTATTGAAATATAGAGCTTTAAGTCCAAACATCAATTAAATAAGGAAGTGATTTACATATTTTCTACTCCTAACATTTTTATTTTTCATGTCAAGTTTTATTGAAGGATAATTTACAGTTAAATTCACCAGTTTTATGTGCACAAGTTGATGCATTTTGATGAATAAATACAATCATGTAATTACCATTCTCAGAGTCAGATTACAGAGTAGTTTCCATTTCCTGAAAAATGTCCCTTTTGTTCCTTTGTAGTCAACCCCCTCTCCTGATTCTTGGCCTTTTCTAGAATTTTACATAATTAAAATTAATGAGTACTTTGTGTGTGTGTGTGTGTGTTTTCCACTTAGCATTGCTTTTGGGATTCATTCATGCTGCTGTGTCCGAGATTCAGCCCTTTTATTGTTAAGCAGTGTTCTGTTCTATGGATACTCTTCAGAACTGGGGGTGGGAGACAGTTCCCTGAGTCCAGTCTTCAGGGAATCCAGAAACAGTCATGGGACCCTATTTGGCTGCAATGGCTACCATGATTGTAAGCCTGAAAATGAATTCTGGCATTGAGTGTAAACATTAATCTCAACTTTCAAAGATCTCAGTGACAATCACAACTCAGGACAGAGAGTCAACTAGCTCACTTATCTGTCACTGGGCCCTGAGCATCCACAAAGTTCCCTGAATATTTGCAAAAGCCCTTCTCCCTTGCCACTCACTGTTAAAGGTCAGCTCACGTGTCAGAGGCATCAGCTCTTTGTTGTAAATGCAGTGCCCTTTGGAGAGGACCAGGGGACAGAGAGAAAACAATTGATTAGAAACATAGAATATTGGAAGGAAACCATTGCTTTGCTTCTCCACTATATCCTCTGTGTAGAGAGGCTTGAGAACATCGGGCAGATTGCTCAAGCTTGACACACAGTATACGTTTGGGATGCCTTTGCTTCTCATAGAAATTATTTAGAAGGTTACCTGAAGACGCCACATGATCATTTCCTGCTTTTAGCGAACAATCCTGGCATTTAAACTTTTTAAACCGATTGGCACATTTCATTACTTTAGGAAGGTTGCATCTCAGTTTCAGGATGACGTTAAGGTGGGAAACCAAGTCCCACCTCACCTCCGGTTTGACCAAAGTCGCCGTTACAGTTGCTTTTCCTAAATATCCTCCTACAGAAATGATCATTAGCCACTAGAGAACCATATTAGAGCTAGGAGTTCAATATGAAAACAAAAGATGAAAATAATCAAGCAGGATTTTCCAGTGATTAAGATATTAAGTTTCAGTTGTTTCTCTGAATGATTAATTCCCTCATTTTTTGCAAGCAATTGAATTTCATTTGATGAGATGCCTTGCAAATAATTCTTGATGAAAATGTCGCTTATGGGAAACAACCTTTACCCTACACTACTGTCTACTTCTTGGAAGCTCTCAAGAGATTCACTTGAGAATTTTTTTTTTAATTTCTCCATTAGATATTTTTAAAGAGTAAAATAAGATCCAAGGAATATAGCTTTTGAAACAAAAGCAATTTGATAACTGTCATAGAGAAAATCAGTTAGAGACCTAAAGTGTAATTCAAGTTTTTTTATAAATCCCAAGGTTATAGGTTACTTTTCAGTAAATAAAGAAAGAGTTCTGAGCCTAGAAGTGGTTTAATCTGAACATTTTAATTAAAGAAGGAGCAGAGAAGCTAAAGGTGTACACTAGTGCGCACAAACTCATTTTTCCGGACATACAAGCACACTCATGTATACACAGCTCATTTATCATTTATTTGATAAATTTCTGTCAAGTATCTACAGTATGCCACCCCCAGCCCTGTACTTAGTGCTTTTACAGTGAGTTGGGAAGACTTAAACATAACTGAATCAAGTATGGCAAGTATTATGATTGGGGTGGATCCTGATAGCACAGAACCGGGGATCAGCAGGAATAGTTGTTTAGGAGTCAAAGACCTCCCTGGAGAAAGGATATTTAAGTATATGCATTCTGCCTTTATCTTAGGAAACTCCAGCACCTTTGTGGGCAGTGTGGAGTAGTTTAGGGCTCTATCTCCCATTCTTGGAGCATGTCTTAGCCCCCTGGAACTCATGCGCTCTTCTTATCTGTGTCTGATCTCACTTAGCCTTCTTACTTTGAATTCTATGGGGAAAAATCTGAGAACCAGAAAATCTTATTAGGGGCAGGAGGAATCTCATTTAAATCCCTTGATTGAATGCATAGTTTCCCATTATTCCCTTAATGTCTCCTGTTCATTGATTTTCCCATAGGCAAAGAGAGTCTCTTCTGGGCATCCTCAGTTCCATAAGCCCTTCAGTGGCACCCCTTCAGCCTTAGGTTTTGTCCCTAAATAATCAGAAGCAATAATTGATAATAATGGCTAACATATGTGGAGTGCTTGCTTTATACCCATGCTATATTGTGTCTTTCCAGAAAAGTCCTGACATAGATGAGCTTAACTATATGTTCTTGCTGCTCTCCCTATCGCTTTCCAAGAACAGGAGAGAGAATTAAATATGTCAGTGGCAAGTTGGAGGCTGCTTGCTATTCCTCTCTGTGAGCCCTGGCCCCAGAGAGACATATCTTAGGAGGATTGACAGATTTCCTTTGTCACTTGCATAGTCTGAACATCTTACTGAGAAACCATGTGTGATTTCTAGCTGTGCATGGAAATTTGCTTCTAAACAAGTGTCACTTTTTTAACTAACTTTTCCACACGCTGCCCTTGATGTTCACATTGCATGCATTTTCCAGCTAATTCTTCCAGCCATTCTGTAAGATAGAGACACGCATGATCTCTATTTTAAGGGGCAGTGTAAACAAAGCAGAGGTTAAATAACTTGCTCATATACCTAGGAAGTGGCACAGTGAAGATTTACATCCACAGACCCCCCCCACCCCCCGCCAAAGTTGTGTTGCATAGGCTGCCACTTCCTTATCAGCAATGTTTTAAGGAGTCCTGAGAATTTTGGATGGGACCCTGACTAACAGTGCTTTAAACAATGTTGGGGAGAGAAAACCCTTTGGTACCACTTTAGGAACTATTATCCGAGAAGAAATGAGCTTTCATCTTTGTTGAGAAGCCTCGAGAAGACACGAGAGAGATCTGGATGTGTCTCGGAGTGGACGCTTGGGTCCCTTGCCTTGCTGGAAGTGGAGGGAGTGCCCGCTGAAGCTTGAAGCCAGATACATCATGATGATGCAGATCCGGAGTCATTCTCTCAGGGCAGGGAGGCTCCATCCAGATGCAGAGCCACTGAGTAACGGCTGCCCCCTGCAGCCCCGCTTCCCACCTGGCTGCACTTGGCAGCAGCAGGTTCTCATTTTACTTTACTCTCTCTCTCTCTTTAATGTGTTCTTGAAATTGAATTAAATTTGCTTCCTTCGTGGTGTGTGTTGACTTTTAAATGACCTCCTGGTGGGTTTTCTTCCAGATCTTCTGCCACAAGGCAGAGGTTCTCAGGGTAAAATGAAGGGTCCAACCGGATGAGAAAGCAGCACGTTATTTCCTTACCTTCAAGTTTAACTGGAAGATGCTGCGTTGTGACCAATCACCGTCTTTATTTCCCCAAGTGATTTTGCTTTCCCTGCTGGGATGACCTAAGTCAATTATGCTCTTCTCCCCAAGACATTGTTAGTCTTCATTTGCAGAACAACGACAAAAAAAATTCATACTTTTCTCCAGGAAAATTGCCAATCTCTGTGAAACTATTACATCTTCCATAGATACTGGAATGCACTCTCCACAGGAGATTTGGAGATGAAGGTCAAGAGCTCCTGTCAATGCATCCCAGGGATCATGTTCAGAAAGACACTGCTTTCCCTCAAATTCTACAGAAGGGGGCCTAATTGGTAATGTCTTGATGATTGTTTGCTTGTTCAGCCATTCATTTATCCACTCTGTGAATACACTCTGAGTATCTACTGGGTGCCAGGCACTTAATAGCATAAATAGATAAAATCCCTGCCCTAATGGAAGCGTCTTTTCAGTGGGGGAGACGGACCACAAATAATCAAATGAGAAGGAAGTTAGCTGCATAGTGGTAAGTGCCAAGGACAGAAGGGAGAAGAACGGGAGCGGTGGTAGTGGTGTTGCGGGGGATGTGGTCGCCCAAGGACTAATGGAGTTTCAGGTGGGTGTCCAGGGACCCACTCCCTCCTACTGTCAGGAAGAAGGGAGCACTTTCTGTAGGAAAGTTTCCAGTGATGAGAACAACAAGTCTAAAGAGGCCGGGTGTGTCCAGAGACCCTGACCACTGGGAAGACCAGAGCAAAGGAGGCCAGGAGAGAGAGAGCAGCAGGAAGTGAGTAGAGAGAGGATGGCAGCGAGTGGTCGTGTGAGGACCTTAGCTCTGCTGTGGCCTGGGGAAAAGCCATGGGAAGATGCTGAGCAGGGGAGGGGTGTGATCTTATGGCCGTTAGCAGGGTGGCTCTAGAGGCCATGTTGAAAACAGGAGGGAGGGTGGACTTTTAAGACAATCCAGGCAGGAGATGATGTCGGTTTGGGTTGATAAAATGAGAAGGTTGCTTCTTGGACTGGGATATGGGAGTGACTAAGTTCTTTAATGTGAAATGAAAGTATCTCTGTGTTTGAAATTGACTATGGAGTTTCTGTCTTATTTTTATTTATTTATTTTTGTGGTGGTGGAGAAACAACATTTTTAAAAGGAGATTTTGAATTCAGAGTTAATAAAGCATTGATTAGGAACCTACTACAAACCTAACTAAATTCTAGAAGTGCTTCTCCTAATTTAATCAAGAGAATTCTGTGATAGCTATTGTTAAAAGTTCTGCTTTCAAGGCTTCTTTAGATTTCCCAAAGTCCCAAAGTGCTATTATTTATGTGGGTTTTATATATTGATTTTGACTATATTAAGAATTAAAAAGAAATCTTTAAAAATTCATTTAAAATAATGAATACATCCTGTGTTAACAATTAACATGTTTTGTGAAAATGCTATCATTTATCAATTTAAAAATGTAACAAGAATAGCATTGTTTTTTATTTATTTTTCAATTTGTCTTATTAGAAGATAACTTATACTTGCTTTTACTTTCGTTCTGTTGTGATATGTTGTTCTGGTTGAAGTATTGAAGTATATGAAGAAAATCTGACTTCATTCAGATAAGTAGTGGGAAATGAAGAAGTATTTAATACCCTTTTCAGATAATTATGGATATTTTTAAATTAAACCAAAACTCAAAATAGGAGGTTGTCTAAAAGTTAGTTGTACTGTAGAGTCTAAATAAATTATTGAACTTTTTTTTTAATTCTTTCAACTTGGAACCTGTCAATCATTCTGCATGTTACTCATGGCCAAGGCTTACCATCATATGTGGGTCACTTAGAAGAGAATGGCTTACTAAATCAAGCAGATCTCCAAGTGTTGACCCATTTCATTGTATGATATAAAAACACATGAAGCCCCTGTTTGTGTCACCACCAATGTATTCAAAAAAGCTTCTATATATTAAGAATTCATCAAGCTCACAGGGGCAGATGCAAGTTTTTCAAAATTCCAACTTTCACTCAACAGATCAAATTTTATCAGTGGCAACAAATATCATCACTTCATGGTCTTCGAAGCGGTAGAGTTCTCTGCTTTCATTTTCAAGAATATCTGACAAATAGAGGGTGTATCCTGCTGTTTTATATAATAAAAAGAATAAATTTTTTAAAAAAAGTTTGACAAGTATCTAAGACCCAGAAAATGGTTTATCTCACTATCTCATGTAAGTGGCTCTCCTTGAAAAAGGCTGATCATACAGTGCACCACGCAGCCATTGCCCAGATGCTTCTCCTTGAGCTCACCATTGAGCTTCTGGGAGCAGCAGAAGTGCCTTCCCAATTTGTCACAGAGATTAGCACTCAAGGATAAAGGTTTCATCGTATTAATCATTTTTACTGCTTTATTCAGGACATTGTTATTAGAAACCAAACATTCCCCTCCCTTCTCCTTCTCTGTCTCTCCCTTTCCTCCCTCCCTCCCTCCCCCCCCTCTTTCTCTCTAGATTCACACTGAGTTACCAGCATTTTCACCCACCTCAGCCTGTGGCCCATCATTGCAAATGTCAACACAGTAACCAAGGCAAACAGCATCTTAGCATTGGTATAGAAAGAGTTTTGTCATTGCAGGCTCCCAACACCTTCTGGGATATCCCCACATCCCATCCCACTCCATAGACCTGCAGGCCACACTTAGAGAACTGCTTCTCTACATAGTATGTTTTAAAATTAAGAAGATTTGATAGAGAGAGGCCAAGCTGCTTGGCTGCCATGTGGTACAGATGGAACTCTAACCCAGTCCTGTTTGACCCAAAGTTAATCTGGGAAGTTGGTTTTCTCTCCCCCAACCCCCACCCTCCCTTACACACACTTCAAGGAGAACCTTGGAGGAAAAAGAAACTTCGTTGTGAGAAAGGACCCAGGAATCAAGGTAAGAAGAATAAAATAAATTCAAGTGTGCGCTGTGAAATGGACATAGTCTATGGGGAAAATAAAGAAAAGACTCAGAGTAAGGGGAATGTCCATTTTGCCATTTCTAGAGAAAATGGGAGATAGGGAAGTTGGTGACTTGGTTGCAGAACACAAATGACAGAGTGATAAGTTTGATCTTGTTTTGGAAGAAAACTCTTTTAGCTTTTTAAGTGGCCCAGGATGATAAAAGCCACATTAAATGGGCACTGGTAGTGGATGGTTAACCAAAGGAAAGAGAACAGGCCAAAGTCTTAGGGATCATTGTAGTTATTTGTTAAGAGATAATGACTTAAACCATAGTGAAAAGGATAGAAGATTTGGGAAAAAAGACAAGGGAAAAGCACCCAGAGGGGAGTCATTGGTGGTGGGGAAAGGTAAAAGAAAATGATTCCCTAGGACTCGAGGCTTTCAAGTATGAGATTCCAAAACAGACATGGTGTCTCTCAGAGATGGGTGTTACTAGGGAAGATGGTGTTGACAATTACCATGAACTGGTGGTGATGTCAATGTCACCAACTCAAAATGTTCTGAAAATAATTTGCATGTGGAAGTTATAGTAAATGTAAAAATAGATTCTCTGGAGTGGGGGACTGGGGACATATCATGGAAGATCCCAATCACAGGATGAAATAAAGAAGAATATCTAATACAGGAGAAAGAGGAGTGGCTTAAGAGACAGATCCTCATTAGTACTAGCAGCATCAGCAATGGTAGCTGTAGTCATTATCATAGCCATAATAAGAAGATAATGGCTAACACTAATTGAGATCTTATGTACCAGGCAATGACATGCAAGAGATCATTGAATTATCAGATCAATTTTATGAGAAAAAGTTTTATTTTTAAGTTGAAGAAAACATGGCTTACAAACATTAAATAATTGGCCCAAAATTACACATTTAGGAGGGGATAGAGACCAACTTGGGTCTCCAATCTCTCTAGCAATATTTCCACATCTTAACTAAGGACTAGAAACTGTTCAAAACACTTTGTGAAATTCACGAGTAAAGTTGGTGATGATGAGAACCAAGGAAGATCCTTTTAATGAGGTTGAATAAACTGGAAGCATTTTTTGGGGTCTTCGTACAGAGGTGACAGTAGCTGATGGCAAGAAAGGGTGATGGTACCCAAGGAAATGAAGGATGATGGCAATTTGTGAATAAAAGGAAAAGGCTGAGATAGCGTAAAGCAGACACAGGAAATTAACGGAAGTTGTTTAGAATTTAGATGAGAGGAGACTTTAGTTTGCAGTGTAGGAAAAGGGTTTCAGGTGAGGGAAGAGCTAACCTGCTGGTGTGATGGGTGATGGATATGCAGAACATTGAGGGGGGCAGGCAGGATTCAGAATGAAGAGGCGCCACCTCAACATAAGAGAGTAGCTCCCCAAAAATATTAACAAGGAAAGTGAACAACAAGGATACAAGAGACTACAATTTGGGCTGGGGACATAGCTCAGTTGGTAGAGTGCTTGCCTCGCATGCACAAGGCCTATGGGTTCAATCCCCAGCACCACACACACACACACACACACACACACACACACACACCCAAAATTGGCAAATCTTATTGTATGTTAATTGTACCTCAATAAAATTGACACAAAAATTGCTTAAAAAACCTCTTTAAAAAAAGAGACTACAATTTGCTAAAATGGATTGAAAATTGGCTGACATCCTACTCTGGTGGTCTCAATGAGATTGGAAAGAGGAGGTTTATGTCTTGTCAGGTGGCTAAAAAATAAGTTGTAGAATCTTATAGTTGAAGAAGACTTTAGACACCACCACTTTAAGAAATCCCAGTGTATTCTTATTAACGATTGAATCCTGTACATTTAAGGGATCTCCAAGTTTAAAAATTTGACTATTATTGGGTACCCAGTATTGAGCCAATTGCCTGATTTGTAGTCAGAGGTCAATAATATGTAATGTGGGAATGAAAGAATGTAGTTTAAGTTAGTCATGTATTGTGAACTTGCTGTTCATGACTCTACCATCTTCTTATGTTTCTGTAAAACATTGCAATTTATTAAATGTTTGCAATTTTTTGGTCTGTTCAGACACTATGAGTAAGGAACACTGTCATTATAAACATCTCATAGATGTGGGTGCTCCCTCACCTGAAGTCATGGCCTGATACTGTTGCTTAAAGCCTGGACATGAAAGTCAGCAAAACCAGGCCTGCACGCTAGCTTTGTAGTTCACAGCCGTCCTTCATTGGCAAGTTTCATCGCCTGTGTCAATTTGGTGTTCTCATTTCTAAGAGTCAGGAAAGTATCTGAGGATTGTTGAAAGGATTAAATGTGTTAACAGCTGTAAAATGCTGAGAAGAGCGCCTGGTGGATAGGAAGTCCTATGTGGTTTGTTCCCACCCAGCATCTGCTATGGCTCTGAGGGCAAGTGCATCAGTGCAGGGTGCATTAATTTCTTCTTGTCCATCATTAGTGAATTCCTAGATGACGCCCTGATCTTACACTGTTTATTTTGCCTTGTCCCTCATTTTTCTTTCCTTTGCAATGCTGGGGATAGAACCCAGGGCCTCAGACCTGCTGGCAAGTGCTCTACCACTGGGTGCACCCCACAGCCCCCTCATTATATATATTTAAGAGATCTGTTAGTTCATAAGCAACTTGTATATCCTTTTATTTCTTATTTTTGTTTGCCAGAAGGAACCCCAAAATGTCTACAGATAGGCATAAAAAGAGAAGAATCAAGGATTTTAATATTCTGATGATTATATTCTCTGCCTCATCCCTAAAATGAGTATTTTTCCTAAATAGCTCTTTAGACTCCTTGTTCACATTCTGCTCACTCCCAGTCCTTACCACTAAGACACTTGCTCCCATGTTAAAAATCAAAACCAAACTGGTCGTCAGGTAGACATGAGAGAGCATCTGTTGAAATGCTCTGCAGTCAGGGCTTGAGCAGGTGACCCTGGTGCCACTTCTGCTGGTTTGACACACAGGTCGCAGCCTTCGATAATTCTCTTAGCTCATCACTATCAGCAGAGTGGATAGAGTCCATTTTCACAATTGTTGCTTTCATAGTGAATTACTTGGGATGAAAATCTTTGCAGAGACAGAAAGCAGATAAATATTCTCAGCGGGGAATAAAAGCAGGAGTGATAAGTGAATCGCACTGTTGATTCAGTTTTGTTTGCAAATTTTCCTTGGAGGGACTTGGGTGGGAAGGGGAAGCTCTGGAGGCATGGAGGGGACCTAACAGAGGCATTTATTGTTTGGGGGGTTCTTTTATTGAAAAAGAAACTCTGCTATGTAGTATGAGGTCCTATTCTTGATACTCAGGGTGAAATCTCCCCTCCCTTTGGTATTTGTGGCACTCATTTACAGAACAATAAAATCTTGAAGCAAAAAGATTGCAACATAATGGTGGTATGTTGAAGAGAAGGTTCATTGTTAAAGACCACTGCAGAAACTCTAGACTTCCACAGGGTTCTGGAATGTGGCCCCAGAAATCCAGGGCCTGTTTTGTGTTTTCAATATTTTTCTACCTCTCTGCCAAAGTCCTTATTCATTTAGAGAACCTTTTCTTAAGGATTTGTGATGAACCTAACTTTGTACCAGACAATGAGATGAATGTCAAGATGATAAGAAATACTCAGATGGGAATTTATATTTGCTTAGAATCCAGGTGCATGAACAGTCATGATTAAAAGGTAGAGTAGTACTGGGAACAGAATGTCATGGGACTACAACTGAGAAGTTAAAAATAATTTGCCCTTTTTTTCTTTTTGAGCACTTTCCTGTGTGCCTGACATTGTGAGGTGTGAGCAGGGCCTGGAGAATTGAGCTTTGGATGGGTGGATAAACTGTGATGCAAGTTTCACACCTGGACGTGAACCCCTTGAAGGAATGGCTGGCTGGTCAGAGCACAGATGGGGGTGGGGTTTGGCAGTGACGGGGGCTGGAGGTGAAGCTGAAAATAGTTTGGTCATTATTCTGTTCATAGACAGGAAAAAATCCCAGTTTCAAACAGAGGCCAAGAGCATCATTTGCTTGCTGATGTGAAGAGATCACTCTGAGGGTTGCATGGAAGAGAAATTAGAGAAAGCAGAGAAAGGCCAGTGGGGAGACTCTGGGCTGCCAAGGCAAGAAATAATGAGAGCCAGGAGAGAAGAGGGAGACATTCCATCCAAGCAGGGGGACTGGATAATAGACTCTCAAAAGACACAATGCCCAGGATACAGTGCCTGGCAATGAGTATTGTCTTCTCTCCATATGGAGGCTCTCACACTCACACAGCACATGCCACAGAAAACCCAAGGGCCTGTTGACATCTTTAAAATCCTTTGATTTATACTTTGAATGCTGGGAACATAATTTAAAAAGCCAAATAACATCGCCATTAAAATAGAGTGGCGGCCAACAGACAAGTGACTTTGAACAGAATTCTTTCCCAGACTTGTGGATGAAATGGCAGTGGACAGTGTGTACATTTCTTTTGCCAACTGTTGAGGAGTTTTGGCCATCTTCCTGTTTCTCCTAAATTTTTTATTAAGTATTTCTCTTAGTACTACAAAATGTCAGGTGCTGCACCAACAGAATGAACTGGCATATAGCTGCGGAGTACTTTGCCTGGTCTGTTGGTGGACCGCCATTAGGGTTAAAAACATGGCTGGTCTGGCGATGGAAAGACTTTATCCTGGTTTACAATGGACTCCAGGAAAATGTTGGGCTACAGCTATTAGAAATAGTCTTCTAATCCGACAATAAATCTATAGCAAACTTGATGTGTTTAAAAAATAATCTCTTGTAAAAGAGAGCTTAGGCGTCTTTTTCTAAATGAACTAGATGTCTGTGTCACAGAAGCCAGACTCTGGACAGATCTCCAGGAACTTGCAATTTCATAAGTGTCAGTCATTGCCCTGGACAAGGCCATAAGGAAGCTGTTGCTCCCACGAGCAAGGTTGTGCTGCTCCAGGGCATCTTCTGTGTTTCGACTGGTAAAGGGTGGCCCCTCTTCCTCGGTAGAACTCTGAGTCTCACTTGGTAGATGTACAAGCCTGTGACTCCCATTCCAGCCAGTCTTAGTTAGCCAAGATTTCCATAAGCAAACTTTCATCCCCACTTAAGAATGTTAGTGCCAACTCTTTATTCCCTGCGTCTTCTCTCTCAGCACCTCCTAATTCCTGGGTAATCAGAATTTCATGGAAATTAAAATGGGAGTGTTATTATGGTAAGAAGTTCTTTAAGACTCATAAAAGCTGAATTCTAATACAACATTAACTGTGCAACTGTAGACCAGGCAAGCTTCTCTGTGTCTGAGATTTATTACTTCCAAGTATGAATAAATATGCCTAGTGCTCAAGGTCATTGGGAATCTTAAAATGAGATAGTGTCAATAGAAGCCCCTAGAACACTGTCTGCAGTTGCTCAACAAATGTTGATTCACAAAATGTTTAGAAATCCTTAAGTATTTTCATGTAAGAGAAATCAAGGAGAAAATTTTTTTTTTGAGCCTTCAATGTTATGAATGTCTGATTTTTTTCTGGAAGGAATCCTGAATTCAGAATTTACAGATCAGTTGAGTTGGAGACTTCTAAATATTCATTCACAGTTGTCCTCTAGGCTTCAAGAATTGTAGCTTTGCAAAATTCCATGCTAGTGAGGCAAAGTGCCTTATTACGGCAACAAATTCAATGGTGGAAATACCTTGCTGATTTTCACATCACTTATCCATCAGTAAATGTTCTTAAAAATAGTATGTGCAAGAATTCTAACAACTGCCATTTTTTGAGAGATCTGTATCTTCCAGGTACATGCTCGGTTCTGTGTGTATAAGCTCATGTATCTCCTCTCCCTGCAGCACTCAGCACTGTAAGGCAGCTCTTCTCACAGTTTTACAAATAAGAAAACTAATGTTTAGAGAGTCTGAGTAAATTACTCAGTTCAAAAGGACAGCAAAGGTCACACCTGAATGGATGGCCATTTGCTATTAACATGAGGTCCTTTTCTACCTGTTGAGCCACTGCCTTGCATACTCAGAGTTGTGACTTAGGCTGTCAAGGAGATTGTCCCTTGTTTGTCGAATGAAGTTTTACTCAGAGAGCATGCAGAGAGGGACCCAGAGGTCTGGGCTTACATGGCACTTGCCATCTGGGCTAAGGTAGCTTAGCTGAATGGAGCCAGCCAGATGTTATAAGGGGTTGGTGAAAGATAGCTGAAAGTTGGATAGACCCAGATGGTGGTCACTACCTATGACACTTTGAAGGTGTAACTGCTGTGTATCAAGGATACCTGGTTGAAGAGGTGAAGGATATTGAATCCTGATCTTTCTTTGCTCACTAGGCCAGACACCTGAAGGGCTGCAGCTGCCTTGGGGAAGGGTACCATTTTCTAATTTGCAAAAAGATACCCAATGGGCCAGGCCAGCAGCAGACTAGGACCAGCTGGTTTCCCAATCATGCTGGTCAGCCCTTCATCAGCACAAAGAACCTGAGATCACAGGAGAGGGAGGAGAGAAGGTCAGCAAGGAAATAGACCTGTTCCTTAGCAAGTGGAGTTTAAAGAAATGCTCCCACAGGGAAAAATATTTAGGAAACAAGAATCAAGAGCAATCAGGGATCTTCAAGGACCCCAAATTCATCACGTAAAAATCAAGGTACTGTTTAAAAGGTCCATGAGGAAAACCTAGGGAAAAATGGCCCCTTACAGTAGAAGTAGGCTTAGCTATCCAGTCAGTTGCCACCAGTATAAGAGAAACTGTAAATATTAATGAAAAGACAGGGCGAGGATTTTAAAAGAAGCCTTTTTCTCTGAGCATCTTTTGTAGAGGAGAAAAAAATTGTTAAACTTTAAAAGGGATATATTTTTTCTACTGTATACTAGGGTTTTTTATAAAGCACTGCCTCCTGCTAGATGCTCTGCAGCAACTTTATATTCTTTAGGAGAGAGGCATTTGAGAATCTATAAAGTGGGTCAGTCCCAAGGTGTCATGAATTTATAATAACGGAGGAAGGAGCAAAAGAAAGAGACAAATCAAGACAATAGAAGAAGATGGCTTAAGACCACCTTATTTTGTGACATGATGAAATTATCAGGTTAAAAAAAAAGGGAAAAGCAGCAAGCTGGCGGAGCGTGGCTTGAGGGGATGTCTAGGAATGTGAAGCCTGCCGCGAGACATTTGAAAGGAAAAATGTGTGTTCACATTTGGCTTCTCATGCTTGCTAGAGATGACCTGCATGTAAGTGATTTTCTGCTCTTGGAAATCAATTCTTACAAAAACAGTCCAGATAATTAGCTAGGCAAATTTTTATTTCTATCCAAAATATATATTCACAGATGGTCCTTGTCTCACTGTGGGTTTATGACCTGCAAAACCCATCATGAGTTGAAAACTATGTTGAATTGAAAATGCTTTCAATACACCTAACTACTAAACACCCTGGCTTAGTAGCATGGCACGATGTTGTGTGTAGGTGGTCACCCTTGCCATGGCTGGGCTGATGGGCAGCTGTAGCTCACTGATGCTGCCCAGCGTGGAGAGAATCCTACAGCATATTGCCAGCCCAGGAGAGGAGCCAAAACTAAAGTTCAAAGTGTGGTTTCTTCTGAATTCGCATCAATTTTTCCACCACCATAAAATTTAAAAATATGACAGTGATGAAGCTGCATCAATGTTACAGCAGCTCAATACACAATAGCTAAACCATGGAACCAACCTAGCTGCCTTCAACAGATGAATAGATAAAGAAAATGCCATACATATACATGATGGAATATCACTCAACCTTAAAGAAGAATGAAATCATGGCATTTGCAGGCCAACAGATGGAACGAGAGAATATCATGCTGAGTAGAATAAGCCAATCCCCCAAAACCAAAATCCAATTTTTTTTCTCTGATAAGTGGATGCTGATCCATAGTGAGGGGGTGGATAGGGATGAATGAAGGAATTTGGATTGTGGAGAGGGGAGTGAAAAGAGGGGTGAAGCTGTGGGGATGGAAAGGATTACGTTACTTGTGTGACTGTGCACCATGCACAGCCAGAGGAATGAGAAGTTGTGCTCTATTTATGTACAATATGTCACAATGCATTCTACTGTCAAGTATAACTAATTAGAACAAATTAAAAAATAAAAAAAAATTTTAAGTCAGACCTCAGAAGTTAAGGAAGGGACCTTTTTATATAAATACACAAATGCACACATACACACAAATAATATGTATTCTATATGTGGTACAAATGTACACACACACACACACACACACACACACACACACATATATATATACACACATACATGTTTATGTTAAAATATATAATATATACTAATATATATCATGTGTGTGTATGTGTGTACCTTAATTCTTGCAGTGTCCTCTATATTAAGTGCTTTATATCATTGATTGAAATCATTGTCCAGTATATCTGCATCATTTTATTATATTTATTGACTAAAAATAATGTCCATATTTTTATCTGTTTGTCATCTAACATATAACACAAAAAATCATGTAAAACAAGCCTTCTTTCTCCTTGGGGTGGTGGTGAGATCAAGAGGCAATATAGACTCATTAAATTTTAGAGGCTGAAGAGATTATTTTGGGGGGATCGTTATATCCAAATTCTATATTATAAGCATAAAATTCTGAAGGTAGTCTTAATTAGCTTTCTTCCTTTGGCTCATCCATGATTTATATAAAAGCAAACCAAAATAGTCGGTGGTGGGTGGTTTTCCTCAAGCAGTGTCGAAGTCTGCACTTGCTTCTGATGTATTGTGTGTTTGTTTTGGTATTTCCGTTTCCTGAGAGAGGTTCTTTTACAAACCTTGCCATTGGAAGATGACTTGAAACAGGCACATTTACCTAATAATATGGTTCTGATGAGGGTGATAAAATTAAACACGCGTTAAGAATGAGAAATTACTTTTAAAAAATAAACTTAACATATTTATTAAGATTAATAAATTGTTTGTTCACTCATTTAACAAATGTCCATGGCCACAACCAATTTTAGAATATTTCCATTACCCCCCCCAAAAAAAAATCCTGTATCCATTAATAATTCCCCATTTCCCTCCTTTTTACAACCACTGTCAACCACCTATGTTTTTTATTTCTCTGGATTTGCCTGGATTTCATAAAAATGGGATCATGGAATCGGCTGTCTTTGTGAGTAGCTTCTTTCCATTGGTATGTGTTTTCATGGTTCATATGTTTAAGGTATCAATACTTCATTCCTTTTCATGGTCTAGTAACATTCCTTTGTGTGAATATAACTAATTTATTTAACCATTCATAAATTGATTAATATTTTGGTTGTTGCCCATTTTGGTTATGGTGAATGATAATATTTTGACTATTTGCATACAAGCATTAATAGAATCATATGTTTTTATTTCTATTGGATCTCTACCTCCTAGGAGTACTGTTGCTGGGTCATTTGGCAACTCTGTGTTCATTTAACCCTGTAGATAACCAGCAGGCTGTCTGCCAAGAGCCAACGCCACTGCATATCCCCCCCATTAGCGCTTGAGGGTCCCGTTCTCCCCATTCTCACCTGCAGGTTGACTTATTATCTGTCATTTTGGCTCTAGCAGTCCTGGTAGTGTGAAGTGTCTCTCTTTGTGGTTTTGCTTGGATTTACCTGGTGACTAATGCTTTTAGTATATTTTCATATTCTTTTTGCCCATGAAATGAATTTTATGCTTTTACGACTTGGTGAAAGAATTTCAAAGTTTCTCAGAAATGTAATTTTAATTTAAGACTTGATTAAAAAAAGAAAAAAAGAAAAAAAAAGACAAATTTAGGTGCAGGGGTGCACACCTGCAGTCTCAACTATTGAGGAGGCTATGGTGGGGCATTGCTTGGGCCCAGGAGTTCCAGACTAGTCTGGCAACATGGGGATACCCCACCTCCATAATCAAAGATAACAGCAGCAAACTCAATCAACAACCATACTGAAAGGGCAAGAAAAGAGCAGAAAGATAGTCAGGGGTGGGAGACTCTGGTAGAATTAAAAAAAAAAAAAGATTTACAAATATGCTAGCAAGTAAGAAAGGTAAGACAGAGCTGTTCTCTTTTGGAAGGTGGGGAGTGTGTCCTTAGGAATTCACTTAGCTACAAATAAATCTGACAAACAGTGACATAAATAAGTAAGCTTTATTTTTCTTGTTAGAAAGATCATATAGGGAATTAGACAGTGGTTGACATTGATTTAGCTACTTGTTAGGGCCATTGACACTAATTTTTAAAAAGGTTTCCTGAGAATGAAACTTAAAATATTATTTTAAACCTAAGCCTGACAGTACTTGACTGCTACACTCCAGGTTTCATATTTAGTTTCAACGTGGGAGAAAGGTACAGAGTGAAGAACTGTCCTAGTTGGACCGACTTCATTTTCTTGTGAAAAGCAAAAGCTTTTCCAGAAAATTCCCTAGTAGAGACTTCTACTTATGTCTCCCAAGCCTCCACTGCTTCCCATGGCCACCTAGATTCTACAGAAAAGAAAAGCTGTATGTACATTTAATATCATACTTGGTACTAAGGCATAATATTGATGTATAAGCCATTAATGGAGTAATAGTTCTTTTTTAAGGCTTTTTGAGGCAAAATTGACATACAGTTAATGTATTACTGAAGCCCTAGGTCAGATGCATGACTCTGGGATCCCCATGGACCAGGCTCAGATACTTGCCCAATTGATCAAGGAGGAGACAAGTGGTCATGGACTCAGCAAGCAAGAATCCAGTGTGTCCATACCAGGTAGAAGATTTGCAGTCTAGTGAGGTTGATGGTAATCAGGTTACACAGAGAAGGAACAAATGTGCCAATCATAGAGCATGTGTGGCCAAGCAGTCTTGGTCAAAGTGTGCTCTGGTTAGCTATTACCTTACATTTGATTCTGCTAGACCTGGTGAAACCTGGGAAGATATATGCCTGCAAGACTTGGCTGTGCCTGAAACTTGAAAGTATCTGGAGAACAGAGATGGCTCCAAGGTAGAACAGATTAGAGGGACAAAATGAATTGTTTAGCACAATGATTGACTCCTCCTTCAGGTTTAGAGCAATTTTTGGAGACTTCTATGCCCAGCACCCATGGTGTGGAACAGAACATTATAAAAACTGCTGTTGGATAATCTTGATTTTGATGTCCATGAAAATATTAAAAATGCCTTAGTTACTCTTAACTTTGTTTCTTTCATGGGAGAATAGAGACTAGGTCAATTTAGGACTAACGTAAGTTGAATTTTCAGTTTCTAGATGAATTGTTAAATGGTTAACACATCTACTTGCAGAGTCAAGCAGAAACCTGACCCAAAGTTTAAGGTAGCAAAAGGAGACAGATGTAGTGTGCTGGCAGAGACACTGAGCTTTCTTCCTGTTTCTATTTACCCATAAGACATCTGCAGGCTCAAGAGAACAGTCAGCACTTTTAGCAACTGTGGGCTTTAGAGCTCTGTTACCAACGTGCATACCTAATGTGCATAATTTGATAAGTTTATATATATGCACTTAGGAAGCCATGGCCACCACCATGATAATAAACACATCCATCGCCTGTAAAATCTATGTACCCCTTTGTCCATCTCAGACAATACTTATCAGTTCTGCTGGATTTTATTTTTCTAGACTCCACAGAATTTTCTGTTGGTGACTATGTCAGCTACATGTTGAGATATCATTTTTTTCCTTCTTTTTTGCTGCCCACTATTTCTCTTTGCTTTTCTTTTCTTTTGAACTTGCTAGAGCCTTCACAACAAGGTTGGCTAGATGTGGCAGGCATGCACCTGTTTGCCTCGTTCTTGATCTTTGTAAATATTGCTAGAGATTTTCAGTTTTATTCATCTTCTTAACAAACTGAGTTTTCTTTGCATTTTGCTTACTGGTTTCTTTTTTTCTAAATTGATTTCAAATTTTCTTAAATTCCCTTTCTTTCCCTTACTTTGTGTTTTATTTGCTCTTCCTTTTCTCTTTCATACACACATTTCTACAACTTTATTTTGGCTTTATTCCCTTCTTTCTCTAAGCCATTCTTTCTACTACCATCTGGCTTCACTAAGGACAAATTTTACAATATTCTACTCTACATAATATTGGCCCAGGTTCTACCACAATATCTCATGCGTGGAGAGTGCGGTAGTCATTGATCACTAATACTTTATACCTATTCAAGAACCGTTTGGTCTCTTTGCCTTGCTTATAGCACTTCATGCCCAAGGTTCTCTTGGTTATTCGGTTACTAATCTTGCCATATTCTATTAACTGCAACTTTTTACCATTTCTTAATATGAAACGTTTGTTCTCTTCCTTCCGGGCAGGAATAATCTCCCCATTTTCTGGTCCCTGCCTTAGAAATACATGATGTAAGACCTCTTTTCAACTCATAAAACATCTGTAAGCAGTTAATATTTAAGAATAGAGTACATTTATTACCCAATTTTCTGTCTCCTCATGGCCACTATTGGGGCTTTATGCATCATTTGGTTTTGCACATGATAGGAAACCGATAAGAATTTCCTTGACTCTGATTTAAATGCTATAATCCCTAATTTTTAATCATCTACCTCATTTCTCTTTGAAAAGTTGTTATCAAAAGAGTACGTGCACAATTTTTTATATTTCAGTAAAAATATACCTCTTAAAAAGTTAAAAAAGCACACCACTTTGCAGTTATAATTTTATGACTCACCAGGAGGGAACCGCACTTCTAAAAGGAAGGCAGGAAACAGTTTATCCAAAGTTTTAAATTATTTAGTTTTCAGTTTTAAATATCGTCTCAGAAGATTTAATATGGCATCTATTTTTAATCTTTAAAATTTTTCCTTCTTTTCAGTCAGGATTAATTTTTATATAGTCCCAACACACTATGAGGAAACAGTTCACTATACCATGGATTTCTTTGAACATTTGCACCATTGCTTATATCAGCAGGAAGCGTCTTGGGATTCGGCAGCAATTTTTATGACTGTACATGTTTTCTACAAACTCATGCATTGTTTTTCTCCTTATTCTGAGGTACATTTTTTTTCAAGAGGAGGGTATAAAAGCCCTTTGCATCTTAAAAAAAAAAAAAAAAAACGAGCATCGCCTTCTGGCCTAACTCTATCATAGGGGAGCAAGTTTTCACGATGATTAAAAAAAAAAAAAAGGCATGAACAACTTGTGCAATTTGCCATGGTGTGAGTGCAAATATATATTAAAACAACAACAATAGCAACAGCAAAAAGTGCTATTGGATTTCTAGAAACTTACTGAAGAACAATCAGAGGTAAATCTTGTTGACTTTGACTTTGTTGAAGATTTTTTAAATATGAAACAAAAAGCAAAAATCTATAAATGAAAGAATACCAGTTTTGCTTTTCCGAGTGCATGGTAGCAAAATGAAAAATCAGAGCACAGACTGAGAGAAAGTATTTGCAAAGTGGATATAAACAAAGGACTTGTATTTAGGCTATAATAAGAACTTTTATAACTCAACAATGAGAAGAGAAGGAACCCATGAAATGGGGCCGGATTTGAACAGATATCTTACCAGAGCTCATAGACAAATGGTAAATGCACATATGAAACGATGCTCAACATGATTAGAGATTGGGGAAAATGTAGTAAATCAATAGGACATATGGTTATATACTCCCCTGTAAAGTCCAAAATGAAATAAAGAATCTGGAAACACCACATATTGATCATGAGGTGGAACAGCTGGGAGTTTCATGTATTGCTGGTGGAAATGTAAAGTGGTACCACTGCTTTGAAAACAGTTTCCCAGTTGGCTAAGAAGTTAAACAAAATCACATTGCCCAACCCTTGCACCCCTAGGTATTTATCCAAGATTAAAGATAGCATATTCCACAGAAAAGAACTGTGTAGATGAATATTCACTGCAGCTTTATGTGTAATTGCCACAATATGAAACAACAAAAGTGTCTAGCAACAGATGAGTAGATAAACAAACTATGATATATTCACATGAGAACTGCTTGGCGATAAACTAGTGAGGTGTACAGCAAAATGGATGAACCTCAAAATGATTATGTAGGCAAAAAAATGTGTATATACGGTTTAATTCTATTTATAAAATACCAGAAGATACATGCTGGCCTATAACAGCATATAATTCCCTCTGGTGTTTTTCTAGGTTGGGGAGGGGTGGTGATTAGAGAAGGAGTGGAAAGAAATTACATAGGGACACCAGGACCCTATTGGCTGTGCCGGACAGATGTATTCATCCTCCTCATTGTACAGACAGTTCCCTAGACATGAACATAATGTCAAAAATCATCAAGATCTACCATTGAAACATGTGCAATTTACAGTAGGTCGATTATAACTCAAAATTCTTTTAAAATAAGATAAATGAAGATGATAGAAATTATTACTTTGCTAAACATTTTACTTGAGAAACTTATGTCAAACTTAACCACCCGGTACATTTGCTGTTAAGGACTCTTACAAAACCTGTGATGTTTCTCTAGGTCTCCATCTGCCTTGCACTAAGCTGCAACAATTTAAAGGCATTTCGGTATTCTCAGAAACCAAGTATTATTTTTAACCAGAATTCAAATTTTCAAGACAATTTTTTAAAAAGTTTTTTGGCCTTTTGGCCTTCCTGGCATTGCTGATGCTACTGCCCAGGACAGAGGAAGGATATCTGGCATCGCTGTGGCAGTTCTGCTGTGGTCTTCTAAGAACTGGGCAACATCTCCTAACACTCATTGTGGTGAGCAGGGCTCACCTTGGGGTTTTCTAGTGTAGACCGGTACCTATGAGGGAATGCATCTTATTATACTATATTAAGTATTAATGGGCAAATGAAAATTGGAGACAGATCAGACACAAACTGCACACTGAATCTGATCACTTACACTCCACTATCAGCCTTCAGCATAATTTTTGAGGTTGTTTTTAGGCTTACATGAACAAGAACCCTCTCCATCTCCAACTATGTTTGGAATGATATAAGTACAAGAACATCTGTATATCTTTCCATTTTAAGAACAGGATCACACTTTCTAAAAATAAAAAAAAAATGCAAAACACATTGAAAAGCATCACATGAATAGAAGTGCTTGTGTTATATTATCTAGATAATATCAGAAACTTGTGATAGATCTATTCCATATCTAAAAATAAATCCATATTTGATTGTGCTGATTTAATGGGATTATGCCTCAAAGGTGCTTAGCACACCGTGTAGCCCATGGGATTATCAAAAAATAACTCACAAGTTTCTGATGGTTCCATTGCTTAAAAATATGTTTAGAAAGATTATCCTTGAAATTAGAATTGTCTTAGCAGTAGCTGGTTTTCTGACTTAACCACTGAATGGTTGTTATTTCCAGTGACATGGAGATGGTGGAATGTGCGTTAATCTTGAATTTTCTTACTTAATAGGCTGTTTGAAAATTCACTTTGATTTTTTTTTAACACATATCTCCCTTAGTGTCTGTCACAGAACACTGCCAAAACCTGTCAATCAGAGATATCTAGGTGTGCTTTAAATACACACACACATAATTCAAGGCAGCATGTTATAGGAGAGGAAATAGTAGGATAAAGAGATGTTAGTGTTTACACTGTCATCATGCTTTTGTTTACACCCAAACTGTTGTATCAGTAGCTCTGACCTTGGTGATTCTACATAGCTGAACTTGAGCCAGCAAACCTGCATTTGCATTTGTATTCTCACCAGGAAACTTTTGGAAATGTTATTTCTGTTTCTCTCTGTAAAAACCTAGCCTGTACATTTCCCTTGTGGTTAAGGACATAAATGTGTTAGTATTGTCAGAACCAGCTCTATCCTTCTACTGTTTTTATTTCAGACTCCTGAGTGAGCAGAAAATATCCTTCCTCTTAGAAGCAAATAATCACCCATGTTATTTCCTATAAAATAATAATATATAATTTTAGAATGTAGAGTCAAATACTTCTGTATCTCCAGGAAACTTCAGAGACCATGTGATCAAACATTTTCATGTTAGATATGGGGAAACTTAAGATTGGAGATGGGGATGGAACTTTTCAAATAGTTAACTAGCTTGGAAGCCATGTGTTCTGACTTTAAACCCCATCAGTTTGCATTGATTACACACTTCCATGGTGTGTGTGTGTGTGTGTGTGTATTTTTATTTTTACTTTTTTTTTTTTAATTAACAACTAAAGAGTTCATCAGCAAATCACTCACTTGATAAATAGGGAAACGAGGGCTTAGAGCATTTTAGTAGAACTCTACAGGGTAATTAATGGCAAAATTTGTCTTGGGACTCCGGATGCAGCGCTTTCTGCATCCCACGTTGCCCATGTGAACCTGCCCATAAAGGGAATTCCCTCTCGCTAATAGATGCTGGATGTCATTATTGCCCTTCTTCTTCTGGCCTCTGCCTTTAGTCTCTGTGATATAAGCCACCCCCGCACAACAGCGTAACACCTCCGTGATGACCCAGGTGTCACCTAATGATGATGGATTCCTTACCAAGGTGATTCATGGCTCTCTCCAGTGAGGCGAGGGAGCATCCCAGACACTGCTTTCGTTTACTTTCAAGCCACTTGTTTGTCTTTCTGTGCGTCTGGAAGAGTCAGCAGCGATCACTCCACTGATGTATGATCTGATTAGTGGTGCTGGGGCTGCCACTCTCCTCAGGAACCATAAATCCCAACTAGGCTGGCCCCATCCTCTGCAACGATGCCTGGGAACCTTCCAGGATAACCCTTGGCCATAAATTTGACTCATCATCAAGCTTTCAGCTACTGCAGAAGCAGTTTTGTACTATTACTTACGAGCTTTCTTTAAGAAAAATTACTTTCCAACTGCTGTAATTTTACAACATAGGCTTTGTGTGTAAGTGAAGATATTTAGGTGGAAATATTTGAGATTTATTAAGTTTTCTTTACCCTTCCACATAGCTCTCCTCCACTCTCCATCTGTAGGACCCTAGAGTTGGTAGAGGTGTTTCTAGCTAGGTATGAACTCTAGACGTGGGCAGACTTGAGGTTAAACTCAGTTCAGATGCTTACTAGCTGTGTGACTTTCAGCACTTACTTAAAGCTTTGTGAACCTGGTTTCTTAATGTATAAAGTGGGAATAGTAATAGCAGCTAAACTTATAGACACTTGGGAGAGTTAAATATAATTGTATGTGTGAGGAACCTGACAGAGTGCCTGATAGATACTAAATGATCAGTAGGTGAAGCCATGATGAAGGTGATGGTGACAATGATAATAGCTATGACATGTTGTGTGTGAATGTTGTCTCTGTAACTTTCATCAGAGTAAGAATGGTGTATTTTGCTTCATTTCCATCCTCCCCATAGCATTTGATATAAGTGCATATAATGGATAAAAGAACATGTACTTACTTAATAAACATGAATTGATACCCACAAAGTCTGAAGTGACATGCTCTTTGTACCTCAGATCATTAGAGTCTATTTGGGTAAATAAAATATACTCACCTTCTTCTCTTTCTTTCTTTCTTTCTTTCTTTCTTTCTTTCTTTCTTTCTTTCTTTCTTTCTTTCTCTTTCTTTCTTTCTTTCTTGTCTAGCAAACAGTTATTACTAGACTAGATGTTGTATAAGGTACTGAGAATAGAGACAAAAGGTAATGGTCTTGCCCTCGAGTTCACAGCTTAGGGTGGCCAGACAGATGTTAATGCATAGAGGCAGATATAAAAACACCTTAGGTTATGAGGGTCAAGAGAAGAATGGAGCCATTGGTAGGTAGAGAAACCATTTGGAAACAGAAGATTATTGATCTGGGGGTGCAATATTACTTCTAGGTCTAATCAGAGTGAATAATCATAGAGGCAATAGGATACATACATTCTTGTGCTCTTGCAAACAGATGAACATGAGGCTTCCTTTTCATAATTTGGATTCTGTATGGTCTCATAGTCTTGCATATTAGATGAGATCGGGCTCCAAAGTACATATATGAAGATATGAATTGGTGTGAACATACATTATATACAAACAGAGATATGAAAAATTGTGCTGTATTTGTGTAATAAGAATTGTAATACATTTGGCTATCATGTATTTAAAAAATAAAATCAATTAAAAAAATCTTGCAAATTAAAAGCCAGTTCTGATCTTCAACAACAACCACCACTCTCCAGAAGGAAAACATAATTAGATGTTGTTTTCCCTCTAAGCAGGTTCACAGGAATTTTGCTTTGTATGTTGCTTTCAAAAAAGAAAAGATCAAATGATGATTAGTCTTTCAAAATCAATAATCCTTCCACCTGAAATATCTATCTATCACAAATAACTCCATAAGTCTTCAAAGAACTTATTTCAAACATAACTCCTCAGAAGATCCAGGATGCAGAAAGAAGAGGGGTCTCACTGGGGATGGATCAGGGTACTTTTCTGTGTTTCAGTTTCACTGACTACAAATGGGGTCCTAATGCCAGACCAGCATGCCTGACGACATAGTGTGAGACAGTGGGCATACTTCAAAAAGTAAAGTGTATAAACAACTCTGTTTATTTCCATTATTGTTATTTTTGCTTGAAAATTTATTACAGTGGGAAGGTGTTGACTTCTGCCTTATCTTTGGCTTCTGGAGGATGAAATTTCCAGCAATATTTGCATTTATATAAAATTCTTTTATTGCATGTCCTAGTGGAGGCAATTTAGATTACGAGTAACAGGTACTTATTCTAACTCATTTCCTCCAAACAGAGGTCATTTATGGGGAAAAATGTGAGTTATATCATGAAATTTAAAAGCAGGAAGTGCAGGTACATCTAAAGGGACTGGGATGAGGATCTGTATCTTTCTGTGCCCAAAGGAGTTCTCCAAAATGATTTCTTCCAGCTTCTCGCTCCAATCAGCTCAGACCATATAGAGATACTAAATGCTCAGATCAGAGGATCTGAATGATGGAACTTGGATCATGTGTCAGTCCTGGTTCAGTGATAACCAGAGTGATGGGTTCATTTGACTAGAGGTATGTGTGTATGTGTGTGTGGGGGGGGGGGGCGGGGGTGTGTGACCTTACTTAAAAAGGGCTGGGCAGATCATTTAAATAGTATCCACCCTGAAAAGAACTCTCCATATACTAGAGTAGTTCCAAAGGATATTTCTGTCCTTAAAAATGAAGGAAATGCCTGAGCATTAAAGAACAGAGACAAGTTCAAGGTGGAGAGGAATTTATCAGGCAAGCTTCTGAGACTTGCAGTTGAGATTCCAGCTGCTCATTAGCCTGCAGTGAATGTTATCGGGGAGGGTGCCCAGGGTTAAATCCCTTAGTAGGAAGGCTCACTGACTTGGACATTCCTCTGAGAAGTGGCTGTCAAGTGGGCTCTGTCATTCAGAACCAGGTAGGGCATCCTGGCTCCACATCTGCCAGAAGCCCCTGGTAAAGCCTGTGGCAGAGAAACCACATACTTCTTTTCTCTACCACCTGAAATCTCCTGATGGACATCCCCAACAGGAAAATGGCTGGTGTCCCTTTTATTTCATTCAGACAGTGCTGCTCTGGGAAGGACACGAGGGCTGTGACCATGCATCTTACAGTTGACATTGGGGATATAAATGTCGGAAGAATGGAGTAATACAAATACCTCTTCCCTTCACACATGAACTGCTTCCTGAGGAGCTGTGCTGAAATCAAACTTGCATTATTCCAGCCATATTTTCTCCCTGCCTTGCAGAGTAATTTTTGAGACACCTCTGCATTTCTGATTAATCTACTATTAGTAATAGCTCTTCATGCTTTGCTGTCTCAGGTTTTCTGCTCCTTGGTCTTTTCTTTTGAGGGAAAAAATGATTTATGAACACACCTGCATTTTCAACTTGACTACCATGTGAGTCCATTTAACTGTTTCTGAGCAAGTTAAACTCGATAATGATACATCTCTCCCCTCATGAAGGTTCTTTGCCTCTTGCAACTTTACTTACCTTCTTCCATGTGCAGGCTCCTGGATCTAAGTGCCTGTGTTCCCTTAGTGCTTAGCTGTATGACCCAAGCTACTTGACCTCTCTGTGCTTTAGTTTTTATCTCTGCACATGGTGGATAATAATATCTGCAATTCATATAAGCAGTAAAAGAGAGCGCATATTTTAACCTCCTAGAACACTGCCTGGCATATCCAACTCAGATTAAATGCTTGCTAGTATTGTTATTGCCTCTTTATTTTAATGGCTTTATCATTTGCCAGACTTCCAAGCTAGACAGTTATTTCTGATTCCCTTCTCTTCATCAATTATTCATTATAACACTAGTAATAATAACGATAGCAATAATACCAGCCAACGTTTGTTGAACACTGACTATACGCTGAGCTTTAATTTGTACTAAGCCCTTTAAGCGATTAGCTTATTTAATTCTCTTAATAACACCATCTCTATTTTAAAGAGGAGAAATGTGAAGCTCCAAGGGATGAGGTCACGTGTGCAATATGACAAAGTTAGTGAATGGCAGAGCCACAGTTTACACTAAGTTTTGTCTGACGCCCTAACTCTGCTAACCTCTAAGAAATTCTGTAACCAAATTTAGTCCATTTACCTCTGAAATCTCTGCTCAGTCCCTCCTCTCCTTGGACAGGTCTCTTTTCTGAGGTGATTTCCAATGAGGTTTTCTGTCCTCATTTTCTCCTTACTTAAACCATTTTCCAACCTTCTCTCAAAGTTCTCCTTCTAAAACAGTGCATTCCAAACCCTCGGTGGCTCTCCATTTCTGAAATGTATTGGTTCTTTGCCACCAATCTTCCCAACCTCCACGTTGTCATCTAATCTTACCACACTGCCATTAATTCTAATGACCATGCCCTCCTTCTCTTCCAAAACTTTGTGCAGATTGTTGGATCTACCTTCTTTGGCCTTGTGTTTCCTTACCTGCTTAGCTTGCTGGTCCTCTCCAACCTTGTTCAAATGCCTCTCGTTTTCTTAACCACGCTAATCACAGAGCAATTTTCTTCCCCTTTACTCTCATAACACTACATTCGAACACTTGTATGCCATTTCAATAGTGTATTATTATTTGCTTCTTTCTTGTCTGTCTCTGCCTATGAGTTCTCAAACGGAATCAGCACATCCTAGTTATTTTATGTCCTTAGCCAAGTGTTTAACCCATATTAAGTCCTTATAATGTTGAATTTGGAAAGAAGCAAAGAAATGAACTCATCCACATGTTTAAGTTAGCTCCCACGATAGTTTTAAAATTTTTGTTTAAATAAAAATTCCTCCTTTCTCATTTAGAGTCTTTTATGTTTGAACTTTTGGTTATGGTTTTCTCAGAGTCATTCTCACTCTTCTATTCAAAGAGCTATTGTTTCTATAAAGAAGTTTGTGACTTTTCATGGAAGTTTTTTTTTTTTCCTCTCCAGAAAGGTAGAGTTCTTTGAATATTTTGGTGCATAGAAGATTCAAGAGGTGGTAATTAAAGTGATTAACAAGAGAATACTGGTGTTTAAGTAATCAGCCTACCAATTATTTATTAGAGGTCTGTACTTCCTAGATAGGAGAACCTTTAATTTAAGCACATTAAATCTTGAATCTTATTTTTGAATGATAAATCAAGTCACAGAGGCTTTCTGATTGGAGAATGGTTGGAGGAAGAGTTACTAGAAAGGTATCCAGGGACCTTCTTTCTTATAGATCTGGAAGCATTAAATAAATACATTACCTGTAATTCAGACTTTTTTTAAGTAAATCCTCACCACGGACAATTTTCAGGAGCAGTTTTATATGGATCTTGTGACCATCTCTTGACCAATTGGATCTCAAGGGACACCTGACCTGTTCCATCAGCTGTTAGAGCTGGGCATCTGAAAATAGGGGTCAGACATGCCTCCTCTCTTAGAAACATAAATGAAGAAATACTAAGACAAGAAGGCAGTCTGCAGAATGGGAGCCAATGCTGAAGCTTCATGGTCTATAGAAGCATCTTTTAAAGGACCAGCAGCATGGAAATCAATGGAATTCTTATTGAAATGCAGAATCTAAGGCTCCATCTCCAGATTTTTGACTCATGATGGACAAACATTTTAATTTTAAGGTTTAGCAATAATGGATTTACAGTGACCATGGCATGGTGAGCTATGGATAAGCTACAGTTACCAGAGAATAAGTAATATTAACATGTAGAAGCCCTGTATATGCAGAGAGATTGAATAAAATTGGTAGGTCTAGGTGTATGCACGTGTGTGTGTGTGTGTGTGTGTGTGTGTGTGTGTGTACAAGATACAAGAAAGCCATTATGGCCAAACTTACAGAGATAAGAAATTTATTAGGAGGATATAAAGCAGTCTATAGAATATGAAAGAAGGGAAGAGACTCAAGCTCAGAACAAGGAAAGGATCCAGAGAAGTAGCAGTGAGACAGTAAGAACTGAGATCTTCCTAGGGAAGCTTCACTGTTAGCATGGATGGACCCCAACTATGTTTTTCCATTTTTTGCATCAGAATTTTGATGCAAATTTTGCATCAGGAGTCATTTTATGGGGTGGTGATGATGGAAGAATGAGAGTCCTTTTGGCTAAAAGTAAAATATAACATTTGAGCTCTGCTGTAGAGAGCTGAGTGGTCCAGAGCACTAAATGGCCATCTTTGGTTAAGATGAGAAGGTTGAACTTATTAAGGCCCTTCCTTCTGCAGATGACCACAGTAATGACACTCACCTCATTGTTCCTGCCTTGCTGTTTATGAAGACTATAAATGCATCAAAGGATACTTCAAGTACCAGATAAAAATAATTTTAAAAGATTTTTGTTGTTGTTGTTGGTAATACTGTTTGCTAAACTTGCCTGCTGTTTGTTACTTTTTTCAATTTGTCCTGCAACAACATGACCTACTCCCTGCTCATGCTTGGGTGCTTTGGCTTGTGTTAACCATGTCTGGCAGACAGGTTGGACTGATGCCCCATAGAGTCCCACACTGGAGAAGCCCTAGGAATTCAAACACTCATTAGTCACCACAGTGTAAGACATGATTGATCCACTTTATGCAGGGCCTACCTGATTTTCTATTTAACAAAAGAAAAATTTTGAAACATGTTTTCCCTTGGTTTTGCTAATTGTGAAACTGTGGCAACAGAATTTGGACCTAGACATTCTTCCTGAGTTTCTCTTGGAGCTTTAGAAGTGATCTGTAAAGACATGAAATGAATACAACAGTTACTAATAGGGCATCATGTAAAATTGTGGATGTGTAACTGATGTGATTCTGCAATCTGCATTTGGAGTAAAAATTTGGAGTTCATAACCCACTTGAATCTAATGTATAAAATATGATATGTCAAGAGCTGTGTAATGTTGTGAACAACCAATAAAAAAAAAAGAAAAAGAACTTTAATACTCCTCCTGAGGATGCTATGTTTACTAGGGGATTAAAACATTATTAAGATGATTTTTTGAAATATGAGTCACTGTTGGTTTTGCATTGTATTTTGAATTTTTTTTTTTTGGAAGAATGAGATAGACATGTAATACGTCCTCTATTTACAGAAGAATTCTGAACTCCAGTGCCTATAAGGGCTAAACAGGACATGAAAGAATGAAATAATTGGTGCAACAGGGAATAGTAAGTTCTCTGGAATGAAAGACTATCCTGTGAAAAAGAATTTGGGAGGGCTGGTGATGTAGTTCAGTGGTAGAGCACTATCTTAGCATGACAAGGCCCTGGGACAGATCCTGAGTACTGCAGGGGTGCGGTAGCAATGTACAAGACTTAGCAGGTCATTGCCCGTTAGGAAAGCATGTATGATATTGTTCCATCATGCAATTTTCTAAAATGACCTAGAATTTGGAACTTCTGACTTTTGTGTAAATTCTTCTGATTTTAAACTGTTGACAATGAGTTCATTTAAAAACATACCTCTGCAGGTCAAATAATGCACATCTCTAGTCTGAATGTAACCAATTGTAAACCCTGCTATAAAGAAACACTCACAAATGGAATAGAAAGCAGAAAATCCAGTGTTCCTAGTGTTGAGATATATGATGTTTAAATGAAAACTCTTTATAATTATATGGATATTCAATATCGATGCAGTGGAATTATATAAATGACTTAATGGTTTGTTGTTGTTTTTGATTTTGATTTTTTGAGATCAGTTATTAGAGAAAGGCATAGGGAAAATGAATCAGATTTTGGAGTCCCAAAGACCTAACTTCCAGAAGAACATAAATTACCTCGATGAACAAGGGTAACTTATCAGACTTTATTAATTTTCTTTATTTGGGAAGTAGGAAAATATTTCAGACATCAGAGGTACAGATGAATATTAAATAAGAAGTATGGAACTCATATGCCATGTGAACTTCCTTGCCCTTGAATTAACTCCATTCCCAAAGCCTGGGTCAGCTCAAACCCACTTCCTTAGCTTCCCCAATGTGGGATCATCAAGCCTCACGTGTTGTTTCTTTATTCTGAGCCCCCATGGCCTTCTCTCCCTTAGGCCTGGATTAGACCCAGACGTATTACCTGCTACATCTGACGTTTTTTTAATTCCAATCACATTTAATATTCTGAGAATTGGTAAATTTGGTGTAGATTCTTAGAAATCCCAGGCTAGGGATGATATATATATATATTTCCTAGTTTCTCCATCTTTCTTATTTGCTGTCTCCTGTGCTTTCTAAAGTCTATGCTTCTGATGCTTGACAGAATTCTTAGACCCTCAACAGCCCCTTTGGAATTCTGATATTTAAAATATTTCTTCATCTGGGCCTTAATTGGCTTCCCAAGGTTCTTACCATAGTCTACAAAGTTCTACTCAGTCTCCTTTTCGCACCTTTCCACACATCTTTATGTTACTGATTACTGTGATCTCTGATGATTCCTTCTTGCCCAGAGACATGCTTACATTTTTGCTTGCCCCCCCACTACCATCCCTCACAGTGATCTCATCAGTTTCATGGTTTTAATGTTTCATGACAGGTACAGCATGTTGATGACATCCCTGCTTTGGCTTCCAGCTTGGACCAAACTCCTGAACTCCAGAACTCTATATCTACCTCCTTAGTCAACATTGGGTATCTTGTCTAGCAATGCACATATAAAATGCAAACTGAAAAAAAAAAAAAAACTTCTTGATCTTGCCTGCAGATCTCTTCCATGTCTTCCAGCATATCATGAAGAAGAGACGTTAAATGGTGTTGGAAGCTGTTAATATGTCAGGTTGTATAATGGCTAAGAATCATCCTTTGGATTTAGCAATGTAGTAGGCATTCATCATAAAGGGAAGAATTGGAAGCCTGATTGGATTTAAGAGAAAAATGGGAGAAGAATAATTGGAGAGACCCATAGAGACAACTTTTAGTGGAGCTCTGCATTCTAGGGAAGTGGTAGCTGGAAATGCATTTTTTTTTTTAAGATTGATGGATATAGCAGTGTGCTTATAGACTGATGGAACGGACCCAAATATAAGCAAGAAATTTGAGTGAGAATTGTTGAAGTTGTGAGTAGATGAGAGGAGAGTGAATCAAGTACATAAGTGGATAGGTAAAAGAAGAATTAGATACCGAGATAGAAGTAAAACCTGTTGATCTACAAAAGGAAAATGCAGATTAGGTATAAAGAGAGAGTTAAATGTGAAAAATGAAGTTTCTCTTTGTGGAAACTCTCTTCTGAATGCTTCGTCGTTTTCAGGGAAGTAGGAGGCAAGGTCTGTCAGCTAAGAGGAAGAATGGGAAAGAGGTGTTGGTTGTTTGGAGAGAGAGAGGGGTATTGTGAAGTTGTTAAATAGTCATCTAGGAGGTTGGAGAATAGACAAGCAGAGGAATTTAGAATGGTTGCTTGTAGCATTGAAGGCTCCTCAAGTTCTCATAAGGATTCAGAAAGACTAACGATTTTGCTTTTTTCTACAGTTCCCATCCAGCTGCAGAGGATGTGCCATAGAACAAGGAGTCATATTTCATTGGGGTCTGTATATATAAGTGTGAAAATGGCGGGGGGAAGTTGAAGTTATGTGCAATTAAGTGATCATAATAATTGAAAGCAGAATGAAAGTTACCAAGGAGAGGAAAAAAATAGGTGTTGGTGAGGGATATGATAAAGGTGGCAGGGAATATGGAGAGGAGAATTTAGAGATTTCCAGAGAACTGCTGGGGTTGGGGAGAGGTGTGAGAGGGGTGTTAAGAGAGTAGATGTTGTGCTTCAGTGCTATAGTTGAGTAGTTATAAATGATACCCTGTAGACTGAAATGCCCAACTAGCCCCTTACAGAATATGTTATCTCAAATCTGTTCTAGAATATACCTATGACAGTGAACCACTGAGTAGGGTGAAAGTTAAGGTTAGTCAGGAAGAGACTTTCCAACAAATGATCCAGATGTTAGGGGAGTTATTTATGCACGTAAATATGTCAATATTGAAATAGTCAAAATTGAGGTAGCAGTAGTATAAATGGTAGTAAGCCTGAAGAAAAATGTCACAGAGACACAGATTCTTTTGAAGCTGGGAATTAATGGGTGAGAAAACAGCAGTGGTATTGAATCACAACCTAAGACGGAAAAGCTGGAATTGAAGGGGAAAAGGTCTGGAATGGACAATATGATGGATGGGAGATTTTACTCCATCTCCTGGTCCTGTTGTTATAGAAAACCTAGAAGAAAAATGTAGCTTCCATCTGAGCAGCTGCAGGAGAAACTACGTCTTCAGGGCAAAGCCTGATTTCCCTTGGAGTAAGAAAATAAAAGGAATGTTGAGAGAAGAAGTTGAAGGTTCTGAGCATGTAGAAGTATGAATTTCAGAGATCCTAGTGGGAGGGTTTCACCAATTGGAGGGAAGTAGGGAATGGAGATAAAGTAGTATTATTGTGATTTGAGCATTAGCAATCAATCTGAGGGCTAAGAAGAGAATGTGCACAGTATCTCCCTTTTACCCCTCTAGGTGCATGTTCTATGAGAAAACAGACCTTGCACTGACCTTGGCAAGTCAGGACACATGGTCATCCTACTTAGGATTAGAATGTGAGAGGTGAGGAGACCTGGAATTTTGAGAATTCTTTTGATGGCGAATATAAACAGAGATATGAGACATAATGGGATTAGTGCTGTTGGACTTGAGTTAAAGGGGTGTAGATGAAAGTATGAGCATTCTGGCCAAGAGGAACAATGGTCAGCCCCCACCTCTCCCCTTTTTAACACTAAAGGTGGAGGAAAGGAGGCCTGGGAGATTAAGCCACTTTGTGAACAAAGGCCTTCTTTCTTAATTCTCATTGATGCCATGAAGATCCTGGGGAGGTGGGATCTCAGTGATGGGTCACCAAATGCTAGTAAGACAGTTGGAGTCAACTTATCGAAGCCCAAGGATTCCCTCTTGACTCTGCCCCTGGAGGGCTGAAAACAGGGACTACAATGGCTTTTGATGCTTCACAGGAAAATCATTAGTCAGTCTTCCGCCCCCTACAAAAGAAGATGCAAAACAACATGTTCAGGACAGTGTTTATTTTTCCCCCAAGTATTATTGACACTCTAGATTCAGTTCTTGAGTAGGCAGGACTTTGGTGAAAGTTTTGAAATCTGATTAATGAAGTTCTGCCCTAATTGGGATCTGTGTCCCCTAATACATTTAAAGCTTGGTTCATAGGAAAAATTTCTCTTTTGTTCTTAAATGTGAATGCTGAGTGATTAAACTAAGTTCTGGGGGGATAACTGGAGGAAAAAGATAGTAGATGAAACTTCTCTTTAATGGGTTTATAGTTTGAATTTAAAATATTTGAGCTTGGTGATCCCCAGTCAGGGGTTCATGAAATAACAATAAGGCAGGCTCAGCAATCTGCTGTCATCTATCAGTCTTCACAAATGTCCTGGTGGTAAGTGAAACCTTGCATTTAAATAAATGCATTTGGACCTAATTTTTGCCTTTCACGCTGTGAAAGAACTGTCAAATTTGAAGTGTAATGACTGTATGATTTCTTGTAATGGCACCAAAAAACCCTGAAAAACAGATTTGAATGTCATCTAAGTAAATTCTCTGTGGGATGCAGGCCCATTTAGAGATTACTTTTCTTTTTGGCTTTTATTCAACAAAGCAGGAGCACATCACAAAGAAGTGGGAATTAAGAGGAAATCTCAGGGAGGAAGAGGCAGAGCGAAGCCTCATGGAGCCCAGAAAATGAAAAATGTTGACATTGTTTTAGTTAAACTTCTTCATTGCCATGAGAGCATTGAGCTGCCCCTGAGACGAACAGCCTTTGACATGAGCAAGGTCTCTTGAACTTGCCTGGTATGAAAGCCATATATCCTGTACTTTCTCCCAGGGCAAGTGGCTTTCCAATATTTTACTCCAATTTTCACTATTAAATATTAATGCATTCTATAACTTCTAATTCTTTAACCTCCTCAGCAGATCCTCAATCCATTATTACATCTCTCTTGACTTTGAATGTGGGTAATATACTTGGTTATGAAATAGAAGAGAATGTACTAGAATGGAAAGGTTCAGGCTTGGAATTCTAAGGTCTGTCTCCAATTGGGAATATTAACCTGAACATTGTAGATGTCTGGACTTAAACATGAAACTTCCTTTTAAAATGAAATGGAATAAATTAGACATTTTCAGACTGTGCCTTTTGACTCCCAGGGTTCTGCAGAAATATCTTCAGGATCACTGTGGGATTTGCCAGCCAAAGAGGCAGGATATTTTCCCATGCCTATCTTATAAATTCATGTTTGGAAAATGATAACAGCTGTATGAAAGTTTGAAACTAAGTGTCTTTGACAATCTCTAAGAACTTCTTCTAGGGTCAAAATCGTGATATGTGTGACTCTTTGTTTCATCATAAAAACAATTTTCAGCAAAATCTCATATTGCTATTCAGGTATGTATTAAAGCAAAATGCTGATAATGATGTTTGGTATATTTCCCAGGAGAGGAGAAATTGACAATGAGTTTCTCTTTCTACACTGTAAATGCCATGTGAGAAAGGATCATGTCTATCTAGTGCCAAATCACCATCATTGAGTATAAGACATAATGCATAGCAGATGCTCAATACATTCTGAATGGATGAACAAACAGGGAAATGAATGAGTACATGAACCCCATCCTGATAGTTTTGGTTTGGACTCTTAAATTCAACTGTGAAAGCTTTTCCTTTGATAACTTCACATCAACTTTTTTTCTTTCTGCTTTTTTTCTGAGTTGGTACCATCTAAGAAATGTGTTCCTGGGATACTTTTGAGTAGTTGCCTTGTGAGTAAATTATCCTTATGATACCATGTGAATATTAGAGGACCTGGGAAAGAAGGCAAGCTGCACATATTTTTCTTTCTTTTTTTTTTTAAGAGAGAGAGATTGTGTGTGTGTGTGTGTGTGTGTGTGTGTGTGTGTGTGTGCGTGCGAGAGAGGGGGGATTTTTTAATATTTATTTTTTAGTTTTGGGTGGACACAACATCTTTATTTTATTTGGTGCTGAGGATCGAACCCAGCGCCCCGCTCATGCCAGGCAAGCGCGTTACCACTCAAACCACATCCCCAGCCCCTGCATAAATTTTTCTTTAATAGTATGTATGAAAAAAATTGAATGGTGTGGTAATAGTGATAAGACGAGCACCCCAGTGCTTATCCTATGTCTATGAACTTGTAGATCAATTAAATCATTTATTGATCCAACAGACTTTTATTTTCTACTTTGTACTGGATGCTATACTTAGAGAACAGAGAGTTCACAGTCTTTTAAATGAGGTATATATTTGAAAAGATAGCTATACCAACCTAGAATGAATAAATGTCATAAGAAAGAGTATAAATTTTTGGAGGGCCACAGTACTGAATAATTTCTATTTCATGTTTTAGAAACAGTTAAGCAGTGATGCTTAAACAAGTCAGACCTTTTTTGTTTGGCGATTCTACGTTCCAACAGTTTTCAAACTGATATCAAGAATGTGTTCTTCATGTACTTCCTGTCTGCCGTCTTGACTTCCTGTGGGCCATCTTCACCATTTTAGCAGTTTCCCCTCAGATTTTCAGCATGCCTTCTGGAGCTCTGGGATCAGAGGTTCATAAGATTGCTTTGGAAAACAACAAGTGGTCAGGATGGTGAACGAAGGAATTTATTTGAATTCACACCTTTGATTGGAAAGGAAAATGACACCAAAATATAACTAAGCAGATCTCTTTCAAGTCTCATTGAATAGAAGTGGATCAAAAGGCTCTATCAAGCTTCAGAGGGGATGGGAAATTGTTCAGAATTCATCATTTTCAGATGTGGTTCTCAAAGGTATCCAATAGAAGATACAATGAAAAAGTAGAAACCTTTTAGAATTGTAAAATATGTAATGAAATTAAGAACTCAGTAGGTGGGCTCAACAGTAGAATGAAGAGGTCAGAGGTCAAGTGAATTTGAAGATTGCACAACAGAAATTACCAAATACTTCAGAAGCTTATAAATGAGGAAGGTAAACAGATGTACAATAGAGAAAAACATTTTATATTTCAGTA
Organism: Spermophilus citellus; assembly: GCF_964194105.1. Taxonomy (NCBI): domain Eukaryota; kingdom Metazoa; phylum Chordata; class Mammalia; order Rodentia; family Sciuridae; genus Spermophilus; species Spermophilus citellus. The sequence goes on along the minus strand of NC_138182.1, from coordinate 137,127,250 downwards.
AAATTAGTAAAATCTGGACACCAATAGACTAATAATTTATGAACATATTGTGTAAGACCTAGAACAATACTTAAAAAAACTAGACAAATGGGTGCATTTAAAAACATTAAAGATGAATCAAAATGGAATGGTAGAGAATAGTAAAGTAACTTTCAGGAAGGCAAGAAAAGCAAAACGGTGACATAAAAAGTTTAAAACACAAAGCAAAATGAAAGTCAGACTTGAGCCCTACCTGAGGATGATGAGAAATACTGTGACTTTTAGTTTCTTCTCAGCAAAAGAAACAATCTGTGAGGTGAATAGAGAGCCTACGTCTTGGGAGCAAATTTTATCCCTCACACATCAGATACAGCACTAATCTCTAGGGTATATAAAGAATTCAAAAGCTAAGCACCAAAAAAAACCAAATAAATCAATAAATGGGCCAAGGATCTGAAGAGACAATTCTCAGATGATGATGTACAATCAGTCAACAAATACATGAAAAAATGTTCATCATCACTATCAATTAAAGAAATGCAAATCAAAACCACTCTAATATTTCATCTCACTCCAGTCATAATGGCAGCTATTATGCATACAAACAACAAGTGTTGTCGAGGATGTGGGGAAAAAGATACACTCATACACTGCTGTGGGACTGCAAATTGGTGCAGCCAATATGGAAAGCAGTATGGAGAGTTCTTGCAAAATTGGGAATGGAACCACCATTTGACCCAACTATCCCTCTCCTCAGTCTATACCCAAAGAACTTAAAAACAGCATACTACAGGGACACAGCCACATCAACATTTATAGCAGCACAATTCATATTAGCTAAACTGTGGAACCAACCTAGATGTCCTTCAATAGATGAATGGATAAAAAAAATGTGGCATGTATCCACAATGGAATATTATTCAGCAATAAAAGAGAATAAAATCATGGCATTTGCAGGTAAATGATGGAGTTGGAGAAGATAATGCTAAGTGAAGTTAGCAAATCCCCAAAAACCAAATGCCGAATGTTTTGTTTGATTTAAGGAGGCTGATTCATAGTGGGATAGGGAGTGGGAGCATGGGAGGAATAGATGAACTCTTGATAGGATAGAGGAGTTGGAGGGAAGGGAAGTGAGGGGGCATGGGGTTATTAATGATGGTGAAATGTAATGATCATTATTATCCAAAGTACAGGGATAAAGAAACTAATTGGTGTGAATATACTTTGTATATAACCAGAGATTTGAAAAATTGTGCTCTATATGTGTAATAAGAATTGTAATGCATTCCTCTATCATATATAAAAAAGAAAGAAAAAGAAATACTGTGACTTTTAGTGGGTGGTCCTGCTTGGTGACTATGCTGGTGAGTACACAATTGTCTCCTATGAAAATATGACATATGTATGCCCACGATGCCAGTGCCGATTTCCTCGTTTTGATATTGTACTGTGTAGTTTCATCAAGTGTAACCACAGGGGAACCCAGTCAGAAGGTGCACAAGACCTCTTTGTACTAACTTTTATTTATAACTTCCTGTGACTCTATAATTCTTTCAAAATAAAAAATCAGTGGCAAATAAAAATAAATAAAGGCACTGTAGATTTCTATGCCATGCCATGGGCTTTTTAGGCCATTCTGATGATAACTTCAGGTGAAACCTCTGGTTGGTACCCAAAAGTCATTAACAAAAAGTATGTGAAAGGAAATAGACCATTACAGCCACCCCCTTAGAAATTGTTTTAATTAGATAAAAATAATAGCATTCAATGAAACAGGAATGCATGTAAATACTATCTGTGCAACAGGTGATTTTATTTAAACCAATCAATACATCTTAGCACTAATCCCGGGGCTTTGAGTACATTAACTAACATGAAAGAGCATTGTTTCAAAAATCCTCTATTTTTAGAAATGCTATTAGCAGAAGCATCAGCTCTAACCTTTTTCTTGTTCTATGTCATGCACATTAATTAACACTTCTACTCTGAAAGAATGTGTTTCTTCCCATGTGATAGGAGTGATATTTTAGGAGCATGCTTTAGATTGGAAACCTCAGGAACAGTAAATCTGGATAATTTAAAAATGTACTTTGCTGCACATAATTTCCTGTTTAGACTTTTTTCCAGATCACAATTAGTTAGAACTTATGATATGTTTTATGTAGGGCAATGAGTTTGAAACTTACTTTGGTAATTGATTTGTTGACTATTAAAATGGCTTGCAAAGATTCTAAGAGATTGCAGATACTAAAGGGAATGAAGATTTAAACACCTGGAAAATTCCCATTTGTAGACAATTCACATGGAATTTAGAAAAAAAAAACTTCTACTTAATTATTAAACAAGGATTAAAAAAAGACTAACAAGGAAGCACTAGGAATGGGAAATTTCATCCATGAAATGATGAAATTATGCCTTGGCATAAAATTTATGATCACTCTTTTACTAGTTTAGGTTGTCTTTTCTTAACTTTTTAAAAAATGGTATCTGTTTCTTTGACTATGCACACATAATCTACTAAAAGCAAATTTGCACTGTTCAATCAGGGTGTTTACCTGTATTAGAAATTTTCATTTGGTGTTTGCATTCCAGAATAATTATACTGCTATAAGCCTTCCTCCGTCTTTGAAAACTAGTAATCAAACTTTTCTAGAAGTTTTGTAATTGGAGACTGTCCACATCTCCCTTTTTATACAATCTTAATAAGGGCATTATAAAATAGAGGACAGAAAAATCTTACAAACAACACAGATTAAAAATAATAGCAGCAACAGGATAACTTTGGCTCCCAGCAAACCTCACACACAATTTTTATCAAGGAGCCTTTTAGTGTCTGTTGGGAACTCTTTTAGGAAGAATTTTAATTCAAAATTCTGAAGTGAAGCCAAGCATGGTGGCATATGCCTGTAATCCCAGTGGTTTGGGAGGCTGAGGCAAGAGGATGGCGAGTTCAAAGCAAGCCTCAGGAAAAATGAGGTGCTAAGCAACTCAGTGAGACCCTGTCTCTAAATAAAATACAAAATAGGGCTGGGATGTGGCTCACTGGTTGAGTCCCCCTGAGTTCAATATTCTGTACCAAAAGAAAAAAAAAATTAGAGCTGATATTTTTTAATACATTATTTTATAGAAATACATATCCTTGAAGATATGAATAGTAAATAAATTATGTTTTAAGTATTTAGTAAAGGATTTAAAGATGTATTTTTCTTAATCTTATTGAAGTACAATTGGTAATTTAAAAAAAAACTGAACAGAGTTAATGAAAATAATTTGACAGGTTTTGGCATAGGTATTCACTTGTCTTGCCATTACCACAATTAAGTTAAATAAACATATCTATCATTAAGAAAATATTTGACTCTGTCTCAAAATTTAAAAAAAAAAGGGCTAGTCATATGTCTCAGTGGTTAAGCTTCAATCCCTAGTTACTAATTAACTAATTATTAATTTAATCTTTAAAGAACAATTGCATTAAATTATTTCAATATTTCATTAAATTATTTTATCATCATTCTAACTAGATTAGATGTTTGTAACTTTGATAGTTAATACATTTTTTAAAATTTATTTTAAAAAAGAAAATGTTTGACATTTCTCTTTATCACAAAATGCTGGACTTTGGGGATATATTCCATGTTTTAATAGCTGATATAAAATACAAAAGAAACACCCAAATTGAGTTAGTTCTAAATAGGCAGCTGGATGTGCCAATCAGAAAGTGGAAATATAAATTAATTACTGGGATTTCTGGGGCCAATGAAATGGAGATTCTGGAAAATAAAGCTTAAACTCTGAGGACTCTAAGGAGATTAGGACCTGGCCCCCTGGAAGGAGAATGGAGAGAAAATAAAACAAGGATTAAAAAATAAAAGACTAACAAGAAAACGCTCCAGGAACCTCAGTGCTTTGCCTGAATCTGTGCATAGGAAGCTGTAGGTTTGGATCCAGAACCAGCACTTCAGATTTTCTAAAGAATGTTAACTAAGTTCGGGGCTGATTTTATAAAGGCACAAGGTAAAGGAATAAAATCACATTTACTTTTTAAAATTGGCCTGACTGCACATATCGGAAAGCTTCAAGTGTCTCTCATTTGGCATCCAGCCATGAAGATGAACCATTTAAAATATCTGAAAATCAACCTTTGAATTTGTATTGCACTTTTATTCTTAAATGGCTTCCATGTCTGCTTTAACATTTAACCTTCTTACTTAATAACTTGATTACCTACCTGGAAGTTGATGGTCTCTTTCTGCTTTATAGATTGAGAGCAGAAATGACAGAAGGTAATGGCTTAGTGAGACTTTACCCAAAATACAGGTTTCCCACTTATAACTATATAGATTCCCTGAAATCTTTCCTGCCTCTCTATTAGTTCATGGGATAGTATAGAAAATTTAAATATTTCAATACTAAACATTTAATGAACTTGAAATTGTGGACTTTCACAGTGTGTTCCCAATCAAGGTCGAATGTCTAATTGGTGATTTAATGGGTGGAAGTGTGTACCTTTTTAAGAAAGTCACTTTTTCATTCTGAAGCTTAGTTTTCCAAGTTTTTTGCATTTGTGGGAATGGAACAGTAATGATGCATGTCTTAGAAGTATGAAGATTGAATAAGATAATGTTTTTAATAAGGTTGTCATATTTTTATTAATTCACCTAATTTATTGGTCATCTACTATATGCCAATTGTGCACATAGGGAGGGTTCATATAATTGTGAGTGCTGTTAATAATGTTCTTTCTTTAACCTCAAAACACATTTAACCATTCTTTGAAGGAGACCATTTTTTAGCTGGAAGCACCTATGGTTACCATGTACTCCAATATTCCTATTTTATAGTAGAGAAAGCATAACATGGTTAATCAGGTGCTCAGGGTCATGTGGTAAATGACAGAAAAGTGTTAACATTAAAATATGGTCTCATAGACAGCCAAACCAGTGCAGGAGCTCTCTTAGCCTCTTAGTTGTTCTCTGACCTGAGCTGTGGACTTTATTCTTGGAACTCAATGCCCTTATCTGGAATTTGGAAATAACTATTCCTGGTAGAGCTATAATCAAGATTAAATTTGATAATTTAGCAAAGTGCTTGGCTTACAGTAGATGGTCAATAAACATTATTATTTTGTTATTCTTTTGTTTTCTCAAAATTAAGCATTTTGCAGCTGTTCATTCAGAAGCAAATGTAGCAGTTGAATTCTGCAGATAGGTGTCCAAATCTGTTTTGTCTTTTTCCCCAGATAAAGGAAGCTCCACTTAGTGTTATTCTATCTGCTGGTATCTTCTAAATGGAAGTTACGTACAGTCAATTTTCTTTCTCCTATGCTCTGTGTCTGCACTTTATGTCTTAGACTATAATTATGGATATAGTTAAAAGCATTACTGGAACAGGAAAACACAGATCAGAATTTTTCTCAGAATTTTTCTCATCTGATTTTGTTCATTATGTTCATGATTGCGTGTGTTCTGTTGAAAGAAACAGAGGTGGTATTTTGGTGAAGATGCCAACTAGCAAATGGATGTTTCTGTTTCTCATGGGTTGTTCTGGGTTCCCTCCCTTTTTTTCCCTCTGTCTCTCTACAAACATGTAAAGATTCTGTTTTCTTGTCACTATTCCCTAAATGATAAGACAGCTGTTTACAGAGCGTTGACATTGTGTTAGATATTGTAAATAATCTAGAAATGAGTTGAAATATGCAGGAAGATGTATATATGGTGTAGGAAAACCCTATACCATTTTCATCTGTAACCTGAATGGCGTTTAGTCATTCAGCAGAGAGCCTATTCTGTGCCTGGCTAGATGTCATATATTGGAGATACTGTGAACAGAATACATCTTCTGTTTCTTGAAGTGTCCTAAGGAGAATAATATGTTATAAGGGAAAAATTTCCTCATTATACATCATTGTGCCAACAAAATATACTGATCATTATCTTTATTATTCCCTTTATAAGATTCAAGGTTTAGAAAAAAGACAACAAAAAACTTTGTCCCAAGGCATTAAAGATGAAACTCTTCACACGTGGCCACCTAGAACCTTTATACAAGAAAAGATAGATTCAATAAGATGCTATTAATACCCACAAAAGTTGGATATAATTTAAAATATGTATATGACAAGAGTATTGTAAAGGATGTGGAGATAATGGAAGCCTTTTGTACTTCTGGTAAAAATGTTAAATGAGGCAGTCATTTTAGAAATTTTGATGTTTCCTCAATGTCTTAAACCTAGAGTAGCTGTAAGGCCCAGACATTTCTTTCCTAGGTATATACTCATGAAAATTGAAAGAGTATCATCAGACAAAAACTTATTTGTACCTGAATGTCCATAGCAACATTACTCATAATAGTCCCAAATTGGAAATAATCCTGATATCCACCAGCTGATGAATAGATAAACAAAATGTGATATATTGACATAATGTAATATCATTTGGTTATAAAAACACATGAAGTATTGATACATGCTACAACTTGGAAGGAGTTTGAAAACATGTTGAATGAAAAAAAAAACTAACTAGATGAAAGTCCACATACCATTCTATTTAATTTATATGAAATACCCAGAATAGGCAAACTTACTGAGATAGGAAGCAGACTGGTGGTAGCCGGGGGGTAAGAGGGGAATGGGCAGTGGCTGCTAATGGATACACGGATTTGGGCAAGTGATGGCAATGTTCTGCAATTTGATAGTGGTGATGGTTGTACCACTTTGTGAATATACTGAAAGCCACTGAATTGTACACTTAATTTTGTGAAATGAAAATTATACATCAATAAAAGTTTTTTCTAAAGAAAAAAAAAGGATAGATGCTGCCTCTGCCCTCCATCCATCTTCCCAGGGACTTTGAAATGAGAGCAACTATCCTTAGAGAAATAAGTTTTGAAATTAACTCTGTATCAATCAGATTCAACCAGAGAAACTGAAACCAGAGATGAACTATGTAAGATTTGTGTAGAGATTTGTGCACAGTATGACACAGTAGACCAAACAGGGAGGCTGTTGCTTTGGTGTCTTATTCTGGAGTCTGGGATCACCTGAGTAGGTATCAGGAGGAAATGTGAATGTGGAGTGGAGGAAGCGAGAACAAACTGGAACCAATGAGAGGTTGGGCCAGAATCCACAAGGATAGGTGGCCCATGTGGGTCTTTTGTTATCTCCCTGGTTCTAAGCCTCCTCTAAGATGTTAGGGTGATCCACTGGAAAAGCTGGTACCCTTCAACTAAGCACACCTGAGCCACATCAGTGCCTTCAGCCTCTCACCTACCTTCCCAGCAGGTAAAGGAGATGGGAACCGTTTTACTTTTGTCTTCCAGCTCTCAGGCTGCTGCAGCTGCTGCAGAATTCTAGGAGGCATGGGTCCATTTCAGCTAACTTGGAACATTACCAATATGACATAAACACTAAATGAATTAAAGAAAACAGATGCACAAATCACGTTAGAGGACAAGATCCCTAGCTGGAATAAAATCATCTTATCTAGCACAGGGTATAAGCTCAGTAATTATTATCAGGTAGCATTAGCTTTTTGGAGACATGTATTGACTGACAGTGTCAGGCATAGGGATATTGGACAATTAAGGAAGTTTAGGAAGAAGAGAGACTTAGAGGGAACTTTGTTGTGTCCCAACCTGCTCACCTGACAGGTATTGGTTATTCTTTACCTTTCTCTGTGAACCATGCAGCTGGCTCCCCCATCCCCCAATACTGATGGAGTCTGACTTCTTGTTTTACTCCTATTGTCCCCAGAAGCCCATGCAGACATTTGATTCATTTGTTCCACCATCCCCCTGTGTAGGTATAATATCTGATGCATAGAGGTATTCATGAATACATGCTCAAATGATGACTGATAAGAAGTATATAAAGCCTATTTCACTTAACAGCAATGTTTCAGTCAGACTTTTTCACTGTTGTGACAAGGAAAGATCAGACAAGAAGAATTTTAGAGGCATTTATTTGGAGGTTCACAGTTTCAGAGACCTCAGTTCATAGAGAGCCAGCTCCATTCCTTGGGGCTCCAGGTGAGACAGAATATCATGGCAGAAGAGTGTGGCAGAGGGAAGAAGCTCACATGATGATCAGAAAGCAGAGAGAGAGAGAGAGAGAGAGAGAGAGAGAGAGAGAGAGAGAGATTCCACTTACCAGATACAGATATATATATATTCCAAAGACACATCCCCAATGGCCATCTCCTCCAGCCAAAACATGCCTGCCTTCAGTTATCATTCAGTTAATCCCTACCAAGGGATTAATTCACTGATTGGGTTAAGGCTCTCGTAACCCCATTATTTCAGCTCTAAGCCTTCTTGCATTGTCTCACACATAACCTTTTAGGTGGCACCTCACATCCAAACCATAACAATCAACATCTTTGTGGAATAAACTTCTGATTGCCATTTTACAGATGGAGATATTGAGGATTTGAGAGTTTGAGAGTTTGCTTGACTATCTAAAAATCAGACATCCTGTGGCAGTGATATTATGAACTTATTTCCCCATAATTCTATAGAACACACTGGTTGGGATACACTTTTCAAATTCCTGGTCCACACTGCAGTTATTTTCCTCACTGGCTTAAACATCAGTTTCTTGTGAGCTTTATCTCTATAATTCAGCATCCACAAATGCATACAGACCCAGGCACTAGGCGGAATATTTCTGAACTCTTTTGGACTGAGGGCCAGACCCTGGATTGTCATATTTACTGAATGGACTGCCTTCAGGGTTTGTCTGCTTTATCAGGTGGCAGCCCTTGGTCAACAGTTTCAAAGGCACAATCTAGCTTGAATCATAGAAGATGCTCAAAAATATTTGTGGAATGAGAGAGAGAATGGATGGATAGTCTATTTTCTAAATGTGTTCTAACTATTAGGACGTAATGCCCTGCTGACAAATCATTAGTGGCTCCTTAGTTTCTGGAGGACACAGGAAGCATGATTTAATTTCTTAAATTATTGATTTGCCTGAGGCTAATCATATGGTGACTGTTAGGCTCTGAGAGGGTGGAGGATCATCTGTCTGTAATTGCAATTCTCCTACAGGTGCTACCAACAGGCCCCCTGCTGAACTCTTTGAAGGAACAAAGTGTATGTTCCTTCTCTGTAAGAAGTCTAGTTTCAGCCAGTGCCCATAATACTCACAGCTATTTTATACCAGTAAGTCTTTTATAAAAAGTTAGTTTGCTTGGTAAACATTCAGAAGATAGAAAATGTGCATTTTTCAAGGGGATCTCCTTTAATGCTTTGTGATAAGTGGGGACCTGATGAATCAGTGCTGTAAGCATCTCTATAAATAACCATCATTTTCTCCTTTATTCACTCACTATTCCACAGTGCTTTTGTGGACTTTATCTGGTGGTTGAATAACTGTCTGTGTGCTCCTAGAGTGCCACTTCTAGGATGGGATGAATTAAAAAATATATTATTATAAGAACCAAAGCAGAGATTTTGGAGTATTTTAGACTAGAATGAATAAATAATAGGAATTGATTCCAAGGGCATCTCCTTTTAGAGATATCACAAACTCTTCAATTTCTGAGACTCACTGTGCAATGCTTCCAAGTCTTTCTAAGCCCTTAACAAAGTAAGAGGCATCTGCCTCTGGTCTTAAATCTTTTGTAGTAAACCTTAACTGGAAATCTTAAAATACCTACCCATGTTGGGAATATAGAATTCTCCAAATGGCTGTAGCAGATGAAAGACAAAATTTTCCAAATTTGAACAATTTTTCAAAAATTTTTAAAGCAATCGAGCCAGATTTGGTGGCACACTTGTAATCCCAGTGGCTTGGCAGGCTGAGGCAGGAGGATCACAAATTCAAAGCCAGCCTCAGCAACTTAGTGAGACCATCTCAAAATAAAAAAATAAAAAAGGCTGGGGATGTGGTTCAGTTGTTCAGGGCCCCTGGGTTCAATCCCCAGTACCAAAAGTAAAAGAAAAATCAAGTTAAAAATTTCTACTTATAAATTATTCCTAAAGAATGAAATTTTCCAGTGATAAATTATAGAATTTTAATAATCTGGAAACAAAAGGCAAGAGGTAACCTTAACCTCATGCATAGCAGAGTGATGTTGAAATGTTGGCTCACATTTTTTTTTCAAATGGAAAATATTCAAGTATTCATTTTTTGAGAGAGAGAGAGAGAGAGAGAGAGAGAGAGAATTTTTAATATTTAGTTTTTTAGTTTTTGGCGGACACAACATCTTTGTTGGTATGTGGTGCTGAGGATCGAACCCGGGCCGCACGCACGCCAGGCGAGCACGCTACTGCTTGAGCCACATCTCCAGCCCAAATCATCAAGTATTCTTTAAAACAAGAAATTGTATTATATTATAAATTGTTGTTTCCAAATATTTTCTCTAAAATGTTCAAAGGTGGCTAGTTAAATGAAGAGAAATATCATGGTCTAGACCCATTCTCTCTGCTTGTCCAACCCATCCCAATTGTCCTCAGCGAGCATGGTGTTTATTTTTGCCATTTTATAGTTTCGGGTTCTACCTAATTTGTTATTTAGAAAAAAAAATCTCTTCCTCTACTCAGTAAGAAAGACTAAAATATCTGTTTTTGAAAGGAAAATATAAAGGATTCCAATCTTCTTATATTTTTTAAAAAATAATGAGGTTTCAGGATTCCAGGGACAGATTTTAGTAAAAGAGGCAGGTTAAGAAGTCCAGCAGTGAAAAGTTACATGACAGAGAAGTGGAATTAGGGCAGAAAGCCAGTCCTGGGCTTTGGTCCCAGGAAGGGCATTAGATCCCCCAGCACAGGGAATTTTAGCTAAGGTAGTTGCCTGGTGGTTGCCCATCATGTCCATTTTGATAGTGTAAAGTATCCACAAAGGACTGTGCAAAAGCACAACCGTGGGCTGACAGATCTGAGTCAGTCAGCGCGAGAGAACCGCATATGCTTTTGCCTCCTCATGGGATTCTTTTTCCTTCTTGAGGAAAAAAAAAAAAAAAGGGGGAGAATCAGTGGTAACAGATTTGTCACTTTGTAATAATAATAGAAGAAGAAGAAAACATGAATTATTTTACACAAAATTCCCAATTCCAGGGGAGTGCCCTTTCAGAAAGGAAGATACCTCTAGACCCTGTGATTCACTTGCAACCTGTTTCTTCAATTGTTTTATAACTTGATGCATAAATATTTGGGCTTTGTTGCCCAGGAAGGGGAGGGAGCTACGAAGCTTTTGCATGGAAATGGTGGGAGGGTGATTTCTGGGCCTCATTTGGAATTTAGCTGCTTGTTTCATTATAGAACCAACTTCAGTGGCTCTCATTCCAAAATGAGCAAGGTGAATGTCAGCTAGAATAGCAATGGCAAAGCGTGGTGTGCAATTACCTGCATGATCGCAAACACGATGTTGCCATTTGTAGAAGGACCTCGGCCTGTGTCGGTCTATAAAATCCAGGATAAATAGGGTCCCAGAGTATCCAGGTTCTTGAATTTTGATCGACATCTTCAAATATTGCTTATGGCATGTGAATTTCCAAATCCTTTCTCATGTCTTCATTTCTTTGTTTTATGTTTAAAATTTATATGAGATCGTCTTACTTATGTGAGTATACCACATATATTCCTCCTGAGGAATTCTTTTCTCAGAACCTGCATAAATTTAACAAATCCTAAGCAAAGAAAAATGGAATGAAGTCTAAATATCCTCTTGAGTTCAATAGCTTCAAGAACTCCACTGTGCTATTTGTATTTTTTACATAGTCTTGTGCATACCTGCTTGTGTCCAGCATCTCACATCCATTGAAAAGCCTTTTCTAAGGAGTCCCAAAGGTCACGGTGCACCATCTCCATCAGACAGACACATTCACCATGTGATCACCACTCTATTTTCCTTCTCCAGCGCCTGCCCCAGTTTTGATATCCTTTGTTTTGAATTTGTTGGTGCCTCTCTCCCTCCTTGCTACCAGCATCCCCCAGGAGGACACCAAATATTGCCAAAGTGACATCTCTTGAACTACTGAATCTTGTCTTCATGGGGCCATATCAGAGCGATGTGGCATGAAAAACATAGAATGGCTTTATTCTCCAACTAGTATCAATTTGGTCACCTGGGCTACATCTCATTCTGCTGTTTTCTGCATACCCTGGGGTCTCTTGTGAGAACAGCCATTTCTGCTACCACCTGCTTTCTCTCCCTAATGGGACAGCTCCAGTTTGAGGGACTGGAAAGCCTTCCTCACATGGCTTACTCTATCTCTCGCCCAGGGATTTTGTACATATAACCTTTTTTCTTCCCAAATACTTTTCCTCTCCATGAATCACATTGAGATGGAAATGTAGCCAGTGACCTCGCTCATTCATTCTCAGCTTTGATGCAAGGAATATTTCCCTTGTTCCCAGAATGTCACAGTTGCCAGGTGAGTTGAGGTCTCTTGAGCTCAGCATATTAGAAGAATGAAAAGACATCACACCTGTGAAGGCCCGGGTGTGCTTAGGCACATCTTCACCTTGGAGTGATTCATGGAGGAATTAAGGGAGACCCCCGAAACTCTAGAGAGGGGTAGGTGCATTCATGAGTGCCACTCCTGTTTGTCACCATGTTCCATTAGCTTTGCTCACTTTGGCAACTTTCTGGTGCTGGCAGTAACACACCAGCGTGGAAACTGCTTTGGACAATTTTCTTTTAATGATTTGTGCTTCCTGTTGGGGCACGAACACCTTGGGTTCTTTCCAAATGGCGTTCAGGACTAGTTTCTTCAAGCAGTGCCAGGCTGAAGCAGCACAGCCTGCTCCATGTGCGGTAACTACACAGTAAGTCATTTTCTTCCAATTCACATGGCTTTTGTGGCTGTATTTTAAGCACAACTTGGAAGCCAGATTGTTGTGTTGGATGCATTTTTATTTTCCTCATTACAGGGCCTTCATTTTGTTCTCACTAATTTTCTTTGGAAGTCAGTGCCTGGGCCACTGCATCCGTGTCTTGACTGGCCTCCCTTCCTTCCTCCCTGCCCTCCTTTCTCTCTTCCTGCCTCCTTCTCTTTTTAATTGCCCTCTTCCTTTGTTTAGTGTTTTCCATCCTAGATCCTCTCCTAACATTTTTATTTCTAATATGCTTACCTCCTTCATTCCTTCTTTCTTCCTAAATATCTCACATTCTCATTGTATTCCTTCCACCTCTCCTTTGGTTTTTGCCATTTAAGTCTTTAGAAAGATATCTTTTTGGGGCGAAGTGTGCTGTAACTCAGGGGCACTCGACCACTGAGCCACATCTCCAGAACTATTTTGTATTTTATTTAGAGACAGGGTCTCACTGAGTTTCTTAGAGCCTAGCTTTTGCTGAGGCTTCCTTTGAACTTGAGATCCTTCTGCCTCAGCCTCCTGAGCTGCTGGAATTACAGGCGTGCCCCACCGCACCCAGCTCAAAGCTTACTATCTATTCCTCACATCTTCACAATTGAGCATATTTGATTGCACACTTTAATACATATTATCCTTTCTTATTATTTTTTTATATTCCTACTTTCTGTTTGTTAATCATAAGCACCTTGAGAGTCATGAAATTGTTGTTCCCTTTTCAGATCATGTTACATAAAAATATTATATATTATATTGAATTGTATTTAAGAAGACCCCCCCAATTTTTTTAGTAGATATAAAATTATAATAGTGTAGTAATGTGACTGATTTTGGCAGGCATGCCTTGATTTGAGTGCAGGATTTTGGTATGATCTGTGTTTCCTGTGCAAACATCAGAGAGAAATTAAGACTGTGGAAATAGTTCCTGATGCTGACCTCACAAATGCAAACCTATGATGTTATGAGACATTGTTGATGAGATTTTATGGAGCATAAAACTCAGAAAAATTTACAATTAGAATTGTTGGCTTTTAGGGATCACTTACCCAATATCCCCATTTTCTTAATGAGGAAAAGGAGGTCCAGTGACAGCCCACTTGCCAGACTCTCCATGATATTGAGTGGAAGTGAACCTTGAACTTGGATCTTCTCATTCCATCTGCAGAACGGTGCTGTGTATTACAGCTGTGGTTTCCACAGTGTTCTAGGAGACCTTGACAGGTTTGCCATGAAACTGTAATGAAGCTGTGCATGTCTGCAACAGATGGGGACCTGTAGTGACATCATGATAGGTGTGTGGTTACATTTTAGCATCTGTGTCACTGTGATGCTCTGACCAAGCTTTTGCATCCATTAAGAGATCATTTATTTTTTATTTTTTTAATGTTTTTATTTTTTTAATGTTTTTATTTTTTTTATTGGTTGTTCACAACATTACAAAGCTCTTGACATATCATATTTCATACATTAGATTGAAGTGGGTTATGAACTCCCAATTTTACCCCAAATGCAGATTGCAGAATCACGTCGGTTACACATCCACAATTTTACATAATGACCTATTAGTAATTGTTGTATTCTGCTACCTTTCCTATCCTCTACTATCCCCCCTCCCCTTCCCTCACATCTTCTCTCTCTACCCCATCTACTGTAATTCATTTCTCTCCTTGTTTATTTTCCCATTCCCCTCACAACCTCTTATATGTAATTTTGTATAGCAATGAAGGTCTCCCTTCATTTCCATGCAATTTCCCTTTTCTCTCTCTTTCCCTCCCATCTCATGTCTCTGTTTAAAGTTAATCTTTTCTTCCTGCTCTTCCTCCCTACTATGTTCATAGTTGCTCTCATTATATCAAAGAAGACATTTGGTATTTGTTTTTTAGGGATTGGCTAGCTTCACTAAGCATAATCTGCTCTAGTGCCATCCATTTCCCTGCAAATTCCATGATTTTGAGCCTACAATGTGCCTGACAGTAAGCCAGGAGCTGAACAGGTTTGCCATTAAGAAATACCTCTTGATTCTTCAGCTGATTGCTCCCAGGGCTCTATGTACCATAATGTCTATTCAAATCAGCATCATATATGACAGATAATCCTGCCACTGCAATATTCATATCCTTGATCACAGGTAATAAAGAAAAAAAATGTGACAGTTTAATTACAAAATGTATTTTGCTGTATGTTTTATATATAATAAACCTATTAACACATTTTCAAACATTCCCAAACTATTTTTAATATATATATGATACACACACATACACTCACAGACATATATGTGTGTATGTGTGTGTGTGTGTGTATGTATGTGTGTCTGTATTAAGTTCCCATAACTATGCTTGAACAGATTATAGTATATGACAATTACTGGGGAGAAATATTTTTAGAGAGTTGATGAAAGTTGTCCTTTACAAAAGGTAGAAGAAATTGTTATGCCTACAATGCTTATCTTACAATAAACACAACTGACAATTCACTTGGCTTGCTAGCTTTGAAACCATGCAGTTCTTGGCACGTTTTTAGTTTGAAGGAATTTGGATTATTTCAAATTTTGAACTCGTAAGTATTTATTGTGACATCCTTCCAATTTGCATAATTCAAAGTTGCATAAAATTAGATCACAGTGGAATCCCAGGAAGGTGACAGCCAAAAACATTGGGACCTTTGAGTAGGTGGTGTATATATCCAGGAGAAATGGGAGACAGAGTCACTGCTCTTAAACAGCTTCATCTCTGCTGGGAAAATTAAATTATGTTAAAACAATCCAAAGAAGCCTTTTTCTCATTATCCTCCAAATGAAAATTTTGAGATATTTTTCCCAATATTTCCCCCAAGGGAAATCTTAGTACCACAGATACACTGCATGTTTATTTATGTACTTTACGTGTATCTATGCTTTGACACAATTAGTGCAAGTTTTTCACTCCCTAAGAACAAATTTTCATCCTCTAGTGTGATATTTCTACCACAGAGAAAGCATTACTTAAAATAATAAAATAATAATAATAATAATAAATAATAATAATAATAATAAAATAATCCCCATCTAATTACAAAATAAAAGATAGATTAACTACACACAAGACCCCAGAGCAATAGTCACACTGCCTGGAAGAAAAAAGTATAAATTGGTGGCTACAGAATGCAGAAAAAATCTACAAAATTAAAATGATCCATGTTTAATTAAATGTCTATACAAAATCAGATGACATTTGATAGCAATTTGTGAGTTATATTCTCTCACTTATCAATAAGCATATTTTCATAGTAATATGATTAAAATGTCAACCAATCATCTCTGAAATGAGTTATTTATTTCGAAAGAATTTCAAAACCTAAATATTTGAAACATTCGAAAAATTTTATAGCAAAACAACTATATATTTTTTAATGTTTTTATCTGTCCTTTTTAGTTATACATTACAATAGAATGTATTTTAGAAAATTATACATACATAGAGTATAATTCATTCTATTCAGGATCTCACTTTGGTGGTTTTACATGGTGTGGAGTTACTCTGGTCGTGTATTCAAATACAAGGCTAGGAAAGTTATGTCCAATTAATTCTACCTTATTTCCTATTTCCCTCCCTTCTTCATCCCTTTGTCTAATCCAATGGATTTCTATTATTTCCTTCTCCACCTTTCTTTGTTTTGTGTTAGCATCAATAAATCAGAGAGAACATTTGGCCTTTGGTTTTTTGGGACTACCTTATTTCACTTAGCATGATACTCTCCAGTTCCATCCAAATTCAATTATTTCATTGTCCTTTATGGCTGAGTAGTAGTCCATTGTGCATATATACCATGTTTTCTTTATCCATTTGTCTGTTGATGGGCACCTAGGCTGGTTCCATAGTTTAGCTATTGTGAGTTGAGCTGCTTAAACAATTGATATGGCTGCATCACTGTAGTATGCTGATTTTAACTTCTTTGGATATAAACCAAGGAGTAGGATAACTGGCTCATTACAAGATTTCTAAGGAATCTCCATACTGCTTTCTAGAGTGGTTGCACTAATTTTCAGACCCACCAACAATGTATGAGAGTACCATTCTCCCCACATCCTCATCAACATTTATTGTCACTTTTGTTCTTTGTAATCACCATTCTGACTAAGATAGAATCTCAGTGTAGTTTTAATTTGCATTCTCTAATTGCTAGAACATTTTTTTCATATATTTTTTGACCATTCATATTTCTTCTTCTGTGAAGTTTTTGTTCATTCCTTTTACCCATTTATTGATTGCATTATTTATTTTTCTGGTGTTAAGGTTTTTTTGAGTTCTTTGTACTATCTGAGAAGTTAATGCCTTATCTGAGGTACTGGTGGTAAAGATTTTCTTCCATTCTGTAGAATCTCTAACAAAAACTATGTTTAAAGTGATGATTGAGTACATTTTATTTGTATGATGTGATGTTAGGTGGCACATCCTAATGTAGGATCAGGAAGCTTGCTGATGAAAGTGAAATTGGAGTCACTTCTGGACTGCCCTGGGCACAATGTACCAGAATGGGTATGTGGAATAGAGGGCAGAAAAAATGGTGAGAGTCAGATCTCCCTTTGGGGGTTAAGTGGTAGGTATTTTTAGAGATATGTAGAAGAAAAGAACTTTACAGATGGAATTAATTACCTTCAGCGAAGCAGCCCTGTTTACAAACCCCTGAAGGCCATATGTTCATTGCACAAATTGAGTTCATAGCATGTGTAAACAAAAGAGTCACTTATAAGCAAGGAGAATGAATGATATTGAGCTATTTCATAGCAGAACTCTGTTGCTTCCCACAAGCACTGTTTCTGGATGCTTTACATTAGAAGAGTTTAGGGAAGGAGTCAAAAATTTAAGGATCTGTAACAGAGAGTTTTTAAAAGCAAAGGTATTAGATATTAGAAATTATTTCTTTCAGAAATAACTCTTGGGTTTATGCTGCTTATATTTCAGTGGATAAATTAAATGTTTCTTTTAAAGTTTCTAAAAACCCTGAACTATTTTTTAGAGAAGTTTCAACAAGTTACCACTACAGGTTGCCCCAATGCCCTGGTCATCATGGCCTGAGATAGTCTTGATTTTGGTATTTGCAAGAGTCATTGTCCCTAATTGAACTCAAGTTTAGTATGAATATCAGCTCTGTATCAATCTTTGATTTTTTTAACCTAATTTCTTGCTTCTATCAAGCTGCTTTCAGGAGGACTTTAATATGATGGTTAAGATTCAAACTATGTATTATTTTTGAGAAAATCAATGAGCATAATTCATCACATCAATAGACTTAAGAACAAGAATCATATGACCATCTAAATAGACACAGAAAAAGCATTTGGCAAAATCTAGCACCCCTTCATGTTCAAAACAATAGAAAAACTAGGGAGAGTAGGAAAATACTTCAACATCATAAAAGCTATACATGATAAACCCAAGACCAATGTCATTCTAAATGGAGAAAATTGAAAGTATTCCCTCTAAAAACTAGAACAAGAGCAGGATGCCCTCTTTCAGCACTTCTATTCAACATTGTCCTTAAAATTCTAGCCAGAGCAATTATAAAGGAGAAAGAAATTAAAAGGATACAAATAGGAAAAGAAGAACTCACAATATTACTATTTGCTGATGACATGATTCTTCATTTAGAGGAGCCAAAATATTCCACCAGAAATATTCTAGAACTAATAAATGATTTCAGAAAAGTAACAGTTATAAAATCAACACCCATAAATCAAATGTGTTCCTATACATCAGTGACAAATTTACTGAAAGAGAAATTAGGAAAATTACTCCATTTACGATAGCCTCAAAAAAAAGAACTTGAGAATCAATCTAACAAAAGAAGTAAAAGACCTCTACAATAAAACTACAGAATGCTAAAGAAAGAAATCAAACAAGACCTTACAAGATAGAAAGATGCCCCATATTCTTGGATAAGCAGAATTAATATTGTCAAAATGGCCACACTACCAAAAGCATTATACAGATTTCATGCAATTCCAATTAAAATCAAAATGACATTCTTCATCAAAATAGAAAAAGCAATTATGAAATTTATTTGGAAAAACAAAAGAATCAGAATAACCAAAGCAATCCTTAGCAAGAAGAATGAAGCAGGAGGCATCACAATACCAGACCTTAAACTATACTACACAGCTGTAGTAGCAAAAATGGCATGGTATTGGCACCAAAACAGATATGTAGTCTAATGGTACAAAATAGAAGACACAGAGACAAATCCACATAAATACAGTTATCTCATACTAGACAAATGTGCCAAAAACATTCACTGAAGAACAGATAGCCTGTACAATAAATGGTGCTGAGAAAATTGGAAATCCAGAAAATCCACATGTAACAAAATGAAATTTAACCCCTGTTTTTTACCCTGCATGAAACTCAACTCAAAGTAGCTCAAAGACTTAGGCATTAGAACAGAGACTCTGCACTTAGCAGAAGAACAAGTAGGCCCAGATCTTCACCATGTTGGCCTTGGATCTGACTTCCTAAAGAAGACTCCTAAAGCACAAGAAGCAAAATCAAGAATCAATAAATGGGACAGATTCAAACTAAAAAATCTTCTTAGCAAAGGAAGCAATCAATAATGTGAAGAGAGAGCCTACAGAATGGGAGAAAATCTCTACCATATGCACCTCAGATAGAGCATTAATCTCCAGGATATTTGAAGAACTCAAGAAACTTCACACCAAACAAATAAACAAACAAAAAAAATAATTCAATCAATAAATGGGCTAAGGAACTTAACAAACACTTCACAGAAGAAGAAATACAATTGATCAGGAAATATATGAAAAACCTGTCTATTTTGGTGCAAATACCATGCTGTTTTTGTTACTGTTGCTCTCTAGTATAGTTTAAGATCTGGTATAGTGATGCCACTTGCTTCACTCTTCCAGCTAAGGATTGCTTTTGCCATTCTGGGTCTCTCATTTTTCCAGGTGAATTTCATGATTGATTTTTCTGTGTCTATGAGGAATGCCATTGGGATTTTGATTGGAATTGCAACTAATCTGCTGTATAATGCTTTTGGTAGTATGGTAATTTTGATAATATTAATTCTGTCTAGCCAAGAGCAAGGCAGGGGGACACAGAGACTAACTCACAAAATTAAATTATCTTATATTTGACAAAGGTGCCAAAAACATGCATTGGAAAAAAGATAGCCTCTTCACCAAATGGTGCTGGAAAAACTGGAAATCCATGTGCAACAAAATGAAATTAAATCCCTATCTCTCACCATGCACAAAACTCAACTCAAAGTGGATTAAGGACCTAGGAATTAAACCAAAGACTTTGCATCTAATAGAAGAAAAAGTAGGCCTTAATCTTCATCATGTGGGATTAGGCCCCAATTTCCTTAATTAGACTCCTATAGCACAAGAATTAAAACCGAGAATCAATAAATGAAATGCATTCAAACTAAAAAGTTTCTTCTCAGCAAAAGAAACAATCTGTGAGGTGGAAAGAGAGCTTACATCCTGGGAACAAATTTTTACCCCTCACACATCAGCTAAAGCACTAATCTCTGGGGTATATAAAGAACTTAAAAAGCTAAGCACCAAAAAACAAATAACCTAATCAATAAATGGGCCAAGGACCTGGAGTGATACTTCTTAGAAGAGGATATATAATCAATCAACAAATATATGAAAAAATGTTCATCATCTCTAGCAATTAGAGAAATTCAAATCAAAACTACTCCAAGATATCATCTCACTCCAGTCAGAATGGCAGCTATTATGAAGACAAACAACAAAAAGTGTTGGCAAGGATTTGAGGAAAAAGGTACGCTCATACATTGCTGGTGGAACTGCAAATTGGTGCTGCCAATATGGAAAGCAGTATGGAGATTCCTTGGAAATCTGCAAATTATACCACCATTTGACCCAGCTATCCTTTCCTTGGTCTATATCCAAAGGACTTAAAATCAGCATACTACTGGGACACAGCCACATCAATGTTTATAGCAGCACAATTCACAATAGCTAAACGTGGAGCCAAACTAGATGCCCTTCAGTAGATGAATGGATAAAATAAATGTGGCATATATACACAATGGAATTTTACTCAGCAATAAAAGAGAATAAAATCATGGCATTTGCAGGTAAATGGATGGCATTGGAGAAGACAATGCTAAATGAAGTTAGCCAATCCCCCAAAAAACAAATACCGAATGTTTTCTCTGATGTAAGGAAGCGGATTCATAGTGATCATGGAAGGAATAGATGAACTCTAGATAGGGCAGAGGAGTGGGAGGGAAAGAGAGGGGCCAGGGGGTTAGCAATGATGGTGGAATGTGATAGACATCATTATCGAAAGTACATGTATAAAGACACAAATTGGTGTCAACATATTTTATATACAACTAGAGAGGAAAAATTGTGCTGTATATGTGTAATAAGAATTGTAATGCATTCTGCTGTCATATATTTTTTTACTAATCAATAAAAATATAAATAAATAAAAAAGAAAGGTATGAAAAATGTTCAACATCTCTAGTAATTACAGAAATGCAAATCAAAACTACTATGAGATTTCATCTCACTCCAATCAGAATGGTAATTATCATGAATACAAATAACAATAAACATTCGTGATGATGTGGGGAAAAAGTTACTCTGATACAGTGCTGGTGGGAATGCAAATTGGTGCAACCATAATAGAAAGAAGTATGGAGATTCCTCAGAAAAGAAGTATGGAGATTCCTCAGAAAACTTGGAATGGAACTACCATTTGACTCAGCTATCCCATATCTCAGTTTATCCCCAAAGGACTTAAAATCAGCATATTACAGTGATGCAGCCACATCAATGTTTATAGCAGCTCAATTCATAATAGCTGAACTATGGAAGCAAACTAGGTGCCCTTCAACAGGTGATTGAATAAAGAAAATGTGATATATATGTGTGTGTGTGTGTTTGTGTGTGATATATCATATATATATACATATACATATATATATATATGTATATATATGTATATGTATATATGAAATATTACATATAGACACACACACACATATATGATGGAATAATACTCAGCCTTAAAGAAGAATGAAATTATGGCATTTACTGGTAAATGAATGAAGCTGAAGAATGTCATGCTAATTGAAATAATCCAGTCCCCCCAAACCAAAAGCCAAATGTTTTCTCTGATATGTGGATGTGAATACACAATGGAAGGCTGGCCTAGGGAAGAACAGAATTACTTTAGATTAGGCAAAGGGGAGTGAAGGGAAATGAGGGGGTACAGGGGTAGAAAGGATAATAGAATGAATCAGACATCATTACCCTATGTACATATTTAACTATATAACCAGGGGAATTCTACATCATGTACAACTAGAAGAATGAGAAATTATACTCCTTTATATATGATGTATCAAAGTGCATTCTACTGCCATGCATAACTAATGAAAACAAAGTAAAAAAATTAAAAAGGAAGAAAGATTCAAAATATGAATTGTTTTAAGAAAAGATTGTAAAGTTTTTCAAATTTTGGTTGGTCATTTTCCAAATTTATATTCATAGAATGTCAAGGAAATAAAGTTTTATTGAATTAGAGTGACAGCAGCAATAATAGCTCAAGTTATGGAACATTCAAACTTCTTCAAAGTTCTTTTGGTGCTGTTATTTCCTATGCTTCTCACAGATGTCCACGGAAGTGGAAGGACAAGGAGTAGTACTTCCATTCTAGACCCAATGAAAGGTAAGAGGGAGGTAAAATGCTGGCCTAGAATTGCCCAGCTGGTCTCCCTCCTGGCTTCCTTTTATTTGTTTTGGCTTAAAATGTGGCAGTCTTGTTCTCCTGAGATTTCTCCCTGTCCTATACAAACACTAGATGCACATTGAGTATTTCCAAGTCGGATCCAATGAAAATAAAACTAGCCAATATACATAAATGTCCACTTGCATTCAAATATGACATTTGGCCCTAAACTTCTCTTCTGATCCCTAGACACTCACCGTTTTTGTTTCCTATGGTATAAAGTTGCATTTTTCACACTTAAATCCTTTTGACCAGGGTCAAATAAAGAATATTTTCCTCACTTCCATCTCAGAAGGATTTCATTGACTCCCTACAGGGAACTCACCTGGTATAAGGGAGGTCCTTTCTCAGTTGCCTCCTATGCTAAATGAGCTTGCACAGGGGTGTGTACTGACCTGGTAGGACCACAGGATTGTATGGAAAGTTGGTGCATGAAAAATATCTAAACATCTGACAGAGCTTCTGGCTCTTAGTAAGTAATTCATTGCTACCTATTCTTATTGGATATTATTGGTACTTTGAATAGGGTTAATTAAGCAAAGATGAGAATTGAGGATTAAGAATGAAATTCTAGTGGAAAAATTGTTTGCAACTCAACCAGCTAGAAAGCAAAATTTTCTAGAGATAGTAAATAAAATGTCCCTAGGAACTTCTCTCTTAGGAATACCAATATTCCAGATAGTAATAGAGCCTATCAGGGGACAGACAACTCACCCTGCTCATGCCACTGAGCCTGCCTGGCAGAAATACAGCCAAGAATGGATACCTCTATGGAGATATCTTCTATTCCCAGATAGCAAGAACTTAATAACTTGAACATAAACAGAAACTTCCAGGCTGTTCTAATGTGATTATTGACAAAGTCTTTTTCAAAGAGCCATTTGGCTTCTTTGAGTGGATCTGGGAGAATTCCCTTGAAGCAGGAATTAATGGTTTCATTTACCTTGTTAGGAACAGCATACGTTTGTGTTATAATCTTTGGCTATGTTTCTCTTCATCGCTGACTCCTACTGTGCTTCCTGATCTGTAATGCCTCAGGAAATTTGCTGGATGGCCAAGTTTTACAAATGGGCCAATTTTTTATTCAGGCGATTCTCTTTCAAATTCTACCCTTTTCACAAGAAGGGAAAGTATACCATCCCAGGAGATTAAAGTTCCGATAGCAAGGTCCCTCTCATCTAAATAAGAGAAACAGAACATAGTAGTAGTGGTCTTCTGAAGGCACAGCAATGACGGGAGATCACGGTCATGCAGTTTAAGGATGGGCTAAGTGAAGGTACGTCCAGGAAACAGTAAGGTGTGTACTTTTAGGACACTAGACTTGGCTTCCTTCCTCCGCCATTTTGTTAGTTTATTTTCCCTAAATGAAGCAGGATGGTGGGAGAAACAGATCATTTCTCACATAATCATTTCTGCCAAGAGACATTGGATATCTCATTTCAATCCAGTTCCTCTCCAAGACTTCAATGCTGTGTAATTCCCAGAAGTAGACAGTTTTCCAAATTCCCACATTTTATCTTTTCCTTCCTCCTACACATGTCAGCTTTGTTAAAAATATATATATGTGTGTCTTCCCCTTTATCTCTTCTCCATTTGAAGCACGTGCTTTAAAGGCATCGAAGATTAAAGCTGAAGATGTTTCCTGCAAACAACACTGACATGCATTGTTTCTACAGAGCAGATTCCTGGTCCCTGATTTAAAGTTTATTTTTAGCTGACTCTAATCAAACACTAGCCAGTTGGAATTCATTGTCCACTTTGCTGAAAGCACCGAATTGACAGACATCGAGAGAGCTATAAGTAGCATCGGATAAAACAGAATTCACACAGAGACCATGTCATCCAAAACTGTCTTCCTATAAACAATGTCCTATGGAAGTTCTAAGAGGCTAAGCACCTCCCCCTGGGTCATATTGCTGGTACTTGGTTGAGTGAAGCCATGGACTGCTTTTCTTTCAATTACTGCCCAGTGTTTTTCCGTGATGGAAGAGAATGATCCTGTAACAAGCAGATATAAAACTTCCAGTCCAGAGAGGAATTTGCCTCTGATGAAACCTGCTTAGCCATTCTAGTTCTGTCTTCCATCTACTTATTCCTTCTTAATCGTTATCATTAATTAGTATTTATTTATTCCTCTCCACTGGGTAAACTACTTCACTGTGCAAACTGGTACTATAAGTCCTCTCAGAGATTGCAAACTAGAAGAGAGAAAAATGAGAAAATGTGGCTCTAATGGAAAACCTTGTTTTCCAGGACTTTGCCAACATCCCTCTTATCGTCTAAAATAGACCATTCATCATAGCAATCAATTCAGCACAAGACCCTTGGCAGGATGAGAAACTGGTTTCCTCTCCTTTCCCTGTTTTCTTTTCATTATTGCCTCCCTTCCTTTCACCTTTTGATTAATTTCTTTTTTGGAAAGATTTATTGACTTTTTTATTGATTCATTCAAAAAATACTTGGTCAGTGCCTAAGGTACGCCAGCTGTTGGCTATGTACTAGGAAAGAGAAAGACAGACAATAAGAGTCCCTGCCTACAAAGGACAACTGCTTAGCATATAGGAGGGGAGACAGGTGGCAGGGTGACCAGTTAGAACCCAGTGGCCAGAGCATCGCTTCCAGCCCTTTTCGCTGCATGGCACACATATAAAATGACAATACCACAGGGTACGCTGCAACACGCTGGTGGTAATTTGGAGTCCTGGAAGCAGTTACTCTTGGATGAAGTCTTTGAGCATCCTGGCTGCCTCAGCCATCTCAGACAGCCCCCTCAGCATGCAAAGATCAACATCTAGCCTGCCTGCCTAATGGGGGCACACTACGGTACTCTTGGGAGAAGAGACATTTTCCAGAATTGAAAAGTAACATTAATAATGAAGGAAAGGAAGATTCATTTGGAAATTATTTAGAAGGTAGAACTCATAAGACTTGGTAAGTGATGGATATGTGGGGAAGAAGTCGAGGGTGACTTCTCCAGATATTTGACCAGAGGAAGCAGGAGAAGGATGGTACCATTCATTGAGATGGTGGATACTGGTGAAGAAGAGAAAGGAGGAAGAGGCGGTGTATAGGGGAGTATTTGTTGGGGTGTTAACTGTGCATCCCTGAGTTGGAGACTCTAGATGGAGAGTTGAATGTAAAAAATTTACTGGAGATAATCTTATACAAACACAAGGAAGAGAGGAACTGGCCCAGAGAAAAGCAGACCTGAAATGTGTTACAACCTGTGATTTCAGAAGAGGGATTCGAATAGAAACTTGGGCAAAACTTAATGGGTAAGATGAGAAAAAGAATCCCAGGACAGTCTAAGAAAGTTGAAACACAAAGGACATTGGTCATAGAAGCCAGAAATAGAGAGTATGCCTACAGTGTCCAGTGTTGCTGGAAGGCCTCAGATAGGTTGTCTGGGTTTAATAGCCAAGGATGATTTTTTCTTTTTTTTTGAGGAATGACCACCAGGCGATGAATTTTCCTCTTAAAACTGCTTTCATTGTGTCCCATAGATTCCGATATGTTGTGTCTGTATTTTCATTTATCTCTATGAATTTTTTGATTTCCTCCTTTATGTCTTCTGTAACCCATTGATCATTCAGTAACATATTGTTCATTTTCCATGTGATGTAGGATTTTTCCTTCCTTCTTTTATCATTGATTTCCAGTTTCATTCCATTATGATCAGATATGGTGCATGGTATTATCTCTACCCCTTTATGTTTACTGAGGGTTGCCCTATGGCATAATATATGGTCTATTTTTGAGAAGGATACATGTGCTGCTGAGAAAAAAGTATATCCATTTGATGATGGTTGATATATTCTATATATGTCAGTTAAGTCTAGGTTATTGATTGTGGTATTGAGTTCTATAGTTTCTTTATTCAACTTTTGTTTGGAGGATCTGTCCAATGGTGAGAGAGGTGTGTTGAAGTCACCCATAATTATTGTGTTGTGGTCTATTTGATTCTTGAACTTGAGGAGAATTTGTTTTATGAATGTCGCAGCACCATTATTTGGTGCATAAATATTGATTATTGTTATGTCTTGTTGGTGAATGGTTCATTTTAACAGTATATAATGTCCTTCTTTATCCCTTTTGATTAACTTAGTCTTGAAGTCGATTTTATTCGATATGAGGATGGCCACCCCTGCTTGCTTACAAGGACTGTGTGCGTGGTATATTTTTTCCCATCCTTTCACCTTCAGCCTGTGTATGTCTTTTCCAATGAGATGTGTCTCCTGGAGGCAGCATATTGTTGGATTTGTTTTTTTAATCCATGATACCAGCCTATGTCGCTTTATTGGAGAGTTTAAGCCATTAACATTCAGAGTTACTATTGATATATGGTTTGTACTTCCATCCATGTTTGATTATTAATCCTTTTTTTAAAAAATAAATGAGCTCACACTTCATCTCAAAGCCCTAGAAAAGGAAGAGCAAAAGAACAGCAAATGTAGCAGAAGGCAAGAAATAATTAAAATCAGAGCGGAAATCAATGAAATTGAAACAAAAGAAACTATTGAAAAAATTAACAAAACTAAAAGTTGGTTCTTCGAAAAAATAAATAAGATCGACAGACCTTTAGCCATGCTAACGAAGAGAAGAAGAGAGAGAACTCAAATTACTAGCAAATGGGATGAAAAAGGCAATATCACAACAGACAATTCAGAAATACAGAAGATAATCAGAAATTATTTTGAATCCTTATACTCCAATGAAATAGAAGATAGTGAAGGCATCAATAAATTTCTTAAGTCATATGATCTGCCCAGATTGAGTCAGGAGGATATAGATAACCTAAACAGACCAATAACAATTGAGGAACTAGAAGAAACCATCAATAGACTACCAACTAAGAAAAGCCGAGGACCGTATGGGTATACAGCAGAGTTTAACAAAACCTTTAAAGAGGAACTAATACCAATAATTTTCAAGCTATTTCAGGAAATAGAAAAAGAGGGAGAACTTCCAAATTCATTCTATGAGGCCAACATCACCCTGATGCCTAAACCAGACAAAGACACTTCAAAGAAAGAAAACTACAGACCAATATCTCTAATGAACCTAGATGCAAAAATCCTCAATAAAATTCTGGCGAATTGGATTCAAAAACATATCAAAAAAATTGTGCACCATGATCAAGTAGGATTCATCCCTGGGATGCAAGGCTGGTTCAATATACGGAAATCAATAAATGTTATTCACCACATCAATAGACTTAAAAATAAGAACCATATGATCACCTCGATAGATGCAGAAAAAGCATTCGACAAAGGACAGCATCTCTTTATGTTCAAAACTCTAGAAAAATTAGGGATAACAGGATCATACCTCAACATAGTAAAAGCAATCTATGCTAAGCCACAGGCTAGCATCATTCTGAATAGAGAAAAATTGAAGGCATTCCCTCTAAAATCTGGAACAAGACAGGGATGCCCTCTCTCACCACTTCTGTTCAACATAGTCCTCGAAACACTGGCCAGAGCAATTAGACAGACAAAAGAAATTAAAGGCATAAAAATAGGAAAAGAAGAACTTAAATTATCACTATTTGCAGATGACATGATTCTATACCTAGAAGACCCAAAAGGGTCTACAAAGAAACTACTAGAAGTAATAAATGAATTCAGCAAAGTGGCAGGATATAAAATCAACACGCATAAATCAAAGGCATTTCTGTATATCAGCGACAAAACTTCTGAAACGGAAATGAGGAAAAACATTCCATTCACAATATCCTCAAAAAAAATAAAATACTTGGGAATCAACCTAACAAAAGAGGTGAAAGATTTATACAATAAAAACTATAGAACCCTACAGAGAGAAGTAGAAGAAGATCTTAGAAGATGGAAAAATATACCCTGTTCATGGATAGGCAGAACTAACATCATCAAAATGGCGATATTACCAAAAGTTCTCTATAGGTTTAATGCAATGCCAATCAAAATCCCAATGGCATTTCTTGTAGAAATAGATAAAGCAATCGTGAAATTCATATGGAAAAATAAAAGACCCAGAATAGCAAAAGCAATTCTAAGCAGGAAGTGTGAATCAGGAAGTATAGCGATGCCAGATTTCAAACTATATTACAGAGCAATAGTGACAAAAACAGCATGGTACTGGTACCAAAACAGGCGGGTGGACCAATGGTATAGAATAGTGGACACAGAGACTAATCCACAAAGTTACAACTATCTTATATTTGATAAAGGGGCTAAAAGCATGCAATGGAGGAAGGATAGCATCTTCAACAAATGGTGTTGGGAAAACTGGAAATCCATATGCAACAAAATGAAACTGAATCCCTTTCTCTTGCCATGCACAAAAGTTAACTCAAAATGGATCAAGGAGCTTGATATCAAATCAGAGACTCTGCGCGTTTGATAGAAGAAAAAGTTGGCTCCGATCTACATATTGTGGGGTCAGGCTCCAAATTCCTTAATAGGACACCCATAGCACAAGAGTTAATAACAAGAATCAACAAATGGGACTTACTTAAAATAAAAAGTTTTTTCTCAGCAAGAGAAACAATAAGAGAGGTAAATAGGGAGCCTACATCCTGGGAACAAATTTTTACTCCACACACTTCAGATAGAGCCCTAATATCCAGAGTATACAAAGAACTCAAAAAATTAGACAACAAGATAACAAATAACCCAATCAACAAATGGGCCAAGGACCTGAACAGACACTTCTCAGAGGAGGATATACAATCAATCAACAAGTACATGAAAAAATGCTCACCATCTCTAGCAGTCAGAGAAATGCAAATCAAAACCACCCTAAGATACCATCTCACTCCAGTAAGATTGGCAGCCACTATGAAGTCAAACAACAACAAGTGCTGGCGAGGATGTGGAGAAAAGGGTACTCTTGTACATTCCTGGTGGGACTGCAAATTGGTGTGGCCAATTTGGAAAGCAGTTTGGAGATTCCTGGGAAAGCTGGGAATGGAACCACCATTTGACCCTGCTATTGCCCTTCTCGGACTATTCCCTGAAGACCTTAAAAGAGCATGCTACAGGGATACTGCCACATCGATGTTCATAGCAGCACAATTCACAATAGCTAGACTGTGGAACCAACCCAGATGCCCTTCAATAGATGAATGGATAAAAAAATATGGCATCTATACACAATGGAGTACTATGCAGCAATAAAAAATGACAAAATCATAGAATTTGCAGGGAAATGGATGGCGCTTGAGCAGATTATGCTTAGTGAAGCTAGTCAATCCCTAAAAAACAAATACCAAATGTCTCCTTTGATATAATGAGAGCAACTATGAACAGAGCAGGGAGGAAGACCAGGAAGAAAAGATTAACATTAAACAGAGACATGAGATGGGAGGGAAAGGGAGAGAAAAGGGGAATTGCATGGAAATGAAGGGAGACCCTCATTGCTATACAAAATTACATATAAGAGGTTGTGAGGGGAATGGGAAAATAAACAAGGAGAGAAATGAATTACAGTAGATTGGGTAGAGAGAGAAGATGTGAGGGAAGAGGAGGGGGGATAGTAGGGGATAGGAAAGGTAGCAGAATACAACAGTTACTAATTGGGCATTATGTAAAATTGTGGATGTGTAACCGACGTGATTCTGCAATCTGCATTTGGGGTAAAATTGGGGGTTCATAACCCACTTCAATCTAATGTATGAAATATGATATGTCAAGAGCTTTGTAATGTTGTGAACAACCAATAAAAAAAATTAAACAAAAATAGCCAAGGATGAGCTGTGACTTCAGGTAGAGCTTCTTCTGTGGACTCTGGGGGCAAAGACAGCTTTTAGTATGTGAAGAGATGCCTCTGAGCATTTTAACTGCCTAAATGTACAAACAAGCCTCAATCGGGTCAGGCAAGAGCACTTTCAAGAGATCCATAATAAACATGCGGTAAGCCAACAGGTGGAGTTTGATTTGAACTCTTCAGAATCACATAATAACAGGCAGCATTAAAAAATAACCATCCTACACACCGCCTCTGAAGGCATCGGAAAATAGGCTTAAAGAGTCAATAAAAATGCCATCAACAATGGCTTCTCAGAATACTTGAGTTTGTTTTCACCAGTGTGCTTTAAGTCCCTAATCTGTGCAAGGACTAGAGATGTTACTTTTCAAAGGACCATGGACTTGGACTTGAGACACAGGGTTCAGTCCTTGATATATCAAGTAATAATAGAGGGAATTAATTGCTTTTTTGAAGATGCTTTTCTCTTCAAATCCGTCATCATTCTAGTCTTTTTTTTTTTTTTTTTTTGGTGCTGGGGATTGAACCCAGGGCCTTGTGCTTGCGAGACAAGCCTCTTACAACTGAGCTATATATCATTCTAGTCTTTGAAAATTGTAGATTAGGAATTTGGCAATTGGTCAACCCCTCTGACCATGTATTTCTTCTTTTTTAAAATATAATTTTCTCATCAATAGGGCTCTATGGAGTTCTAATGCTCTGGCTTTGAAAGGTGAGATCTTTGATATGACCTGTAAGGAAGAACAGTATGCATAGGCATGATCTCTTGCTACCTTTAGATGAGGAAAGTGACTTGCCATAGTTCCACAGGTAGACCCTGAGTAGCACCCCTTTTCCCAATCCATCCTTATCACTTACCTTTGAGTTGCTGTAAGTCGGTAAGCAAAATCCTAGGTATATCAGTCATACCCACAGCAAGGTGGGCATGGACTGTCTCTCTGAAGGCATTCATCGATTTTATATCTATAATTTTTTTAAAGAGAGAGTGAGAGAGAGAGA
The DNA here is from genome assembly GCF_964194105.1 of Spermophilus citellus. NCBI lineage: Eukaryota > Metazoa > Chordata > Mammalia > Rodentia > Sciuridae > Spermophilus > Spermophilus citellus. Next base: position 137,095,940 of record NC_138182.1, on the reverse strand, counting down.
GAGAGAGAATTTTTTTTTAATATTTATTTTTTAGTTCTTGGCGGACACAACATCTTTGTTTGTATGTGGTGCTAAGGATTGAACCTGGGCCACCAGGCGAGTGCGCTACCTCTTGAGCCACATCCTCAGCCCTATATCTATAATTTTAAAGAATTAGCTTTATATTAACATGAAAAATGGCTTAAGAAAGAAAAGAATACAAAATTCTAGGAAAAAATAAAACTGCCAATAATTCTACAAGGATATTTTCAGCATTACCTCTCAGGTTATTCGCTCAGACTCTGGCCACACTAATTTCCATTCTCTCACTAGTGCAAATATTTTGGTGTAAAAAGTTTAAAGTACTTTAAACCAAACTGCAGCATTTTCATCCCCCAAGGAAAAGTAAGTTGTAGAGAAAGAGGGCATGTGAGGTTGAACTATCTCATCTGGGAAGACCAATAAATCAACAGGAGCTCCTACCCAATCAATGTCCATTGAAAAATTTGGACATCAGACAATGCCTCAGTGCTCCAGTGGGTAATGAACAAATGTGTACAATGTGAACAGATCGATTTCTCGATGAGTCCTATTAGCATAACCATACAGCATGAAATAATTATTACGTGAGACAGGACAGAGCACAAACAAATGATACCTACCACTAGTAATAGTATATTCTCTTGCTGTGGTAGATATGGCCTCAAATGTGAGATTTTCATTACACCAAGTTGTATAGGACTATTTATTCAGGTACTAGGAGAAAACAGTAAGAGCTTTATATTTATGTATTTTATTTCATCCTTTCAACTTTTTGTATGTTTTAAAAATATATGATATCTAAATAAAATAACATGTATAGTTTACCAAAAATACATATATTGGATTATATTTTCAAATTTATTTTATTGATTGGTTGCAGAATCAGAGGTTTAGGGAAAGAGCTAAAAGATTTAGGGAAAGAGCTGTACTAAGTCAGTAGAGCCCCAATATTTTGTCCAGTAGTGGATGGCTGAGATCACAAGTTGTCAGACAATGAGCCACAAAGACTGACTTCTTACTTCAGCACAAAGGGCAGACAAATGGCAAAGCCAGGCATTTCTAAGTATTTATTTCATGCTCTTTACATAATAGCTCCTTGCAAATGGACGCTTCCACATAAGGCCCTTGGAAAAACCCTCATTAGATCGATATGGTAATGTGGCAGCTGCTGCAAACTGAGGAATGCCATTACATTTTCAATTAGAGTTGCAGAGAAGTCAGAGAAGGAATCAAGGAAATTGGACACACAATTTTGGCTAATGCAAGCAATATTTCTTTAACCAAGAACACTTAGTATTTGTCTAGAGCCTTTTATTTGAGCATTTTGTGCTTTTGCTTCCCTAGTAGGGAGTTATTAACCTGCTTTGACTCGTGAGCTGACAATTACATTTTTTACACATACCCTTATAGTTTATGGGGCAGTTTGTGATATTTAATGCTCACAAATACTCAGTTAGGTAAAAAAGGATCAATCTAGAATTTCCATGCTGTGTATATAGAAAATGAATCTTAGAGATTGAGGGTTACTCACTTAATTTAAAAAAGGTCCTTAGAGCCTTTGACCAAGGTGTCTTTCAAAGCATCATACTACAAGGAATGAGCTGTGCCATGTAGACAATTAAGAAAGTACTCCCTGTTGAGACAAATAAATAAATAAAAGCCTCCTCTTTTATTCCACAGCTTATCCTTTTGACAACATCTATATCCTCTTGATATAGAAAGAAAGTATCATCATTTAAAGAGATCAAGAACAACGTTACAATATTTATGCCACCCTAGCATATCTAGTCCCAGTAAATCTTGGAGAAAATACTAATCACTAATGCACAACAAAAATAAAATGAAAGGGAAGCTGTTAAAGGATAAAAGCCTGAGATGAAAGGAAGGGATCAGATTTAGCTAAATAGATTATGGTTAAAATGGGTGCATTAGTCAGTTTTCCGTTACTATAACAGACACCTGAGAAAATCAGCTTATAAAGATGAAAGTTTTATTTTGACTCATTTGAAAAGAAATTAGTTGTAGATGGACACAATACCTTTATTTTATTGATTTATTTTTATGTGGTGCTAAAAATCAAACCCAGTGCCTCACATGTGCTAGGCAAGTGCTCTACCATTGACCTACAATCCCAGTCCTTGACTCGTGGTTTTGAAGGTTTAAGTTCATAGTCAGTTGCTGCTGTTGTTTTGGGCCTGAGGTGAGGCGAAATATCATGGCAGCAAGTGTTTGGTGGAGCAAGCTGCTTATTGTAGGGCAGCAGGGAAGTAAAGAGAGAGATGAAGACACTAGCATCATACAGTTTTCTTCAGGGGTACACTCCCAATAACAACAAGACCTCCAGTAGGTCTGTCTCCTAAAGATTTCCACCATCTTCCTGGAGTACCAACCTGAGGACCAGGCCTTTAACCCTTGGGCCTCTGGATGACATTGAAGATACAAACTGTAGTCAAAGCTTGGATCTTACAGCAAAAGAACTTTCCTAACCGCTGTTCCTCAGTCTCCTGGTGACTGATTCTTCTCACCTATGTCTATTTTAAAGAGAAAGGCATCCAGCACTCATCAGAAAGGACCTTCAGATGGTGGATAGCCAAGAGTGTCCTTTGACCTTGAAGAAATAAGCATTGAATTACGAGAAAAAGCATGAAAACATGAAGCAGGAAGAAAATCAGCAAACGCAAAAGAGAGCAGTGGAAAGAAGAGCAAGTTTGGAGTTGAAATATTGTGGTTTCGCACAGTCCTGGCAGGGCTAGACATGGGTAGCCTCCAAGGGCAAGTCCTTTGACCCCCCACTCTGAGTATCTCTTTAAGGAAAAGGAAGGGATTGAATTGGAGTCTCCAGGTTCTACTTTAGCTATCTATTTTCATGATTCTTTTTTCTTAAACAAACTTGAATCAATTGTGCATGTGAAAGTGTATCTTTTACTCATGAGTCCCTTTCTCCGTGTATTGTAATGACTGTCTACAGTGAAGACTGTGAGGTCTTCTAAGCCTGAAAATAGGCTAGAATTAGCAAGGATTTTAGTGAACCAAGGTTGGAATTGGGCTGGCTCACAAATGAATTGTTGCCAGTCTTTAGGAAAACAAGGAAGTGAAGAAAATTATATAATTAAATTAAGTTTTATAATATTCTGAGATTATTTCCTATCTACATCAATGCTAAAATATCCTTTTCTTTATCAGATAATAAATATAATAATCATGATGATAAATGCGTACACATATTAATCTTCTTTCTTGGAAAATGACTACCCTGCAGACAGATTACTGGGCTTTCTTCTCCGAGGCCGATAGGAGTTTCTTATAGAATTTCCTTCTGTGGATTTCCATTGACGACATAAAGGCTAAACCTTATCCTAGTATATTGATTTCCCCAAGCTGCCATAACAAAGCACCACAAATTGAATGGCTTAAAATAACAGGAATGTGTTGTTCCACAGTTCTGGAAGCCAGGACTTTGAAATCAAGGTGTTGGCAGGGCTGTGCACCCTCTGAAGGCTGCAGGGGAGGCTTCTCTGAGGTGGCTTTTGTCCTTGACGTTCCTTGGCTTGTGGCAGCAGCTCTCCAGCCTCCGCCTCTCTTTCCACCAGTTTGTCTTTGCTCTGGCCTTGTCCTCCCATGGCTTTTGTCTGAGGGCCCCAATTTCTCTGAAAGGATTACCAGTCGTTGGACTGTGGTCCACTCCAATCCAAAATGGCCTCATCTTAGCTGTAGAGGGTTTCCAGTTCATGATGTTTTAATTCAGAATTTTTAACCTCACGAAGTGTTGTGCATTCTATGAAAACCATTCTTGGAATTTTGAATTTTAATCTTGTCCTAGGCTAGTGATCGGTGGTGTGGTACTCTTTTGAGAAGCTAGGCAGCGGCAGGTCCTAGTCAGAAATTGATGACCCTGGAGCTAACAGTAGAGCTCAGTGGTAGAGTGCTTACCTAGCAAACTCCAGGCCTTGGGTTTAAACTCCAGCACTGCCAAAATGAAGAGAGAGAGAGGGAGGGAAGGAGGGAGGGAGGGGGAAGAGAGAGAGAGAGAGAGAGAGAGAGAGAGAGAGAGAGAGAGAGAGAGAGAGAGACCCTGAGACAGAGGGAGGGAGAGAGAAAAAACTGATTACCCTGTTACTTTATAATTCCCATTATCCAGCACTGAATTTTAGTTCAATGTTTCAAACGTTCTGTTCTTCAGCCCCAGTGTGTTTTAGCTGTGCCTATTAATGGTGACTGCTGTAAATGCACTGTTTTTTATTTTATTTTATTTTTAGTACAATAGACAATAAATGGCATGAGATGTTCAACACTTCATTATAACACACTGTATTGGATGATTTGACCCCACTGTAGGCTGATGTAAGGGCTCTAAGCATATTTAAGGCAGGCGAGGCTTGGTTGTGCTGCTCAGTGAGTTTTCAACTTCATGACATTTGAACTTATAAGTTTATCAGGGTGTCACCTCATGCTGAGCCGAGAAATACCTCTAAACATATCTGATATTATTTCCCATAAGGTCACATTCTGAGATTTCTGGCTTCTGAGGAGACGGGTGTTCTAGGGGACACTATTCAACTCAGTACACCTATCATGGAAGATTCTTCACAAGCTAGTTTACAATCTCTTCTCCAACCAATTCACCCCTTTTGCCTTTTATTTTGCTTCCCGCATGAGGACTTTTTCTGAAGTGGGTTCCCTGAGTGTAGCAGAGTTCCAGTTGCTCATATATTTTAGCAGGTGAATAGCAAGGCAACTTAATCAGGCTGTTCAATGATCTAAAAGTGGCATACACCTTGTTCACTTTTATTAGTGGAACAAATTGATAAAAAAGTGAAAATAAATAATATATTTGTTATAAAAAATAAAGGTACTCTGTGGCTCAATAATTCTCTTTTAAAATAACTGAGTCTAAGGAGCAATATCAGATAAATAGAAAATAATTTGTGTGCAAAGAGATTTTCCTTGTGGAATCGTCTTCAGGAGAGAGAGAGAGAGAGAGAGAGAGAGAGAGAGAGAGAGAGAGAGAGAGAGGAGAGAGAGAGAAAACAAAGGAAATATTCCATGAAGAGATGTTTAATAAATTGTAGAATATAAATTTTTGTAACATCAAAATCTATGCTTACATTCCAATATAATGAATCTGAGCCCTTGTTCCTCGTAAACAAGAGGATGCTGTGTTTTTCTTCCTGATGTTTCATCTGACAACTTCCTCACATAAGAGTAATTATGGCTCAGACCAAATCAGACCATACCTCAAGCAAAAGAGGGTGCCTGAGATCTGGCTCAGACTGCTGAGGAGTCCTTGTTTGGAACTGGTGTTGACACTGTTACCCATTGTGACCCTGTTGAAATCTAATTGCTTTGACTGTGTTGGCCTCCTTGGGCACTGCCTGAATTTGGGGATTGGCCAGGGATCCACTATAGATTGGTGGGCCTGTGTGCTGAGAAAACATGCTGTCTATCATTAAAAATCGTATCCTAAAAAATAAAAAATAAAAAAAAAATCTATGCTTAGAGAAGCTTTGTTTTTGAAAAAATACATTAATGGCAGGAAGATCTTAGCAATAAAATATCAAATTAAAAATCAGGGAATATTATTTACAGTATGAACCCAATAGTTTAAAGCAGTGATTCTCAACTGTAGGTGAGTTGACATATTTGTAGGACACATTTGCAATGTCTGTAGACATTTTTGGTTCTTATGACTGACCAAGAGAGGAGAGTGCTTCTGGCTTCTTGTGGGTAGAGAGGTCAGGTATGTTTCTAAACATTCTAGAAGGGGCAGGTCAGTTCCATGCAAGAATTCTCCAGTGCAAAACGTCATTTTACCATGGTTGAGAATCCCTGATTTAAAACGTGTAACTTCTTTATCTTTGGATCTCTGTCTCTCATCTTTAGAAATAATAATATTGATCTCATAGGATAGTGGTGAGAATGAAGTTGATATAATAAAATATTTAGAATGGTGACTGGAGCATAGGTAATCATTCCGGGCTAGCTAGGGTGAGCTATCATTAGCTCTTATCTATGTTACAGTGCAAAGAAAGGGAGGAAACACTGACCTAACACAGTGATGTGTTCAAAGGTTCTGGCCATGCCCCTGCCTAAAACTATTAGTTAGAAACCTTGAACTAACATATATGTGCTTGACTAAGTTGATGCTGAGGAGGACACACAGCATGGAGAACCATGGGGTATCTCAGCAAGCAGGTATTATTTTAGGGTTTGGGCTCTGCTTAATGGCTGGGGAAAGGTCCAAAAAAGCAAAGGTTCTCTCTAGATTGGATTCTGTAAGGAAATGGGGGTGCATTTATAACTGAGCATGCTAAAAATATTATGAAAATTTCTTCTTTTCCTATGAAGGAAAGGAAGACCTGAAGAAAGAGCAACAAGTAATTTGGGCTGTGATGGGATGCTTAACATTTTGTGATTGATACAGTGCCCCTGCTATTGTTTATACTTAGATCAAACAAAGTGATCTTTCTTTGTTTCATTTCATCATGGTCTCAGATTGATCTTGTCTGAAGCTGCTGTTTTGAAGGACGGTTTGTGCCCAGCAGGAGGTTGAGATGGCCAGCTAAGGTGGTAGGATCGGAGGCTGCTCCTTTCCTTCTTTTTTTTTGGCACTTTTGATTTTCTTAACACTTTTTACATTTTCTATTTTAGACTTTTCTATTTAACATTTCCTATATTTCTTTTAAAATTAGAAAAAAAATAAATATTAATTTAAAGTAATAAAAGTCATGCTCATGGAAATAAGATTCAGGTATCTGGCATATAGAGTGAAATCTCATATCTCTAAAGCAGACGTAGCCGGCAATTGTGAATAATTTGCACTCTTCTCAAATAACTATCCTTTCTGCCATTGGAGAATGTTAAGAGGTGTCCTTTAACCACTCATGTGTGAGACAATGCAAGAAGGTTTAGAGGAGAAATGATGGGATCTTGAGAGCTTTCATTCAATCAATCCCCTGATGGGATTAAGGGGGTGGGGCTGAAGGTGGGTAGGGTGTGGCTTGAGTAATTGATTTTGGGGGAATGCCTTTGGAGTGCATATTTTGTATCTGGCAAAGGAAGTCCTTCTCTCTGCTTCCTGATTATCATGTGAGCCACTTCCCTCTACCACACTCTTCCGTCATGATGTTCAGCCTCACCTTAAGCCTCAAGGAATGGAGCTGGCTGTCTGTGGACTGAGACCTCGGAAACTGTGAATCCTCAAATAAACTTTTTCTCCTTAAAATCGTTCTTGTGAGGTCTTTTGGTCACAGCAATGAAAAAACTGAATAAAACAAGGAGTTTGGAGAAAGGGAGGACTATTTTTTTTTTTTTTTTTTTTTTTTGCATCTCACACCTAGGTGGCTCTCTTGTTTCAACAGAGGGAAGGAATGACCCTTCTTGGTAATGGCTTTTTAAATAAATTACACATGCAGAAATGCTTCTTGGAAGAAGGATATCAAGCTTGGATGGAATTACAAATCCATCAATTGAATCCTGATATACAGAAAACAAAATAAGGACAAATTGTCTTTATTGCTTTAAGACAAGAAAAATGTACAGCACATGAGAAAAAAGATATAAATGTCTTTAGGGTCTCACATTCAATAACAAGCAATGAGAAAACTTAAAAATTGGATTTTTATCTTTCATATTTTCTAGTCACATTAAGGATGAATAAATTAAATTAGGCATATTTTATGCAACAAGCAAAAGCAAGCATCTTTAAGGATATACATGAAATATACATGAATATATATATATATATATATATATATATATATATATATATATATATGAATTCCCTTTATATCTCTGAATCTTTTTCAGATTAGGTTGGAGAAGGTCTTTTGAACTTTGAATATATCTTAATTACTTTTTAGTCTTTATTTATATTTTTTAAATGCTAAAAATAATATTTGCTCATTAAAATAATTTCAAACAATACAAAAGGATATGAACACTAAAACCATTCACTTTTTTCATTCTTTTTTCTAAATTATTTTTGGTTGTTGAAAAACCTTTATTTTATTTATTTATATGTGGTGCTGAGACTCAAACCCAGTGCCTCACACATGCCAGACAAGTGCTATCACTGAGCCATAGCCCGGGACCTCATTTTTCTCATTCTAATCCTTAAAGTAATAACCTTTTATTCTAATTTGTTACCATGTTTTAATGTTATCTTTTTTTCCTGTTTTTAATTGGTATGAACACTTTTACTCTCATACTTGAAGTCCTGATCTTCAGTTGGGCATGATAAGATGGCTTCAGGAGACTGGGGCTGTGGCTGGTTTTTCTTACCCTGGGATTACTTCTGGAACCTAGCACAGTGGTTTGCTCAGTGGTTTTAATGAAGGGACAACTCCAACGCAAGTGCAGGAATTCCTTCCCTCAGTGAATGCTATTGTATGAACTCAATAATTTTGAGAAAGGAAGATCTCCCATATCTTTTCAGAGACACTGGCAATTTAATCTCGTGATTCCCCTCCAAACTCCAATTTCTTTTTATTTCTGCCATTGCTGTGTTTCATTTACACATCAAATTTAGTCTCAACTCTTAAAGAATCTCAGCTCTTTTTTTTTTATTGAGACAGAGTCTGGCCAAGATGCACAGGCCAGCTTTGAACTCACGATCCTTTTGCCTTAGGCTCCCTAGTAGAAGGGATTACAGGTATTTGCTATCAAGCCTGGTTCCAACTTAGTTCTTGAACTAGCCTCCTTCACTAATCTTTTATATCCCATCTATGCCCACATTTCCCCCTGTGTTATTTGTGTGTTAATACAGACCCAGATTCCTTCACTCTGAAACCATGATGACCTCATTACTTCTATGGTGTAGCCCTTTATAGTTTATATCACAGACTATAATTTTTTTTTTCATCTCAAACTGTGTTCCTGGTTTCCTTGCACCTATTCCCTGCTGCAGTCTTTACTCTAATAATTATTCATGCAAAGATGTTTTTTTTGAGTGTGTGTTCACTACATTACCTGATTAGGTCCCATTTCTACTCCATTTCCCATATTCACCCTGAACTTATACTTACTTGCTTTATTTCCTCTTTAGAATTTCCTTTTCTACCTTCTCCATCCAAAGAAAAATATGTGTCCTGTGTGTTCATTCTATACAACATTTCCAGAATCCTAGGAATCGAACTTGCATTTCTGTATTGATGGGGATTTTGATTACACCACTAGTCTGTGCCCTTGCTTTGGTATGGGGTTATGTAGCACATAGGTCTTCTCCTTGCCCTTATGCTCTGTGTCATTCAGCGTTGCATTTTTTCATGCCATGTTGCAATTGTCTAGAAAGCCCTGTGTACGGCTGATTCCCCTCCAAACTCCCATTTCTTTTTATTTTTGCCATTGTTGTGTTTCATTTACACATCAAATTTAGTATCAACTCTTAAAGAATCTCAGCTCTTATTTTTGTACAAGATAATGATGACAGGTTGTTCTTGGTGATGTGTACTTATGGCATGTGAGGTGTGGCTGGGATGAATGAACCCAAAAACTTCAACCACCATAGTGCAAAGAAGTTGGCTAAAACAATGAGCATACTGTGTAGACAAGATGTTTATTTCACGGCTGGAGGACAGCAAGGGAGGAAGAGAGGACATTAGATAAAGAAAACACACAATAGATTTTGTGGGGTTGTGAGTATCATGGGTGATGTGAATGGTCTTTTGAGAACTGTCTTCTGTGGGGCAGTAAATTTCATCCTTAAAGAATGGGGTAGACCCAGGTACCCAGGCTCCTCAGAGGCCTGGTAGTAGGGTCACATAGTAGCTGACGAATTTTCCATAAGAAACAAGCTCTGCTCTGCATTTTCCATGATGATCTGAAATGAACACCTCCCTCAATCATTATTTAGGGAACAGGAATAGATGGTCTAGGCTGTCCCTTCCAATTCAGGTATTTTGCCATTCTGTTCTAGATTCTATAGCTATTGAAGAACACTGAAAACTTTTGACTCAATGTGTTCTTGTCCTTTTTACTGGGAATGACATTAGGAAAAATTTCTCGATGAATGGAGAGTGATTCTAACCCCTGGCATTTGTACCAGGTTTCATGCTGACGCTCACATAACCTTGTTTTGATATCACTAGTTGAGATTTACTCATTTTAATTTTTCTCCATTCTTCGCTGTCTCTTTTTCTTTCCTTTTGGCTGGCAAAGAACTCTGATCTTCCACAATCGTTAGAATAGCTTCATTTTTACAATTGGTTGCATGTGGATTTTTATGTGGTGAGAGAATACCTTCCCAAACGGAATGATCATGCAGTATTTGAAACAAACCTCATGAAAGGCAAAATTATTACGCTACACCAAAGAAAAGAAAAGCTCTTCTCATTCCTTTTGGCTTTCTTTAAGCATTTTTTTAAAAAGCAAAAGTCTTTTTGGTCATTTTCAGTGAATAAAACTTACCATTACATGACTGTATATTGTGAGTTCCATGGGGCTTTATAATAAAATAGAAAGAGGTAGAAAACATTCAAATAACTCTTCTGTTCAAAATTGCTTCAAAATCAGAGTGGATTATTTTCCCCATTTTTATTGAAACATCACAAGCATTTGTCTATGTATATATGTCAATCTAAATAGACTCAGTTACATATGCACCAGAAATATTATAAATTCTTTGCAGTTATCTTCATTTAATGTCACTTATCCAGTTGTTTCTGCATAAGGACTTAAAGTTGTGGGTTTTTTTCTGGTTGGTTTGTTTGTTTTTCTAATTGCTTGGGAGTTGTTGAAGAAATTGAGTCCAACGATCCATTTGTGTTGAACATGTATTTCTCGTATCCCACCAATAATACGTTTTCTTAATTAAAATAAGCAAATATTACTGGCATTTGGGAACTGAATAAATTCCAGGTGAAATTAAGTCTGGAAGTGGGCTAACCTTTAATATTTCATTTGTCAAGATGATCTATGGCTTTGAGATCAGAAAACCTGAGTTCAGATTTGCTTTCAGCCACCTACTATCTATTAGGCCTTAGGTAAGTTGTCTTGGTCCTTTGGGATTGCCATATTAAAATGCCATAGATTGGTGATATATATAAATATAAATTTATTTCTCAAAATTCTGGAGTCAAAGAAATATAAGACACCTGCACTTTTGATGTCTGTTGAGGGTTCAGTTTTGGGTTCATAAGTGGCAGTTTCTTACTGTGTCCTCCCATGGAAACTCTCCTCTTTTCTAAGGGGATCAATCCCATTTATGTAGGCTCCACTCCCATGGCTTAATATTCAGGATTGATATTTCAGCATGTAAATTTCAGGGGGAGACATACATTCAGACTATATCTTAAGTGACTTCCTCTCCAACTTTATTCCAGATATGTCAGGCTATCATGTGTTACCACGATGCTGTGCTGTATTAATGTAGCATTTTGTATACTTTCATTCATCTCTTACATGGAGTGATTATTTCCTAACTATAGGTTCTCTCCCTAGTGTGTAAATTTCTTGAGAGAATGATTGGATTTTCTTGAAGTTGTGCAGACTGGTTGGGAAGCCTCAGTCTGGATATTACTTAGATCTCCACATCACATAGTGATCATTCAAAGATATTCTCTAAAGCAAATTCCATATCACTAGGGACAATTAGAAGAAATATATTTAGTTTAGCTTTGTATTCTGCAAGTGACAAACTTTCATATATAACTTTGACTTGTTTTAAATCAATAATGATTTTTTTTCCACTCACCCTTAAAAGAGCTGGTTTTAGAAGGTGCTGTTCTGGAAAAATTTTTAAAATTATGAATATCCAATAAAACTCCAGCAGGACTTTCAGATCAAAATCTCCCACGAGTGTGGTGAGAAATTTCACTGATTTTCAATATGATTTTTTTAATTTCCTTGAATTAAATGCCAGAGGAATTTGATTTTCTCCTTATATTTAATGAATTATGGAACAAATGTGGTTATTCAGTGGGTCTACAATATTTGGAAATTATATTTTTTATTTTCTGAAAATATTGGGGATGGAACCCAATGGCACTCCACCATGGAGCTCTTTCCCACCCCTTTTTATTCTTTGTTATATTAAAGAAATATTCTTTATTTCTAAGTTGCTGAGGCTGGCCTTGAACTTGTGATCCCCTTGCCTCATGCTCCTGAGTTTCCAAGATTACAGATGTGCTCTATTGCACATGGACTGGAGAGGGCATTTTTATCTATAAACTCTCACCTTGACTCATATGCAGGAAGATGGAAACTTTCAAGTTGACCAGCAGGAGAGGCTGGACTCCTTGTCCAGCGTTCGTTTTCTTCTTCTCATCCATCATACTCTTTATCTCACTCCAGAATGTCAGAGCTAGACCTTTCAGGTCTTCTGCTCCTGTCTTACCTACGATCTCATTTTAAAATAAGGAAACAACACAGAGAAGTTCATAAGTTTCCATAGGACAAACCACTTTTAAAGGCAGGGTGATAACTAGACATCAGCATCTGAATTTACCATATCATTTGTACCCTGCTTATGGATCCGACTATTCTTTACCCTTCTTATCCTTTTACTTCATGATAGCCACAGATATCTTCTTGCTTTTCAAACACATTCTGCACACTCCTGTCCCAAGGATGGTTAATATTTGACAGCTTGTCTGTCATCAATGCTCTGTCCCAGGTGTTTGCCTGGCTCCCAACTTTATTATGAATCCCACCAACACACCATTCTATACCTTTACACGTCTTCAGTTTCTTGCTTTGCACTTAGTACTAAAGACTATAGTATTTATGTGTTTATCATTATTGTCTCCACCACTGGAATACAGCTCAATAAGCATAGAGAATCTTGGTTTTTTTTAAACCATAATTTCTGCAGCTGCTAGAACAGAACTTGACATAGTATAGATATTCAATCATTAGTTATTAAATTAATAATTGAATAAATGAATCCCATTCTTCTGTCTAGTGCACTGTGGTGAGGTGGATGGGATTAGGTTTAAGATGAAACTAATGGCTTTGGCATTTCCATGAGGGCATCCTTAGGTAAACAAGTTAACCATTCCAAGCTATGACTTTCTCAGCTTCGAAACAGACGTAAGTAAGTATATTGAAGATTTTATGTGAGAATTGAAATAATAGGATGCTCACAAAACATTTGCCCTGAGGCCTGTGCTATAATTAAATTTAAGTCATTTATATTATTCCATCAGTCATCCTCAAGTGATCTCCAGAGAAGATAGAGTCAATTAAAGCATTGATTGTGACCAACAGAACCCGGAATCAGGTGTATAAAAGGCTCAGAGATGTAAGGAAGAGCTGAGAAGCAAGCTCAACAAGAATGGAGATTGGAATACAATCATATTCTAGATACCAGGAAGGTTTAGATGCTATCATTGGAGATCATCATCTCTTATACTTTTTCTATCCTTCTCTGGCACCCATTAGGATCTAAATTCCAAGGAGAATATCAGATTGATGAAGCTTTGTTAAAATTAGATGGGCCCAGTGGTTGGCAGTCCAACCAAGACTGCTCAGATGGAATGGGGTGGGTCCCCACATCATATCCCCAGCTCATGCTAGAGACTGTTGGCTAGTGCAGAGCCTGGTTAAGTTCACAGCTGCTGTAGTAAAGAGTATTTGACCTCTGCTCTTTTGGAAAACAGTTGAGGACATTTTTCCCTTTGTGAGCAGCAAGCCATGAAAATGGCTGGTTTATTTGGCATCTAACTCACATCGCAGCGCTGTGTATGCAAGAAGCCTCTTTAATGATCTTTTTTTGCGTAGCACTGAACTATGCAGGACAAGAATTCCCTCTAATCAATACTCAAGCACATTTAATATCCACATCCCTGACACACTGAATAACTCATGAAAAAGTTATGAAGAGTATGTTTCCACCTTGGTACATCTTTAAAGAATTAACCAGTTGATTTTGTTTGTGTCTTTCATTTTCAATTATTTGAGTGTCACTTGTTTTGTGAGGGAGCAACTCTTGGTAATTGGATGTTTTGTGGTTAATATTTATTGATCATCTCAGTGAAAATCTGTCATCATTCTTGACTGCTCAGCATCCTAACCCCAGTCTCATGTTTGGAAAGCTCCTCACTGTGAGTCAGGGTGTCACAGCCTCACCCTCTTCACAGAAGCTGAAAACATTAACTACTTGCTTTCTCCACATCCTTTGCCATAAACAGGGTGGGTGTCTGGTATATGGCCTGCCCCTCAGCTGTATCTGCTTTAGACTGTGGCTAATGGCCTGATGAAGTTGGTCTTGAGGAACTGTCCTGGGCGAGACTTGCAGTAAAATAGGATACCTGGAGTAGTATGGTTAGCACTTAATATTCCCAGATTCACAGCCTGCTGATGCAAGATGCCATGTCCAATGCTTGGAGATGGTAACAGCACTGATGTTCATCCCACATCATACTGTGACTAGATTGGGGACAATAAACTGGGCCCTGAGTTCCTAGCTGGGTTGGTCCTTCTGGTGATTAAGTCAAATAATACTGTTGGAACAATTTTATTTTTCTGGTTAAACCAACCAGATTGGTTTCTGTGGCTTTTATGAGATTCCTAGCTCATATAAGGCATTTACATATTGTTTCTTCCTCAATTGTTGCCATCTGCTACTGTCTTTTTTTAAAAAAAAATGCAGTTGTTGATGGACCTTTATTTGATTCATTTATTTATATGTGGTGCCTAGAATTGAACCCAGTGCCTCACATGTGCTAGGCAAGTGCTCTACCACTGAGCCACAACCCCAGTGCTATGTCTTTTATTCATTCTTTCATTCATTATCTTTAGTTCATTGATTTAAAAAACTATATTTGCTGAAAGCCCAGGTTTTTTCAGACTCTGTACTCAGGATATGGTGCTGTGCCTGGCAAGGTACAAGAGGCCACTGCCCTCGTGGGACTTCCTTGTTGGGGAGGGGATGGTGCTAAAGAAAGTAGACAACTAAGGTGTCATCAGACGGCCGTGGATATGATGGAGAGGGAAGCAGAGCAGGTAGGAAGGTCATCTTAAGAGATGCATTTCATTGGAACCTCAAGAAGGAGCAAATCAATTAAGGAGCCAGGTTAAGATTGTTCCAGGCAAAGGAATAGGGACTGCAAGGTAGCTTAGCATGAAGTAGATAGGAGAGAAGGCCCCTGTGTCCAGAAACATTTCTAAGGTCATACAGTCAGGAGGTGCTGGAGTTAAGGTTCACATCCAGTGCAACAATGCCTATTTTCTCAAAAACTGTAGTTATGAAAAAAAAAAAAAAGAAAAGAAAAGCAGAAAGTAGTGAAGCCAGAATGTCAACCTTATTGACGTAAAAAGGGTCACCAAAGTATACCTGATGGAAGAAAACCGGGATCTGTAAAAGGCCTGAGAAAGGAAAATAAAAGACCAGACATGGATGAATGCTTGGAGGACAAGATGCTTGTAAAATCCAAAGAACCAAAATGAGGTGTGTGGTTGGCTGCTGTGCTGGGATGAGCAGATTGGGGTGCAGGGCACGAGGATCGGCTCTGGGAGAAAGGCGTGGTGTCTTGCGCATGGAGCTTACAGTTAAGTGAGGAAGATGGACATTAAGTCAATAAAGCATTTGTCTAATTACAAATACGATATCCGCACTGTGTGAGGGATTGGGGGACTGTCTTACTGGCAGATTGAAACCTGTCTTGGGATGGGGTGGTCAGGGAGGATTCACTGCTGACCACATAGAGGAAGATGAGGCGAGTCCAAGCTGAGATTCAGTTTAATGACACCCTTGGCACTTAGTTTATTTGTGAGAAGTTTAGGGCTTGAACCCAGCTTTGAATCCTGAATTCAAGGCTCTTTTTTTAGTGTTCTTTGTTTTTTTTTTTTTTTTTTTTGGCCCCTCCGTAATGAAAACCATCTTAAGGCACACAGAATCACACACATCTACATACAGAATCTCGAGAGCTACATTCTCTGTCGCCTTCTTGGCCCGTGGGGTGCCTTTTGCAGAGGAAGCAGTGATTACTAATGACATTCTCAGTGTCTGTGATACTTACATCAGTTTATCAATCAAATGTGGCATTTGTGGCAGCCTTGCCACCTGTCTCTTCCCATCAGCATCAGATAAATTTCACTGCAGGCTACAGGTGCCAGCTGCCAGCCTGAAATAAACTGGGGTCTGCCTCAGGATAAGTGTGCTCAGAGAATCGCTTCAGATTGAATGTCTCATCTGACAGCCCCTTCTGAAGAGTTGGGACTCAAAAAGGAAAAACAAACAAATTACAGACAAGTAAACAAACATGTGGCTGATGGGAGACATGAGGCTGGCTGACACGGGGGCCACATCAATCACTCTGTCTTTTCCTTCTTTTTTGTTGGTCTGGGAACTGTGTACGGTGTATTGAAATACAGATGGATTTAATAGACACGTAATTGAGCCACTTACCACTGGGCTGTACCATGGTTCTTACACATAAAGCAGTAGTGGTTTCCAACAGTGGATTTATTTTTATTTACTTATTTATAGGACTGGGAATTGAACCCAGGACCTTTCTACCTGTTAACTACATCTCCACCCTTAAAAAAATTATATATATATAATTATTTATAATATTATATATAATTATTTTATAATATTATACATTATATATAATTATTTTATATATATATATATAATTTTGAGACAGAATATCACTAAATTGTCCAGGCTGGCCTCCAATTTGCAATCCTCCTGCCTCAATCTGCATAGCTGGGATTTTAGGCATCATGCACCACCTGCCCAGAATGTTTGATTTGAGAATTTGAGAAAGAAGGAAAGGGGTAAAGAGATTGAACTAACTGCTTCTGATTCCCAACAATACCAGGCACTGTGTTAACTACTTTTCATACCTATATCCTATTTCACTTAATTCTACCAATACATCTGTGGATTAGACTTTATTATCTGCATTTCTCAGATAAGACAATGGTGATGCTTAAAGATTGAGTAATTTTTCCAAGGACCCACTAGTTGGGACGTGTCCAGGTTGATGTTAAACATTATATCTTGGGGCTGGGGCTATAGCTCAGTGGTAGAGCTCTTGTCTCACATGTGTGAGGCACTGAGTTCCATCCTCAGCACCACATACAACTAAATAAATAAAGACACTGTGTCCATCGACAACTAGAAAAAAGTTTAAAGAAACATTATATTTTCTCTCTCTCCTTGTACCTCACAGCCTTCGTTATTAGTCTTATAACCAGAATCACCATTATTTCCCATCTGAAGCTTCATGGTCTGATAGCGAGCCAGTGTCTGATAGTGTCACAGGCTAAAGTGGGTAGGTAAAGGCTGGTTACTGGGGAGGAGAGTTGTGGAGTTGTTAGAGGAAGGACACAAAATGTCAGCTGGAGAAGAGGAACATATTTAGGAGTTCTGTCATACAGCACGTTAGTTATAGTCTTGAAACTTGCTAACAGCATAGGTTTTAAGAGTTCTTATCACAGACACAAAATGACAGTATGTGAGATAATCAATCTGTAAGTTAGATCCACTGAGCCATTCATTAAGTGTACATATTTTAAAACATCATGTTGTACATGATAAATAAATATGATTTTTATTTGCCAATTAAAATTAATTTAAAAACCCATTCCTCCAAATCAAGAATGAAAAAGCAACCCAAATCCGTATCACAGGGCTTGGAACATGACTGCAACATATGTCACATTGTATATGAAGAATCATTCATCCTCTTTCTCAACATGCTCATCTCTAGGGTTCCATATTCCTCAATGACCTTTCTCCAAAGCTCATCTTTTTCTGTGCTTTTCAAAACTTGCTTTCCCCTGACCTCTTCATTTACAAATCCAGGTTTTTCCTCTATTAAGTACCCCCTGTTCCTTCTTTTGTTTTGTTTGCTTTACTTTATTGTGAAGATTTGTCATGCATATTAAGACCCAAATATTTGAAAGGCTGAGACTTGTGTACTCAAGAATAAAAAAATTAGGTATGTAGGTAGATAAATGGGCATGCAACCTCACTGAATCCTTTTATTTAATCATTTATTCATCCAAACTAACTTCTCTGGGAGCTTACCATGCTGCAGCCACTGCCATAGGTGCAGGGGATATAGCAGTAATTTTTTTTTTAAAGGAGAGAGAGGGAGAGAGAGAGAGAGAGAGAGAGAGAGAGAGAGAGAGAGAGAGAGAGAGATATTTTAATATTTATTTTTTAGTTCTCAGCGGACACAACATCTTTGTTGGTATGTGGTGCTGAGGATCGAACCCGGGCCGCACGCATGCCAGGCGAGCGCGCTACCGCTTGAGCCACATCCCCAGCCCCTATAGCAGTAATTTTAACAGGCAAAATATCTCTCCCAAAGAAATTCTAATTGGTAGAGACAAAACATGAGATGACTCAGTAAAATGTTTATATGGTAATAAGTGTGAAGTTAATAAATATAGTATAGGAGTGACTTAAAATCGGCAAAGCAATCAAATGGATACTGTAAGAAATCTGCTGTCAGAATAAGGAGAACAAAGAATAAGTAGTCATCATAATCAAAGTCCATCATAGGAAATTTAGATGCTTAGTGTGAATCCAACCAAAGTGATTGATATCCAGCAATCAAATAGGCTAAAGTAACTTAGAAAGAGATGAGCAAGGATGAGGGCTTTAGACAAATATGATGCTTCTGCCTCAATGTCAGTGTAGTAGATTGATTGCCATAATGGTTACAATAATTAATTTATCCCCTTAAAGCCACATTCTTGGCAATGTGATTTTGTAGTAACCCCCACTGAGACATGGAATCTGTTTCCCTAACTCTTTTTCTTTGGTATTGTTAGTAGAATGAATTGGACGTAACTTTCCTATGTCCATATATGAGTACACAACCCATGCAACTCCACAAGAATGGGAACAAAATTGTAATGGATTGTACCCCATGTATGTATAATATGTCTGGGGTAAAAATGGGAGTTCATAACCCACTTGATTCTAATGTTTGAAATATGATTTGTCAAGAGCTTTGTAATGTTGTGAACATCCAATAAAAAAAAAAACATACCTATGTAAAGTTCAGTTTATCAAGTAGGCTAAGTAAAACATTAGCAATAATAACTAACAATAAATCAGAACAATTATAACAATGTACTGTAATAAAAGTTATTTAAATTTGAAAAAAAAAATACACCCTACTGTCATGTATATCTAACAACAACAACAAAGTTAGGGAAACAGACCCCTGTTTCTTTTGGTGTAAATCAGGTCAACTTTTCGCTCCCCCTCTTCTGTTTCTGCTCCTTCCACATATAGTTTTTGAGAAATTAGTCCTTAGTAATGCATGGTTTAGACTCAAACTAGCCTTCCATGTCCTAGCTATGAATCTGGGGTAAGTTATTTGACCAATCCAAGCCTCAGTTTCTTCTTTGGTAGGAAAGACATAATGATATCTGCATCATTTAGGCTGAATGAAAGGTAAAATAAGCCAATCATAGAAAACACTTAGGAAAGTACCTGATAGAGTAAGCACTAAAAAAATTACTATAAATTCTGTTATTCTGGTTAGCTCATGAGGAGCCAGGTACAGAAACCCAGCCGGCAAGTGCATCTTTCTCATAAAATGAAGAGAGGGAAATCATAAATAGTTACATGTAATTTTTTGATAGGCAAGATTTCTGACACAGTTATAATTATATCGCCATTAATAGTCATTGATATTATAAAAATCAACAATTACAGTTATATTGCTGTTAATAATTGTTAGTAATTTAAAAATCAAAACATTAGTATAATGCAAAGATTTTTCTGAATACACGTATGTGTTCAGTGCCTCACACATCATCTATTACCTACATTATTAATCCTTACAATGACACTTTGAGGTAGATATCACTACTAATTCATTTTGACTGATGAAAACATTGAATTATAATGTAAGAGTCAAAAGTCACTTTAAGGCAATATTTCTTGATCTCTTTTATGTTATGGCACACTTAGGAGATGAAAATATATGTATTATACATTGGATTAAAGTGTGGGAGAAGTGAAAAGCCTGAAGGGCTGAAGTCTTTTGTAACCCATTGTGAATATACTGTCAAGAAAGCTCAACCTAAGAGAGAGAGAGAGAGAGAGAGAGACAGAGAGAGAGAGAGAGAGAGAGAGAGAGAGAGAGAGAGAGAGTCAGGACATGGATTCAAGTCCACTTGTCCTCAAAGTCCATGCTCTTTGGGGAGGGGTTTCCATTGGACCAACTCTTTCAAAGAAAACAGTTATAAATTCTAAAAATTCCCCCAATTCCCCCATCATGTACACATAGTCAATACAGTGGGAAATGAACAAAAAAGCAGACAGAAATTGGAGGAGAATGGATATTGGAAAGACAGAATGACAATGGATGAGTTTGCTGCTTTCTACTTATTTTTTTCCTGCTATGTGGCTGAAAACCCACAGTCTTATTGTCATAATCAATTGGAAAACAGAAGTCAGATCGAATTAATGCTAGAAAGTAGGCGGGGGCGGGGGGGCAGTTGCAGAAAGAAGAGCATCATTGGGAGGAACTCCCAATCCTTCCAAAAGTTTGACTGAACTATGCAAGATTGAGAACAAAAAGAAATGAGCAGAGATTTCAGGGGCTGCGTACTGCAGTGGAGATAAAATTCAGAGTTTGAACACATTCAAGTTAAATGTCTTCTGAAGTAAGTAAAAATAAAAACATTTATTCAGAGGAATACGTAACAAAATTCAGATATAAACTATCATGCATGATATCTGGCATACTTACATAATTACTAGAAACAGACATAGGAGCACACAAAGGCAATTAACAGTTGATCCAAAAAGACCCTAATGTTAGAATTAGTAGGTAATGATTTCAAAACAGGAAGTCATGTACCATATAACATTTCAACCAACGATGGGCCACATTATGCAATGGTGATTCCATGAAGCCTAGGTATGTAGTGGGCTATACCATATAAGTTTGTGTAAGTACACTCCATGGTGGTCATGCAATGATGGAACATCCTGATGGTGAATTTTCAGCACATATTGCCCTTATTAAGTAAGTTATCACTGTATTATAATGATGTTCCAGCATGTAGATTAAAATGTGCTCATAGTGTATAAGCACAATCCATTTCTTCATGATCATTCAATGCTGCCATCCAGATTTTTCTTAATATAATATTTTTCACATAACATACTTGAAAAGTAAAGGACACAGAGTACTGTTTTTAAATTCTTCACACACGTATAATAGAGTATAGTACAAAGTTCAGGTGATCTTAATTCCTATGAAGAGGTTTTCCATAGATGTTAGGAGCACAGACCCTACAGTTTATCTGCCTTGGTTTTGTTATTTACTAGCTCTACAGCATTGACAAGTTAATTAATCTAAGCCTCATTTTCCTTACCTCAGTTGCTTTGAGGACTACACACCATTGCATATAAAATGCTCTGACATGTGCTTGATACATAATGAGCACTCAGTAACACTATAGTTAACATCATCATCATCAGCAACTTCATCCAACCACCTATTCCTTTATGGAATTCTGCTTTGCTGATATGAGTACCACATCAAGCACAGGAAAGGGCAAAAATCTACCCTAGAAATCTGTTTCCTCATGTATTCATTTAGCATTTATTAAGCACCTCCTTTCAACAAAAAGATGGACTTGATCCAGAAATAGAGCCATATGTAAAGCATGGTCTTTGATCTCAATGAATTTTAATAATTAATTTTAAAATTAAATAATTTCCATAGAAGGGAAACCAAGAATTTCTAGAACTTAATTTTTTTCTAAGTTTTTAATACTTGGTGTAAATGGTGAAAATTTCAGTGGTGTAATCATCCTTTTGATGTCCAAAATGATAAGGAGTCATCAAGTCCCTATTAGTTCTCTTTTATGGGGGAGGGTGAGTCATGCAACCTTAGAGGAAGTTAAAGTATGTTATGGAGCCACTCCTCTGAAAAATGTACACACCAACACGATTTAAAACTCAATCTTAAAGAGTTCACCGGCTCCTGGAGTCCGTTCATAGGTTCTCTGTTGCAGAGACTTTTATTGGGTGATGCTTCAAAGCAGCCCATTTTACTATTGGATATATCAAAGGTGGGAAGAGCTATTCCTCCCTTTGAGCTGTCTTTGAATCTTCTGCCCTTTCAATGGTCATGATTCTGCCCTGCAGAGGGCAGCCTGCTCCATTCTGCAAGATCACAGTCCTGCAAATGTTTGAAGTTATGTTCTGCCTTGGTCCTGTCTAGGTGGAGTGGCTCTATTCCTCTGGGTGGCTATTCACTTCTCATCCAGACCCTGTATCAGTCTTATTGCTGGCATGTCATTGTGCACCACTGAAAATCACCAAAGTAACATATACTTATTTTAAATTAAGATAAAAACCAAACCCAAAGCCAAACCACCCCCAAATTATGTAGTTTTGTGTAAAATATAAAGTAATTGTGTCTGTGTACCCCACTTAGGCAAATTACATTCTTAGGGTTTTGTAGATGCCCTCCCAGACAATGTCTGGGTGTGTGCCATGTGTTTATCTTTATGCATTTCTGCATTTTTCTTTAATGGATTCACACTGTTATGTAAGTTTTAAACAACTTAATCTGTTGTAGACATTGTTTTATTTCAAGTAGTAGATTACATCATTTGACAATAGGGCATCCAAAGTGAGTCCAGAATAGAAGAGAAACTTTTAATTATTCACTTTAGAACCAGGGCTATCATTATAACCATAATTGTTTCATTTGTTCCACAAGTGTACCTTGATAGCCTATGATAAGTACTAAAATAAAGACATTCATTATGAAGATTTTGAATCAATCTTTCAAGACACTCATGGTCTAGTGGCAGAGACAGATCATTTGGCAGAAAATAATGGGAGACTTTGATAAATCTAGGCTTGCACTAGATTCGTTCCTACCAGTTATGTTTGCCTCTCTTTTTCTACTATTTTTAAACTGATATTTAACATACCTTTTGAAGTCATATAAATAAATGTTCAAATAAATTAACTTTTATCTACCTTTGGACATACCATTTATTGAATAAATCTCACCATATACATAATGGCCCAAGTTCATCAACACATAGTAAGAGTTTTTTAGATACCAGTGATTTTATTTTCTCCAATTTGAGGTGCACAAAGTAAACCACAATCACAAATGGATAGAAGTTTCACAGAGAGAAATTTTAGTTACTTTTGAAGAAGAATTGGTGTTGTTTAGATTTGTCTGCAAAAGGTGATTTTAGGAACTAATCGGGTTCTTATAATTGGAAAAATTCATGGAGAATTTGGAAAATAATATTAATACTCCCAAATGGAGTAACTGGCATATGATAGACGATAAACATTTGTGGAAGATATGGGGGAGCACCTCTCATTAATTCCTTCAAAAATACTTATTGAACATCTACCCTGTGTCTAGTTCTTTGTTAGTTACGGGGTGGGGGGATGGTAGGGTGACAGAAATTAGAACTCTCACCTATAGAATTTGCAATGTAATGGGAAAGACAAACCAAGTAAGAAATCATACAAACATTTAACAACAATAGTTCCCCCTTATCCAAGACCCTTAGTGGATGCCTGAAACCACAGATAGGATAATACTAAACCATGTGAACATGATATTTTTCTCTGTACAAATATACATATGCTACAATTTAATTTATAAATTTGACACAATGAGAGATTACTAATAAAATGGAATGGTTATAACAATATACTGCAAAGAAAGTTATGTGAATATAGTCTCTAATTCTCCCCAAATATCTTGTGTTTTCACCTTATTACTACAGAAAGCACTTAACAGCTTCTCTTGGGTGTATCTGAATGACCAGTAGCACTACTCTTGTGCCTTGGTGTCATGATTAAGTAAAGTAAGAGTTCCTTGACCCCAAGCACTGCAGCACCCTTATTGTTGATTTGGTTTCTGTGGCGGCTACTCTAAGTGACTTAACAGATGGTGGCCTGTACAGAGTTCACACCCTGGACAAAGGCCTGATGCACATCCTGGTGGTACTGAGCTGAACAATGTGCAATTTCATCATGGTCTCCAGAATGGAATGCAGTTTGAAACTCAAGAATTGTTCATTTCTGGAATTTTCCTTCTAATATTTTTGGACTGTGGCTGACTATGGGTAAACGGGGGATACTCAGTACAAAGGACCACAGGTTCTTGAAGGGAAAGGACAAAGGGGCTATGAGAGCCTGCAGGAGGGCAGAACCGGACAGAAGTGTCAGGGGAGACTTGTGGCAAGATCTGAGGCTGCTGTGGGTGCTGGCTGTGGAATGCTCAGGCCTAACTGTGAGGGTGTGACTGGAGAGTGGTGCCAGCCATCCTCAACCACACAAGAAAGAAAGACCTGTGCTACTGAAACCAAGGGAACCAGGTAGGTGGCCATATTGGCTAGGACTAGAGAAGGAACAGCCTGCTCAGGCAGGGCCTTGAAGGCCACAGTGAACAATTTGGTCTCATCCTGCAAGTATTAGAACACCCTATTGTCATGTGAGAGTGTCCAGTTCAGAGGTGACTGGAGTGAGCATGAGGAAGGTGGTAGAAAGGAAGGCAGGTGGGTGAATCTAAGAGATTTCCAAGGTCAAATGGGCAGATCATCATACTAAACAAGAACCTGAGGCTATAAGCCACTAGAGAGTATGGAGTGTGACTCTTACCCTTACAGCTAGTACAACGGGGAGCTGGGTGGTGATGCCTGGGGCAGGAAACACTGTATGAGAACATTTAGTACAACTGGGAGCTGGGTGGATGCCTAGAACATTCCCAGGTCCCATCTGAAGCATATTGGTTTGTAGGTACTTTGAGTCAGAAACGCTGTGTTTGATGCTTTGCATATCTTCTTTCATTCCCAGGACTGCTTTGTGAGTTAGATCATATTTTTCTCATTTTATATTAGAATAAATAGAAGTAAAAAGAAAATAATATATATTCTGCATTTATTTGGTTAGTTAGGGTGAAGTGTGGATTTGAAATTAGATCTAGCTGATTTCCAGATTCCTGTTATTTCTGTCTTTTTTTTTTTTTTTTTTTTTTGGGCTGGGAGTTGAATGAAATGTTTGCCAAGTGAATTCTAAACATAAAGACCCATTTCCTAATGTTTTTTGAAACCTTAAAGAAAACACTCCTTTAATACAAACAAGGTTGTGACCTCCTAGCTCTCCTGTCTCTCTGTCTTTCTTGAGATTTAAACAGTCAGAGATTGAAACTCCAAGCTTAATCAAAATTTTATGCCAAAACAACATAGTCTCAGTTGTGTAAAGTTACTGTTTACATAACCACAATAAAATTATCTCATGAAATTCATCAGCCACTAAACAGAATAGTTATAGCTTATATCCAAAATGTGTAGCTGGCCAAACCAGCTGGGTCATTAAGACAGAACTGCATATAATTTCCTCGTTTGGCTTGTTGCTCTGGGAAGCTGAATATAGCTGTCACACGGGGTGGTTGTGTACTGTAACAATGACGTTATATAGATTTTCAGAATACTTGCCTTGTTTAGAGGTCATCCAGCAAGGCCCCTTAAGGGAGGTCACAGAATCTGGCAGAGAAAATGGGAAGGGCAATGGATCTGGGAGTAGAGTTGAACAGGATGTAGGTTTCCAGCCTGGGACTCTTTCCATTCTATCAGCAGACACTTGTGATGGATAGAGATAAGAAGGAGATGTGTAAAAGGGTACATGGATGTACATGGAAAGGCAGGTGGACAGATATCTTCCTTCTAATAACTGTGATTTCTTCAGCTGCTTTGATTCAGAGAATGGGCCAAGGAGAGACTAGAGGGAGAGTGAGCTTTCAAATTCTATGAGCTTGGGTGAGATGCAAGATCTCTTATGCCTCCATTTTCTCATTTGTAAAACTGGGAAAATGGGATATGCTTCAAAGGTGGAAATAAGGAGTTCGGTGATCACATCTTTAAAATTCTTAGTGTAGTACACCCGACACACAGCAGGTTTTCAGCGAATCTATTTTATTTACTGGTCAAAGTCAAAAGCGGGAGTTAGGAGAAAATTCTCATTTCCCGTTGGCTATGTTTATTCCTATTAACACAGATCCAAATTTCTTAACAGATTTATTAAACCAAATTACTCTGTTTTTCATTTGCATCATTTCAGCAAAAGGAAACTCTAATTGGTTTCCCTGTGGCATGGACCCGAGAAATCCAACCCGCTCTTCTACAATGAGCTGCAAACCTTCAGTAAGTCATCTCATTAGCTCTCCTGTGATATTTATGAAGCCTGGGATTTGCTAATGATCTTAAATGGGGTTAGGATCTTTAGTGTGTGTTAGAGAAGGGAATGGTGGAGAGAATCAGAGGGCCTTGGGAGACCTTAAATGCAAATCTCTACTGAACCATTTTTTTGGTTATCAGCGACCCAGTGGGGTGCCTGACAAATTCAGATGGGGCACCATCTGGACCCATAGAAAAAGACAAAGTCTGTAAGATTTGGCTGAACTAATTACTCAATGAATAAATTATCAGAACCAACAAATGCAGTTCAAACCAGAAGTGACCATGGATCTTAAAAATTTTATCAGTTCAGCTAAGTCTCTCAAAGAATTCATTTCTGGGGCTGGGGTTGTGGCTCCGTGGTAGAGAGCTTGCCTAGCACATGTTCGATACTCAGCACCACATAAAAATAAATAAATAAAATAAAGGTACTGTGACTATATACAACTAAAAAAATTAAAAAGAATTTGTTTCTAAAGAAACGGATTACACAAGACTGGGAACATTCCCCCTCCCTAAAAATACACCTTCTTCTTCTTTTCCCCTTCCTCCTCCTCGTCCTCATTTTGCTAAACACTGATGTCTGTATCACAGTGAAAAATTCAACACTAATAAACATGTGCATTTTCCAAGTTAGAAAGATGGCACACAGGTCAACTTCAATAGGTATCCCTTTTCCAATCTGTCCTTGTGACAGATGATTTTGTGAACCTCTCAAGGCACAGCTCTGTGTACATTTTCTGCTGGGAAAGTATTGATGACTTTCTATTATTAAGATGTGTAGCTTGGTATCTAAGGACTTTCATAATCAATCATGAGAAAGATGGCTAGTCTTTATTGGGTGCTGTGTATCAGACACTTGGTTCAATGTTTCTGCATTGATTAAGTTATTTAATTCTTGAAACAAACGAGTTAGGCATCATAATGATCCCTATTCTATCAATGAAGTAACTGAGGCCAAGTGAAGTTGAATAATTTTGTTCAGTGGTATGTGGCTGGGAAATTGGTGGAGGAAGAATATGAACCTAGAAATTTTGTGCTCACTCTATTTCAAAGGTCAACGAATTAATGGTTCATTAGCTAAGAGTGACTTTTACACTTTCAAATGATTGATAAAGGTCGCAACAAGAACCGTATTTTATGGTAGGTGGAAATTATGTGAAATTCAAATCTCAGTGCCCATAAATGCAATTTGGCTGGAATACAGCCACGCTTATTTGTTTATGTCATTTCTGTGGCTGATTTCATGTTATAGTGGCGGAGCTGAGTAGTCATGACAGAAATTATCTGGTCTGCAGAACTGAAAATGTTTATTATCTGGCCTTTAACAGAAAGTTTGCTGGCTCCTGATCCGTCTTAATCTGTGTGTAATTCTACTTTCTACTATGATAGGAAAACTTTCTAGTGTGAATGTTTGTCTCCAGATCTTCATCTGTGCCCTTCCAATCATGAATGCTCCAGGAATAAATTATAATGCACCCCTGCCTGTTGGGTGCTTCTTATCCTTCCCAGGCTCAGAACTAACATTACTTATTTCAGTCTTGGAAGGTTTGGTTGTAAGCAACGGGAACCTCAATACATACTGGATTTTTGAAAAAGAGGATCCACTGACTTATATAAGAAACCTCCAAGAGATTCTTCCAACTGAAGCTCCATGTTGGACAAAAATAATATTATCAGATCCTATCCAATTCAATTCTCAAGGTCCACATAATTCATGGCCTCCCTGCTATATCTGGCAATTTTTTTCTGAATCCATTGCTTTATAACACCTCATCCAGAAATAGAGGAGAGACAAGAAAGCCTGTATCTGAGCCATTGCTAAACAAAACGAATAAACTGATCCAGACTGGGTCTCCAAATGCTTGAATTGTCTTAGGTCCTGGGTGCTGATATCTGCAACCTAATGTGTGACCAAGACAAGAGATCATTACAATGATCTCAGAAGCCAGTTACACTCATCCTTAAACTATCACTGGCTAAAGAGATGAGATTCCCTGATGGGTTTAAGTCATTTAGCACCAACCCCATAAAGTCATGAGGTGGATGAACACCACTCTAGTACCACAGTTAAGAAATTTGGAAATAGGGGAATCATTGCTATGGAGGCCATACATCTCCCTTACCCTGAACACTTCCAACCTTCCACATACCTGGCTCTGCTCCTGGCAGAATTTCTCTCCTCCTTTCCATTCTACTCCCCCAGTTTATTTTATCCCATCTCTTAAATTATAGCCACCTGTTCATGTTCACTACCTACTCTTCTTTAGGCTAATTGCCTCTGAATTCTGCGTCTACAGTTTCATAAAATTTGTGCTAGGATTTCATCTTTCAAGGGGAAAGACAGCAGTAACCTGGGAACAGTGCTTCATAGAGTTTCCACCAACAGAGGAGGGGGGATACTAGCACTTGATATTCTTCAAATTGTGAGTCTGATATAATTATTGATTCCTGGGCTAAAGGCAGGAAACACTGTCACTTAAGTATTCTCCTTTAAAGCATTCTTATGTGGTTTTAAAAGCATATTTTGTTGTCCTTTTTAGGAGGACTATTAATATTACATTTAAGCTGCCAGGATCCTTGACTGTGCTGTTCATCTCTCCCCATACACAGGCTCTTGAGCTAGACAGGATAGTGAGGACAGGCACCAAATTAAGGATGGCGAGACTATCAGAGACAGAGTAGAAATCAGGAATGCCCCTTTTATGCCTTACTTGAAACAGAAGATGGAGAATTCACATTTTAACATGAGGAATTTGACACAGCCATGTTGAAATGACACGCTACATTTTTTTTTTCTTGCATCACAGTGGCAAGATCAAAATATTTGCTGTATTCATCAAAAGACATGTGCAGGATCTTCATAGCCATACTTCCTGACAGCCCAAACCTGGAAATATCACAAGCAACCATCAACAATACAACAGATAATGCTACATTCACATAATACCTCTTTGTATGTAAGTCAGGAGGAACAGTATGCATAGCTAGACTCAATGGTGTGGACAGATCCCAATGGGATATTGGCCTAAGGAGTTCAGATAATAGAATATAGTATATGATTCCATCTATACCAAAAACAAAACTACCCTGTGATGTGAGAAGTCAAGACAGTAGTTATCCTGAAAGAGTTTGAGGGAGGCTTCTGAGTGCTGGTAATGTTAAGTTTTATCAGTTGATTTTCTGCCTAAGTTGTTGATAAAATTCATTCTCATGGATGAATTCATATGAGAATTCATCAAGATATATATATGTATAATATATGATCATTTTAAAAGTATATTATGTTGGAATATATTGTTAAAATTTTTAAAAAGAGGTATATGTGAGGTAGGCCATTAAAATGCTTTAATGTGCTTTAGTACTCTGAACGCAATGCCAGATTTGGGGTAGGGTAGACCTGCTGGCATCTGGCAG
Source organism: Spermophilus citellus (assembly GCF_964194105.1). Classification (NCBI taxonomy): domain Eukaryota; kingdom Metazoa; phylum Chordata; class Mammalia; order Rodentia; family Sciuridae; genus Spermophilus; species Spermophilus citellus. Next base: position 137,066,357 of record NC_138182.1, on the reverse strand, counting down.
GGGCAGATGCCCTCTCTGATAAGGAATAGAATAAGGCCCTTGGCTTATCCCAGGCTGAAGCCTTAGCTGAGATAACCAGTCATGGTTAAGGTTCAAGTGATCCTCCCTGGTTAAAAGATCTTGTTTGAAAGACCCACATGTACTCTGCCATAAATCAGACTACATGTCTGCGACCTTGAACTTTGCCTGAGATCCTCAACTTCACCATGCATCCAACTGTTCCAGGCTCTGGGATGGAAGGGTTTACCTGGCATGCTCAAGTTAACATTGACTTCTCTCGTCCTGGTAAAGAGTAGATTAACAGGTGTTCATTGTGCACTGCCTGCCCTTCTTTAGGCTAATTGCCTCTGACTTCTAGGTCTACGGTTTCGTAAAATTTGTGCTGGGATTTCATCTTCCAAGGAGAAAGACAGGAGTAACCTGGGAACAGTGCTTCAGAGAGTTTACACCAACAGAGGAGGGGGGATACTAACTCAGATTTTTTTTTTTTTTAATTTATTGGATGTTCTCAGATTTTTAAGGTCACTTTCATTTCCTTATTCTGAATACCACTGGCATGCCTTACATTGCCTCCAAGTGCATGTTTTCTTACTCCTGAGAACTGCTTTTTGAAAGCACTCCAATTTGCCTATCAAAGCTGTACGTGAATTGGCCTTTGGGTGTGGTGTTCTTGTTTTTGCCTTTGAACAGATTCTTTTCTCCTAGCTCTTCCTTTTGTTCTTGACCACAGTGTAAATGTCCTGCCCTCATCGATGTCTGCCTCAGTCTTGCCAGTCCAAAGGATGTACTCTGTTTCAAAATGTGGTTTCAACCCTGTTGAAAAAGGATTCAGGGAAGGTTGTTTGCTTTCTGGTGTTTGGTATTTTGCTTCCATTTGCATCCTGGTGCTGTAATGAAATATCATGTCGCTTTCCCATAGGGCTGATAAGCCACCCTCAGCCCCTAAAGATAGCTCTGTGCATTACTGCTTTCCAAGAAAATCCCTGTCATTATGCAGAGTGTTATGCATTTCCTTTCAAACCTAGTCATTTGCATTTTTCGCCTTTGAAAAGGCAAATTTGCTTTGAAAAGTGTAATGAAATGTGCCCAAATGAAAAATGGGCCCTGAGGATGGCTGGTGCCAGCATGGGGCTTTAATTAAATGATTAGATGGCAATTTGATATGACCAGCTTTTGAACTGCATCATGTTATCATTTAGCTTTGGGAGGGGAAACAGCAGCTCGACCTTTAGAAATACTGAGAGATAATATGAACTTTGCTTCCAACCACGACAGAACTATGTACAGAAAGGCTTTTTCTAATTCTCTGTTCATTTCTCTCTGGCCCCAGTCTCCCAGTTATCATGGTCCCTCACACTTCCTCTCCTTGAACAAGGAGGGTCCTTTCATCCTTCCTGATTTTGCACTGTGTATTGCTTCTACCTGGAGTCTTGGAGCTTCTTGATATTCTGGGGCTTCTTAACTACTTTTTCAGAGCACAGTTCACTTAACAGCCTCTCCCTTTATTGAAACCTTTCTTTACTCCCCTAGACCCAGAGTTAGTTGCTCTCTCCACTGTCCAGAGATTTACAAACACTCGCCTTCCTGTCTCCTGTTTTTTGCAAGTCAAGCTAAATGGGAGCACAGTCATGTTCCTTTATCTGCATAATGTCTATGTCTGCCTTTGCTGCCCAGGAGGGGAGTTGAACAGTCTCAACAGAAAACAGGGCCCACAAGCCTGAAATAACCACCCACCATCTGCATTTGCCCGTTAAGTACTTCCTTCCGCCAGTCCTCACCAGCTGGCTAGTGACTGCAGACTCCATGAGGCTAGAAACTCCTAACCACTGACTTGCTCACACCAAGCACAGGCCTGATACAGAGATGCATTCTAGAAAGTATGAAGGAATGGGTTGTGATTATGAGAATTCCTTGAGCCCATTGACCTTGAAGGCTGTTAAGCTCCTGGTAGGATCCAGACACTGACTGGAAGCTCCTTTGCAGGACCTCTGTGCTCTGTGTGCCCTTCCTCAGACCTGGACAAACCAGCTATCTTGTATTTCCTCAGCAAGTTCAATTTCTTCTTGTTTGCGAGACTTAGTATTAGTTTTTCAGACATACTTGAATGTATCAAATTGATGTGAAATTTTATCCTCAGGATCTCTGCCTGATATTTTTACCTAATACCAGATAAGAATGCAATAATATGTTTCAGGAACTGTGTTTAGAGTTTCACATCCGATGCCTCCTCAAATAGTTGGCACTACCGTTGGGAGGCAGATACTCTTATGATTCCCATTTTACAGATCAGAAATGGCACAGCTAGGTGAAGCACGTGGGCCAATTTCACAAGTGCAATCAAATTGAGACCTAAAGCCAGCCACTTCTAAAACTTGGTTCTTCTCCATCATATGGACTGATGGCCTTCTGTACTTTTTTTTTTATTTTAGAAGAAAATAAAACCTTATTTCAAAGAGCTTTTTAAAATACCTCTGTCTCAACAGTATTACAATCTGTTTTTTTCTGGAAGTTTCTATACTGCTTCTTGAAATCTGATCCAAATAAACAGGCACTTTTTCCTGTCTATCCTTACCTTGGCATTCACCTGTCCTGCCAGGAAAAGACTGCACATCTCAGAAAATGATGCTCGTGCACACGCTCTCAGGAAGCCTGTTGTGGCTAAACTGATGAGACTATCAATAGAAACAAAGATAAAGATGTACTCTACAAGGGCAACTTGACTCTATCTGATTGGTGACCTGGGCCCAGTAATACCTAGGAACCCATCTGTGAAACAAGGGTAGAAAACTATTATTATGAATCATTTAAAGGGTTTTGTTGGTGGTGCTTTGTTTTTCAAATTAAATGACTAGAATGTAAGCCTCCACCACGTGGATTTTAGGTCTGTTCTGTCTACAATGGTGGCCGCAGTAGCTAGAGTTACTCTATGAACTTGGCACACTAATAAGATTTATTATAAGGAATTGACGTATGATTGTGGACACTGAAAAATCCCAAAGTCAAGCTGGAAACCTAGGGGAGCTGATGTGTGGTTGCAGACCAAGTCCGAGGTCCAGAGAACTTGGAAAGAGTGATGTAAGTTCCACTCTGAAAACCAACCAGTTGAGACCCAAGAAGAATCAACATTTCAGTTCAAATCTTAATGCTGGACAAGGCCAATGAGCTATCTTCAGCAGTCAAGCAAAAGGAGGTCCCTCTTAATTTTATCTCGGATTCTGTTTATGTCTTCAACTGATGGGATGAGACCCCCTAGCCTAGGAAGGACATTTTGCTTTACTCCTTCTAACCATTCAAATGTTCATCTCATCTAGAAACTCCCTTTTATCACACCTAGGACAATGCTTGGCCAAACATCAAGCTGGTACACAGTATTAACCATCATGAGTCCATCCCATGTCAATCTGGAACCCATAAATATCTCCTTGTATCATACCAAATTTCTAAATATGACAATAATAAAGTCATAACACCACCTAACAAAACTATCCTGCATCCAACCAAAAATGCACTAACTAACCCTTTTCCCAGAAAAGGACATAAATTTCTCAACTGATGTGTACTCTGCTTAATACCCTGTAACTTAAATTCTATGATGCAAAATAACCAGTACTTAGATACCATGATAGAAAGTCGATACATTTTATGCTGCATGATAAAGAACCAAGAAAGAAGAGAAAATAAGAATACAGGTCTAAACATTCACAGCAAATGAGGAGGACATATTTATGGCAATTATGGGTTTTGTTTTTGTAACTAGTCGCATGGTTGCAGTTTATATGTATAGCTTCCTTATTTTACTACCCTTTATGTATTTCCTTTGCCTTCAGCAAATATCCTGGCTGAATAACTATGACCAAAATATTTGACAAGAACAGCTTAGAGACAGAGAAGTATATTTTGGGCTCAAGGTTTAAGAGAGCTCCGTCTGTAGTCTGCCAACTTCATTGCTGTGAACTTGAGGTGAGGCAGAACATCACGGCAGGAGGGCAGGGCAGAGGAAAGCTGCTCAGCTCAGGGCAGCGGGGAATTTGAAAGTGAGGAGCCAAGAACAAGATATATAGTCCCCCAGGCACACCTCCAGTGACCTTCCTCCTCCAGCCACACCCAGCCATCCTCTGGTTACTGCTCAGTACAGCTGACCTTTCAAATTATTAATCAATCAAATGCATCAATCCACCGATTAGGTTATAGTTCTCATAATATGACAATTCAGTTCTGAGGATTCCTGCATTAGCACATTAATTTTCAGGGGGTGGAGTACACCTCATATTCAAACCATAACAGTTCCTTTTTTTATTTTTTAAATTTAATTAATTTATTTCTTCTAATTTGTTATATATGACAGCAGAATGCATTTAGATTCATAGTACACAAATGGAACACAAGTTTTCCTTTCTCTGGTTGTACACAAAGTAGAGTCACACCATTTGTGTCTTCATCTATGAACCTAGGGTAATGATGTCGTCTTATACCACCATCTTTCCTACCTGTATGCTCCCTCTCTTTCCCTCCCTCCCCTTTGCCCTATCCAAAGTGACTCCATTCTTCCCATGCTCCCTGCCCCATCCCAATTATGGATCAGCATACACTTAACAAAGAAAACATTTGGCTTTATTTTTTGGGGGATTGGCTTCCTGCACTTAGCATGTTATTCTCCAACTCCATTCATTTACCTGCAAATGCCATGATTTTATTCTGTTTTAATGCTGAGTAATATTCCATTGTGTATATATACCACAGTTTCCTTATGCAGTCATCTATTGAAGCATGTCTAGGTTGGTTCTATAATTTAGCTATTGTGAATTGTGCTGCTCTAAACATTGATGTGGCTGCTTCACTATAGTATGCTTTTTTAAAATCATTTGGGTATAAACTGAGGAGTGGGATAGCTGAGTCAAATGGTGGTTCCATTCTAAGTTTTCTAAGGAATCTCCATACTATTTTCCAGATTGGTTGCACCAATTTGCAGTCCCACCAGCAAGGTAAGAGTATGCCTTTCCCCCCCACATCCTCACCAACACTTATTGTTGCTTGTATGCCTAATAACTGCCATTCTGACTGGCATGAGATGAAATCTTAGGGTAGTTTTGATTTGCATTTCTCTAATTGCTAGAGATGTTGAATAATTTTTCATATATATGTTGATTGATTGTATATCTTCTTCTGATAAGTGTCTGTTCAGTTCCTTAGCCCACTTATTGGGTTATTTGTTTATTTTGGTGTTAAAGTTTTTTGAGTTCTTTATATTTCCTGGAGATTAGCTCTCTATCTGATATGTATGTGGTAAAAATTTGCTCCCATTCTGTAGGCTCTCTAACAACCTCACTGGTTGTTTATTTTGCTGAAAAGAAGCTTTTCAGTTTTAATCCATCCCATTTATTGATTCTTGATTTTATTTCTTATGCTTTAAGAGTCTTGTTAAGAAAGTAGAGGACTAATGCAATATGATGAAGATTTGGGTCTACTTTTTCTTCTATTAGGCACGGGGTCTCTGGTCTAATTCCTAGGTCCTTGATTACTTTTTTTTTTTTCAAAGAGAGAGTGAGAGAGGGAGAGAGAGAAAGAGAGAGAGAGAATTTTTTTAGCATTTATTTTTTAGTTATTGGTGGACACAACATCTTTGTTTGTATTTGGTGCTGAGAATTGAACCCGGGCTGCACGCATGCCAGGCGAGCGCGCTACCACTTGAGCCACATCCCCAGCCCCGGTCCTTGATTACTTTGAGTTGAGTTTTGTCCCTGGTAAAAGATAGGGGCTCAATTCCATTTTGTTGCATATGGATTTCCAGTTTTCCCAGCACAACTTGTTAAAGAGGCTATCCTTTCTCCCATGAAGTTTTTGGTGCCTTTGTCTAGTATGAGATATCTACAGTTATGTGGGTGTGTCTCTGTGTCCTCTATTCTGTACCATTGGTCTACGAGTCTACTTTTGTGCCAATACCATGCCATTTTTGTTACTGTTGCTCTGTAGTATATAGTTTAAGGTCTGGTATAGGGATGCCACCTGCTTTACTCTTCCTGCCAAGGATTGCTTTGGCAATTCTGGGTCTTTTATTTTTCCAAATAAATTTCATGATTGCTTTTTCTATTTCTATAAGGAATGTCATTAGGATTTTGATTGAAATTGCACTAAATATGTGTACTGCTTTTGATAGTATGGTCATTTTGACAATATTAATTCTGCCTATCAAAGGACAGTAAAGATCTTTCCATCTTCTAAGTTCTCCTTTGATTTCTTTCTTTAGCATTCTGTAGTTTTCATTGCGGAGGCCTTTTACCTCTTTTGTTTAGTTGATTCCCAAATATTTTATTTTATTTTATTGAGGATATTGTGAATGGGGTAGTTTTCCTAATTTCTTTTTCGGAGGATTTGTGTGTTGTGGGTGCATGACCTTACCTCCTTATATCACCTGTACACCTCACAATTCCAGGTCTCTAATTTAATCTCTAAACTATGTCTTGCTCACCTGTTTCCTTTCTATTTCCCAATCAGAAACCTCTCTCTCTGGTGGTCTTGTGGGAGAAGCTCTGGGGTCTGTGCACCTGTCTTGTCAAGCTGTTTTGTATCAGGCAGATCAGGACCTGGCTTTTCAAGCTATAAAGTGGCCACATAGCTGCAAGCACAGTGCCGGTTAGTGGCTGTGGGGGAGAGGTGGAAGTTGTGGGACTATAGGTAACTTGATATTGCTTCTAGGCCCCAGATGTATCAGTCTGGGATTTGCCCCAATTAAAGATGTTGATGGTGGTAGCAAGGATAAACCAAGATGGCAACAAAGGTGTCCCAAGTTGGGGGTATCTGCTTTTAGAGATGGGGCATCAGGGTGGGCTGGGTAGTGGCATTGAGATACACCTCATTGGTCTGTAGGGCTGTGGTAAACAGCTATCTCCAGACCCTGTCTGGTGTCCTCAGGTGCAGGCTATTGCATAAAGGGGACACTGGCAGTAGTTGCAGTGTCCCAAGATGTAGGCAACGGAGGGAGCCCTATATTGGTAGATGGGAGTCCACCCAGGAGCAGTGGCCGGGGTCCTGAACCTATGAATCCTGACTATGTAAGAAATAGTACATATACGTGTTACAGATTCTAAACATATACAAACTTCTAGAGAACCCTGCTCTAGTCTTGTGAGATATTGCCACCTAGATGACACTGTAATTGAGTCTTGAAAAGACCATTCCACTGTTTATCAAAAGACCTACTTTAAGATGGAAAGTCACAGAGTAAGAGCTGTGAATTCTAAGAGCATGGGGCACACATCTTTGCTATGAAGTGAGTTCCCTGATCAGAAGCAATGCTGTGTAGAATATCATGGTAGTGGGTAAGGGGTTCTGATAGTTCATAGATAGTAGTCTTGGCAAAAGCATTGTCTGCAAAAAAGAAGAATCTGTATCCTGAGTAAATGCCCCTTCCAGTAAGAGAAAACCCCTTTGGTGATGGAAGTGGTCCACGGTAATCAACCTAACATCAGGTAGCTGATTGACAGTCCTGGGAAACGCTGCCAGATTGGAGACTCGGTGTTGGTATCTGCTGCTGGTAGGTTTGGTTCTCAGCAGCAGCCATAGCCACGTTTGCTTTGGTGAGTACAGGTCAGATTTACTGAGCCCATGCCTAACCTCCATCCCTGACACCATGCCATGAATCCATTAGAAGATGATGAGGGTAGCCAGGAAAGAGATGGCATGTGTCCACAGCATAGGTTATCCTACCCACTTGATTATTTAAATCCTCCTCTTCTGAAGTCATACCTGGGTGAGTTTTCACAAGAGATAAATATCTTCATGTTTTCTTGCCCATTCAAAGTGGTTTATCTAAATACCTTCTGCACAGATTTCTTTGTCACCAATTTACAATCATAGATTTTCCAAGTGCCTGACTATGCAGACAAAATACTGGCCACAGTCTATGAATATATTTGAAATTGCATGTTGAGCTATACCTCCTGCCAAGCAAAGTGAATAACTCCATGTACTCTCAAAGTTCTGCCCAGGGAGAGGATTTTCCTTCACTACTGTCCTTCAGGAATGTCCTAGAAAAGATATGTAGTTTTATGCTGTTCACTTGGGATACATCATGTAGAAATAACTGTAAGTCAGGCCTGAGTCCTTCCTCCCTCTGTCCAATGATCATATGGGAAGTTCATAAGGCCACGAGGCAGGGTAGAAGAAGTAAGAACCATAGATATTTGGGCCACTTCCTCATGTAACTTCTTGTGCCCTCAGGGCTGCTTCGTGACATATAGCTGGATGTGACATATAGCAATTCCATTTGATAACAATGCTGCTATGTATGCCCAGTTCTATGGCTTGGTAAGTCAGATAACAAACACTCAATTTCTGGTGGGCTTTTCAGGTTATACAGAACTTGTTGGCCTCTAGTTAAGCATTTGGTCTTTACTCAGTCTCAGTAGCAAACCAAGAACTTTATCAATAAGTCAATAGTTACCTGTGAAGGGCTGTTCTCCGAAGTCTTAAGGTTTCATTCACTCCATGATTCACTGATAAGGGCATGTCAAAGGCTCCAAACAGCATACCTAATTGCCATTGACAGTTCAGGCACCATTGAATCTTTTGAAAGAGGTTGCTTGCCCAGCAGCTTGGGCTTGTTGAAAAGCCTTCCATTGTTCTGGACTCTATGCAAAACTAGTACGGTTGGGGGTCTTTTGGTCAATGAGCTGGTATAACACACCCAAATCAGAAATGTGCTACATCCCCAATTCAAAAAGGCTTACCAGGCATTGCTCCTCCTTTTTGGCTATAAAAGAAGCCAAAGGCATTAACTTATTCTTCACCAAAGAAAGGATAATGTGGCATGCCCCACATCACTAAACCCATAGAAATTTCATGAAAGTAGAAGGTTCTTTTGTCAAATTTATTCATTACCCTCTGACATGCAAATATCTTACCAAAAAGTCTTCTTGATGACTATGTCCAAACAGCATAATGTCATAAATCTAATGGAGGAGTGTGACCTCTTGTGGAAGGGAAAGGTGATCAAGATTCCTTTGAATGCCATTATTTCATAGAGCTGGAGATTTGATATACCCCTGAAGTAGGAAAGTAAAGGTGTATTGCCAGCCTTCCCAGAAGAAAGAAAACTGGTTTTTGGTAGTTCTTACCAATAGAAATGGAGAAAAATACTCCGGCCAGATCAATAGCCACAAGCCAGTTTCCAGGGGCTATATTAATTCACTCAAGAACTGAAACCACATCTAGTATAGCAACTTCAACTGCAGTCACAACCTGGGTAGGCTTAGGAGAACCCAGAGGGCCTGAGCTAAAATCACTACCTGATCTCCATAACTCTAATCCTAACCCCTATTCTTACTAGTGGGCCACTGTGACAGTTGGGATCTCCCGGAATTAGTGCTAGTTTAGACTCAGTGTCCGGTGGTCTCTGAAAAGTCTGATTATTTCCTTTTCCCTAATACACAGCTACTCTGGTCAAAGGCCAAAGGTACCTTGAGACAGGCTGGGAGAAAGATTAACAGTATAAATTTTTGGCAGTCTGTTGGTGGCCTTCATCAGAGGGACCTGGTCTCTTCAAGGAGTTCTAGGTCTGTAAACTGACCCAAATCTGCCAATTATTTGAGGGACTGTGACTCTGTTTATGATTCAGTTAAGACTTTCATTGACTTGAACTAGAACTTTTCCGTTTATACAGATCAAGAAAGAAGTTAGTAGGTTCCTATATCCCTTTAGAACCTCTCAGTTCACTGGCCAGTGCCATAGCTCTGCATGAGCCTATTTTGATTGCTGATGGTAGCTTTGCCCATGCTGCCTTTGGTGGTTGGTACTGCCATTTGGCCTGACAACACCAAGAACCAGCTACATTTAAGTGTATTCAGATTTGATTTCACTAAATTGTGGCCAAAGTTTCTAATATAAGGTCAGTCTAACAGGGATGAGGGATTGTGGAACTCTTCAAGGATGCTGGAACTCTGGTCACAGATTGCTTTTTCACAGTAGTGGTGAAAGCTGCATCTTCTGGACCCTCCCATTGTGGAAGACTCAGTTTTAAATAAGCCAGTCCCTCTGACAAATAATTTCCCTAGCCCTATGAATCCCTTCTTCTACATTAAACCAAGGGAGGTTTGAAATTTCCAGCTTGCTCACTATAGACCACTCTTTGATTCATTTTTCAATACACCAGCCAAATGAACTTTTAGAGCTATTCCTAACTCCCTGAACTAAAGCATCTAATGAAGAAGCTCTGCTTGGTTATCCCCTTATCAATAAATTCAGCCGGATTCACCTGCCCTTATCCTACATCCTTGAGGTACATTTGCACATGTACTTCCTGGATTTATGTTTGTGTAGATTAGAAAGCTCAAGTAATTCTTAAGAACTGAAGTGCACTTTCCATGAAGGAGGCTCTGGACCTCACTTCTAGGGACCTGCTGGGACTGGAGTTTAAATATAGGTCTAGAAGCAAAGAGGGGTGGTAGAGTGAGTCTCAAGGATAATTAGCATTATCTGACAGCTGCCTCAGGAGAGGCCATTACAGTGTCTTCTGATGGGGGAAGAGAAACCACTTATCCTGGGGATGGGGAAGCCTCCTTCATGGGCAAAAATCAATTCATCACAATTTAGAAGCTTCATAATCTTAGCTTCATGAGGTTTTCCCACACCTCCCCATGCCAACCTCCAGGATCCCATTCCTTTCCAATTGCCACACTTTATCAGTAGTCACCTTCCTGGGATGAGATTTTTAACTTGCAATGTAAGCAGGATGAGATTCTGTATTTGACTCTCAGCAACATCAACCTGGGAGATATAGGTCTCTCTTAGGGCACATGTAGAAACTTTTAAGGCATTTATGTCACCGAGAATCTGAATCCCTAAGCACTACCCACCCCCAGTGCCTTTGTCTTGAGACATCTGAAACAACCAGCTTCTCTCTGTATTTATTAGTTTTCTAGAAATGTTTGAAAGTACCATATACATAGTCACCTGTCTCCTTGCTTTTATGAGTAATTGATTGGGAGTAGCTGATGATGGTGTTTTGCATATTTCTATTGCTAAGTAATGCTATGGACCATCAGTGCTCTTTCTACTAGTGGAAACAGAATCATTAACATTTTAAAATAGAATACTGAGCCAATTCCAAGGAACTCAATAGCTAATTCAGAATAGTTGTCCTTTAAATTATGTTCCTCTCCATCACTCTTGGCACCAGAATCTATATTAATGAGAGAATCAGAGAAATAGAACCTGTAGGTCATATTATATGAGACTGGTTCACGTGATTATGGAGGCTGTATTGCCCCAAGATCTGCAGTCTTCAAGGTGGAGACCTATGAGTATTGATGTGTAGTCTGAGCCCAAAGATCTGGCACCAAGAGAGTCTACAGTACAAGGTCCAATCTGAAAACTGACAAGCTCTAGACTCAAAAATAGCCAATGTTTCAGCCCAAGGCCAAAGGCTAGAGAAGGCCAATATCCTAGGCAAACCAGGAGAGTAGGAGTAAAACTTTCTTTTTACTCAACTCTTTTTGCTCTATTGATTGTATGAGGCTTATCCACATGAGGGAAGGCAGTCTGATTTATTCAGTCTACTGATTTATGTTAATTTCAGCCAGAAACAGTCTCATAAATGCACTCAAATAATATATGGTCAAATGTATGGGGCACCCTGTGACCCAACCACTTTGATCTACAATTTTTTAAAAAAATATTTATTTAGTTATAGATGAACACACAGTATCTTTATTTATTTTTATGTGGTGCTGAGGATCAAACCGAGTGCCTCACACATGTGAGGCAAGCGCTTTACCACTGAGCTACAGCCCCAGCCCCATTGACCTACAATTTAAGCACCATGCTCTCCATAAGTATTTGATGGTTTAATAGATAAAGAAAATTCAGTGAACGTAAAGTATTTGGAACAGTGGGTGAACTAGAATAAATGCTGAGCCAACATTGTTTAAATAAATTTCCCCGAAGGTATTTGAAGTTTTCTTTAACAAAGTTGGCTTATAGGTAATCATATCCAATACAGCAAGCAATATTTCAGAGGTGGACTTTCGACAAGAGCCTTTTGGTTCTAATAATATCTATGCAAACACTGAATGGTGGGTAGGCTCTATTGAAGACACTTTCATTTCTCTAGTTCTTTTTTGTGAAAAATAATTATGGAACACATTATTAGAACTCTTAGATGTGATGACAGTTGTTGCCAAGATTAATGTGGAGACAGATATTGCTGCTGCATGTTGGTGTGGGGGTAGGCCTGCATAAATATGTGAATTATGCCTATGTGTTTTGTGAATCTGCTCTTACACTAATCTACCAATGCTTTGGTATTCATTAGTTAAACTATTTATAATATATTAAATATGGAAACTTGTTGTTATGGTTTACGTCCCCCTAAAAGCTCATGCTTCGGATAATGCAAGAAAAGCTAGAGGTGAAATGACTAGATTGTGAGAGCTATAACCTGATCAGTGGATTAATGCTCCGATAAGGATTAATTGGGTAGTAACTGTAGGAAGATAGGGTATGACTGGAGGAATTAGGTCACTGAGAATGTGCCTTTGGGGTTTATATTTTGTCCTTAGGGAGTGAAGCTCTCTTTTTCCCTCTTTCTCCTCCCCCCTCCTCTCTCTCTCTCTCTCTCTCTCTCTCTCTCTCTCTCTCTCTCTCTGTCTCTCTCCTTCCCAGAGCCACTTCTCTCTGCCATGATGTTCTACCTTATCTCAGGCTCAGGGCTCCACAGTTGGCTGTCTCTGGACCAAACCTCTAAAACTATGAACCAAAATAAACTTTTCCTCTTCTAAGTTGTTCTTGTCACTCTTTTTGGTCACAGCCACATCCAAGCCAAACACATAGAAACAGGAAAACAAAGATAACTCACCTGATAATTATCTCTTAATGATCTACTCTTTACTTAGCCTTGATGTAAAATAAAACAACAACAACAACCAAAACCTTGAGAGCCTGAGAAAACAACACATAACATAGTCCTTACCCTCAAATGCTAATGAGGAGTTAGCTATAAAAAAATAGCCAAGTAACAATCAACTGACACTATCATAACTGTGGGGAATTAAACGCAAAGTGTGTAAAATTGACAGTAAGCATGAATGGTATTCAAAGAGTAGGAACCCATTTTACTTATGATATAGTCTAGAGGAGGCGCACACGGAAATAATTGTGTTTGCACTCTAAAAATTTAGATTGCTCTTCAGCATCCCGCTGAAATTGCCTTCTTGCTGATCTTGTTTCTCCTCTCCCACCTGCCACAGCCTGCAGGCTCCCCCCTGGCTCATCTGAAGTAGGCGGACCTCAGGCGGAAGAGTTCGCATTGATGATTGAGCCCCTTCTTGCTGTTTCTTGTAAATCTATCACAGATACTACTAGCTTGCAAGAGGTGATTTTATTGACTTGGCAGCTGGCTTGTTTAAAACTAGATTATTTTTGGAGTTTGGAACGTTTGTGACCAATGGAACATTGAGTTTTAAAAAAAGCTCTCACTAGATTTAATCAACTCCAAGGAGAAGAAATCCAAACTACAAATACAGGGAGATTCTTCTCTGGCAGAGGTTGGCTTCTCATGCCTTGAGCCAGCGTCAGTGGTAATGTGTCTATTTTCATCGTTGTGAGAATGCTTGCTGCATTCCTTTCCTAGGGCTGCTGTAACAGATTACTGCAAACTTTGTTTTCTGGAACAGCGGAGATTTATTTCCCCATGGTTCTGGAGGCCAGAAGTTGAAAGTCAAGGTATCAGCAAGGCTGTGCTTACTCTGAGGGCTCTGGTGAAGAATCCCCTCTTGGCTCTTCAGTTCACGGTGGCCCCAGGCACTCCGGAGCTTAGGGCAGCATGCTGACAATATCTGCCTTTATCCTCACATGGCTTTCTCTCTGTGGCTCTTAGCTTCTCTGTGTGTGTTCTCCCTTCTTAGAAGGAACTCGTCACTGAATGTGGGGGCTATTTCATTAACCCAGGAGGACTCATTTTGAGATCCTTCACCTCACTTTATCTGCAAATACCTTTTCCCCCAATAATGTCACATGTATAGGTACTGATTAGAAGTTGGATATATCTTTTGGGGGATAAAATTTAAACAGGGTAGAAAGGGGCTCTCTTTGTGGCTGCCAACATAGCACTGCTGATTCCCAGAGGTAGAGGGTGTGATACATCTGAGATGGCATGCCCGTGGTTTGGCTAAGTGATTTTCAGAAAAATGGTTTTAAAAATCTGCATCAGTTGCTTCTCTTGCTGGGTGAGCTTCGTTGTAAGGATCATACTCAACAAGAGAAGCATGAGCATTTCCCTGTCCTTATAATTAGAATCAATTCTGTTAATATTTTATCAAGATATTTGGTGATTTTTCTTTTGTTAAATGCTAGTTCTCTTTATCAGATATCATCTAGAACACAAGTTGTGAAAATGTTTTTTTTTATTCCTTCTTTAGATATCAAGTCTTAAGAAAAAAGTTTGCATTTTTTAAAGTGTTGGTCTGCTTTTTGTTGTTCTGACCAAAATACCTGACAAGAATAACTTGGAGAAGGGAAAGGTTATTTGGGGCTCATGGTTTCAGAGTTCTCAGTTCAGGGCCTGCCCAATCCATTGCTCTGAGCCTGAGGCGAGGCTGAGCATCGTGGTGGAAGCGTATGGGGGAGGAAAGCTGCTCAGCTCATGGCCACCAGGAATCACAGAGAAATGGAGGATTGGCCCAGGGAGAAGACAAACCCTTCCTTGGTACTCCACCAGCCAGTGACCTACATTCCCCCCCCCCATAGGTCCCTGCGCCTAGTGGTCCCTTCAGCTATCAATGGACTAATCCACTCACGAGGTCAGAGCTCTCATGATCCAATCACTTCCTCTGAACCTTGCTGCTAATGCTTTCAACATGAGCCTGTGGGAGACATTCTGCATCCAAACCATAATAGATGAGGAACATGTTTTTTTTTTTCTATTTTGATAGATATATATCTTGTTGCCTATTTTAGGGTAAAGTTATCAGACATCCACAAGGTGGCAGATATGTCTACTTTGTTCCAACTTTATTTCCAGAGCCCCAAACAGTACCTGGTATATGCTAGATACTTAATACCTTTTTAAAGTGAATAATGTTTTATGAATATCATAGTTCTCATATGGACTAAATGAGATATTTTGAGTCAAAATATGGGCACCTATTACTGATTGTGCTCCAGTGTTATCTCCCCCTCCTCACCTAATTCGTTCTTCACTTGGCATTTGGCAGTGGCATTTTGATCACTGATGCAATGTGCAATTTTTCTCTAGTTATAATAGAGAGAGGTCAGAGAGGATATCCTGATTTTTCAAGAACTGCTAGAACTCTGGACTTGGAGTCCAAAGACTTGAGTTTATACCCAGAGTCTTACTACATTTTCATCTATGGGCAAGTCTTCAGCCTCTCTGGGGCTCTGGTTTCTAATACATTTGTTCTTCTACAGATGTTTGTCAGTATCTCAAGAGGCCAGGCACTGCTTTAAGTGATAAAAAGAAAACAATAGAGACAGGCGTCTTCACCCTCAGGGATTTCAATGTAGTAGAGAGAAGAGAGATTGTAGATAAATATAATAAAGTCCTAAAGTTTATCAGACAAGTGATTGGATACAGAAAGATCAAGGAAGGGAATGTAGAGTGCTGGGATTGTGTAGCTGATAGAGCTTTGAATAAGGTGGTCAAGGAAGACCTCACTGATAAGTGGCATTTGATAAAGATATGAAGGAGTTGAAGCAGAGATGTTTGCATGCATCTGGAGAAGGAGGAGGAGGAGAGGAGGTAGATAGTCCAGGGAATGGATGCCGTAGCACATTCTCAGATATCCCCTTGGTACTGAGATACCTCTTCCCTCACCTGTTGGGGAGTGTGCACAG
This sequence comes from Spermophilus citellus, assembly GCF_964194105.1. Classification (NCBI taxonomy): domain Eukaryota; kingdom Metazoa; phylum Chordata; class Mammalia; order Rodentia; family Sciuridae; genus Spermophilus; species Spermophilus citellus. The sequence continues at coordinate 137,050,511 of NC_138182.1, read as the reverse complement.
CTGATAATGCTCAACTGAATCCCTCTATGAGAATGGTTCTCCCCCTCCCCAAAGGTCATACTGTCTCTCCAGTGGCAGCCTGCATCAGATGAATGAATATCTGGTTCATATGGGAGCCCCAATCCCAGCTTCAAGGAAGGATAGCAGTTCTGCAGGTCATATGTCTCCAATGAGTTTCACTGGGATGACATCAAGGTGCCTGCAAGTTAGGCTGCCCAGCTTTTGCTGAAGGATGTAGGGGAAGAGCCACTTTATTACATATTCCTGCTTCTAAAGGCTACTCTCATTCCTTTCCTTGTGCCCTCTTCCTACATTTTCAAAGAGCAAAAAAGAGGGTCCAATCCTCAGACTGTATCATCCTAACCCAGCTCTTCCTCCTCCATCTTACACATGAAAGACCCTTGTGATTCCCTTGGGCACATCCAGATAGTGTAGAATAATCTCTCCGGAAAAGCAACTTTAATACCCTCTGCAACCTTAGTTTCCCTTTGCTGTATAACATAGCATATTCACAGATCTGGGGAGTGAGGCCAGGATTCTGCCTACCACAGTTGGGAAAGTGAACACACCATCTATAATAATAGAGAAGCTAGTGTGGCCATAAGTGCTATGAGGCTGGTAGGTATCATGCTGGGAACTTGTGCAAGTTCTTTACTGAGTACTTCATTTTTCTCAGTAGAGTAAAAAGTAGGGATAACAGCTGAGAGATGCCAGGGGATTAAATGAGAGAAAAAGTTATGTGTATGAACTAAATTAATCCTCTCAACAAGGCTAAGAGACAGGTGTTATGAATGTCATCACCATATGACAGATGGAGAAATTGAGGCCCCAAGAGGTGCAATACCCAAGGTTCCCTGGTTGGGTGTTGGCAGAGCTGGGATGGAAACTGAGGTAGTCTGAAAAGACTCTACTCATTTCACACAGCTGTACTTTGGATCTTAACTGCCCCACAGAGTTCCATGTGGTACAGCCTTGTTACCTTCCAGAGTGGTGCTGTTGGGAAGGGGTGGAGCCCTCAGGAGTGGGGCCTATTAGGAGGTCTTCAGGTCCTAGGACTGTGCCCTTGGAAGGGGTGGTAGGACCCTACCCCTTCCTCTTCTTCTCTTTGCTTCCTGGCTCCTCCTAATTGAGCAGTTTTGTTTTGCCACATGCTCCTGCCATGATGTGCTCCTTCCCTACATGCTAAAGGGATGGGGCCAACCAATCATGGACTGGAACTTCCAAGACTGTGAGTTAAATGAACCTTTTCTCTTTATGAGTTGAATTATCGCCAATATTTGTTATAGTGGTGGAAAACTAACAAGCACACTCTGTTCTGCCATCCACTTCACATATTCAGTGCTCAGCCAGATTTTGTGCTCCGGAAGACCAGTGTCTTCTACTTAAAAGGAAAACAATGTCACTCACCACATCTGACCCAGGTAGGTAGTGGCTATCCATGGAATGATTGTATTCATGGTGACAGTACAAAAAATGAACATGAATCTTGGAATCAGAACACTCAAATAGTTCACCTGTGTAGAAGTGCTGTGACATTTAGCAGGTTTAAAACTTGGTTTCCTTATCTGTGAGATGGGGATAATAATTGTGTCTGTCTCAAAGGGCTGCTGTGAAATAATGTACTCAGTAATCCCTTTCCCTGTCACAAGCAAAGCCCACAATTTAAGTGTATGATTGTGTGTATGGGGGGATTTCCCACTCTAAGCAAAGCTCTTCACATAATCCCACAGCAAGGACTTCCTATACCCTATCACTGCCCAAATTCAAGAATCTGCTCTATAAAGAGCACACCCATCACCCTTTTTTTTCTGTCTGTACCACATTTTCCCCCAAAAGGACTTCCATCACTGTAATTCAAGGTCAGGCAAAATATAAGTTCATTATAATCTGTGAAAATCTTATGGTACCGTTTAGCTACAGTGAGGTCATTTGTAGGAACCTGGCCTCATTTCTCAGTTTAATGTGACATAGCTTGGCACATTCATCTGCCTTTCACAGTCACCTGCAGTTTTTCTTCCTCTTTCGTCATTGATTCATTTATTCCATTTGTATTTATGGGCCATTTCCTCTGCCAGAACCCCAGGCCAGTGCGACCCTTCTCTCCCCCCTTCAGTTCCTCCCTCTTGGGTGTTCCAAGTCTGCATCCTGAGGTCAGGGTGGAAGGCATGCCAAATGGAATTTCTTAATCTGTCCCCAAATTCATACAGCTTATAATAGAAGGTGTCTGAGTACTTGTCCCTCCTTGTGGAGTCTTTCTCTTTGAAGGGACTTTAACCAATTATTCTGATGCCATCCTACTTAATGGTATGGAAAGCCTTATGTCCTATTTTTTGTTGTTGTTTTTGAGAAGATTTTGTTGAGTTGCCTTTAAAATAACTTTGGATTTCTAGGATTCGATTAAATGATGAATAACATTTTATGTATTCAATCAATGTTTTAGGAGATATTTTTAAAAAATATCATTTGAAAGTCTTAGTAGTACTCTTATAAATATTTTAGTAATATATTTAGCACTGTGTACTATGTATAAGGCAGTATAATAAGTACCATACATATTCACTTATTTAACTCTCATAACAGCTCCAAGGAAGGTGAATTGATTATCGCATTTTTTTTTTTTTTTTACTATTTGAGAAAACTGGAATAAGAAAGATTAACTGATTATCTCAAGGTCACACACTAGTCAGTTTCAGAAAGCTCTCCTCTGGGCTCTCTGGCTTTAAAGCCCTTGTCCTCTCCCCAGGGCTTGAGAGAAACTGTTTCAAGCGAACAAACAAATGTTACCAATTGCAGATTCAAAAATGGTAATTCCATGGTTCATGGAGGGCCACGGCATAATATAAGAATCCATCTTTCTCCCCCCTTTCCACTCCTTCTCCCCACCGGTCTCCCATCTCCTCTTTGTACCACTCCCTTCTTGCTTCATGGTAACTGACAATGATAACACCTGATTCTTGCAGAGGGATATAGCCCTGCCTCTCTGTGGCTCGCCAAGGCAGGTGGGCACTCAGGAGCTGATAGCCCACTTACCACATCTGCTGTGCTCACCTGCACCTAGGTAGGCGCCACACCCAGGCCAGTCTGGGCATGACTTTTGGGAAGAGTTTAAACCGTGTCTCTCTCCTGGAAACCAGTACCATGGCTCTTCTGAGAAATACTTTGGCAAAAACAGTAAAAGTCTGTCCCCCCACCTCTCCCTAAGCAATAATTGTCTATGTAGTATAATTAGAATTCACAGTTTGAAAAAAAATAAAATAAATGATCCTGAATGTGGGGAGAGTGCTGATAGAGGTGAACAGATTTTACCTTATCAAGTTGGAAGCGTGATGTCTACAAAACTGTCATCTTGGTTGGTTGCCTCACATATTTAAGACTTCTGCAGGAATAGTAGGAAGGGGCTGGCTTTGTATCTCTTTTGATACAAACATCTGAATGAGCTCACACAAGGACAAGTCACGGTCTACCCCAGGATGAGCTCCAGCTTATCTCCCAGGGGGAAGAAACTGACAAGTGCCCCAAAAGTAGGATTTTCCAGCTGTCACACAGGTCTAGGCTCCTCTTGCTTCGTCTCTGAGAACTTTGTCATTTTGAGTGTGATAATGGCAGCATGATACAACTAAGAACAGTTTAGAAGAGAAGGTAATTAGGAACTCGATGATGAGAACTTTCAGAAATACAACTCTCTTGATAGAACCTTTTTTTTTTCCCTCTCAGTTTCATTAACTGAAATGTCTGGTGTCCTCTGTTTTAGGAATATTGGAATGTCACCTTGGCTTTCCTCTTGATCACTCTAGACTCTTCTGCCTAGTGTGTCTCTGTTGATAAATAGTTAATATTGGGAGAATTAGGCCTTGCACAAAGAACAAAAATGACTATGCTCCTCTGTATTTGTTTTAAGATTTTTCTTAGCTTTTGATTTCAATATTCTGTATATTTCATCTAAATTCTTGTGCAATTATATTTCAATTAGTCTTTAAAAATAATCTTCCTTGACTGATAAGTATTTACATTTCTCATTTTAATTCACCTGCAGCTTAATTTGTATATTTTAGATGGGAAATAATGTTAAATGTTTCCCTAAAAATGAAAGATGCACTCTATAAATATCCAGGTAACAGTTGCTCCCTTTGGCATTTAATGGGCCAGCAGTTTAACAGTTCAGCCAGCAAGCAGTGGGTATTTGTTGCTGAAGACTAGTGAAGATTAAAAATCCATTTAGCCATGGTATATGTTGCTCACCTACTATCACCTCACAAAACTTTATCTTCATTGAACAGAAATTAAGACACAAAGTTATCAGTTGCTTCAGAAAGTAGGAAAATAAAATTAGGCATTTATGAAACTAAATGTGGATTTTTTTTGCTTGTTATAGTATCAATTTCTTAATCCTTACTTTGATCTAAGTCTTTATAGTGTAGTGTAAATTCTCATTAAAAAGAGTAATTGAAAAGAAACCAGAATGATATTTGATATGGTTGAGCCTTTTATATATATGGTTTCAAAGTACCTATGATGAATATGTTAGCTTTTAGTCACTGTGACAAAATATCTGAGAAAATCAACGTAAAGGATGAAAAATTTATTTTTCAGAGGTTTCAGTCCATCATCTCCCCCCCCCCCCACCGCCTCATATTGTTGTGAATTTCTGCAGATCGTCATGATTGGGACCATATGGCAGAGCAGAGCTGCTTGCTCACTTCATGGGGCTGGAACAAGATGTAGCCTTCAATGGCATATCTTGGGGACACATTCTCAGTGTCCCTGCTCTTCCAATCAGGCTTCACTTTCCAAAGTTTCCACCAACCCACTAGTCCACCAAGGCTTTATGATGTGGCCTTTGGGGAACATTTAAAGTAAAACTTGTGCCATTTGATTAAAAACATTAGACAAATAAGTAATTATGGTCTGAAGGTGTTCTAACTAATAATAATAGTTATGGCTACAAACAAGGGTCTAGTGTTTAGTTTATATCAAGTGCTTTTTTGTGTCTATGGATTGCAACATTGAAGAAGTTAGAAGCTGGTAGAATCCCTATATTACAAATGAGGAAAGAAAAGCTTTGGAATTGTCAGATCCACACACCCCTAGGAGTCTTTCAAACTCCTGCATGCTAGGAAACATTCTGAGGTATCCCAGGAGCTATAGGAAATACAGTGAGAGCAGAAAGCAATGGCTGTATCTCCATCATGTGTGGCTAGACTAAGAGAAGGTCCTGAACATTACAGAGATATTAGGGAGGCTCATGTATGGGTTGCTAGCTGCAGCATCTTTCATGTTCCATGCAATAAATGCTTGCACAGTGCTGCATGCACAAAACTCTACGAAGTGGCCCAGAAGATGCAAAGGGAATAGAAAATGGGGCTTCTGCTGCAGGGCACTGCTTTAAGAGGCTGATTCCTGTTGAAACAACTAGGTCTTGTGTATTAAAATCATAAGGTGTTCTCTTCAGTGTGGCCACCTTAGTGACCCATACCCCAATTTCAACAATGCTGCTGGTGCTTATTTTGAAAAAGCTCTTTGGAAATTGCTTTCAGAATTCTTCTGAAGCACACACATGAAAAAAAATCTGACTCTGTTCAAGGCATACCTCACTTTTATTACCCAGCTTGGTCACCTGCATTTGGCACTGAACTAACTTGAACTCTTTCCAATAATCAATGCTAACACTCAAGGACACAGGTTTTCTGTCATCCTGGGTATTGACCTGGGTGTCTGACACATCGTCAAAGCTAAGCTTATCCTTGTAGCTTCCACTGTGCCCAGCTCATTATACATGTTTAGCAAAAAGTTTCTTTTTTGCTTGATTTGAGAATGAGCAGAAAAAAATGGGTGTATGTCTGTATGTATATCTGAAGTAATCTAACATATTTTCATCAACAAGTTTTGAAATTTATATTTGTGATTTCATTAAATCAAGGCTTTGCGCCAGGTATGATGGTGCACACCTGGAATCCCAGCTGCTTGGGAGGCTAAGGCAGGAACATCACGAGTTTGTGCCCTAAGTGGATGGTTCAGTGTGTGTCATTTGCTGATCTTAGCTTTGCTCATATTTTAAGCTGGGGTTCTTAGTGAGACACTTGTCTTAGAATAAAAATATGAAAAGGACTTGGAATTTCCAGCTCAGTGGTAAAGCACCTCTGGATTCAATCCTTATTGATGGAAAGAAAGAGAGCGTAGGAGAAGGAGGGAGAGAAAGCAAGAAAGGAAGGAAGAAATAAAGAGAGGGAGTTTGGTATCATGCTGAGGCACATATCTAGTTGAAATGTAGGATTAAAATAAATAAAAAAATCAGTGAACCCTCCATGAAATGCATGGGTCTCCCCAGTCTCTGTTTTGCCCTCACTGGCCCACAAACTGACCTCGAGAGAACACAAGGTGAAGTGAAGATGTTTCCTGAGCATATCAGGCATTCCTCTAACTGTAATTCATGTATTGACCTACTTAATCCCCACATCCACACCCTGAGGGAAAAAAATGTTATTGTTATCTCCCCATTGTAGAAATAAGTACACTGAGACTCGGGGGGGTGTGTGACACAGAATTCCGTGACTAATGAAGGTGATCCACTACTCAGAAAAGAATTTCAGTCTTCATTTTCCTCTTCTTTATCATTGTCATTCTGAAGACACTTTATTTGAAAAAAAAAAAAAAGGTTTAGCACTTTACTTTCTGACAAATAGTTCTTCTTCATATTAAGTAAAACTGAGGGTCCCTTCAATATCAGGTAAATAGAAATCACCTAAAACCGCAGCATCTAACTTGAGGATGTGGTGTGTGTCATCGGCAGATCTTGGCTTTGCTCATATTTCATACCTAATACCCTGATTCTGATTTCTTCAGGTGTTCTTTCTTAAGATGCCTGTGTGTCATGGTTTGGATATGAAGTGCCCAACACTCATTGGTAAGGGCTTTGACCAGCATGGCTATGTTCAGAAGTGACTGGATCACAGGGTTTGTGATCTCTTAAGTGGATTAATTCATTCACAGCTGAATGGAGTACTGGGAGATGGCAGAAAGTATAGGAAGGTGGAACATGGCTGGAGGAAATAGGTCCCCAGGGGTGTGCCCTTGGGGGCTATATTTTGTCCCCCCTCCTTCTGCTTCCCAGGTGCCATGAACAAAGCAGTTTTCCTCGATCACACCCTTCCGCCATGATGTTTCTGCCTTGGAACCAGCTAACCATGGACTGAAATTTTTGAACCTGTGAGCCCACATAAATAATTTTTCTTCTAAAGTGTTTGTTTTCCTTAGGTATTTGTCACAGCAACAAAAGCTGACTAACACACTGAAAGAGGGAATAGCCACCTTCTCTTACAGTTACTTGTTGCTATAGCCAGAGAAAAATAGCTGCATATCTTTTAATTTGTTTTGCTTCTGTGTGATCTTATGATCAGGGTGGTCTTTCCCCTTAAGGGACTTGGGTAGTTCCTTTTGGCCTAAACATTCTTCATAAAATCTTTTTTTCCTTGAGGACAGGAAGGGAAGCAGTGATGAGAAGTACTTTTGGGATATATATGATAGGCTGGCTTTTGTTTCCAACAATAAATATGGATTTGTTCATATGCTCTAATATACTAATTGGCTCTAACCACACTCTATGTTTTGCTATGCTGTACTCTGGGACACTCATCTACTAACATGCACAGATGCTTTATTAATGTTCCTCATTATAGAGATGAGAACACAGGGCCTCCAAGGAGGGTACTAAGAATGCAGAGGTGACCCACAACAAAGCTAAGATTGGGTGCCAGTCTTCAATGTGGGCCATGAATCAAAGCCCAATGTTGTGTGGCTAGAACAAGCACATTTCTGCTGATGACCACCCTCTGCCATGTTTGCCCAGCTGTGCTCAGTGAAGTCCTGACAGGCCTTTACTGCCTGCCCTCTTACCTTATCCCAGCAACCTTGCTTGTGTATTCCAATGTAGATTCATCATTGCTGCTGGGTCCCAGGCTACCCAACCCTGCAACCATGTAACAGGCCTCTCTGGCCAAAAGCAGTTTCCGGAATTACTTGTGGCTGCCTGACTGTAAGAAGGTGGACAATGTTCAGTCTGTTTGTTGTATCTCTGCGCCGGACAACAGGAGAAGTTGGGGCTGTGGTCCTTTTCAAATTCTCCCTCCTTTCTGCAAACCTGGAGTGAGAGCTTACTTCAGAATCCTCCCCTTTGTCTTAAGTAGATATCCATGGGCCACGATGCTGCATTGACCATGAATCTCAAAGCTGCTTCTTTGGATTCATCTTTCAGGTTACTTCATCAGCTTCACAGGCTCTTGATCCATAATCCTTGTCCCTTCTCAACAGGAGAGTTAGGGAGCTCCCCTGATAGAGATTGACTTTGCTTTTCATATCCATGTGCAGTGTGTGTGCATATGTGTGTGTGCATATGTGTGTGTGTGTGTGTAGGGGGGTGCGTTCCTGCATTATTATTTTACATATGGAGGGGGTGTCTGTGGTGCTTGTCTGGCATTTTTTCCTGGAGCACTTTATTCCTCTGGAATCCCCCATGGTGCACCCTCAGTGTTGGGAGAGTTTAATTCCATGTTCTCCTGAGCACCTGCTGAAAGTCACCTGCCTGGGGAACCAAGGCTGATTTATATCTTGCCTGTGAGGAGTGTTTCTGTCCATTTAAGGTCCACTTATCATCCTGAGTCCTCAGCATAGCGAGAGGAGAGTTGTCACACTTGGAGAGAAGTTTCCCGTGTCATAAGCGGAGGTAGAAGAGCATGTTGGAAACCAGCTGCCATGAAATTGAATTACAGGTCGTATTCTTCCAGCCCTAAATTGCTCCATTATCGCATGGGCCTTTCTGTTTGTTTGGAACAAATAGCTGCAATTTACTAGGATGCTAAGAGATGAGGGTGTAAGCAGTCAGGGGTTGTTTAAGGTTTCCATAATGATGGAAAATTACTCCTATCCATTTCAAGTACAGCTTCTCTCCCAAGCCACCACATTTAAATGTGAAGCGAGGAAATGGCTCACTTTTTAACACTCCCCTCTCGGCACAATACTCTTTAAAGGCGCTCCAGGTTTCTTTAATGTCCTTAACCATGTACCCAATCAGTTTTATTTATTATACCATGGAATGCACTCAGTAATGACTTCTGAGGCAGCCGGGGGTGAATGGACTATTTACTTTCACTGCTGTGATCTCCTCAACCCATTTCCTCTTAATTCAGTGGAGATGGTGTGGAGCTTCTGGAATCAGGAGTGGTGGAGACACTTTATTGAGGAGAGCTCCTGTCACCTCCTCCTCCTTCACGGGGAGCGTGGTGGGAAATCACTTCTTGATTTTACTTTTCTGGAGAGCCCTGTAGTTTCTCTTTCAAGAAGAAACTGACATCATCCTAAAATGTCATTTTTTTTTTCTCTCCCAGAACTATTCAGGAACTACTGATCTGCCTGAGTATTTCAGGGGCTTGGGATAAGGTGGGGGTCATTTTTACATGGAGTCAGCAATGAAGTAACTCATCACATTTTCAGAGGTGAGCAAGGCTGTGCAGGAAATTGATCAAAGTGTGTATTTCTTTGTGAACTTTCTAATTTTAAAAATGAATTGCTTCCGAGTGTCTTAATGACATCTGCCTAGCTGTAGAACTTGCTCAAGAAATGAAACTTGGGGTAAGATAGGGGGTTGACCTAAATTACATATAACATGTGGGTAATTTTGGACTTTACTTTTGAGATGTTTAGGATTTTAGTCTTTTTTATTTTTCTGTGCAAATTTATACAGATACATTCTTTTTGTAAATTCCCCTACTCAAGAAGAGAAAGATGATTTTAAATTTGCATCCTCACCCCCAACTTATTCTGAGCCTTACCCATATGAGTCCAGTTTGTGTGTGTGTCTTTCTTTGGGATGTTTTGCATGCATGAACACATATTAACTGGTACCTAGAACAATACATACTTTTGTTTTATGGGAAACATTTTATTTTCCTGTACCTTTTTTTTCTTTGTCACTTAACACTGTATTCTGCAGATCCACATCAATATGGACAGTTGTAAGTCATTGTTTTTAATGACTAATTATTCTATGATATGGATATACCACTGTTCACTTTACATACTGATGGGCATGAAAGTTATATTGTTGTGCTCTTCCAACAAAGGTATTGCCATGGACATTTGTGTCTATAGCAATAGACTATGTGCATGCGTGTGCTGGGTCTGGAGGCCCCAGGTCTGGGTTTTGTTGCAATGCTACATTATTGGAACCTGTGGGCTGGTCATACTAACTGTGGACTAAAGATGATATATGTATACAGTGATCACTGATACAAATTTACAAGAGTATGTGAGCTCTCGCCTATGGGGTTTTGTCAAGCATAGGAATTCAATTAGAATTAAAACATAATGGTAGGCTGGGATTGTATCTCAGTGATAGAGAACTTGCCTAGCTCATGTAAGACACTGGGTTTGATTCCCTAGCTCTGCATAAAAATAAATAAATAAATAAAGTTATTGTGTCCATCTAAAAACGTGTGTGTGTGTGTGTGTGTGTGTGTGTGTGTGTGTATGTGTATGATTTATTCTGGTTGCCTGTAAAAAAAAATCCTTCAGAGCAGGGCTGAATATATACAGTTCAAGATGTGAGAAAACCATGAAAAATTGAAAAGTAATAACAGAGTTTATTGTTATCAACTTTTGGATCATTTCCCATAAAAGTGAAAATGAGTGTGTTTTCAACAATGGCCAAGGGAACATGAGTGGAAATTTTTTCAGCACATAGACATAGGAAGCATGTGGGGATCAGGTGTAGGATACGTGTGAATGACAGACTAGTCTGAGTCTGAGGAGCCTGAATTGGAACCCTGTACTGACACAAGGTGGCTTTGAGATCCCCCAAAGCTCACTATCTCTGGGCATTTCTGAAAGAGGCTTGAGAACAGCCTGCCTCTGGAAGCTGTCATGAGGACAGGAGGAACAGTGTGGGCAAAAGGCCAAGCACAGCACGGGCCACCCAGCGAGTCATCCATACTATATTGTTTAGAAAATGTTCCTACAAACACTATCATTCACTAGCCTTATGACATTGATCAAGTCAATCGAATCTCCTCAGGTCTGCTATTTTCCTGATAAAAGAGGAAGCCAAATTGGATGATCTCTAAGATTCATTGTGTGTTTTTTTTTCTTTGACAAGTGATTTTTTTCTTTTGAAAAATGAAAGTCTTGCTCATTGTTTTTGTCCGTCTTTTGGTTAAAAGGACACACACACACACACACACACACACACAAACACACACACACATGCATGATACAGGTTAGATTGATGAGACCAGGCAACGTAAGCCCTTACAAGGCACAGCCTCTATACAGTCAAGAAAAGACAGTTCTGAAGCTGGGAGGGATCACGTGTCCTTGTAATTCTAGCCACTTGGAGACGAGGGAGGAAGATCATTTGAGTCCAAGAGTTTGAGGTCAGCCTGGGAAACATAGTGAGACCCTCCTTCTTAAAAAAAAAAAAAAATCCCAATCTAGAAGAATCTGGAGGTGAGAGAGTGAGAGATTCCCCCTTCCCTAAGACAATAGGGGATCCACAAGCAGGTCCTAAAAGATCTATGAGAAAAAGAGTCTTGCTATCTAACCATGCCCTCACCCATCCTCCATGAGAATGACCACATGGAGCTCTGTCCCTCACCAGGACTGCTTGTGCAATAACCATCACTCTGTCCTTCATGTAAACAGTGATGACAACTGCTACAGCCACTCTCAGTTATTAGAGCTTTAATATGCTAATCATTTAACATATATTAATTTTGTTCACTCATTAGCTGATAAATATTTATCAAATGTGAATTATGCACTAAATGTAATTTGGAGAGCAGGAATCACAGCAATAAACACAATAAAGTTTCTGGCCAAGGATTTATTTTTTTAGTGAGCTGTTAAGACAACAATTTGGTAAATAACTGTTATTATGTATTATTCTTAATGCAAGTTGGTATATAGAAAAATAAAGGAGATGAAGATTGATGGCAGATGCTAATTAATTAGGTATTCAGGTATGACTCTCTTAGTACTGTCAGTAGTAGTGATTTGAATGATGTGCCTATGTCATTGACTTTATATATTCCTTTGTAATGTGCATGCATATCTGTGTGCACATTACTGCAACTTAGGTATTATTACCTTCACTGTAAAGATTAGTTAACTAACGTTTAAAGAGGTTGATAGGAAGGTTTTTCAGTAGCAAGTCATAGGACATCCATCTAACACTGACCTCCCTAAGCAGAAGTTGATTGTTTTAACTTGATAAGCATTCTGCAAAGAAAGAGCTACTGGTTTTGGTTATATGGTTTGGTAACATGCAGATCAGTGTCTCTGTGATTTCCTTGGTCTTTTCTTCATGGTCTCAAGGTGGCTTCCAGAGATGCAGGCATCACATCTGCATACCTTTTAAGAGCAAGCTGGGAGATTTACTTAATCCATCTTAATCTTTTATAAGGAAGGATAGCAGACTGCAGATTGCCTCTGGAGTCTTTTGGAGGAGATCCATTTCCCCTGTTACCTCCTTGAGAAAATATTTATTTTTAACAATTTCTATAGTGGAAGAAATTAAGGGAGAAAATATGGAAATAATGTGGGGTTCATGTTTGCCTTGCCATGAATATCTGCTCAGCATCACGTGTCTTGTAAGCGGTCTGTCTGGCAGCAACGCTTCTCTACTCTATCTTGTCTACTCTGTCTTGGCCTGATTCATTTGAGACAGTCTTTGTTTCTTAGAGGATCCAGAGAACATGACTAGTATCCATGGCAGCTCCTGCTAAAATACTAGCAACAGCACCACATAGGGGATCCAAAGTTTTGGTTGCCATATGAGTCATATCGATATTATGATTCTCTGCTCTTTTAAATATAATTTCCAGGCTCAAGAATTTGGTCCAAATTTTCCTGATTGGAATATGGTGTCAGAAGATTAGCTGGTGATTTTCACACAATTTGTTGCAAACTCAACAAACCTGCTTACAGATGCAATTTAGACATGGTATCACAGGAAAATTACTGAAGTAAAAATTTATCTTTAGATAAATACTGATATAATTTTACTTGGAAGTTTTTCCAAAACTTCTGAATGCTTCATAACCTGTTGAGTATCCTTCAGTTCACAACTGTTGATATCTCTATTGACTTATTTGCTTTGCACAGCTACCCTTGGAAATAAGGCAGGGCACCTTGCTATGCTTTTACTTATGGATCAGCTGATGACCTAGAAGAAAACTGACTTACAATATTAAAACAAATCTTTCCTAATCATGACTTTCTCAGTATTATTAAAAAGTTACTCTGCTAAAGCAGATTCAATTATTCCCCTTGCAAATATATGGACTGCCCCAATTTCCTCCTATGTATAAATTCTGACATGCCATCAGTTAGATGTGGAACACTTATTCCTAAAATATACATCTATCCGCTGGCTCTGGCTCTTTCAAAGTGAAATAACTAAATCATCAAATCTTTCATATTTTCTGGCCATTTCTAATTGAAGGAAAGAATAGTACATGTTTATTTTTAAAGGTTCAAATAATGAAGAAATGACCATTTCTTTATGTAAATATGTTCATATTATATATAGAAAATATATAATATATATATAGAAAATATATAATGCATACATATTATGTTTATATATAAAATATATATTTATATGTATAAAACATATAATATGTATTTATATAAATATATATTTAGATATAAATTTATAGATATTTATATATAATACTTATATTTTATATAAATATTTATATATATTTTTATATATAATACATATGTACATATGTGTATGTGTGTGTGTGTGTGTATATATATATATATATATATATATATATGTCATCAGTGCACACAATACCTTTATCTATTTGTTTATTTGTATGTGGTGCTGGGGATCAAACTCAGTGCCTCACGCATGCTAGGCAAGCGCTATACCACTGAGCTACAACCCCAGCCCCAGAAATGATCATTTTTTAGAGGCAATTCCAAAACATAGCTACCACTAGTAGATTAATTATCTTTTACAGTTGTTATTATTTATGAAATAATATTTATTGTTACTATTAATAGACACCATAGTTTTATAACTTCTGTTGCCTAATAATATCTTGTGAACATTCTCCATACCAGCATATCTATATCTGCCTAGTTGATTCTTATGGCTCCTGGTATTTTATTTAAGACCAAATTATAATTCTTGTAGCTAATGCCCTAACAATTTTCAAAATGTTTTTTTCCCAAATATTTGAAGTTGTAAGTATCCATGAACATATATATGCATCTTTAAGCATATGTTTAGTATCTTTGTAGGAAAAATATCCAGAAATGGTATTGATTAATTAGATGGTAGGCACATTTAAATTTGTGTGAATACTACAAAATTCCCTCCCATTAGCCACGCTGAAGACTATTTCCCTAGACTCTCACGAGCACTGGGCATTGTTTTTTCATCTTTGCTAATCTAAAAACAAATTGGTGTCTATTTTAATTGCATTTCTTGGTTTAACAGTGATTTCAAGAAACTTCTCACATTATTATTGGTCATTATGTCATTTGTCAAGTATGTCTTGAAGCTTTTTGCCCATTTCTCAGGTTGTTTATGTGTGTGATGAAACTCTTTAGATATATTGATAAAAACTCTACATATGTCCCATACATTGTTAATCTTTTTTTCCCCCCTCACTCTGCCTTACATAGCCAGATGTGCTGATCCTTTCCTCTTATAGTTGCTGGGCTTATGCAAAGCAAAGAAAAGTTGGAAACAGTCTGATTATCCAACCCTTTAAGTTGGAAATTCACTCCGGTTAGAGCGTCAGCAATATGGGAGGTGGTTGAACTTGAGTAATTATCATTCCGTGGCTGATATTTACCCATACCCATTTGCAGTGTTGCCCACACCAGGATTTAATAACCCATGGCATATTTGCACAGCCTTTCTCATTTTCTAACCATTTTAAATGAATTCTGAGAGACAAATGACTCACTTTTAAAAATATAGTCCCCATGAGTTTAGCTCTACCCTGAGAAGGGTTTTTAAGGTGAATCAGTAGCTCAGGTCCAACAGCAATGATGTCTACGTCTTGGAAAGTTTCATGCTTTTGTTTGGCCCAGATAATCTAATGAATGAAACTTAAGGTTCAACCCAACCCAACCTTGTCAAGGACAATGAGTCTCCCAAATGAAAGAGATTGAAATAAAAGTGATCAGATGAGTGGGGGAAAGACCAGCCTTGCTGTTCAACCATTGAGTTACATTTGCAAGCATGAAAATCATCATGGAAAGCATGCACAGAATAGGATGTATGGATAAAAATGAAAAATGGAACCTGCACCCATACCTTTTCCTATTATGAGCGCATACTTTGAAATTCTGCAGGCCTCACCTTGAATTCTGGCATCTCAACCTCAATAATTATGTCAGAATATTTATTTAGCTTTTCAAAGCCTCAGTTTCTTTCTCCTTGAAATGGGAGTGACCCTGGCAACTGCATTGCCTAAAAATCACCCATTTTGTCATAACTAGAATCATTGTAAAAACCCGAGTGATCAATTTCAACGACAACACTCTGGCCTCAGGTGCACAACACTCTGGCCTCAGGTGCAGGCTCTATTTAAAAATCATAGCAGATGAAAGTGAAGGAAGTGAATAAAAACTGAGTAAAACTGCCATTAATTTGGCATTTTATAAGCAAGTTCTCTCTGGCAGTCAATTCATGCTGTCTATTAAAGTAGCCCAACTTTTCATTTTTATTTTATTTTATACATCTCAATCTTTTGTGACTTAAAACTGATGACATCTGAATATTTCTCAAGCAGTTACTGCATATTTATGAAGAACAGTTAATCTGTGGAAAAGGAGAGAGAGAAAAAAATCATAAAATTTAGAGCTGAGTGACTTTCGGGCTCACGTACAGTAGAGGAAATTGAGACCCAGGCAAGTTACATTACTTGCCCAGCATCAAATATTAGTCATAATGTTAAAAAAAAAAGCAACTTTACAAAGTCGTAATGCAGCCAGGGGGTCTTGAGCTGATTCTTTGCAACTCTTCCGAGGCTGATTGTGAGAGTAGGTGTTTCTCTTTTACACTCCTTTTTTTTCCCCCAGGGCATAATAGAACCTCTAGATGTCCAGGACAGCCGAGGACATCAAGTGTATGGGTTGCTGACTGTAGGTCAGGCGCCTCCTGCTGGACACAGATGGGAGGATCCAGGATTCACTGTTAGAGACTTCAGTGCAGACTTTGGACACAAACCCCTTACATAGAGCACTTGAGGTACTTTGGACCCTGCCTGATTCCCAAAGGTGGGCATGGGTGGTGAACCTGTGAGGAGAGGCTCCCATGGAAAGTGGGAAGCCTCTGGAGGTGGCCTCATCTCCCCTTAGCAGGGCTCTTTTGCAACCTGGTTCTTCAATCTTGGATCACTTGACCCCCACCCCATCCTTCGAGCTGCACCCTGATCACTTCTTTTCCTCTTTACCCTAGGCATTGGTTTTAGACCACAGTACATATTTTCCCCAATCCTATTTTTGTGGGGAGGAGAGCACCCATTCTCCAGGGTAGAAATGGACTCCTCCGTGGGATCTCTGTCCTGGAGAAATGGCTGCAGGAACAGAAAACCTCAGTGATGAATGAGAAGGAAATTCTGAGACCCAAAGCATTTCGTGGGCATCTCAGCAATATTAACCTGCCCTCATCAACGTAGGGTCCTCAGCAGCATCATTACTGTTGGTGCCATCACCGCCATTGCCACCAAGAAAGCACATTAACTGAGGGCTTATTGGGAAAGTGTCAACAAATACCATAAGTATGTTATATCATTTTATTTCACTCATTCCCCGTAGCATTGGTCCTATCATGTTCTCTGACACTTAGAGGGAAGATATAACTTGTCTAACACAGTGGTTTTCAGTCAATGGCTATTTCATCCCTTGGGGGACATTTGGCAATGTCGGGAGACATTTTGATTGTCATGAACAGGAGGGTGCTACGGGCTGAACAACCAGCAATGCATAAAACACTTGCCCCAAAGAATTATCCTGTTCAATATATCAGTCATACCCAAGCTGAGAAACCCTGGTCTAACGGGATATGTTAACAAGTTGGTGAAAATTTTTATCATGAAGGGTGTTGAGTGTTCTCAAATACATTTACAACATCCAGATAACTGGGTGCTATTTTTTTTTTCACTAATCTGTTGAGGAAGTGGCTTCTAGTAATAGATTTTCAGATGTTAAAAATAATTCTTTCATTCTGGGGATAAGTTATTCTTTGTCACACTATGATACCATTTATGTGAAAATTTTAAGCATGCATACCGGTACTGCATATTATCATGGATATTTATACATATCAACAATATATATACATATATTATGGATATTTATACATGTAGTGAAAAACAAGCCATAGAAGAGATTTCAATTTCAAAGTAGTGGTTACTTCTGAAAAGGAAAGATGGGGAAATCCGTGGGGAGGGTTGACACAGTCTCATTCCATTTCATTTCTTCAAACAATGGTCTGAAATAGTGTAAGCGTTTGGTAATTCTGGGGCTGTGTACAGGGCTGCCTGGTATGTTGTTTTCCACATATTTATCATGAGAAATATTTCATATTTGGAAATAGTAAAATGAAAAGCACAAATAGAGTTAAAGTGGTGTAAATGACTCCATATTGAAAAGGAAGCGAATGCTGGTCTAGGATTCCAGGTTCGGTATGAGCCTCTCCAGAGCCCAAGCTCTTAAAAGCCCAGTGTCATGCTGCCTTAGCCCCTGGAGCCCTCAGGGTGAGGTCTGGGTGACATGGGCTGAGCATGCTGGGCACTCTCTGTGGGAGCTGGCTGGCATCCCCTCCTCTTGCCTTTCTAGTAGCCCCCTGTGGCAAAGGTGGGGACAGTTTCTTCATAGTAGATGAAGAGGCTGAGACCCAGAGAGAGCACATGTCATTTGAAATGTGACCACTTAGTGTCATTGGTACTTCCTCTTCTCCAGTGACCACCAATTACAATTCATAAGAATGTCTTGGATGTATTTAAAGTCCAGGCATGAGCTAACCTATTCTTTCCCATCTTCCCTTTGCCACTGGGCCAAGTCTCTTTGCACCTTAGGGCTTTTACACACTCTCCTGTTTCCTGTGTAGTCCTCAGCATCACCCTGGTCCCATGTCCATGCACATGTCAGCCCCTTGCTGAGTTGTGGATTCCTGTCCCCCATTTAGTGTTCACATCAAATAATATTTTCTCAGGGAAACTTTCTTGTAACTTCAAACTTGACTAGACCTGCAGCTATCAACCCTCCTAGAATGCTGAAATCACTCTTCACTGTACTCACAAGTTTCCTTAAACAAGTATGGGAATGCCTTAATTTTGCCTAGAATATAAACACTATAACACTAGTCCAGCCTACTTTATTGTTGTATCCTTTAGGGCATAATCATGCCTGGCACTTATTGGGTGTTTAATACATACAGGTTGAATAAAAGAAGGAGCAAGTGAATGAATGAATGAATGTGTTTCTCTTCATTAATGTGGAGATTGAAAGGGAAGAAGATTCTACTCTTGCTCCCATTATGGCTTTGGTATGCACCTTGGTATGATGCATGAATCTGAAGATTGGAAGTATAGTGCAGAGTGTCACTGAGGAAGAAGGCATTCAATTGCTATGAAAAGGTAAGGTGTAGGGCCAAACAACCAAGGCATTATAACAGTAAAGAAAAAGGAATTGAAGGTGATAGTACATGTTTTCACAGACCAGGTAACCCCATTTCCAGTGGTCAGAATTGGCCTATCTCTGAAAAAAACAGAAGGTGGGTATAGTTAATTTGTCCTTGGGCTTCCGATTATGATTTTGCTTGTCAAGACTATTGTTTCCCAAGCTTTGCTGTCAACAAAAATCATGTTGTGCCTGCTAAAAATACAGACTCTGGAGCATCTCTGCAAAACTATTCTGAATCTGTGGGTTTGGGTCACAGCTCAGGAAGCATAGTCCATAATGGTTGGGGGTGGGACGTGGGAGGTAGTAGAGAAAAGAATAGAAGGAAAGAACACTTGAAAATCCCTGTCTTATGGCAACCCTTTCAGATTAATGAAAGTCCAAGTCATGCTCAGAGTCTTAATGACAGTGTGGCAACTGTTGTCAATGCATCACTTTTGGGCAGGAAGATTATGTGGTGTTATTGCACCAAGGAAATGTGCTCACTGATCTGCAGGGCCTGGTGGCTTTTGCTTTTAACTCATACAGGACACAAATTAATGTTGATTTGGTTCCCCTGGTTTGGCTTTAGCCCTGAGCAGACAAAAATACCAACCCAGGCCTTTCGTTCGACTCCTTTTTAATTAAGCTCTGAAACAATAGAAATTATTAGCCCTCAAACCTAGAAATATGGACATTTTATGACATGGTTACAAAATTAATCTTTGGCAACAGAACTATACAGAGAGAATGTGGGTAAAGGGAAAGTTGCAAGGGGAAAAAATGGAGTTAAGGTGGAAAATTGTAGAGCAACGAAGATGCCCTAAAAAGACAGCATATTTATAGCAAGACAATCTCCACTTACGCATTTAAAGATCTGATTAAAAACTGGCCTCTCTGATGACCAATTAGATCATAGAGCTGGCCTCGGCCCGATTTCATTAGCATGTAGCACAGAGTGTCGCTCGGGGGACTTGTATTTTCTCAGTCATGCAGAGTTCCTCAGCTGGGCTGGAAATGCTGCCACATTATTTTTGAAGACAAGAAGCGTGTGATTCCAGATTCTCCCAGGATTTTAGCTCTCTTGTCTGAACAGATTGACACAACAACAGATGGTCCAGGTTGGATCCTTGCGACTACCTTGGATATTATGGAATAAACTCCTTGGGATAATAACTAGGACATTTGGCTTTGTAGAGGAGTGTTTAATGTCCACACACCTGCAGGAAAGACTCTGCGCTCTGCAGAGGAGCTTTGCACTTAAGGGGACATGGGGAACAGCCCACAGCAGAGCTCAGCAGATGCCTGCAGTGTAAGATGCAATCTTTGGAAGGAGCCTTAGGACTCTTCCTCCAGTTTGTGGTTGGCAGGGATCCATTTCCTGGGGGAAGCCTACTCTTAGATGAAGATTAGCATGCAGGACTTTTGTTCAGGAGAGCTGTTGGGATCGATATGTGTGGGAGGGAAGGGAAGGAAGGATTGAACAGGGATGAGATGGGGCTGTGAGGCAATTTCCAACAAGCCTCTCCAGGTGCCCAGTGGTGCTCTGAGGCTGGGCTGGCTCTGCACAGTTGCTCCTAGTTGAGGCAAGAAAACTGAGCGTTCACCCCCTGCATGTACTCACTGGCCCCCTGGAGTGATTCTCAGACAAAGTTGACAGCCCAGGGCTGTGTACTGTGTTAGAAGTCTGTAAACAAGTCAGGATGGCGCCTGGCATTTTGCCAGGGGGAGTGGTTTGTGAGGTGGTGCCAGCGAGCCATTAAGTGTGGAGATTCCTTATTGGTTGACTGCTGTATCTAGTTTATGTTAATTAAGATAAGCTGTGTGGAATGTATATATACCCCTCCTGTCCTACAATAAACGGCTCCCACTCCTGCTGTATCAATCTACACAAGTTGCTCGTCACCTCCCGGTTATTTTGCTGCAGCCAGACTGCGGCAGTACTGGGTTTACTTCTAGTAGGTAGGTGAATACATCCTTCATTCCTGAAAGCAGGTCTGGTAGTACACAGCCCAGCATGCTCTCTACAGAGTTAGGGTACCCACAGGAGCAGGGGCAGATGACAGTGTGTTACATACTGTATGCTTATGTTGCCCCCCAAAATCATGTTGCAATTCTAACCCGAAAGTGATGGTTTTAGGAGGTAGAACCTTTTAGAGGTAATTAGGTCACAAGATGGAGCCCTTATGAATGATATTAGTGCAGTCTCTCTCTCTCTCTCTCTCTCTCTCTCTCTCTCTCTCTCTCTCTCTCTCATAAATAAAAAAAGAATTTGGCAGACTGCAACCCAGCCCTCATGAGAAGTCAGCTGCACTACTACCCTTGGTTCTACCCACTAGCCTTTATTTAAAAAGTCATGTGAGACCCATTTATATTTGATGGAAAAATGCAAAAATAATTCTCCTAAAGAAACTTGCAAATCAAGATGATTTCCTCGGGAGATATTGTCCCCACATAACAGGTGTTCTGGGAAATAGGTGGTCTCTAAGCTGAGAAAGAAGGCTGGTTAGTTACAGAGGACCAGCAGTAAGAATACCAGCATATGGGAAGCCAGGGGTCTGACTCACAGAACCCAAAGGAGCACAGCAAGCCCAGGCTGCATCTGGATCTGTGTCCATCTCCGGAGGACTCCATCTGGCTCACAGCAGCAATATGAAGCAGGAGGAGGTGAAATGCATGGTCCAGATGGAAGGGAGGGGACCTAGCTGCAGCCCACCAGGGAGGGGATCTAGCAAGAGAAGACCCCAGCCCACCAAGGGGAGAGTTAGCAAGGGGACCTGCATCTGATGAGGAGAATGGCAAGAGCAAAGCAAGGACTGTGGGCCTGACAGATGTGGGCTCATTCTTGTGGGCAGGGTGATGTTCAGAGGGGCACATAGAATTCCAGACATGGAGATAGGACTGAGTCCAGACACTTCTGCCAGAGGACTTGAACTCAAACACCATGATAGTCATGGGTTTAATTGCTTGAGACTATGAACAGCCATTTTCAGGCTCCGTAGCAGGGTGGGTGTGAGGAAGGAGGGAACTCAGGTGCTGGATTCAGTTGAACTATTCCCCTTCCCCTCTGCCATTTGCTTATATTTCTGACTTTCGCCATGGCTGTTTATCACACTGATTTTTTTTTTTTTTAGCTTTTAGATAAAATTTTTGGTGGCACCAACATTGGAGTCTTATCTGTCCAATTTCCCAGTGCCTACAGATTCCCTGATTCTGCTTACCAACCCTGACACCAAAACAGCCCATGATTTCAGCTGCTGACTTGCCCAGGTGGTCACCCCCACCTCTTTGCTCTATCTCACTTGTGTCCTACGCCTCTGGCGTGCCCACCACTGCCTGTCTTACTTCCTTTACTCCTATGGGACTTGCATTGGGGTAACCTACCTTCTGCTCTTTGGCACTGTTGGTCTTTTGTTTCACATACTGTCCTAAGGAGAGCAGAGCCTTTTAGAAGGCAAGGACCAGGTTCCACTTCTTTTGCATCCCCCTGGGTACCTAGAACATGTATGGGGTATTCTAAATCAACAAGAGTCTGGCTGGCTGGCTGGCTGCAGAGAAGAAAGGAAGACAGAGGAAGGAAACTGAGGCCCTTCCTACTATTTATTCTTAATCTCCTGTCTCATTTGCCTTTACTCCTAAACTTAGGACCTCTTTCACTTCCTCTCTCCATTCAAATCCTTGGCATGCCCAGGCCTTCTTGTCTCTCATGCATGGATCACACTGTGTAATAATCCATATTTAATGTTAATTCCTGTTCCCCTTCAAGCTGTCAGTGGTACCAGGGCATAGATTAGGGCTTTGCTGTGTCTAGCGTCATGTCTGATACATCTCCATTCTAGATAAATATTTGAACAAATGAACTAAATGACAGTAGAATGCAAATAATATATTCTTACATGGGTGAGTAAGTATATCAAATGCTAGAAAGTTCTCAGTTGCCAACTATAGGATATTTTGCAGCTTTCTGTGAAAGAACCCAACATAATCCATTTAGACACTGAAAACATGCTTTTCCAATCCCAAAGGACTTGTTTATACTGCTGGGGCCAGAAGGGTGTAGTATTCCCAGAGGCCAGATGTGGCCCTTTCTCCAGCTGACACCCTCTCCCCTTCTCCTGGGTTAGCGTTGGGCTCCCAGCATGTCTGCTCTGTTATTTTATGTGTAATTAACACTGCCTATGATAAGAATTTTTTTGACAGGTTTCCCAGCCAGTAGAGTAAATGGAGAGACCTAATTACCACATGCCTGAACTCTGGGCTTCCCCGTGAGACCTTTGCTATAATGCCGCCGATGAATGACTAAATTGGTCTGAGCTTCTTTCTGGAGTTCAGGGTTTTTTGAAGTTATGATGATTTTTGTTTCCAACGTATTCCAAATGCCAGCAACTGAGGTTTGGGCCCTGCAAACAGAGGGCCCGTGGCTAAGTTTACTGTTTCTTTTCTACTTTAGATAGAAAATCCCTAGTGAGGACAAGTAGCTCAGCTAGGAATCTTCCATGGGCTGTATTCAGTTCTTCTATTCTTTTCTTTTGTTTGTTTAATAATGAGGAGAAAAGAAAAAGACTGCTAAACAATTAATGAGGTACCCCTTATTTTTAAAACATGATTTTTATTTTGGCTTAAAGTAATTTAAATTTTGAGGCTCATTCAGGGAACACAGACCAGTGATAACAGTGATGGAAAGGGAACCTTAATATCCAGGGATGGGCTGGGGATGTGGCTCAAGTGGTAGCGCGCTCGCCTGGCATGCATGCGGCCCAGGTTCGATCCGATCCTCAGCACCACATACAAACAAAGATGTTGTGTCCACCGAGAACTAAAAAAAAATAAGTATTAAAAAATTCTCTCTCTCTCTCTCTCTCTCTCTCTCTCTCTCTCTCTCTCTCTCTCTCTCCCTCTCTCTCTCCCCCACTCTCTCTTAAAAAAATATCCAGGGATACTAGAATCCTCATGTGCTCAAATCCCTATAAGATGTCATAGTATGTGCACTTAACCTATATGCATTGTCCCATTAACATTAAATCATCTCTAGATTATGTATAATACCTAATACAGTATAAATGCTATGAAAATAGTTGTTATACTGAATTGTTTGAGAAGTAATGATGAGAAAAAAGTCTGTATGTGTTCAGTGTAAATGCAATTCTTTTTTCAAATATTTTTCAATTCGCCATTGGCTGGCTGCACTGATGTGGAACCTACAGATACGGAGGGCAGCCTGATTTGCCAGGACCTTCCCTATGTGAGGAAATGCATAGAGCCCAGATGTGTATGTTAGATACACTTGTTATTCCTATTCTCATGATGAGGAAAAGTGAGTTGGAGTAGTTAAGTAACTTCACTTCTAGTTGTAAGAGTTGGGACTAAAACAGGTCTCTTGGACTTCGAAGCTTATACATTTAGCAATTTAATATTTCCTCTGTGATATGAAATACCTTAGCTGGAATTAAAGTATCAGAGAGAGAGAGAGAGAGAGAGAAAGCCCCAGAGGATAGTAGTTATTGGTCAAGATATAAAACTTACATTTTGAAATAATGTTAAATTTGTACTGATTATAATTTATGGCAGTTTTTAAATCAAATAAGCAATAGCTTAAGTATTACACTATATTCCCTAAGAACAGTGGCTCCTGTATTATTCCACTTAGAGTGAGCATATATGGAGACCCAGGGCTTGGGA
Organism: Spermophilus citellus; assembly: GCF_964194105.1. Classification (NCBI taxonomy): domain Eukaryota; kingdom Metazoa; phylum Chordata; class Mammalia; order Rodentia; family Sciuridae; genus Spermophilus; species Spermophilus citellus. Next base: position 137,026,154 of record NC_138182.1, on the reverse strand, counting down.
GGCCTTGTCCAGCTGAGTTCTTGGCCCCTCTGCTGACTTCTCCCTAATGTGTCTACAACAGGTGGCAGCTATTCCAGTCATAAGTGTATCCACAGATAAAAATTCCATGATATTTACCAACCTGTTGTAGTCTATTAGTCAGTATCCTTAGCATGACTTATTTCTATTTCCAGAGGCATGAACAATCTATCCTTGTATGAGGGCATTGTTGGCTTAATCATACCAATGATTATTTGTGTTTATAGTTTCCACTTTGCAAAGCATATTCAACTTATTTGGTTTTCATGAGATTCCATGAGTTAAGCAAGGCAGGGATTCATGCACTTATTTAGTAAGCAGATATTTATTGTGTCTTCTATTTGCATTAAAATATTATTTCTGTTTTCTAGATAAGTAAACTGAGTCTCAAAGGGAATACATCACTCTCTGTGCACCTCTCAGTCAAAGGATGCCAAGTTGAGGGCTTTTGCTAACCCTGTGAGTGAGCCAGTATCTGAAGGGCAGGCTCTGCACTTCATTTCCTAAGCCTAAACTGGAAATGATGGAGGCTATTGGCACATGGGAACAGCTTGAGTATCATTTCATGTCCACACCAGTTTTATGATCATTCATCAACAAACAATTCCTTTCCTCCTCAACCTTGATGCATATTTTTTTTTCTTCATGGAAAAATTTTACAATGCTTCACAAAGCCTCATAATATGTCTATTGCCTTTTTCTTGAACTTCATGCTACCAGTGCAACATTTCAGGGTTCATACTCCTTCACTCCCTCTTGCTTCAAGGTCTGCAATCTCTCTGCCCCCCCAAAAAAAACTTTGCATCCCCGCTACCCATATTGCAGATCTCAGCTCAAATGTCAGCACTCTGGAAGGCCTTCATCCACCTACTGCAACCTCTGTTATAGATTCTTTGAGTCCCAAAGGACCCCCTCCATTATTATAATGATAACATTCTACTATTACATGTGTATTTATGTAAGCGTTTAATATTTCTGTTCCCAACTGGGCTAAAAGCCCAGGAGCATAGGCCTGGTTTTGCTCATCACTCTGAACTTAGTTTCTGTGGATGTCACCACCATGAGATTGACCAGAATGGGTAATGTATTTCAAAAATTGATGTTGGATGGATGGATTGAAATAAAGGTCATCAATGTGGAAACTTTAATAATCCTGGGGTTAATTGAACAAAGCCTGTGTTAATTTTCTTTCTTCTTTTTTATTTCCCTGTGTTAATTTCCTATTGCATCAATAAAAAAAAAATTACCCTGCATTTCATGACTTGAAACAACATTCATGTATTATCTTACTGTTTCTCTGGGTCAGAGGTCTGGCCCTGGAATAGTTTGGTTGGTCTCTCAGCTTTAAGTCCCATAATATTGTAGTAGAGGTGTTTGACAAGCGTAGGCTGTTATCTGGGGAAGTTCTACATAGGCCCAATCAGATTGTTGATTGATTTCAATTATGTCTGGTCTCTGTCTGAAGGCCAGTGTCTATTGTCAGTTTTCAGCTCCTAGAACCCACATTTCTTAGCCTATGCTCTTGAATTCTTTTTGGGTTTAGAATGTCTTGCCTTCTCCTTATGCCTCAGCTTCTCAGTTCTTCTTATTCCTTCCTCTTGTGATTTCCAGGGCTCCTGTAATTACTTTGGGGCATTCTAGAATATTCTACAGTGATCTCATCCTATTGATACATCCTATGGATTTGGATGTGCACATATGAGGTGGGGTATGGGCATTACTCTGCCTCCTCTAAATCTGAAGTGTATATCTATTTGTGCCATACTGACCTCAATGGAGAGTCGTACAATGGCATGTGTGTGCATTCCCTCCCTTGCTTCTGCAGATGCCGTAGAATTTGGTGGATGGGTTCCATATAGATGGAGCTAATGAAATTGGGGACCATGTGGCCTCAAACCATTTAAAGTAATGGAACTCTCACTCCATTACTTTTGAGTGGTAGCTGTTCACATTAATGTGCCAGTTCCCCAAGGAGCAGGAGTGCTGATTTAATCAGGTTCACAAATGGACAGAGGAAAGCAGCTTGTTCAGTGGTGGACAGTTACCAGCATCCACAGCCACTGTGCCACCCATCTGGCTTTCCCTCTTTCTACAGAAATGCCTGCTGCTGGTACTTGCCCAAGGTCACAGGCTTCCTCTAATAGGAAGTCTCTGTACTTGGGACTCCTTGAATTTCCCCCTTGAGCTCTCAGACCCTTGGTACTCTTCCTCTCCTCTAGATGCAGAGAATCCTCCCCAGCAAAGAATCAAGACACCCCAGAAAGTCATTATTTCAGGGGAAAAATATAGGTAATTCTTTGATTTGTTCAACTGAATTTGTTAATCTTCTTATATATTAATCAACGAGTTAATTAATCCACTCCTTTATACATGCTCTGTAACTTATGGTCAAATATTTGAAAATGTTTTTGGTGATTATGGTAAGGTCAGTTGACCCACCCTGGCTATCTCTTCTGGAAATGATGTGGACATTTGAAACACCCCTTTCCAGGTTGGTATGGGCAATATTTTGGAAGTTCTTTTGCTCCTGAAGACTTTCAGTGTCTGTTAGCATATTAAAGGTTCGGATTCTTTATTAAGCTGATTTCACTGTGACCACACTCTCACATTCTATGTGACACCCACTTGGCCTGCATGAAACCAGGGTTCCAGGGAGCACGTTGGAAATGGTGAGAGCGTGGAACACGTGAGCTTAAGGATGCCAAAGAAGTCCAAGGGGACTCCTAGGAGCCTGTGATGACCATGGTCTGAGGTCCTACAGGATTAACATCTGGGCCAGTACCCTACAAAAACAAAGTACTATTGTCGGGGCAGAGAGACGGGAAAAGTTGTGGTCACAGGAGGAGAACTGATGTGTATAGAGATGTTGAGGAAGGGGCAGGTTTCAGGCCACAGAATGCTACCTTTCATCTCTATATAAGTGTACAAGTCACCTGGACTCCTGCCAATAGCTCCCTGCCCTTGCCTTTGGAGACCTCCTCCCACAAATATCCCTTCAGGGCATGGACAGTGATCATGGATGGTTTTAAAGTTGTGCAGTTTTACCTGAAATCATAGAGTACTAACCACATACCCAGTCCCTGCAGGAAGCGTGTTGGCTGCAGACTGGGTGTATGAATCATGTACCAGCCATATTTCCTGACTGCAAAGCTCCTGCAGAGCTGTTGATAGAGCCTGGAATCCTTTCTCGCCCGGGTGTGTAAATGACTGTCTTAAGGCATACTATGGCCTATTAAGAGCAGAATACAACTCATCTTTATTCATCCACTGATGTCATTGGAGGAAGCCAGCTTGGGTGACACTCAGGGAGAATTAGGTGAATCTTTAGAAAGGACTTGACAGAAATAGCTAGGCTCCCCAAAAGGCCATATTCTCATAATTCGAACTTTCCTTTATTAATATCCTTCCCAAATGCTCCTATCTCGGGTAATGGCATTTAACAACCCTTCACCTACCAACTGTGACAACTCAGAGTCAATTTTGAGCCTTCAATTGTCTTAACCTTCCAAGTTCCACTGGTGTCTAAGTTTTATCTTTCTACTTCCAAAAAAATCTCTCTTATATCTACCCTCCTCCACGTGTGCCCATATCACTGTCCCAGTTTGGTTCCTCATTATCCTTTGCCTGGTTTTTAGAAATAAACTCCTAATGGTTCTTGTTACTCACAGTTTCTGCCAACCCCAGTCCATTCTCCCATTCCGCTGCTGCCAATTACCCGTCTAAAACAGAGACCTGATTATGTCACTCCCTTACTTACAGTCTTTCAGAAGCATCTCCTCGTTTGAAGCCCCAGACTCAGCTCGGCATTTGTAAGGTCCCTCATGATCTGGCCCCAGCCTGGCCTTTTAACTTCACTGTCTGCCAGTTTTCAGGGCTCACTTTCCCCCCAAGTCTCTTGCTGCAAATGTGCCACTCTCCCTCTTAGTTTCTGCAAATAGGCTTCTGTTCATCTTTCCATTTCTGGCTCAAATGCCACTCCCTCCAGACGCCCTTTTCACTCTTTCCTCTTCAGCATTTAAATATATATTGTCTATGTTCTGCTCTGGTGATAACAGCAATCGTAGTGATGACATCTCCCCAAACGTGTCGGGCTGTGGGCTGTCTCTAGATCACTCCATACCAATGGGACAGGTGTTATTGCCCTCATTTTACAAATGAAGAGACAGGCTCCAGAGGAAGGTGAGCGACTTGCATAAATTCCACAGCTGATAAAAGGCAGAACACGAGCTCAAAACGGTATCTTTTTGACTTGAGAGACTGGATTATTTATTTTTGCTTACTGTGATTTTCCAGAGTATAATCGGAGTAATTCTTGGTGATTAGTCTTTGTATGAAATACGTCTCTACACTGTTCATTAATTCTGAGACCTTAACTTCCTCAAGCATCCAAAACTGCATCTGATCTATAGAAATAGATTCTTTTATGTTTCTAATTGACAAGTAATATATAATAATATGTATGTATGCAGCATGATTACATTTTTTGGTTCCTTTTAGTTATATGTAAACTGTAGAATCCATTGTGATAAAATCGTATAATTTTATTAAACATATATGGAATATATCTTATTCTAATTAGGACTCTATTCTTGTGGGGGGACACATTGGTGGGATTCACTTAGGTATTTTCATATAGGTACATAGGAAAATTATATTAGATTTGTTCCACAGTCTTTCCTATTTCTATTCCCTCTCCCTTCCCTTCATTCCCCTTCGTCTAATCTATTGAACTTCTCTTCTTCCCCTCCACCCCTTTATTGTGGTTTAGCTTCCACATATCAGGGAAAATATTCGACTTTCAGTTTTGGAGGGATTGGATTATTTCACTTAGCATGATAGATTCCAGATCTATCCATTTATTGGCAAATGTCATAAACACTTTCTTCTTTATGGCTGAGTAGTATTCTATTTGTGTGTGTGTGTGTGTGTGTGTGTGTGTGTGTGTGTGTATACACATCTCACAATTTCTTTATCCATTCATCAGTTGAAGGGCAACTAGGTTGGCTCCATAGCTCAGCTATTGTGAATTGTGCTTCTATAATCATTGAAATGGCTGTATCACTGTAGTAGCAGAATGATGTTTTGATATATCTTTACATTGTGGAATGACTAATCAAGTATTATATTGTTATTATTATATCATAAAAGTAGCCATTAGCAATAGTTGCATATCCCACTAGAACTTTATTGATGGATATTGAAATATAAATTTCATGTACTTTTCATGAGTTGTGTAATGTTTTTCTTAATTTTTTCAAAAATTTAAAAATGAAAACTGGATGCCTTCCTGTAGTTCCAGCTACTTAGGAGACTGAGGCAGGAGAATGGTTTGAGACCATGAGTTCAAAGCCAGCCTGGGCAATGTAGTAAGTCCTTGTCTCTGAAGCCAAATGCCATAAAACAAAGAAAGCTATTCTCAACTCAAAGATTCTATAAAAGAGGTGATTAGCTCATTTTGGCCTTTGGGTCATCTTTTGTCAAACACTGTTTTAACTTAATGTCCTTAGCATCTTTTCTGTCATAGTAGGTTAAATTTGTCATGTGTTCTCTCCCTCCTAGAATCTGCTTTCTGAAGGCTGTGGATTTGAACATTGTCAAGGAGAATTTCCATGTGCAAATTACCGACTCCTATTATTGGAATGATAACACTAGACTCAGGCAATGGAAATCATTTCAAATTCTGTAAATAGATAATGTAGCTTTCAATAAATCAATGTAATTAGAATGTCCTCAGTTTAAGAGGAAGCGAGAAATCACATCACAGCCTCAACAGGTGTGAACAAGATTCCTGTGATGGGCCACCCTTGTGACCCCCTCATCTCACCCCTGTCCATTAAAACGTTGATACGTATTTCAGGATAAAAATTCCCTTGCATGTTTCCCAACATAAAGAAAGTGATCTGGCTTCTAGAATTCCCCTAGGAGTAAGAAGTACCAAACCAATAGCTTGAGAGGAAAGTGAGACCAGGTTTTTCCTTCCTTTCCTTCAATTCCTTTGCTCTCCCAAACCAATTACTCAGGCCCCAGCACCACTTCTGGGTAGCAGCCTGGAAGCCTTGAAACTCATTATGTCAGGTTGGAAATGAGAGACAATAGCTGTCAGAGCCAGCATTTGATGCCTTTGAGTCGTTCCCATGTAGTGGAAAAAGCACGCTTCCAAGCTGCACAATTGAGAGGATTTGCTGTTTTTTCAACTAAGGCTTCTGAGCAGCTCTGAGACAGAGTTGCTTTCCCCTGAGCTGCTGAGCACAAAAAACTACCTGTTTTATTTTTACTGAAGGTAAAGAATTGGGTTTAATGTCAATAACACTATCGAAACAAAGCAGCCATAGAATTTCTGAATGTGACATATAAAAATCTAAAAAATAGCAGTGCTTTTATAAAGATATAAAGGTATGTCAATCTTTACTTATTCTTCTTCCATAACTTCTAGATAAGGAAAGTGTATCCTATATGATGTTGTAGAGCATTGCTATGCTTTGAGAGCAGGGTAAGATTTTCACATGAACCAAGGATGAAAATAAACTACCTTGCAATGAATGCATGCATTATCATCTAATTTATTTGTTGGCTTTTGTCCTTTCTTAGTTATTCTTTTTTGGGAGTCAGGGGGTACCAAGGATTGAACTCAGGGCACTCAACCACTGAGCCACATGCCCAGTATTATTTTGTATTTTATTTAGAGATGGGGTCTCACTGAGTTGCTTAGCACCTCACTTTTGCTGAGGCTAGCTTTGAACTCGTGATCCTCCTGCCTCAGCCCCTCGGGGCTGCTAGGATTACAGGCTTGTGCCACCATGCCTGGCCTTAGTCTTTCTTAATAATATAATTTTTCTATCTCCTGAGCCTCAAGGCCTTTCCCTATTTCCAGCATGAATAATTAATAGACCTGATTCACTCAGTTACCTCTAATGTCGACTGACAGCTTACTACAAGCTCGCCAGACATTGTATGATGTAAATCTTGTAGCGATGCTTTTTGAAAAATATTATTAATTATTCTCATTTTCAGTTCGGGGAACTGAGAAACTATTGGTGACTAGTTTGCTGAAGTAAATGAAGAGGATATCCTCCATTCTGTTGGATGTGACCTTCTCTTAGGTTCTTCTTCACAACCATCATGCTGAATCTGCTACAGTTTTATCCTAGACAAGCAGTGCTCAAGCCTGAGTACATTTCAGAGTCACCCATTGGGTTGTATAACCCATGTTCAGGGTAGGTCCCAGGAATCTGCATTTTAACAAGTTTCCAGGTGAATGCTGATGTGGACGGCTGGTCCCAGGACCACGCTGAGGGACATCTCTTAAGTCAATAACAATATCCTCTGTGTGCATTTGAGACCTGTGCCAATGCTTTGAAGGTATAAAATATTACCTCGATATATAAAGCACTATTTTATTTAGAGCAGTATCTGAGTCAGACAGATGCCACCTCAGGAGTGCATACAATACACACAAGCATAAATCTGCGCACATGTGCACGCATGCGCGCGCGCACACACACACACACACACACACACACACCCACCCACCCATAAGAAAAATGGTAGGCCACATCAAAGTTCTATTTAAAAGACTCACTTCTTTTTACAGATTGTTGTTCCTGGGGAGTACCAGGCATCCTCCTGTGATTGACAGGTTAATATTTTAAGGACCAAGCTGTTTTTCTTCAATAGGATAGTGAGGCATGTGGCCCTGAGTGTGAATTCAGACTCAAAGAGAATCCTGCTGAATGAAGTTTATAATCAACAGGGGGTGGCTGTCAAAGGAGATTGCTGTTTCACAGGTTTAACCCCAAGCTCAGGAGGAAGCAGGAAGTATGATCAAGATGCTTGGAAAGGATTACAAGGTATGGAAGAGGGGAAAGGAAGCAGTGTCCAGGAACCAACTCTTTTGAATAGAGATTACTTTCGCAGGTGAAGCTCGATGTGTGATGATAAGCATTCTTTTGAACTCTCTGCTCATTTATGACTATCATCTCCCTTCCTTCAAAAGCTTTTTATTTCACTTATAGTTTTAGAAGGATGAAAACACCTCTGAGCTATTAAAAAAAAATGATTATATGCTTCATTGCTATTCTTTGCCTTTATCCTTGCTGAATGCATTGAAAATGTTGTCAGCCAAGACAAACAAATATTTTGACTTTTGACACTCTGCATGGTTGTTTTAAAAAGAATCAGCCATGGTTTCTCATTATCTTCAGGGGAAAAAATGCTAACTACTGTGGTAGGTATACCAAGAATTCATTGAGCTCTTACCAAAGTTCCAAGGACAGTGGTAGGAACTGCTTGTAAGCAGATGTATTAGATTTTTTTTTTCCTGCACCCAAGTGTCTTATATAGAGGGTTGTTAAGTAAAGGTTTCCAAAGTTCTATAGATTCTTTATTTAGTTTTTTTTTTTTGGAGGATTTATCCAGTGGTGAGAGAGGTGTGTTAACGTCACCCAGTATTTTTGTGTTACGGTCTCCTTGATTCTTGAAATTGAGAAGGGCTTGCTTGATATATATATATAGATGCTCCATTGTTTGGAGCATAAATATTTACAATTGCTATGTCATGTCAATGTATAATTTTCTAAAACAAGTGAAAGATGTTCTGAGACAAGAGTGAAAGTTTTTGGTGTTCATTATCCATCGATTCAGGGATATTCACTGAGCCTCCAATAAGATGGGAGGAGCTGTTCTGTGTTCTGAGACGAGCAGTGGGAGAGATGGTGTCTGCCATTTTAGAGTTTTTAAGAGTTTGTTGGAGGAGACAAACAGCAAGGAGAAAATCCCACGAATAATCAATGTATTCCAATCTTGACAGAAGATGGATGAAAGGGAAGTCCAGTACCCAAGAGCAACCTGGCAGAGGGAGAGAATGATGTCATCTTGGGGTCCTAAAAGGGTCTGCTCCACCTGAGACTCACAGGGAGGGGGCACTGGGATTACAGATGAAGGAAGATGTTTTCCCGTGAGCCTGAGGGATGTTAGTGGTTCAGAGGAAGTGAAAAGAGGCCCTGTTGCCAGAGCAGATGGAGTGAGAGTCTGAATGGCAGTTAGAGCCAAACTCAATGCAGAGGCTTACTAATGTAAGGAAGAGATTTTATGGAGGATGAAGAACAGGCTTGGATTGGCAGCCCTCAGGGCCTGTTGGGTGTGTACGGCAAAATGAGTTCTGTGTTTTAATCTGGGCTTGTGAATGATATCATTTGATTGCTCTTATTATCATTACTGTTGTTATTAATGCGCTTTCCTCTTGGTAATAGGAAAAAACATTTTTGAAAATTCCAGCTTGTCTCATTTGTTCTTAGTGGAACCAGTAACTTTGCATCAGATCCTGTAAAGAGAATGAATCCCTGGTGATGTTGATGATTAGCCAGAGTTTGAGAATTGCCGGCCACAAGCTACATGATTTTGGCACATTGCAGAGCCTCCCATCAAGTTCTGACTCTTCAAAGGTATGGACTGCTTCCATGTGGAACTGTCCCCATCTTAGTTGAAGGGAGTAGCATAGGTTTGGGGAATATCCCCTGTGTTGACTGAAGTTGACATGATGTCACAGTGCCTTGTGCCTATTCAATGCTCAATTGAGTGAGTATTTTAAGTATGAACAGAATCACAAACATTTTGTAGTCCTGTTTTGTTCATGTATTTTGTTCTGAGTTCAAAACAGTTTACAGATTCTAGGGCCAAAAATATTGAGTTAGATGTAAACTAACACTTTCTTAGAATAAGATTGCACAACTTTGTATATTTGTCATCAATCTTGACTGGGCCCTTGATAACCTATGACTATTATTACTTAGGGTGAAGTTCACAAGGTCTTTTTTTTTTCTATCATGAAAAATTACTCTCTCAAAAGGGCATTGAAGATGGCACACACCTGTAATCTCAGAGGCTCAGGAGGCTGAGGCAGGAGGATGGAGAGTTCAAAGCCAGCCTCAGCAAAAGTGAAGTGCGAAACAACTCAGTGAGACCCTGTCTCTAAACAAAATACAAAATAGGGCTGGGGGTGTGGCTCAATTCCAAACTCTCCAGAGACAATGTTCTTATGATAACTTTGAAGAATGAGAATTTAACTTTCTCTCTAAATTGTTTTTCTATTTTTCCTCATTGCTGTGTATCGGCATAGACGGTGTCCTGTCACGTTCCTTCCTCCCTTGTGGTTGAAGCTTCAAAGTGCTCAGATTTTCCTTTTCAAACTAGTGTCTGTGTTTGAATTTTAATGTTCATCAGCGTCTCACAAAATACATAATTTGTTTTCTTCTTCAAGGCTGGGTACCACTTTCAAATGAAAACCAGGGGATTGTCATCATGAAAAGCAAATGGAATCAGATAAAAATAGACCTCTGGAAACATTGCTCCCTCCTTTCCTACTGTTTTGTGAACACTCTGGAGAATTTATCCTTTTAGTTTGGTACCAGGGATGAAATGACTGCAACTCTATTCTTTTTGCTGAGGGAGGTCAGGATAGCATGTTTTCACCAGGGTTGCCTCAGGTGGTGCAGATTTAGAAACTCAGCTCATCCCTTCTCTTTTTAATAAGAGGAAACTTTAAGAGAACATTGAAAAATTAGCATCACTAATCTCTGAGAACTCTTCCTGCAGGCAGACGGGAAAATAACCTAAACACATTTTCATATCATTCATGAGCGCTAATTGGTGAAAATGTAATGCCAAGAGAAACAGCATAATCAGGAATTCCCCCTTCCGTGAGGGAAAATGAACTAGAGCTGATTGGATTCATCATCACCCAAGCCCAAAGCTTTATCTCAGTTATCTATTGGTGTATAAGAAACTACTCTGAAAGTTAGTGTCATAAAACAAACATCTCTCTGTGCTCATGGTTCTGAGGGTCAGGATGGACAAAGCCAAGGACAGAGTCTCTGCTATGCATTGGGACCTTGGCTGAAGATACTAGCCAGCTGGTGTAAGCTTGATGGCTGGGCTAGGAATCATCTGTGCATTTATTAATCATGCCTTTTTTTGTGTTCTGTGCTTCTGATGCTTTGGCACCTAAAGTGTTACTGATGATCTGGGGACTGGCCCTACCAATGTTGAATAATTCCTAGAAATAGCAAACATGAGGACCATTTCCTATGCAAACCAACCAATCCAGAACCCAGTCTTCACCCACCTTCTCTTTCAAGGTGTTACCTTCCAGTCCACTGGTCTCCAACTCAGATCACCCCAGAGTCAGGTATCAATCAACTGGAGACAACACCTAAAACAAGAGCCCACTGGGATTATTCACACTACCCAATCTTAAACCTGCTGACTATGCCTCACCTGTCCCTTCCTGTGAATTCCACAGCAAAGGCTCTTGTCCACATTTCCCCTTACTCCTTCTGCCTCTTGACCAGCTCTGGTACTTCCCCATGGGGCCTCCTGCCTGATATTCTCTACTTCCTGTTCTTGGGATGTGTTTGCATTACAGCTTCTATTTTTGACGGCAGGCATTTCCTTGACTGTGCATTTGTTATACCTGGTTAAAACAAACCCTAGGTGCATTTGGAAGGAACCAGAACATGTCCCCACCTCCATGTCCAGTCCAGTGGTTGATGTTGGGGGTAGGGGCTTGGCCATGGGTTCTCTGTGGATGGAGACCAGATCCGGGAGTCCCTTGCAGCTTGGTAACTGAGTTCCTGAAGCAAGTTTCCTCATAGTAGAAGGCACAGCATTTTTATGATTCAGTCATGACTTCTGTCACACTTCATCCACGGAAACCAACACAACAGCCTACCCATGTTCAAAGGGAAAAGAATGAGGTTCTTCCTCAGGCTGGAAAAACTACCAAGATCATGTTGTAAAAATAACATGTGGACAGACAGAAAATATGGTCCGCTCCAAGGTTTTTGGACAGTTACTAGACACCATCTTGGAAAGGAAAAGCAGAAAGGGCCACCACACTAGAGGCATGACCTAATACATTTGGCAAAGAACTCCAAACTCCAGGAAGACACGGGTTTAAATTGTGTCTTGTGGTAATATGAAGGTGAAGAACTCATGAACCTCCATGGGCCTCAGTTTTCTCATCTGGAAGAGGAGCATGTGAGAAGCATCTATCTCATTGGGATATTGAAGAGATTAAACTATGGCTCATATGTAAAACAATTAACTCCTGACAAAGGCCAGTGTCTACCATCGTTCCTGCACTGGTCAGCATCACATCTCTATTTCAACTCTTCTAAGACTTGGCTTTCCAAAAATGATGAAATGTCATTCTCATCACTAGGTGCAGGAAGCAAGTTCACCTTTGGCAAAGGCATGAGGAGTTACATGTTTTATTAAGTGAAAATTATTTTGACTGTGAGAAAAATTCTGGTCACACTGTTTTTGTCTCAAGTTTGGTACTTACTATGTGTTACCTTTGGAATCTCAGCTGAGTTTTCTTATTACTAAGACATAATCAATAAGACTTTCCTGTCCTCCTATCAATTATTGAGCTGTGAATATAGAAATAATTTGTAAATGGTTCTATGATTGTTTTATTTTTTTATTTTATTTTTTTCATTTTTTTCATTTTATTTTATTTTTTTATTGGTTGTTCAAAACATTACAAAGCTCATGACATATCATCTTCCATACATTTGATTCAAAGCTAAGTTAATGCAGACTGTCAAGGGAATCTTGGTATGACAGGCTTAATGGAGTTGCAATAGTGTGAATGAGACTTAAGAACTTGTATTGAACTGGGCACTGTGGCACATGCTATAATCCCAATGGCTTGCAGGGCGGAAGCAGGAGGATTGCTAGTTCAAAGCCAGCCTCAGCAAAAGCAAGATGCTAAGCAACTCAGTGAGACCCTGTCTCTAAACAAAATTCAAAATAGGGCTGGGGATGTGGCTCAGTAGTTGAATTGCCCCTGAGTTCAATCCCTGGAACTAAAAAAAAAAACAAAAACAAAAACAAAACAAAACAAAAAAACCCTCACATTGACCTAGACTGAATGCTAGGAGTTGAGAACTTGACAGAATTCAAGTGAAATCCTATTGATGTCCCTGAACACACCATTCTCATTCATTGGTGGCACAGAGAGTAACTCATCAAAGGCACCATCACTGGCAGATGGAGCCTGGATTTTAACTCAGCCCTCTGACCCTGTAGCACAAACTTTATCTTCTATGCCACAGCTTCTGGTCCTAAAAAGCCACATTGGCTCTGGACCTTGGCTGGACTTCTTCGAGCACACACCTTGTAGAGAGGTGTCTCTAGAACAGCCCTGTTGCCTAAAAGCAACTGGGAAGCACTTGGAAGAGTAAGAATGCTTCTCTCTCTCTCTTAAGAAAGGACTTGGAAATGCCCCTTCAGCTCTGCACAAGGAAGTCAAGAGCACATTCCTTTCCAGTGGTCATACAAAGGGATGTTTGATTTCTTGATTAACTTTATTTGTTGACACTCTGTTCCTATATATCACCATTCAGTGATGAATAGATTCCAAGCCAACAATGTTACCTGTTTTCTCTGAGTGTTTGTTTGATGATTGGTTGGTTTAAGTTTTATAACTTTGGGGTTTTAAAATAAAAGCCTACTAAATGGTAAAATATTTTTACATATGGAAGTTGGTTTTCCCTTATTTGAAAGGTATAGGACCAAAGGTATTTCCGATTTCAGATTTAAAAAAAAAAAATTTGGAATATTTTCACATTCACAGTGCCTTGTGGATGGGACATGAGTCTAAATATGAAATTTATTTGCTTTATATGTACCTTATACACATATCCCAAAGGTAATTTTATACAATTTCTTAGACAACAACCTATCACATCAGGAATTTCCATTTGTGCCATCAATAAGTTTCTGATTTTGGAACATTTCAGATTTCAAATTTTCAGATTAGGATGTTTAATCTGAAATTTACATATTTAAATATATATGTGTATTTAAATGCTGGTTAACAATATGTGTTTTGCATATATTTTTTTTATTGTTGGTCCTTCAAAAACATTACATAGTTCTTAATATATCATATTTCACAGTTTGATTCAAGTGGGTTATGAACTCCCATTTTTACCCCGTATACAGATTGCTGTATCACATCAGTTACACTTCCATTGATTTACATATTGCCATTCTAGTGTCTGTTGTATTCTGCTGCCTTTCCTATCCTCTACTATCACCCCTCCCCTCCCCTCCCCTCTTCTCTCTCTACCCCCTCTACTGTAAATCATTACTTCCACTTGTATTATTCTTCTCTTACCCCTCATTTCCTCTTATATGTAATTTTGTATAACCCTGAGGATCACCTTCCATTTCCATGCAATCTCCCTTCTCTCTCCCTTTCCCTCCCACCTCTCATCCCTGTTTAATGTTGATCTTCTTCTCAAGCTCTTCATCCCTACCCTGTCCTTGGTTATTCCCCTTATATCAAAGAAGTCATTTAGCATTTGTTTTTTAAGGATTGGCTAGCTTCACTTAGCATAATCTGCTCTAATGCCATCCATTTCCCTCCAAATTCTATGATTTTGTCATTTTTTAATGCAGAGTAATACTCCATTGTGTATAAATGCCACATTGTTTTATCCATTCGTCTATTGAAGGGCATCTAGGTTGGTTCCACAATCTTGCTATCATGAATTGTGCTGCTCTGAACATCGATGTAGCAGTGTCCCTGTAGCATGCTCTTATTAGGTCTTTAGGGAATAGACCGAGAAGGGGAATAGCTGGGTCAAATGGTGGTTCCATTCCCAGCTTTCCAAGAAATCTCCATACTGCTTTCCAAATTGGCTGCACCAATTTGCAGTCCCACCAACAATGAACAAGTGTACCCTTTTCCCCACATCCTCTCCAGCACTTGTTGTTGTTGGACTTCATAATGGCTGCCAATCTTACTGGAGTGAGATGGTATCTTAGGGTGGTTTTGATTTGCATTTCTCTGACTGCTAGCGATGGTGAGCATTTTTTCATGTACTTATTGATTGATTGTATGTCCTCCTCTGAGAAGTGTCTGTTCAGGTCCTTGGCCCATTTGTTGATTGGGTTATTTGTTATCTTATTGTCTAATTTTTTGAGTTCTTTGTATACTCTGGATATTAGGGCTCTATCTGAAGGGTGTGGAGTAAAGATTTGTTCCCAGGATGTAGGCTCCCTGTTTACCTCTCTTATTGTTTCTTTTGCTGAGAAAAAACTTTTTAGTTTGAGTAAGTCCCAATTGTTGATTCTAGTTGTTAACTCTTGCGCTATGGGTGTCCTATTGAGGAATTTGGAGCCCGACCCCACAGTATATAGATCATAGCCAACTTTTTCTTCTATCAGACGCCGTGTCTCTGATTTAATATAAAGCTCCTTGATCCATTTTGAGTTAACTTTTGTGCATGGCGAGAGAAAGGGATTCAGTTTCATTTTGATGCAAATGGATTTCCAATTTTCCCAGCACCATTTGTTGAAGATGCTATCCTTCCTCCATTGCATGCTTTTAGCCCCTTTATCAAATATAAGATAGTTGTAGTTTTGTGGATTGGTTACTGTGTCCTCTATTCTGTACCATTGGTCCACCCGCCTGTTTTGGTACCAGTACCATGCTGTTTTTGTTACTATTGCTCTGTAGTATAGTTTGAAGTCTGGTATGGCTATACCGCCTGATTCACACTTCCTGCTTAGCATTGTTTTTGCTATTCTGGGTCTTTTATTATTCCATATAAATTTCATGATTGTTTTATCTATTTCTACAAGAAATGTGTTGGGATTTTGATTGGCATTGCATTGAACTTATAGAGAACTTTTGGTAATATCGCCATTTTGATGATGTTAGTTCTGCCTATCCATGAACAGGGTATATTTTTCCATCTTCTAAGGTCTTCTTCTATATCTCTCTTTAGGGTTCTGTAGTTTTCATTGTATAAGTCTTTCACCTCTTTTGTTAGGTTGATTCCCAAGTATTTTATTTTTTGGGGGGATATTGTGAATGGAGTAGTTGTCCTCATTTCCGTTTCAGAGGATTTGTCGCTGATATACAGGAATGCATTTGATTTATGCATGTTGATTTTATATCCTGCCACTTTGCTGAATTCATTTATTAGCTCTAATAGTTTCTTTGTAGACCCTTTTGGGTCTGCTAGGTATAAAATCATGTCATCTGCAAATAGTGATAATTTAAGTTCTTCTTTTCCTATTTTTATGCCTTTAATTTCTTTCGTCTGTCTAATTGCTCTGGCCAGTGTTTGGAGGACTATGTTGAACACAAGTGGTGAGAGAGGGCATCCCTGTCTTGTTCCAGATTTTAGAGGGAATGCCTTCAATTTTTCTCCATTCAGAATGATGCTGGCCTGTGGCTTATCATAGATTGCTTTTACAATGTTGAGGTATGATCCTGTTATCCCTAATTTTTCTAGAGTTTTGAACATAAAGGGATGCTGTCCTTTGTCGAATGCTTTTTCTGCATCTATTGAGATGATCATATGGTTCTTATTTTTAAGTCTATTGATGTGGTGAATAACATTTATTGATTTCCGTATATTGAACCAGCCTTGCATCCCAGGGATGAATCCTACTTGATCATGGTGTATAATTTTTTTGATATGTTTTTGAATCCGATTCGCCAGAATTTTATTGAGGATTTTTGCATCTAGGTTCATTAGAGATATTGGTCTGTAGTTTTCTTTCTTTGAAGTGTCTTTGTCTGGTTTAGGCATCAGGGTGATGTTGGCCTCGTAGAATGAATTTGGAAGTTCTCCCTCTTTTTCTATTTCCTGAAATAGCTTGAAAAGTATTGGTATTAGTTCCTCTTTAAAGGTTTTGTAAAACTCTGCTGTATACCCATCCGGTCCTGGGCTTTTCTTATTTGGTAGTGTTTTGATGGTTTCTTCTATGTCTTCAATTGATATTGGTCTGCTTAGGTTGTCTATATCCTTCTGACTCAATCTGGGCAGATCATATGACTTAAGAAATTTATCGATGCCTTCACTATCTTCTATTTTATTGGAGTATAAGGATTCAAAATAATTTCTGATTATCTTCTGTATTTCTGAAGTGTCTGTTGTGATGTTGCCTTTTTCATCCCGTATGCTAGTAATTTGAGTTCTCTCTCTTCTTCTCTTTGTTAGCATGGCTAAGGGTCTGTCGATTTTATTTATTTTTTCAAATAACCAACTTTTAGTTTTGTCAATTTTTTCAATTGTTTCTTTTGTTTTGATTTCATTAATTTCAGCTCTGATTTTAATTATTTCTTGCCTTCTACTTCTTTTGCTGTTGTTTTGCTCTTCTTTTTCTAGGATTTTGAGATGAAGTATGAGATCATTTATTTGTTGGTTTTTTCTTTTTTTAAGGAATGAACTCCAAGCAATGAATTTTCCTCTTAGAACC
Source organism: Spermophilus citellus (assembly GCF_964194105.1). Lineage (NCBI taxonomy): Eukaryota > Metazoa > Chordata > Mammalia > Rodentia > Sciuridae > Spermophilus > Spermophilus citellus. Next base: position 137,008,853 of record NC_138182.1, on the reverse strand, counting down.
GCTTTCAATGTGTCCCATAGATTCCGATATGTTGTGTCTGTGTTTTCATTTAACTCTAAGAAGTTTTTATTTTCCTCCTTGATGTCTTCTAAAACCCATTGATCATTCAGTAACCTATTGTTCATTCTCCAAGTGATGCATGATTTTTCCTTCCTTCTTTTATCATTGATTTTCAGTTTCATTCCATTATGATCACATAAGATGCATGGTATTATCTCTACTCCTTTATATTGTCTAAGAGTTGCCCTGTGACATAATATTTGATCTATTTTTGAGAAGGATCCATGTGCTGTTGAGAAAAAAGTGTAACTGCTTGATGTTGGGTGGTATATTCTATATATGTCAATTAAGTCTAGGTTATTAATTGTGTTATTGAGTTCTATAGTTTCCTTATTTAACTTTTGTTTGGAAGATCTGTCCAGTGGTGAGAGAGGTGTGTTGAAGTCTCCCATGATTATTGTATGGTGGTCTATTAGGCTCTTGAACTTGAGAAGAGTTTGCTTGATGAACATAGCTGCACCATTTTTGGGGCATATATATTTATGATTGTTATGTCTTGTTGGTGTATGGTTCCTTTGAGCAGTATGTAGTGTCCCTCTTTATCTCTTTTGATTAGCTTTGGCTTGAAATCTATTTTATTAGATATGAGTATGGACACTCCTGCTTGTTTCCGCAGTCCATATGAGTGATATGATTTTTCCCAACCTTTCACCTTCAGTCTAAGTATGTCTTTTCCTATCAAATGTGTCTCCTGTAGGCAGCATATTGTTGGGTCTTGTTTTGTGATCCATTCAGCTAGCCTGTGTCTCTTAATTGGTGAGTTTAAGCCATTAACATTTAGGGTTATTATTGAGATATGGTTTGTTCTTCCAGCCATATTTGTTTATTAATGTTACTAAACCTGATTTGTTTCCCTCTTTGATTACTTTCCCCCCTTTACTGTCCTACCTCCCACTGTTGGTTTTCATTGTTATTTTCCAGTTCCTCTTCCTGTAATGTTTTGCCAAGGATTTTTTGAAGAGATGGTTTTCTAGCTGCAAATTCTTTTAACTTTTGTTTATCGTGGAAGGTTTTAATTTCATCTTCCATCCTGAAGCTTAATTTCACCGGATACACGATTCTTGGTTGGAACCCATTTTCTTTCAGTGTTTGAAATATGTTATTCCAGGATCTTCTAGCTTTCAGAGTCTGTGTTGAGAGATCAGCTGTTATCCTGATTGGTTTACCCCTAAATGTAATCTGCTTCCTTTCTCTTGTAGCTTTTAAAATTCTCTCCTTATTCTGTATGTTGGGCATCTTCATTATAATGTGTCTAGGTGTGGATCTCTTATGATTTTGCATATTCGGCGTCCTGTAGGCTTCTAGAATTTGGGATTCTGTCTCATTCTTCAAGTCTGGGAAGTTTTCTCATATTATTTCATTGAATAGATTGTTTATTCCTTTGGTTTGGAGCTCTGTGCCTTCCTGTATCCCAATGACTCTTAAGTTTGGTCTTTTAATGTTATCCCATATTTCTTGGATGTTCTGCTCATGGTTTCTTAGCAGTCTTACTGAGCTGTCTATATTCTTTTCAAGTTGAAATACTTTGTCTTCATTGTCTGATGTTCTATCTTCTAAGTGATCTACTCTGCTGATAGTATTCTCAATTGAGTTTTTAAGTTGGTTTATTGCTTCCTGCATTTCTAGGATTTCTATTTGTTTGTTTTGTATTACCTCTATCTCTCTGTGTAATTGATCTTTTGCTTCCTGGATTTGTTTATGTAGTTCCTTGTCAAAGTGATCTTTCATTGTCTGATTTTGCTGTCTCATGTCTTCCTTGAGACTCCAGATCATCTGAAGCATGTATATCCTGAACTCTTTTTCTGACATTCCATCTGTTGCAGCTATTACCTCTTCTAAAGTTGAGTTGACCTGCATTGCTTGTGGTCCTTTCTTTCCTTGTCTTTTCATACTGCTCGCGTTTCTTTCTGCTTGGTGAAACTGTTGTGTTTTTGAAATTTTCCCCCTATTTATTTATATTGCTCTTGTATAGTTGGAAAATCTCCCTTGCAGGGCGGGTAGTGGCTGTGCTCCTCCTCTAATTAGGGTTATCTGTCTACCACGCTGGTCGGTCACAGGTCTGCCCACCCTGCGGGTGCGGGTGGCAGCTCTGCTCTGCCCCCACTCCAATTGTGGTGACGTAACTACCACGCCCTCGGGTCATTGGTCCTGATCTGGATGTGGGCGGTGGCTCTGCTCGGCCCCTACTCCAATTGGTGTGACGTGTCTACCACGCTGGCAGGCCTCTAGGCCTGTTCCGCCGGTGGGTGGCAGGTCTGCCTACCTTGCGGGCTCGGTCGGCAGTTCTGCTCAGCCCCCACTCCAAATGGGGCTACCTGACTGCCTCTCCAACGGGTTGCTGGGCCTTTTCCGGATACGGGCGGTGGCTCTGCTCCACCCCCACTCCAACCATTGTGACGTGACTGCCTCGGTGCTACGTGTCCACTACGCTGGCAGGCTACCGGGCCTGTCCTGCCAGTGTGTCGCAGGTCTGCCTACCTTGCAGGCTCAGACGACGGTTCTACACAGCCCCTACTCCAAATGGGGTGACTTGGCTACCGCGCCGTTGGGTCGCTGGTCCTGTTCCAGGCGTAGGCGGCTACTCTCTTCGGCCCCAGATGCAGTTGGGGTGTCGTGATACCACGCCGGCGGGTCACTTGGCCTGTTATTGTCAGTGGATGCCCAAGATGACTTCACCAACAGCTTCAAGCTTCAGTTCTTCAGGTCCCAGGTGAATCCAACATTAGAATTCTTGAATCCAACCTGCTTGTTCTGTGTTGCCCTGGCCTTTCTTCTCTCAAAGTGCCTGCATATATTTTATATACATGCACACATATATATTCTCAATGTTGCATTAATGTTTGTTCCCATTTGTTTAATAGCAGGTGAAGTCACATTATCCATGATTTTATTAGAAGTTAAATTTGCATCTTAGTTTACTTTCCTATTGAGTGACTGTGTGAGAATATTGGAAAATCAGTCCAATAAGCATTAAAGATAATGCTTATTAAGTTATTTAGTGCTGGTTTAGTGCTTGGTACCATGATAAGCACATTGTAGGTGATAGTTCTTCAATAATCCAAGATGGAAAATTCACTTCTTAACCTCATTTCACACAAAATAAAGCTGGAGGTACCATAGCTAATGAGTGCCGAAACCCAGAGTCCTTCTGTGTTTCTATTATGCTCTCTATCAATGCAGTAAAAAGTCCAGCTGTTGATCCATTCAACTCTTGGGAGCTGAGAATATTCTATATCTGAGTTTAGCTTGGGAGACTTGCATAAGTGACTACAGTATCCTTCAAATTTTTATCATGAATCAGTTTGAGGACAGATGAATTAGAATAATGATCCTGAAAATGAGTTCTTTTATTTATTTACTTACATAATTATTTTGTGGTGCTGGGGTCAAACCCTGTAACTTACACATGCCAGGCACTACCAATGAGCCACAGGCCCTGCCCTCCTCTCTTCTAAGTGAGTTACTAGCTCTTGCCAGAGACTTTGTTCTTCCTAGCCAACAGACAAACTGTACAATTCATGGAAAAGTCTGATTCTTAGAGCTTGTCTTCAATCTGCAAATACAATGTTTCAAAAGAAATAAGTCCTTTGAATCTCAGAAGATATTTTCTTATGGGGTGAATATTTAGATTTAGGGATACCAAAAATATATTTGCATCCCTAAGAGGCATATGCTATGGAGAAGTGCTTTTGACAACTCTCAGTTTGTCCTTGACTCTTCAAATTTCCACAAGAGAGAGAGAGTTCTTGTGCAGGTCAGTCATTCTATAGCATCTTGCTTTGAATTTAAATTTTCCATTGTCCATTAACACTGTGGGTTATTTTAAGATGCTGACCCTTAGGAGATGAGGTTTGGAAGGCAGTGTACATGCACTGAATGAGATTGTGCCAAGGACTGCCTTGAGGTAGGACTACCATGCCTCTGTGTTACAATGACAGGCACTGCCTCAGGCATGGAAGATGCAGGATGCTTTTAATAAACATGAAGATCTGAATTGCATAATAATTATGCAAAGGCATGAACTTATAACAGTTTAACATAATAATCAAACTTCATCCAAACAATTTCCTCCATCTTAAAAAAATATTAGGGATTGGTCAAATATAGAATCAAAAGGTAGCCCATCAGGTATGTGATCAGGTATAACATATCTGGCATTCAAAAATAATTTCAAAAAATAGATTTTATTTTTTAGGCAAGGAAATAACATAGGAAAAAGGCAATTTTTAGTTCGGTTCAAGGCTTATTTAAAATGGCCCGTGGGTGTTTCCTGAGCAAATTGCTGACTAGTGTAATTTTCCTCTCTCTGGGTCATTCTATTGGCTTCCATGGTAGTTGGAAAAATGGGAGCCATTTTCATTGATCACCACAAAAAGTGGTCCACTCATGTGGTTATCTCCTGGTGCCACACCTTCCTCTGTGGTGTCCATCTGCCTTCAAACATAAACTGCAGGTCTAGCTGTTCAGATAATTGCACCTTACAGAGTTTCATGTAGGAAAATACTTGTGATGTACAAACCCATATATATATAAAATGTCTTTCCACCCTAGAAGGCTTGTTAAGCCCTGGAATTTTGCAGAAAGCTTAATAGAAACACCTGCTCACACTCCCCATGATTGACCTACTGGGATCCCTTAAAGACAAGGCATGCAATACAAGAGGCCCATAAAGCGGACATCGCCCCAACAGTCTTTATTAGTTTTCTTTTGATAATCTTATTAGAAGAAATGCCCAACTGGTGATCATATCTTATTCTCAGCTATGGGATCACTCTTCTTAAAGTACTTACTGGCTCCAGAGAAGGCCAAATAAATCTAACACAAATTTTTTTTTTTGCTTTTATGATACTTTTGTGTCATGTGCAAAACTCCAGCCCACATTTCTAGGTTCTGTTGACCCCCACCATACTCTCTCCCATCCAGCTGCTGTTTGGTGACCCCTGGACCGAGGAGTGCACACTGGTGGCACTGTCTATCCTGGAGAAGATAATGCTGGGCATGAGGTCAGCCAGCAGCAGAGGCTGGGAAGCAGGCTTGAGCATATGTGGGCAGTCACTTCTGTGACCCCAAACAGCACAGTGTGGAAGGGCTGAGGCCCTGGGTAGGCACATCATTCTCCATTTCCTGAGGGAAAGGATGTGGTTAGAGGAAGACTGAGCAGAGGATGGCTCAAGCCTGAGGCACCTCTTCCCCTGTTCTAAGGGAATTACGGCCTATGACAGTGATTTAAAAGAACAGCTGAAAGATCATTTTCAATACAAATAAAATCATATAGGAAGTTCTCATATTCAAAATAGATAAAAGCAAAATACACTGATGTCATTACAAGACCTAAAAACCCTTAGTGATTCCTGCCTGGGACCATATCCTGCTCTTCTTTTGTTTCCACATCCTCTTCCACTCTCCTCCTCCACCCATGCAAGATGCACCTTCCAGGAGACCTAGAGCTGGGCTCGGACTTTGGACTAGACCAGTGGTTCTGAAACTGGAGTGCATTTGCCAGTAAATGGATGGATCTGGGGAATATTATGCCAAGTGAAATAAGCCAGTCCCAAGAAACCAAGGAAACCGAATGTTTTCTCTGATAAGTGGATGCTAATTCACAATAAGGGGGATGCTAGGGAAGAATAGAGTTACTTTGGATTAGGCAGAAGGGAGTGAAGGGAAGGGAGGGGGCTTGGGGGGTAGAAAGGGTAATAGAATGAATCAGACATTATTACCCTATGTGCATGTATGACTACACAACCCGTGTGATTCTGTATTATGTAGAATCAGAAGAAGAAATAAACTCTATGTATGTATGATGTGTCCAAGTGCATTCTACTATCATGTATATCTAATTAGAACAATACAAAATAAAAAGAAAAAAATCTAAATCTAACCCAGGGATCATTAAAACACAAACTGTTGTATACCATGTCCTCTGAATTTCTATTTCTGAAGGTCTAGAATAGGGCTGGAGAATGTGCATTTCTAATAAGATCTTGGGTAATGTTGGTGCTGCTGGTCCAGGACCACACATTGAGGTCCACTGGTTTTGAAGATGACGCTGAAGATTTTAACCACTGCTAATTCCCAGGAAAACCTTGGGAGCTTGCTGTCTTTCATTGGAACCATGATGCCCATTTAGTATCTCTCATTTAAAGGTCATGTGGAAAGAATGAAATCAGAAAGGGCTTTGCCTGACCAACTCTGAGGTCTACAGATTTGGTTCTGTTTAAAGCCATCCCCTCGTATTTCTAGGTGCTGGGGATGTGCTGATATCAATGATTACATGGAGCAGTTTGGGGAAGGCCATTACGTTCTCCCATATTCTACATTTAGAACTGATACAGCTATTTAAACACATTGTTTTAAGATTAAAAAAACAGTCTTCAAAACAAAATGAAATTGAATGAGTGGAAAGGAATTTTGTCATGACTTTTGAGTCAAAAAATAGAGACTAATTTGTTTTATGGGGAACTGGCTAAGTTTCAAAATCATGCCGATGATTCATTAGAATTTTATTTTTAGTTAGAAACACTGTTTTATGTTCCATTGATTCATTGAAAAATGACATAATCATATTTTGCTCTCATACTGTTGATAACAACTTTGTGTCTGAATAGAACATCTCTAACTCATCTTCTCAGTTTTGAACTGTGAATATTTTCCATGTAAACAATATTCTTATTAATTCACAATCCAGTTTCTAAATACTTACATTCTGCAAGGGGCATGACCAAACATCCAATTTACTTCGGCTGAGCATTATTTTTTATTGCATACCTGCATTATTTTGGCCATCTATTACATGATAAAGTAAAATATGCTAAGATGAGGAATAGAAGATTGTAAGTAAAGAAATAGCAGGAGTGTCTAATGCATTTGAATTGAAGAAACAAATGCAGCCTGACAGGCTCAGGCCTGCCCCCACACTCGTGTCCCCACACTTATGGCTGATCCCGAAAGGCCACTGAGGATGGATTTACTGACCAGAGAGCATCCCCAGGTAGCCTGCCAGATCCTCCAAAGTTATCTAATATGAGAAGCTCCAAGTTAGGCTAGAAGATAAGACCAGTTTACCTTCCATTGAGACTCATAATCAAAAGGGATGAAGGAAGTTTGTCCTGCTGTATGGGATTTAATCTTGAAATTAAATGAAAGAAGGGTAAGATAGTTGATAGGGTTGAATTTTGTCCCCCTCAAATTCCTATGTTGATATTCTAGTCTCTTCAGAACATAACTGTATTTGGACATAGGATCTCTAATAAGGTTATTTGGTTAAAATGAGCAGAATTGGATGAGCCCTGATCCAACATGACCAGTGTCCAAGTAAGAAAAGTGTAGGAAGAAACACTCAGAGGGAAGACCAGGTAGAGATAAGAGCCCAGGAATGGGTTCTCAGGAGAATCCAGCCCTACCAAACCCTTATTCTTATACTTCCAACATTCATCACCATGAGAAGAAGAACTTCTGTCATTGAAGACACCCAGCCTTACAGCACTTTGTTATGACAGCCCTGGCAAAGTAATGTAGCTGAGTATTCCTGAGGTTATGTTTTGCAGATGAAATCCCCTATAGACATGCCCCTGCCTATGCTCAGGCTCTGCCTGTCACCTTTGTCTGCTCATGCCCACCTCGTTTATCTCTCCATGGGAGTTAGCCTACACTCAACTGGCCCTGGTTCCCTAGTGTTCTGCTCTGTTCACCGTGTGGGGCATCTCAGGGACCACCACTTTGGAATATGTTGTAATCACTTGGAGTGCTGCTTACAAAAGCACATCCCTGCTCTCCATACCCCAAGATTTGGATTTAATATGCCTGCAGAGATGTTCTGCATTTTTAACACTGTCTTGGCTGCTCTCTTGGAGGAGATCCAGAGGAGCAAACCACATTAAAAAAAGAAGGGAAGAAAGAAAGAAAATAAAGAAATTTTCTTAGCCCATCCAGCAAGATGAGCCATCCAGCATTAAAGAGATTGCCAGGGCTGGGGGATCAAATGAAACACTTGTGAACCCTCCTATTTTGCTAATACTACCTCTCTGTTTTAAACTATTACCATTTCCCTTTAAGCTCAATGGTTAGGAATCTCTGCAGAAACATCTCTACCAAACATCCTTATCATGTGGTGATGGTGCCTTTCCCTGGGAATTGCCTTCCTGATTGCTTCCCCAATTTCCTGCCTTACAATGGGTTTCCACTTCATAGAATGCTTTTTCTCTCTGGCCCAATTCCACCAATTTATCAAAATGGCTTCGTTTTGAATTGTTTCATTACTGATCATGGTTTGGATGTGCAGTGTCATGTGTTGAAGGCTTGGTCCCCAATGCGCTGATGTTCAGAGAAGGGGCTTTTAGGAAATGATTGAATCACAAGGCCTCAAACCTCATCCATGAGTCAATCCATTGATGGGTTCATAATATAAATGAGCTATTGGAAAAGCAGTGAAAATTGCAGGAGGCAAGGTTTAGTTGAAGGGAATGGGTTTAGTTGAAGGGATATGGTATCTTTTCATATATGGTGGTGTGTCCTTGGGGACTATATCTTATCCGTGGCTCCTTCCTCTTTCTCTCTTTCTGCTTATTAGTTGCCATGAGGTGAACAATTTTCCTCTGCCACACTCTTCTACTATGATATTTCTGCATCACTATTGGCTTAAAAGCCATGGAGCCAGCTGACCATGGACTAAAACCTCTAAAACTTTTCTTCTTTTAAGTTTTTTTTTTCAGATATTTGGCACAACAGTGCAAAGCTGACTAATTTTAGTACCTAGAAATGGGTTTGGCACATGATAAAAGTCAGATAGGTGTTTATAGAATGAACAAGGAAAGGGATATGTGTTGATAAATCCTGGTTGTGTGAGCAAGGGGTGTACAGTTATTTGCATTGCTTGGAAGAGAATATAATTTCCACTCTCCCCCATTCAAAAATTATTGCACTCTCCCATAATTCCAGTGGCTTAGGAGGCTGAGTCAGGAGGATTGCAATTTCAAAGCCACCCTCAGCAAAATTGAGGAGCTAAGCAACTCAGTGAGACCCTGTATCTAAATAAAATGCAAATGAGTCAGAAGATGTTGCTCAGTGGTTGAGTGCTCCTGAGTTCAATGTTCAGTATTTCTTCTCCCTTCCTCCTGCCCCTTCCCCCCCAAAAAAGATTCTTAGTAACAGTTTTAGTGATCTTTGTTTTCAAATGCCTTCTAACTCCTCCTAGAGCTGCTTGACCTGGGCTGGGGTTGATTGAAGAGTTTTATGGGAAGTCTGTTACCTAGTGCAAATGGAAACAAAAAGAAACCTCTTCCAGTGGTTGATTCATCTGGGCACTTTGCCAAGCTTTTTGACAAGATAAATGGCTTAATGATTTCCACCAATCCATGTTCTAAGTCATGGGGATTGGTACAGAAGTGGTCAAAGCAGCATTTGAACTGAAATCAATACTATTTAATATCTAAATTTTATTTTGAAGTGGGACAAAGGATAAGCGAGTGGATTTTTTTTTAATTAGTGATAGCATTATTTTTAAAGTAATGATCTTCAGGGCCCCCGTAGATTTTCCAATTACTATTACAAGAGGAAGAAACCCTTCTCCAGATGACCTCACAGGCTCCTGCCTTGATTTGCATATTAAAGATGTTTTGATATTTTTCAAGTGGAAGATCAAAGCATTAGGGCTCCATTAGTATCTATATTAGGAACAAAGACAGACACATAGATTTTGTTTTAATTTGAAAGCAAATGGCCTTATCTTATTTCTCATGTTATTAGGGTCTCAGGGAAGTCCATTCATGTTTTGCAAGCTTTAATAGATTAAGAAAGAAAAAAATTAAGCAATTCCATGGAATTAGTGTCTTCAAAGAATAAATACAGGGACAGCATCTTAATTAGTTCTGCTAGTCCTTATTTCAGGGTAAGATGCTATTTGATATTCAGAGCTGGAGGCAAAGCATATTTTTAAAATAGGCAAATATGTGTAGTTCTTAAGTATAATATTTATATTTGGGAGTTAGCTATTATTTAAAGTATATCCAACACTTGTAACTTACTCATTCTGTGACAGTGCTGTTACTGCTGCTGCTATCGCCATTACTGCTGCTCTTGTTACTGCTAATACTCATGATCATGATGCTCCCTGTAATTGACTGAGAAATTGCTTTGTCCTGTGTCACATGAGGTGCTTTTCATACATAGTTTCTTTGAATAATTAAAACAACACATAAGTAAATCCTGTGACTGTCCCTGCTGCAGACTAGAGAACTGACAGGAAGATGCTAACTTGCCTAAGGTCACCCAGCATCTTTGAGTGAACAACAGTCCAACTCAGATCAGCTTCACTTTAAAGCCCATAGCTTTTGGCTCTTCTATGTCTCGAACAGGAAGGAAAAGGAGCAATCCTTCTACAAGGCCAAGTCCAAGGCTTGATGGTCCTTCCTACGTTTCTCTCATGCTACCTTTTCAAAAGATTTTAACCATTTTCATGTAGCACCAGTGTTCTGTAAACTGGGTGAATGAGCCTACCTCTTTTATAAGCACATTCTTAGTTCTGGTCAAATGAAATTAGTCCTATTTCTCAGACAGCACCTATTCCTGTCTGGGTTATGGGGGTACAGGGGCCTGGGAGGGCAGTTTTAGCACAGATAAAAATGTAAATAAGGAAAAAAAGACATTGATTTCCAGCAGGGGAGTGAGTGGGCATTCCATCAGATGGAAGATACCCACTGGCAGGAGACAGTAGCCACCCCAAAGTCAGCTAGTTGGGGATTGGAGCCACTTTGGGTATCATGCTTCAAAGACTGTACAGTAAATCTGCAGAGTGGGGAATTCTTAGCTGTGTAACGTGAAATGAACACTAGAGTTTCAGGAAGCAGCCAGCATGGAAGGTGTCTGCCGCCGTGGATCCCCATCCTCCCTTGACAGTGGTTGCTTCCCTCGGCCACTTCCCCTTCATCCTACCTCTAATGGGCTTCTAATTGATCCAGCTTCCCAGCTTGCATTAGGATAGTTTGGGCCAAGTCTGTATTTTACAAAGTGCTTTCTAACAGAATTAAGAAAGATCACAAGGAAGAAAATCAAATTACACTGAAATGAAAATTAGGTAGCTTTCAAGAGTACTCTTCAGCATTTTTTTTTTTTTAATGTCAAGGGCTATTTTAAACCACAGAGACAGCAACTCTCATGTACTGAGTCTCTTGGGCTCAGAGTCACATGCTAATCGTTAGATGGCATTGAAGGATATGATGCCACAGTGTTTAAAGACATGGACTTTGGGACTAGATGGACCTCTATTTGAATTCCAATTTCTCTATTTATTATTAGCAGATTGCATCATCTCTTATATCTGTGCTTTTCACATCTGTAACCAGAGTAAGAATGCTTTGTACTTATGTAGCTCTTGTGAAGTCCAAATCAAAGAAGGCAGATTTAGCACTGGTGTAATCTATGGTGCAAAGTCAACATTCAATCAATGTGAGTGGCTACTGTTATCACTATCATGATCTCAAGGTGGTGTTGTTGGAATAAAAGAGCCCTGTGGATCCTGGGTAGGACCCCAATTCATTCATTGACTGCTAATATTTCACCTCATTTTGCAAAGAAAGTCACTGACAGCATTTATATGCGTTATGGTTTCCTGGCATTGATTTTGAAATCATTACCCAAATCAAAATGACACATTCCTTTACTTTTTTTTTTTTTCCAGTGGAGGTCAAAAGCTTTTCTTTTATTCACTAACTCCTTCAAGTGGGGTGGAGAGCTATTGCGTTTTGCAAGCACTTGTAAGCTTGTTACAAATGCCTTGTATGGTGGATTTAAACCTCTCTTCCTCCTGGGAAATGAAACCACAGCACTGCACTGACCATGCCATGCATCTAATTATTCTCCATAGCCGACAGCCAGAAAGATTCAGTTCTGTTCAGTTGACATGAAAAAGGACATTCTCCCTAAAGTACACCACTTCAAGATAAAACATTAAAATGTATTCCTAGATTTTTACCTTTCATTGTGGGCTGTTCTACCCGCTTTGGAAATAAAGTAAATGAATTGAATGTATCTTATTGCCATCTTTCAAATAGAAATTGAGCACTCCTGTCTCATTGAATACTACTCCATCTGAGGGTCCTCAAAGGTCTTCAGCCCAATCACCAGAAATACCTGTGTGGGGGGGGGGGAGTTCCTACAACATCCCCAGAGCTTAGAGCCACACCTTCCCTTCATTTGGATACTTCCTTGTCTTGGAGGGACCCCAGGAAGCTCTTCTTTCTCCCTTCTTAGTTTTAGCAAGTCATTTTCTTTTCTTTCTCTGCTGTACTTTGATAATCCTGATATTATCACAGGTGCATTCTGGTCTAGCTGCACATGTGGAGAAAATATTGAAATACTTGTGTAGTGATCAATGTATTATAAGAAGCCCCCTTGAAGTGTCCCTTCTATCTCCCTGGTCTGTGCCCTGGTGCCTGCAGTGTTGCCCCATGGCTGAAGAGCTGCAGACTTCACTTCAGGTTTTCAGGACCAGCATCCATTCTGCTTGATAAACACCATCATGGTACTGGGTGAAAATGATGTTGATTCCACTCCCAACTTCTTTCACAAGCCTGAGTCCAAATCCTTAATAAAGTATGATCTGTTTACTTTGTTGGAAGTTGGGGTGGGTTTTATCTTCAAACAATCCTGGCAGCTAGGAGGAAATACTGCATTTCATCTTGCTGTTGCATTAAAGTAAGACACAAAGCAGTTACACTTTTATATTAAAGTTTCCTGCATTTCCTTCCAAATTCTGTCACAGGATCTTGATGTTTGTTTTTTACTGAAATAAGCTCTATTGTATTAGGCCTCCACTCTGGGTGGAGCAGTGGAATATAATTGTTATCAAACTGATCCTATTAGGACATTGAGAAGAGTAGGATACGGAAGTGGTGGAGAGGATGATACCCTTCATGTGCAGAGTCAGCAAGCAGGTGAGGCTTGGAGGACACCAGTCATCAAGTGAGGCAATTGCTTAAGGGACTTGCCAAAGGAGAAAAAAAAATGCATCCACATGTTGGGAATAAGGCAGAGGTCCTGGGGGAGGGGAAGAGAGCAAATCGCAAATCCTCTTAATGTCATATTGGGCTCACCATGGGACATTTACATAATCTAAGGGAACATGTTTCTGTGTGAATGGTCAGATACCATTAATGAAAGTCTCAGGCTTTGTGAAGTTTCTCATTGCCTTGTAGATGTTTGTCCAGGAGAGATCATGTCTCTCTTCTAAGGGGATGATTAGGTAGCCATGGAGGACATAAACCAGTTTTTCTTACAGTTTGGATGTGAGGTGTCCCCTAAAAGTCCCTGTGTTGATGCAGAAGGTAGAATGATTCGATGATGAGAGTTGGGACATAATCAGTTCATCTCAGTTTGAATGGGCTGAGTGGTCACTACAGGCAGGTGGGGTTTGGCTGGAAGAGGTGGATCACTGGAGGCATGCCCTGGAAGGATTCATCTTCCCTATAGTCCCTTCCCTTGCTCCTTCTGCTTTCTGGTCACCAGGAGTGAAACATCTTCCCTACATCATGCCTTTCCTTCTGTCATGATGATATACATCAGCTTGGCCCTGAAGCAATGCAGTAGGCTGACCATGGACTGAATCTCTGAAATGGCGGGCCCCCAATATACTCTCCCTCCTCTAACTTGTTCTCATTGGGTATTTTGGTCCTGGAGATGCGAGGCTGACTAAAACCATATCTCTAAGTGTTATCCCAAAACATTTCTCCCCAGAATGATGCTGAATGTTTAGGTTCCCAAGGGCTCTTTGATCCAGCTTTAGTCACTTTAATAATGTCTGAGGGCTGCTCTATGACCATAAATCACATGACTTATAACAAGAGAAAGATATTGTTTCTCAGTTCTGGAGTCCCAAACTACTTCTTGTAGTTCCAAAGTCAAGGTGTTGGCTGGGTCCTTTCTCCCTGAAATCTACAGGAGCCTCCTTCCTGGCCTCTGTCTAGCTTCCGGTTGTTTTCAGGGATCCTTGGCTATAACTATAAAACTTGTGTTCTGCTTTCACCTTGTCTTTTTGTGAGGACATAATAATATTGGATTAAGGCATGCCCCACCCCAGAATGACTTAATTTTAACGAGTTACATCAGCATTGACCCAGTTTTTAAACACAATCATATATGAAGTACTGGGAATACATACTTCAACATATCCTTTTAGAACACAATTCAATTTATAACCACTTTTCTTGTTCTCCCACCAATGAGTTAAATGAAATCCTCAGCTCACCCTCACTCTATAGGAGAATCATGTTCTCAACAATTTGGACATATACCTTGGTCATCTTCAGGGGTATCTGAGGTTAAGAAGATCGTTGGAAAGGGGGCAGCCGTGAGACCAACCTGAAACTCCCATGGATATCATATCTTTGGTCAGTGGCTGGAGAGAAAGAAGGAGTGTCTCAATTTCGACTGCCAGGTCGGTTAAGCAGGTAGTTGAAGCTATGTCCCCAGGCCTTGAAGATAATCTCCTTCTATGGAACTCAGATATAGAGGCTATTTCTTAACAACATTACTTTATAAATTTCCATGAGATATTTTAAAGGATATGTGCTTACAGACTTTTCACAGGTTAAATGACCCTGTTGGATGCACACTACCAAGCTTACAAATTGCAATGCCTAATGCATTCCCTACCTCTTAACCTTCCCATCCCAACCTTTGGAGACGCATGTCTGGCTTGGTCTGTGCCCTCTGTGTACCTATTCCTACCTGTTCGAGGCCTTGACCAAATGGCTAGATTCATGTTTTTACTATGTATAAATAGTTTTTCTCAGGACTATGAGATTGGTCCTGGGCCATTAGTCTCTGACCTTTGGGGATGTTAGTCTTTTTGTTCTTTGGATTCTTTCCCCATGACTTAGATCACATATTCTGTACTGTCAGACCACCTGCACATTAATTGCTAATATACTGTTTAGCACACATCATACCCCTCATAAATACTCAAATAAAAGCACAAGCAGGTCCAGGGATGTGACTCAGTAGTAGAGCGCTTGCCTACTATGTGTGAGGCATTGGGTTTGATCCTGGCACCACATAAAAATAAATAAAATAAAGGTATTGTGTCCATCTACAACTAAAAAAAAAAAAAAGGGAGGCAGTCATGGCTGATCCAGATACCCTCAGCATGACACTTCTTCTCCTTGCTCCATCTTTTCTATAGATCTTTGACAACTGCAAGATTCTGCAGGCTGTCATCATCCTCTTTATCTTGCCCATTCTGTTCTGAGTGATAGCTCCCTCCAATCCCACTGAACTGAGTCGCCATCTACTTGCAGGCTACCAACCATCTACATTGTTCATTTGTTCTCTCTGAGCTGGAAGGTTTCTTTGCAGAAAGCCAGGAATCAGCATGGAGAAAAAGGCCAATTGTTCTTTCTTATGGATTCAAACAAGGGTGGGCAAATTTTCCCTTTTAATGGTCTTGATTTTACTCCGTGGTCCACTTACAAGCTTGATGAGTTGGTTAATTATACCCACATTTATTATTATAGACTCTGAGAGATTTAATTAAAATGTGCTAATGTGTAAAATCAATTGTACATCATTGGTTTCTTAATTTTTCCCAAGTTTAGATGGAATGAATAAATTGTACTTACCATAACTTTGGGCCTGTTATAGAGATTGTATACAAAGGAGCAAATAGATTCTCTGTTTATTAAATAGTATCTTTATCTTCTGGTTACGGTTTTACAGTTGGAAGTCTAATGCAATCATTATTTTGTGGATTTTGACAGATTAAATATTTACAAAAATATGTTAGTCTCTCTCTCTCCCTCTCTCTCTCACTCTATCTTTAAAAATATATATATATAAGTTAGTGTTAGAATTTGTCTGATAGCTGTTAACTTGTCAAAACAGGTTAGGCAGCTGTTACAACCTGTTTGTTAGTGTTAGAATCCAATTAAAGTGCAAATTAACTTTGTAAATATATTGTTACTCAATGTGTAATCAAATGTGAGACTGAAATAATGTTTAAAACACTTGATATCTAATGAATTATGGAATGTAGGTGATTTTACTATCTAATCAACTGTAACTTGAATCTATAATAACAGGCTCAATTATTAAATTATTACTGTTACCACACACTGATTTGACAAGCCCTATTCTAAGTGTTCCAAGTACGTCATCTCATTTAATCTTGGGCAACTTGGGATGGAGGTATGTTCCTAATGTCTGTTTTATAGCTTAGAAAACTGAAGTTCACTGAAATTAACTTATTTATCCAAATGAAGTAACATTCACACAGATGGCCCAAAGCCAAACTGGGACTTGAATCCTGATCTTACTAATATCAAAGGTTAGCTCCTTGTACTAGTCATTACTGCCCTTTCTAGAAGATGCTATTACTGATATATATTGCTGTGGCTTGTTTTACGGGCTTTGCTCATTTATATAACATTGTGTTCTTAACAGAGTCATGGTCACCCTGGATATCTTAGTGAAAGTCTTTAAAACTTCAGATAGTTAAAAATTATTTGTATGTATCTTTTCCACAGTGGCATTTAAAAAACCCATAAAGAGATTTAGAGAGGAAGAAAGAAAGATAAGGAAATTTATACATTTTGGATATCCATTCCCCCATATCTCTTCCTGGCTGGATGTAGGAGTGGAGGGTTGTGGCCTTGATCACTTCTTACATTTTAAAATGTTTACTAATCACCTGGTATCTTGTTAAAATGCATCAAAGAGGTCAGCAGGTGTGAGTCAGGCCTGAAATGTCAAGTTTTTTGCAAGCTCCCAGGTAATGCTCCTGGTCCGTGGGCTTCACTTTGATAAGCAGCAGTGTGAGTGAGTTATTAGAGGTTAGGACAAGTAGGGATCTTCTACCCCCTGCTCTTCAGTGCAGAGTTTCTCATTTACCTGATTGCTCTAGATTCCACTCACCCACAGGGTCTATGGTGTTAGAGTCTTTGAGAAGTATAACTTGCATCCTCATCTTCTTCCTTTCATGAAGGTTCCGTGAAGCTTTATGGATGGATGGGCCCAGGTGGACTCTATTTGCCAAAGCCGCCCCCAGCTTTGTGCACCTTCTGTCATCTCATTCCTACCTTAGAATGCAGACATGTACCCTGGCCCTGACTTGGAAACCAGAAAACCTGAAACATTTGCCATGGGACCATTGAAGGAAAAGTTTGCTGGAAGCCGATCTGTAATGTGGGAACTGCTTACAGGTCGGAATCTGGAGACGGTGTCTGATACACTACATGAGAAATCATCTGTGAATTCTATTCTTAATTGTAGAAACCTGAACAATACCAAGGTCCTTCTCTGAACTTTTTCTGTAAATCCCTACATTTTGCCAAGCAGATAGGTGCTTCAGGCATACTTGGGACAAAGGTCACACACACAGAGACGATAGAAGACAAAAGCACATTGATAACTTTTAAAATCCTGCCCCTGTTTATTTATTTATTCTTGATGGTTCTGGGGATTGAACGCAGGGCCTTGTGCATGGGAGGCAAGCACTCTACCAACTGACCTTTAATCTCAGCCCTTCCTGCCCCCATTTATAATAGACTCTAGCTCCACTCTCCAAAAGTTCCATTCTATTTGTATAGAGAAGAACAAAAGCTCTTTAAAATATATTGAACCTCTTATATACTAGTAGGAATTCAGTTATACAGTGTTTACATTGCTGCATGAAGAATTTCAGGGAGGAGGGATGTTGCTATCAACTGGTTGTTATAAAAACTCTATGTGTTCAATGTACTTGTTTATACCTTTGCTTTTGATGTTTTTTTTTAAAAATTCTTTTAATTTGTTCTAATTAGTTATACATGACAGTAGAATGCATTTTGACACGTTGTACACAAATGGGGCACAACTTCTCATTTCTTTGGCTATACATGGTACAGAGTCACACCGGTAGTGTAATCATACATGTATATAAGGTAATAATTTCTGTCCTTCCCATTTCTACACCCCCTCCCCTTCTCTCACTCCCCTCTGCACAATCGAAAGTTCCTTCATTCTTCCCTTACCCCTCTCCCATTATGGATCTGCATCTGCTTATCAGAGAAAACATTTGGCCTTTGGTGTTTTGGGTTTGGCTCGTTTTGCTTTTTCTCCAGCTCCATCCATTTACCTGCAAATGCCATAATCTCATTCTTCTTTATGGCTGAGTAATATTCCATTGTGTATACCTTTGTCCTTAATTTCTCTTTGCTCCTACTACAGTGGATCTCTAGGTGTCTTTTAGTAGACAACCATTATTTTCTAAGTCAGATAATACAGCAACAATATTGAAGACAAGTTTGAAAAACATTTCCCACTACTCTATCAAAAATGCCCCTTAATTTTTTGCATATCTGACTTCATATCACATCCCATATATTTATATTTTTTTTTGCAGAGTAGCTATCAGTAGCACATGTGCCATTTTAAAGACTGTTTGAAAACCAATCATAAAATTTTTTCACATTTTGTAATTGTGGATGTGATTTTTTTGTGGGTAATTTGAAAGATCTAAAATATTTTTGGAGCCATAAATGTACATGAGCTAGATCCCATAATCCAGTGAAGTAAGTAATGATGCTTCAGTGATAATTCTTTTTTTTTAAAAAAAAATAATTTTTGGTTGTTAATGGATCTTTTTATTTTATTTATCTACTTATATGTGGTGCTGAGGATCGAACCTAGGGCCTCAGCAGGCCAGCCAAGCGCTCTACCACTGAGCCGCAACTCCAGCCCCAGTGATAATTTTTATATGTCCTTCAGGATGTATTTTTGTGTGTGTGTGTGTGTGTGTGTGTGTCTTTACAATTTTCTTTTTGTTAAGATCATTTACTATTGAATATATATATATATATATATATATATATATATATATATATACACATATATATGTATATATACACACACACACACACATAAGATTTACTATTGCCTATATAATATATATATATGTGTGTATATATATATATATATATATATATATATATATATATATACAGATAGAGAGAGAGAGAGAAATAGAATTAGTTGCATGTTTTAAATGAGACTGCATCACGAGTATTTCCACATCATTCAGTATCCATTCAACCCTTATTTTAATGGCTTTGTAGTGCTTCATCCTATTAGAAAGGGACTTCCAGGGCTCTTCCACCACCAGTTAGGTGTCTACTACTATTTGAAAAATACATTCAGGTATTTTTTCAAATGTTGCTGTCTTCCTTCAGGTTTGGTGAGAATTGAAATGTAAAATTAAAATGAGACAACATTTTGGAGTGCTTGATAATTATTGTCAGATTTTTTTTTACCCCAATGTATTTGCATCAACTTTTCCATGAATGAGTGTTTTAGGAATGCATTTTTCTTTCCTTGTGCCCTTAGGAATGTGAATGTGATCACTTTTTATTTTAAGATTTTGCCAGCTTAGTAATGGAAAATTGTATCAGTATTTAAATTTTATTTATATTGCTACTTTAATGTGAGAGCATATTTTCAGGTATTTGTAGCTCATCATTATTCCTTCTTTATTAATTACATTTTTATGTCCCTTGCCCTTTTTTATATTGAGAGTAATTTGCGATTTTAAATATTCACCTTAAACTTTCCTCTGCCATAACCAACAGAATTTCTTTTCCAATAATTTATTTTGCTCTTAGTTTTATTTATGGTACTTTTTACATATACCCATCTGTCTTAGAATAACTGTCACTCTCCTTAGTAGTTTTATTATTTGTTTTTTAAGTTCTTCCCTTAGACATTTATTCTTCAATACTTTTCTTTTATTTCATGTGTGTGTTTGTACTTACTTGTTTGTACTTGAAATATGTTTTAGTTACTTCTGAGATAAAGTCTTAACTTGATTTTTCCCCAACTAGTTGAAAAATAGTATCAGCATAACTTATTAAAAATATAAAATAGGAGTCCTTAGCCCTGGAACAGAAATTCCAGCTTTAACATATCTAATTATAGACTCTCTTTTAAGGCTTTTACTTTTTTCCCTTTGATATATTCATCAATTCTTGGAGAACATTGTGCGACATTGTGATCTTTTTTTTTTTTTTTCAATTTAAAATGAGATTCAATATCAGTACAGCATGACTCTTCTTGGCACTTTTTTCATTCAAAGTGTCTTTCACTTTTTATGTTATTTATTTCTTCCAACAAAATATAGAATCCTTTCTTTTGTTAACTTTTATTTTGGGAGAATTCTAAACTTAGAGAAAAATTATTGGAATAAAGGGCATGAGTATTCCTACATGCCCTTTACCCACATTTGTGTGCTTTTTCTTTTTGATTGGTTGTTTTTGTTTTATTGTTTTGTTTTGTTTTGGCAGTGCTAGGATTGAACCTAGGGTTTCATAGGCTAGGCAGGTGCTCTGTCACTGAGCTACACACCTAGCCCCAGATTCATTTCTACTGAACTTTTGCAACATAGCTTTATTATCTCCCTATTTTAGTCAGTTTTCCTTTCACTTTGGGCAAAATACTTAGTAAGGACAATTCAGAGAAGGAGAAGTTGATTTTGGCTTATGGTTTCAGAGATTCAGCCCGTGGTTGGTCAATTCCACATCCTGGGCCTGAGGTGAGGTAGAACATCATGGTGGAAGGGCCTGGTGGAGGAGAGCAGCTCAGTTCATGGCAGCCAGAAAGCAGAGAGCTCTGCTCATGAGGGACAAAACCTAAAACCCCAAAGGCAGGCAACCAGTGGCCCACCTCCTCCAGCCACACCCTGCCTACCTACAGTGACCCCCCAGTTATTCCACATCCATGGCTTAAGCCACTGATGAGGTTACAACTGTCATAATCCAATCATTTTCACCTCTGAATGTTCTTTTATTATCCTATACATGAACTTTTGGGGAGCAGCACATATCCAAACCATAAAACCACCAATGTGTATCATTATTTTTTCATTTGATAAAATTATAATAAAACTTATTTTAATTATTTTTCTTTGAGTGTAAATATCACACACCACATGCCCTTAATATTTCCATATTTAAATTCTAAGAATAAGGGTATTCTCACATAACCATAGTACATTTACCAACTTCAGGAAACTTCATAGTTGGTTCAGTATTTTGCCTGATCTATAATCCACACCACAATTTGCCATACTATTCCAATAACATCATTTGTAACACTTTTTCCCCCTCCGTACAGTATCTCACCCAGGTTTATTTTATCTGTCCTCTTTAGTCTTCTTCAGCTTTATATGTTTCTCTTAATATTTTTTTGGTTTTCATCATATTGGCATTTTTTTATTAATACAGCTCAGTTCTTTATCTATAATGTTCCATACTTTGAGTTTGAAAGTGGCTCCTCCTAAGAAAACTTTAGATTATATCTGTCCAGTTAGAATACACCACAAGCAATATTTTTTTTTCCAGGACGTCACATCTGAAGGTGCAGGACACAACTGCCCTTCAGAGAAGGTAGTAATCCTGGCATAAGTCAGGGGATTGTTCAGTTTTTCCACTGTGGCTTGATCTACCCCGGGGCAGCTGAGGAGGCTTAAGCCAGAATTTATTAAACAGAAACCCATGGAGGGCACCTGGGCCTGCCCCTCAAAACTATTCTGCCCTGTGAGGCTCCTGTGGAGGGAGGAACAGCTCTGCAGGTCTGGGACATGTGTGGGGATGTCACACTACCTTGATGTGTAACCCCTGACTCCCTGGTGTTGGCACTGACCTCCTCAAACAAGGCTGGACTACACCTTCTGCAATCTCTCCTGAATAAGCTTTTCTACACTTTACATAGGCAGGCTGTGAGCTTTCCAAATCTTTCCACTCTGCTTCACTTTTAATTATAAACTCTGCCTTTCAATCATGTCTTTGCTTTCTGCATCTCACTGTCAGTGTCCAAAACCAGCCCTACAGCTGCCTGAACACTTTGCTGCTGACATATTTCTTCTACCCGTGATCCTAGTTGATCATTATGAAGTTCTGCCTTCCCTGATGCCCTGGGCACGGTGACAGTTCAGCCAAGTTCTTTGCTCCTTTACAACAGGTATGATCTTTATTCCAAGTTGCAGTACTGTGTTCCTCAGTTCCTCTTGATCTCCTTAGCTTGGACTTCATCCACGTTTCATAGCACTCTGGTCATAACCACTTAAGCAACTTCTGAGAACTTTCATACTTTTTCTTAGTCTAATCATCTTCTGAGCCCTCACCAGAATATAACCCATAATGTTTCTCTTACAGAGATCTAGTGTTTTTTTTTTTTTTTGCTCCTCCAAATTCTTCTAGCCTCTACATATTATTCATGTTCAAACATCCTTCCAAATTTTCAGGCATCTGTTATTGGAATGACCCCTTCCTCAGTACCAATTTTCCATCTTAGTCCATTTTCTGTTGATGTTAACATAATACCTGAGAACAGGTAATTTATAAAGGAAAGAAAGTTATTTGGCTTGTGATTCTAGAGGCTGGGAAAACCAGGGTACTGGTATCTTCTCAGCTTCTGTTGAGGACCTTTTTGTTCCATCAGAGCACAGAGGGAAGTAGAGGGAGCTGAGAAAGCCCATATTTGAGAGAAGGAACCCACACCCATGAGATCTAACTCTCCCTTGAGAAGGTAACTAATTCATTCACGAAGTGTGGAGCCTTTTTGACCTAAATGAAGGGAAAGCCCTTCTCACACGGCTGCATGGAGAATTAAAGTTCCAACACATGAACTTTTATGGGATACAGTCAAGCTATAGCAAACAGCGTGGGGCTTCCTCTGAAAAATAAAGATAGAGCTATACAATCCTGTAATCCCACTTCTGCATATAGGTTGAAGGAATTGAAATCAGTATGTCAAAGGATCTCTGTACTCCCCTGTTCATAACAGCATTTTTTTCACAACAGTCAAGATATGGAAACAAACTTCTTATATTTCTTTTTGTAAAAAATGGCAGGCACACACATGCTTTTCTTTTTACTTCCTTTGTTTCTTATATGGAATTAACATGTTATATATACTCATATGGACTTTGTTGTGCTTACTTAAATGCCTCTTAAAAATCACTCTCCATGAAATTCATAGGATCTTCTGTGCACTTCTTTACAGATTCTTGGTTCCCCTCTTGCGGATGTACCATAAATTATTCAACTAATCACCCTTGTTTGGGCAGCAAATATAACTGCCAGTATTTTGAGATCATATTTCATGCTGCAATGAATGATCTGATGCACATATATCTTTGTATTGCTGGAAGTGTATGTTCAGGTATATTCTGAAGTATGTGATTACTGGATCAAAAGAGAGGAATGGGAGTTTGTACCCATGTGCATATTCTCTTCTACAGGTGTGGTGCCCTTGATTTTCTAGTAGCAAGATACAAGGGTGCTTTTGATTCCAATAGTGTTACTACCACAGTTTGGATAAATGTCCCCCAAAGGACTATGTCTTAAGGGCTTGATCACAACCCACGGCACTACTGATGAGTGTGGAATCCTTAGGAGTTGGAGCCTAATGGCAGATTTCAAGTTGCTTGGGGAGGAGCATGCCCTCACAGGGTACATAGGGACACTGGTCCCACCTATTCCTCTCTCTTTTGTACTGGCCATGAGGTGGTGGGTTTCCTCTGCTCTGCATTCTTGCAATGATGTGCTGTATCACCTCAGGACCAAAGCAATGGTGACAATTGGTCATGGACTGAAATCTCCAAAACTGTGAACCAAACTACACCTTTCCTTTTTCTAAGGTGATTAATTCAAGTATTTGTGAGAGTCACAGAAAGCTGACTAACATACTAATAAAATATATTCTGAAGCTTTTGAATTTCTGCCGACTTTATGGTGGAAATATTTCTATTTATGTTAGTAAAACTGAATATGTTTCCATAGGTTTAAGAACCTTTCTAAAAATATCTTTGCCTGATGTTCTGTAGGATTTTTGTTCCCCCCTTAGTACTAGACATTTGATTCGTATTAGGAGGCTTACTACTGACATCTCTTCCCAATGTTTGTTTGTAATGACATTAATTGCAGATCTTATTTTTATGCCAAAGATTTGTGTAAAGCTGTATGTTATATTTTTATATTCCATCTTCTATTTTTATGTACTCAAATACATAAATCTTTTATTGAAACTCAATTTTGAGTCGCAGATAGCAATCCTTTCTCTACACCTAGGGTATAAATGAATGCATTCATGTTTTCCTCTAGAACTTATAGAATTTCAATTTTATGGGTTTTTTTGGGGGGTGGGGTGGGGTGGGGGGAGCATGCCAGGGATTTAACTCAGGGGCACTCTAACACTTAGCCACATCCCCAGCCCTATTTTGTATTTTATATAGAGGCAGGGTCTCACTGAGGTGTTTAGCCCCTTGCTTTTGCTGAGGCTGGCTTTGAACTTGCAATCCTCCTGCCTCAGCCTCCTGAGCTGCTGGGATTACAGGTCACTTTTTATGTTTATTAAGTTTTTATCATTTTTCTCCACAATGTTTTAAAATATTATTTTAAGAGTATTATAAGTATTTTTCAATTACCATTAACTTTAAATTTGTCATTTAAAGTTCCATGTTATTTCTAATATAGAAGTCCATTGATTTCTATATGATTATTGGGAAACATATACCTTACTATACCCTATTTTAGTAAAATCAGTCATATTGCTCTTATGACTTTTGTGTATTTTCATGGTTTATTGCATTATCAATAATATTCTCATGTAGCATTTGTCATATTAAAATGAAAGAACTGAGCTGTCCCTCCTCTCTTGACATCCATGATATTTCAGTTAGAATCCTAGTTGTGACAGTGAAAATTTCTCATATGGTTCATGAATTAAATGAGAATATCTATAGTATCATTGTTATGGATACAGATATCAGCTAATATTTCTTAAAATTAAAATTTTTCCTTTTCTACTCTTCCATACTGAGTCCTCCAAATAGCATTTACAGATTTTTGTTTTGCATTTACAGATATTTAAAAGATGGTCTGTAATTCAGTGTTTTAGGAATGAACAAAAATAACTATATGAAGGTATTTTAGTATGTATATATTCAGAGAAAGTGCTAGATAAATGTTATATACAAATATCATATGGGTATGTCATTATATACTATATGTTCATTTGGGTAAAGCTATATGTTGTATTTTTATATTCCATTTTTACATGCATATCAGTGAAATGTTTTTAATGATAATGAAGACCAGAGGATGGAATGGTCCTCATCCATCCATCCTTTCTCCATCCATGTCTAAATGCCATGTCTACACATCTGTTTAATAAATGTCTCCCATTTGTCTAATAAGTATTGCATGCTAGACTAGGTTCTGAAAAATAAAGACTTTCTAAAAATGATTTTACCTCTGAAAGGTTGGATGTGTGTAATTTTGTTTCTCGCAGAAAATTCCCCTTTTTAATAGACCTGCTATAGCATTCATACACAGACGTTTACTGTTTTCCTTCACCAAAGCACTGATGGCAATTTCTCAAGTAGTAACAGATAATAAGAAACTGAAATCCACAGTTGATGTTGCATAATTTTTCTGAGAGTTCTATCGAATTTAAACCATGTAATTTCATTTACCTCTAGTTCAAGAGTTTCGTTGTCTTTTTATGGAAAAAATCTGTCAGACAGGTAAAAACATAATATCCACAGAAAAACATTCAGTTTGTCACTATAAAGGCAAAATTACTATATATTAACCCATCATCTGTTTTCTGAGCTCAATCTCATTTGACACATTTAATGAAAATCACTGACGGCATCTAGTATAACAAACGAATCTTTAAAACAAAACTGAGAAGTTCTAATACATGCATATTTCACATTGAATGAGTGATGAAAACTTCACTTGAGACATTTATGTTGTGATCTCAAAAATGTAGTTAAAATTATAGCTAAGGAACAGTAATCATTCACATGCAATGTTATTTATATGATTGGACTCAAAACCTTGAATATTGACAGAATTAACATATTAACTTTAAACTTTTCCTGGATGTTTCAGTTTAACTTGTAATCACCCCCTACCCCAAGGCTGAAAAAAAGCCTTTTATTTAAAATGCATTACTTTGGAGAACTGTGTTAATGATCCAACTTTCTTTCATTTAACAGAAAAATATTGTTTCTTTGAGAAACGATATCTGCCAAGTATTTGATTATTGAATGAATATTAATAATTTTTAGATGTGATGGACATCTTTCAGGAATTTTTGAAAGGAACTGATGATTGTTCATGTGACTGATTTTGGGTAAGAGCAGCAAACACATTATATCCAAAAGGCGACCCGAAGCTGTATCAACAGGGCAGTTGTCAAATTTGGAGGGAAGAACTGGGGAGCTTGTGGTAACATCCAACTCATCTCAGTTTTTGCTGCTTCTAACTCTTCCCACGTACCGCTCTGCAAGACCATTCCTAAGGTGCAACCCTGATATACTTTTCTGCATCAATCTTCTTCAATTTACAGAGATATTCTATGTAAAAGCTTGGAGATATGGATTTGGCAGTGAAAGTCCCATACAAGGGCTTGACTCTAGTCTGAATGTGCAACTCCCTCTACCTAAGCTCTTCAGATACTCTGCTTCTGCACACTCTCACTTCTTCCCATGCACATCCTCCACCAATCCAGCCTTCATACCTCCAAGCCCCCAAGCCTTCCCTCACTACCTCTGCACAGAATCCCACGTTCAACTTCCCCATCCCCATTTGCCCAACCCCACACTAAAACATTCCTGATTCTTCCAACTAGAAGTGGCCAATGATATGTACAGGTTTTTATATATTTTTATGAATATAGGTTATTTATATATTTTAAGAATATAGATTATGCATATTGTTTTATTCTTTACTCTTTCCATTTAATAATATACCTGAAAGATCTTTAAACAACAACTGAGAGAACTGAGAATGTGTCTGTCCTCCTTAGTTTTGTGTATAAATATGTTTTTGAAAGATTTTGAAGAATAAGCAAGGAATACCATTCTTTCTTTAAATAAACATAAAACCAAAAGCCTTTGAGAAAACGGAGGGAGCTAAGAACAAGTCTGTATTTTTACCTCAGTTTTTAAACAACCTGTTTCATATTTTTAAGAGCTATATTCTGCTACATCATTTTGGCACAAAACATAACATAATTGATCCTTAGTGAATATATTTGTTGTTCCTAGTTTGATTTTTTAAAATCTCTTATGGGCAATATTGTTTGTAATAGTAAAGACTCTTGAATGGTTATGCTGAAAAATTTTGCAAGTGTTATCAGGAGAACTAATACTGAGGTGTTTTCCATCTTGAATTACAGTTATTTATGACAGTGTCTTTTTACCACTAGCCCTTATCCTAAAGGTCTGAGGACTTCCTGAAGGTAGATTGAATTATCATTACCATCATAGTCATTAGTATGTATTGATAAAAGTCTATGATTTTCTTTCTCTCTCTCTCTCTCTCTCTCTCTCTCTCTCTCTCTCTCTCTCCCTCCCTCCCTCGTTCCCTTCCTCCCTCCCTTCCTTCCTTCCTTTCTTTCAACCCATTTAGTCCTCAGAACAACACTACAGAATTGGTCTTTTCATTTTCATTTTACAGATAAGGAAACAGAAGCTTAAAAGAATCAAGTAAGTGGCTAAGGAAGGAGGCTGCTACACTCAATATACAAGGTCGCCTTGGGATTCCTTCCTATCTGCTGTGCCCTCTGCACATAGTTGACAGGCTGGAGGTATGTGCTGAGTGTTAATGCTTGGAACTAAACACAAGGGAAGCTTGCCCAGAAAACAAAACACACATTGTTCATGTAAAGAAAAGACATTTCTTCCTTCAGCCACAAATGGTCTTTGCAATTCTGTAAGGTTATTTTCCTTCAGGACATTTGTCTTCTGGAGAATTCACAGGAAAAAAAAAAAACAGATATCTGTTTTGTGTTTGGTTAACACTCCTGGTTCCATACTGCTGAATAAATAGTTTATTTGCAAGTTTTTGAGAAGAAATTCCTGTTCTTGGGTAGAAGAAAAGATGAGAAAAAGGAATATGGAAGCTTTTCACAGTGAAAAACTGTTTCAGTAAATAATTCATTTATTTCTAAAATATTTATTGAGCATGTATTATATACTAGGTGCTATGTTACCAACTAGAGGAACAAGGTAAGCAAGAGGAGAAACACCCTCAAAAAATGAAAGATTAAATCAATGTCTATGTATACAAGTCAACCCTGAGTGCTCTGGAGGGACTCTTCTGGAGAACCAGGGACAGCTTCCTCTGGTCACATGAGAGTGCAGTGATATTTAGGGACAAGAGTTAAGCTGGGTCTGTAGCACATGCTCAGTCAGAGGTGCAGCAGAATGAGGAAGGTTGGAGCAAAACATCAGGCACACATCAGGCACAAGAGGTGCAAAGACTTGGTGTAGGTAAGATTCTGGCACATCTCAGAAACCAGAAGAAGGAAGCTGATCTTAGCAAAAAAGGAGAAGAAGAATGTTGGTTTAAGGAGAGGCTGCCATTGTGCACTGTTGATAGTGAATTTTAATATAATGCCTTGATAGTCATTAACCTATCAAAATTCACTCTCTGGAGGTAGACAACTCATGGGTTTGCATGCCATTCAGAGTCATGCAAGCATGGTCTCAGTCATTTGAAAAATATTTTCATTACTTCACAAAGAAATCCAGTGCTCATTCCCTGCCACTCCTTGTTCTCCCCATTCACTCCCACTATCCCCTTGATACCAGAAATCTCTTCCTATCTATGGGCTTTCCTATCTTGAGTATTTCCTATTAAGGGATCATATCATGTGTGATCTTTGTGCCTAGCTTCTTCTCTTAGCATACTGTCTTCAGGGTTTATCCATGTTATAGCATGTGTCAGTACTGAATTGTTTTTTGTTGCTACACAATTGCTAAATTTTATCACTGAACAAATGTACGTACTCTTGTATGTTTGTGGTTTTGAAATGATTTTAGCAGCTTCTAAAAATACTTTATAGATTTTAAGACCAATAATAAGCTCACACTTAAGAAGAAAGTAGAAACATGAAATGACAAACTGTACTGTTAATCTTTTCCAAAAAAATATAAAAAATATATAAATTTATATTAAAAATATATAAATTTTTAAATTTAAAATAAATTTTAAATTTATATAAAAATATAGGAATTTTTATCAATGTATATTATTTACATAGAATGGTAGGTTTCATTGTGGCATATTCATATATACATAAAAATGTAATTTGATATATAAAGAATTTAAATTGCAAAAAGAATAACAATTAACCAAGGTTATAATATTATTCTTAAAGAATTTAAATATTATGCCATGATATTATGGTAAATGTCCAACTATGACCAGTAAAATAGAAAGATACACATTTTTTCCCTTGAAGAAATAATAACTCAAGAATTTGTATTGGTTTATTTTGGGGAACATTACCAGTGGATGTAAATATGACTTTTTATATAAATATAAAATTTTATATAAATATAAAATATAAAGTTTTATAATATGTTATTATATAATAAATGATTTGACAGATTTTTTATATGTTCCCAATAATTATAGAAATTAATATTAGAAATAGAATGTAGGATTTTTTTTTTTTTTGCTGACACTTGATCCTATTTCTATGGAAAGGAATATATAGGACAAAATTATATTTCTTTAAATATTTTAATTGTTTCATAAAACAGTGCTCAGTATAATCCTGCCCTCCCTTCCTTCCTTCCTTCCTTCCTTCCTTCCTTCCTTCCTTCCTTCCTTCCTTCCTTTCTTTCTTTCTTTCATTTTTTTTTCCTATTTTCAAAATAAGATAGGAGTAGAATCTGATAGTAATTATTTTTCTTTCCTTGCTCTATGAGAAACTCACTCTGGAAAATAATCTTCCGCTGTCAGATTACTATGAGTTGCAGAGTGAAAATATGGCACAACAGTGTGCTTTTCCACTCCACCCGTCACTTCTTTGTTCCCTGGCTAAAAAACTCATCTTTTTTTCCCCTAAGTGTATCACAGTAGGAAGAGCACAAACATAGAATTACAAAGAGCCAGAAAAAAACAGAAGTTGAATTATGACTCCAAAACCCACATATGGGGAGTCTTTATGCAATTATTTAAATCTTTCAACTTCCATTTCTTCACCTGTAGAACAGAAATGATGATGTTCCTGTCTTGGAAGTCTTGGGGGATTGAATTAGTGAGCATGTGTGAGCACCCAGTATTGTGCTTAGCATGTAGTAGGAACTCAGTAAATGACTATTATAAAGTAGGAAGACTTTGACTCCAGGTAATACAAATGTCCTTCAGGAACTGTGTGTCTTGTCTTCCACTTTTAAATGGTATCCCCATCTCGCCAAGAACTTTGGTTAATTTTCTCCTCACCCAATCATAAATTGCTGTTTTAATTAGAATTAGAATGAGCTCCAAAGTTCAGGAGCTTTTCAGCCTTGTTAGAGACTGTCTATAGCTGGAATTGAGTAGATATCTCAAAACATGTTGTGAAGTTAATTAATTGTGGATCTACTATGTATGTGACTCTATGGTTAGCACTATAGGGGAATGCAAAATACAAGCAAGGAGCCATAGAGACCTGAATCATCATTCAAGTTGCACAGTAACATTATTGGCTTCATAAATCTTCAACAGTCTAGCAAGCTAAACTTTTCGAAAGACCTTATCATGCCTGTGTCACTCTCATCGTGTTATAATTGCTTCTTTTCTTGTTATTACTTTCTCAGCTTTTATTATTATTTTTACTTTATTTTATAGTTTTTCAACTGTTCATCTCTTAAGGGAGAAGGACTAGTTGGGTTTCTTGTTGGAACCCCTGTGGAGTGTCCCTATTGGAAGGGACAGGTCACCACATGGCTCCCATTTCCTTGTGCTTGGAAGCTGCTGTCTTTGAGCTCCTACATTAATTATGATCCAATCAGCTATGGACAAAGTGGAGGATTGTGCAATTCTAAGCCTGGTGCCTGAAGTGTTCGGTGGTACAGGAAACCATGTCATCTCAAGCCTTTCTATTGTAGAAGTGAGTGGAATATTTATCAAAACAGAGAAGTTTGAGGAAAAATGCCAAGAGATTAAGATAGGCAACACATGGGCTATTGAGAAAATAACCCACAAGAGGGGCAATCATGGAGGAAACAGGTAGAGTGTGAATCACAGACCATGTCTTATGTCATGTGACACCCTCCAGATGCCTCAGTAACTGCTTGCTACATGAATTATGGAAGGATGGGACCACATTTTATCCACAAGATTGAGAACATTAGTTGAGGGATGCAGAAGGAGGAAAACTTGTTTTTTTTTTTTTTGGATTTCCAAGCTAGTTGTCTGGTTTCTAGTACCTCTCTTCCACTTTTGAATTGGTTCTCTGGATTTTCTCTCTTTCTTGCAGGTTGGACTATATTGGCTTATTGGAGGAATGTGGTTTAGAATTCAGATTGTTACCACCATGGTTCCTGGGGGAAGTTATTTTAGATGACATAGTGATTCCCTAAGTGTTTCCCTGTAATTTTTCTATGTGATATTAATTGTTTTTATGGAAATAAAGAGTTCTAGGGCTGGGATGTGGCTCAGTGGTAGAATGCTTGTCTGCTATGTGCAAGGTCCTGGGTTTAAGCCCCGGCACCATAAAGAAGGAAAAAAAAAAAAAAACAAAAACAAAGATTGTTGTTGTCAAATGAATTTTAGGAGACACTTGGTGAACTGGAGCAGATTGCATGCTATTTATTTCCCCAGTCTCAGTGGCTTACCTTGGGAAAGGTTTATTCCTTGTTTATGTAGAGTCCTTTGGCAGTGTGAGGACTGCCCAGGGCAGCTGGCTTCCACATGGTGGCTTAGCTTTGCATGCTACTGCCATCCCCTGGCTCTGGGCCCAGCAGGGTGTTCCTGGTTACCTCACAGGAAACTAATGTTCACACAGAAACTTCCTCTGCCTTAGGGTGGAAGGGACATATGCCTTACCCACTCATGAATTCCATTGTTGGAGAAAGTTGGAGGTCCCTGCCTTATGACAAAATTGTCTGAATAGCCAGGCGTGGTGGCACATGCCTGTAATCCCAGCAGCTTGGGAGACTAAGGCAGGGAGATCATGAGTTCAAAGCCAGCCTCAGCAAAAGTGAGGTGCTAAGCAATTCAGTGAGACCCTCTTTCTAAATAAAATACAAAATAGGGCTGGGCATGTGGCTCAGTGGTCAAATGCCCCAGAGTTCAATCCCTGGTTTCTCCCACCCTCCAAGAAAATGTCCAAACATTTCATTATTCCCAGGAAAGGTAGAAAACTCAGACATCAATGAGCTTTAGCAGTACTCTGAGTGACATTGTATGATATTTTTCATAACTATCAGACTTTTTGAAGTTTTAGACATGGTAACATACTTTATTTTCATGATGAGCCCATTTCTTGCAGTTTTCTACAAATTTATTTTTTCATAGAATTCTTCCTTCATGGAGAGACTTACAGCACTACTATTCCATGGTACATATTTTGATAAACATGAGATAGATAATTATACATGCCTTTTTCCACTATTACCATAAACCCCAATTCTCCTCATCTCTCTTGTAGTGGTCTTATTTTATAAACCTTTATTATGGAAATTGCTCTAAGTGTGCTGTTTGCCACTACACTTCCTAGGCTAATCCCAGTGTCTGCAGAGAGCACATTCAGAAAGACAAAGCAAATGAACTGTTGGAATATAGCTGAAGTGATGACTGGGTGACAAGGTAAGAATTGCCATCAGGTGGTGGTTTGGTTCGTGCTGTTTTAACAGTCCACTGACCCTTTATTTTAGAAGGACAGGAGATGAATATGTTATCACTCATGTGAAAGAATAGCTATCACCAAGTTTCTAAGCTGGTAGGTGACATCTTCATCTATAAAGTGAGTACCAGACTCTTGTACCAACAGTCAGCTGTTGTTAGCTCAAACTTAGTTGGACATTAAACTTATCAAAGAATAGTCACTGAAAGAGAGAGAGAGAGAATTTTTAATATTTATTTTTTAGTATTCAGCGGACACAACATCTTTGTTGGTATGTGGTTCTGAGGATTGAACCTGGGCCGCACGCATGCCAGGCGAGCGCGCTACCACTTGAGCCACATCCCCAGCCCAAGTCACTGTATTTCTGATAAATGCAAGGCCCATTGCTAGCCTCTGTAGAAGGTGTGTGAACTTATTACCATTGTGCCTGGTGAACTGCAATAAGTACTCACTGTTTGATTGGCAGTATCGGTCTATAGGTATTTGTTGATGATCTACTCTGCTCCCCAAAATATAATTTGTGAAAGAGCAAGAAGTGGTTATGGTGATGATTCTTGCAGATGACATAGACCATTAAGAGAGAAACAAGGATCAAATAATTGTAAGATGTAAATATGTAAAAACAACTTGAGGTAATGTTCTGCAGGAAGAGGATATATGAAATTCTTTAACAAGGAGCCTGATGGATACTTAGTCTGAGCTCCCAGAATGAGAAGAAGCCAGCAATCTCAAAGTGGACAGGACAGAGCCAGAATTTAATTTCTCCATGACTCTATGTATTTTCAGTTATACAAATATATAATCTTTTGTATGAAAGATTTCTTTGAGCCCATACTATTCAAGGACTTTATCCTTGCAAAGACCTAAGGGAAATCTTACAAGTGGAATCTTCAGCTTCCTGGTTGTATCAAGTATAATTTACAACTATTTTGATTGGTTGTGCAATGTCCCCAGAGTCTCATGTGCTGCAGACATGTGCCCAATGCAGCAATGTTCAAAGATGGAACCTTTGGAGAGTGTTGGATTCTGAGTATTCTAGCAGCAATGGATTAACGCATTGATAGATTGATAGCTGAATGGACTATTGGGGGGAGGTGGAAACTGTAGGAGATGGGACCTAGTTAAAGACAGAGGACCTTTGGGAATGTGCTCTTGGCATCTTTCCCTGTCTCCTTGCTCACTCTGCTCTTTGCAGTGTAGCTACCATGAGCTCAGCAGCTTTCCTCCATTATGCCCTTCCACCATGATGTTTCCATCTCACCAAGAGCTAAAACCATGAGACAAAATAGATCTTGCCTCATTTAAGTTGTTCTTATCAGGTATTTTGTACCAGTGATGCAAAGTTTACTAACATAGCAATGGATTCCAAGATTAATGTTACTTTGTTTTCCCTAGTTCCTGGGTTCTAGTAGAGGTTCCCAGGAAATGTCTTCATGGGAGGCAATTGCAAGAGAGCCTATGGTTAGTGGGATGCAGCTCTTGGGGAAAAACCTGGTAGATGGCTTAGTATAGGAGTTGAAAAACTTTTTTTTAATACCATATAGTATTTTAGACTAAAATGAATCAGCTCTGTCATTGTAGTGCAAAAGTAGCTAAGGAAAATATACAAATGAATGGCTTTAATAGAACTTTATTCACACAATCAAGTGTCAAATAAGACTAAGTTCCTGGGACATAGTCTGCTGACCATTGGGTTTAATCCACTATCACTGAATAACTGATTTTACCTTCTGACAATCAGTGGGATTTAATTCTTTATCTTTTTTAAAATGAAGACAGGCATTGATGGTTATACAACTTTGATATTTTAAAGTATGCATCAAAGGCAATGCAATTTGAGAAGAATCATAAATGCTTTTTTGACCTTTCAATTGAAAGCAATCATTTTGTGTTCCCATTTTAATTACCTGGTGCATTATCTAGTTGAAGTATTTAAATGTAAGTTGGACATAAAACTTCTCAGGAGCAAGGGACTACAAGATATATCAGCTTTACCATTTTACCTTGTTATAAAAAAGAGGCTTTGGGAAAGAGTGTCAAGTGAATGGAGAGGGTCTCTGAGGACCTTCCTGCCTTGGGGAGGTGGGGATGGAATGGTGACAACAGGAGAATGTCTCCTACTCTACAACTCTCAAGTCTAACACTGATTCCAGTTTTAATAGAACATGATGATAATTAAATAGCAAATATCATGGGATGGGTATTCCAGTTTCTCTTCCTCTGACATAGCATCATTTTTAAAACTTTTTAAAATTTTTATTTAATTAGCTATACATGACAGTAGAATGCATTTATGCACTTGGATATATCTTACATAGATGGGATATAGTTTCTCTTTTTTTGAGCGTACATGTTGTAGAATCACACTGGTCATGCAATCATATATATAATAATGTCTGTTTCATTTCACTATTTTTCCTATCCCCACACCCCCTATCCTTCATTCCCTTTATTTCCCTCTACCTAATCTGAGGTAACTCTATTCTTCTTTAGTGTCCCCCTCTTATTATGAATTAGCATCCGCATATTGGAGAAAATATTTGGCCTTTGGTATTTTGGGATTGGCTTATTTCACTTAGCATGATATTCTTCAACTCCATCCATTTACTGGCAAATGCCATAACTTCATTCTTCTTTAAAGCTGGGTAATATTCCATTAGAGGGATATATCAATCACATTATCTTTATCCATTCATCTTTTGTACCTCTAGGATATATAAAGAACTCAAAAAACTTAACACCAAACAAACAAACAAATAACCCAATTAATAAATGAGCTAAGAAAATGAACAGACACTTCATAGAAGAGATGTAATTGATCAACAAATATATGAAAAAATGTTCAACATCGCTAACAATTAGAGAAATGCAAATCAAAACTACACTGAGACTGCATCTCACTCCAATCAGAATGGCAATCATCAAGAGTACAGGCAACAATAAATGTTGGCAAGGATGTGGGGAAAAAGGTACACTCATACACTGCTGGTGGAACTGCAAATTGGTGAACCACTCTGGAAAGCAGTATGGAGATTCCTCAGAAAACTTGGAATGCAACCATCATTTGACCCAGCTATTCCACTCCTTGGTTTATATCCAAAGGACTTAAAATCAGCATACTTCAGTGTTGCAGCTACATCAATATTTATAGCAGCTCAATTCACAATAGCTAAACTATGGTACACCATTTTTAAAAATACTCTGTATTCCCTGTAAAACCTCACATGTGGCAGGCACTCAGTATGCTGAATACATATTTAAAAAGTGAATGAATGAACAAATAATGGATGAAATTCATATTACATTTTTGTATACTACATCAGTCAATATTCAAAATTCAGGTAAACAGAAATAGTTGTACCACCAACTAATATCAAAATATTTAATGATAAATAAATTTGGCTATCTGTCTTATTCCCTTCTTGCCACTGTAACAAAGGATGACAAAAATGGGTAATTTATAAATGTTATAGATTTTTTTTTCTCATACTTGTGGAAGCCAGGGAATCTAAGACCAAGGTGTCAGCAGGTTTGGTTTCCGGTGAGGGCCTGGTCCAGTTTCCAAAACTGTACCTTGAACCACTCTGTCTTCACATGGCAGAAGGAAAAAAAAAGAGCAAATTCTGTGTGAAAATGCTTTTAGAAAGCATTCATTCTGTTTGGGCAGGGTGGAGATTGCATGCGTTAATCACCTCCTGAATGCCCAACCTCTTCATATGATTCCACTGGTAATTAAGTCTCAACGTATGAATTTGGGGAAATATGTTCACACCAGTAATTTTGTCTCTAAAGGCCATGCATTTTTACTTCAATATTAAGTGAAACTTATGTGATTTTTGAGTTCAGTGACTATCGAGAGCCACAAAGACAGTATTAAAGTCAGGTAGAATGGACACTTAGCCCAGAAAGAGCCCTTAAACATTGCTCTATGATGTGTTTGTGAAATCACCTGATGTTCTTTATGGTTTACTTTATTTTCTTTTCAGTTCAAAAATGAGTACAGAATGATCGAGCAAGTGGCTTATATTTCACTTTGGAAAGTCAGCTTTCCATCTCTGTGACAAAATATTTGACATAAAACAACTTAAAGGAGGAAATATCTATTTTAGCTGGTGTTTCAGAGGTTTCAGTCTGTGGGCAGCTGGCCCTCCTGCTTCAGGCTGGTGGTGAGGCAGAAACATCATGGCGGCAGGGAGTAATGTAGGAAATCTACTTGGCTCATGGCAAGGAAACAGAACTGGGTTAAAACTGACTCCTCCAATTACTAGCTGTCTGATGTTAGGCTAGGTACTTGTTCTTCAATACCAAATATTTTCCCTAAGTAAAATGATAGTGATTGCTATTTGTATCCCAGTGTTATTATGATGATTAAATTAGGGAATTTAATGCTTTGCCTTAATGAGTATGGAAAACTCTACCCCATATGTAGGAATTGCTCAATAAATATTTGCTATAGTGCTAATGATAGTGAGTTCTATTAATCAGAATATGATTTTTTGCTTTCCCCAAGCTTCTGTATATAATGAAGGCAATGATACTAGCCATTAACATATATGTGCTACATTATGAGATCTGAAAATGTTATGGAGATATTTTTTCTTTGAAGGAGATTTAATATTTCATCTGATACATAAGATTAAAATTTAATAATCTTGTTTCACAGGAGGAGAAAAAAGCATGATGCTGTCCCAAACCTCCTGAGCTTGTTCAAGAAAGATTGTCACTATTAATGCTACCAATTAGAAGGGCATATCTTTTAGCACGAAATCACAAACTGCATATACTGCTTGTTTAACATACTTTGTGCATGCTAGAGGAAATTTGAGAAAAACTGCGAAAACTTCACATATTTCCTATTTAGCTTTAGGCTTTTCTGGTCTTCTTTCAACCAATTCTTACAATTATGTAAGAATTAATTTATTAAGGGGAGCATTCTGAACCTCATCATCTGCTTTGAATTTGAATATGAGTAGGTTCTTCTTTAGGAGTGCCTAATGTATTTCATGCAGATCAAGAATGCACTGTGTTCAACTGAATGTAAAACAGAAATGCACAAGTCCTGCCTAATGAACTAATAATATAAGTAAGATTGGGGTCTAAGCAACAAGAAATGGAATCCTATAAGCATTTACCACTGTTTTGGAAACTGTAATAATATAGTTGATCAAGAACCTGTATTCATTGGGAAGGAAAGACCACTGATAAATACACATGAACATGTGTGTATACAGTTACCTGTTTTTTCTTTGTATCCAGTCAAGATTTATCTGTTGAGCCTGTTGTATGCAGCAAGCACTGGAGATACCACACACAGTAACGGGGACAGACGTGGTCCTTATCCTCACTTTGTAGCATGCCCTCTAGCACAGGAAGATGATTAGTGTCTGCAGAATGAAGTCCAGGTTCAAGGCACACTTGGTTGCCAACTCAATTATCTTCTCTCAGAAAACAGAATTTAGAAGCCATCTAGGGAGTAATAAACTAGCAGGAAAAATAGAGAAGAGACCAAACAATGATCATTGAACTAACAAGAAGAACAAGTGATAGATCATTTCCCATTCCTGCCCAATATCCAATTTCCACCCCAGATTCATTCTCCAGGGCTCTGGTTATACTAACACAGATTTTTTTAAAAATAATGTTTCCCCCAATCTTTTTTTTTTTTTAGTCTGTTTTCCTACTTGGAAAGTTATGTCATCTCTTCTCTCTGTCCTACCTCCTGTTCATTCATTGAGAATTCCTCCTTCTTCCATGAAGAATTCTGTTAGCCCTCAAAGAACCAACATTCCAGCTTTCCAATTTCCCATCTCTACATGGGCCACACATCACACGATGTGGTGCTTAGCCACTTATTAATGTAGCTGTTCCTTTATTAAGATCACTCTTAAGTATTAAGTTCTATTCGTTAGAGAATAATATATTAAAAGAGATCTTTTCTATCACCACATCCTTTGAGGTGATGGGGTTGGTGTGGGCCTGCATAGGGAGGAGAAAACAGGAATGAGCTAGATTACTTGCTTTTATAGAACTCACTATTGATGCAGATGAAATATTACATGTGCAAATTACCATAGGTCAAACTGTGTTCTCTAAAAGGATAAGTAGAAGTACTAACTCCCAGGATCTAAGAATGTGATGTTATTTGGAAATTTTGTCTTTACGGTGTAAGCAAGTTATAATGAAGTGATACTGGGTTACAGTGCATCTTAATCCAACAATGACTGGCGTCCTTAGACAAAATACAGACACAGAGGGAAAATGCCATGTAATGGTGGAGGCATAAATGAGAATGATGTGTCCATAAGCCAAGGGTTTCTGCCAACACTAGACACTAAGAGAAAGCCATAACCCTGCAAATACCTTGATCTTGCACTTCCAGCCTCCAAACTGAGAAAATAAATTTCTATTGTCTTTTAATCCTCTAGCTTGTGGTAATTTTTTTTTTAATGGAAGCTCTAGAAAATTTAATACATCAGAGAGATAATACCAAGGGAGGAAATGAGGAAAGTTTAATGTTTTGGATATTCTGAGAAAACATTCTTCTCTTTAAGGGCTTGAGGAGCAATATTGAGAGAAATTTCCTGGATGGGCTCCAGTTCTTGAAGATGAGCAGTTTCAACCTGTAAAATGTGGAGAAGGGAGAAATCATGCTACTGTTTTAGAAATTAGTGTAAGTAAAAGCACATAAATGTGCAGAATCATAACATGCATCCAGGGAGATTTAGGGACTTTATTAGCGTATTTCTGGAATAAAGAAAAGTAGTGGCCAATGGATGGAGAAGTAGATTGGGGCTAAACCAATAGCAGCATCAGAAGACCTGTCTCACTTGTTCAGTAGCCAGAGGGAAGTGGTGGGTAGGAGATGGCAGAGGTCCGTGTGCTGAGGGAAGAGAGACCTGTCAGTGTTGTTGAGAGCAGAGATCCCCAAGCTTGAGTGGACACTACTGTCCCCTGGAGGCCTTTTTAAAACAGATAACTAAGATGTGTCCTTTGATATTCTGACTGAGTCACTCTTGGATAGAATCCAGGGATTTAAATTTTTAACAAGTCCTCAAGTGATACTGATGCTACTAAGTCTGGCAACCAGGATCCAAGAAACAGGTATAAACAGATGGGAAGGTAAAGTGGCATGGGGCTAGGACAGGCTCTGGACCTTCATGCAAGAAGCCAGCAAAAGATAAACAGGAGCCAGAGGAAGAATAGCAGTGAGCATGGAGACGGGACAAGACATTTCTACCAGCTGGGGTTTTGCATCTCATCCAATGGAAAGGCTCAGGGAGAGAGAAGGCAAAAATTATTCCATATTCTTGACTCAGGGAAGCTATTGTAATGCATCCCTTTTGTTTCTCTTGTGTTAGTCTCATTATTGTCACCAAATTACAAATTCCGTAAGAACAGTGAATATATCCTTTGGCAGGTTTACATATAAAAAAATTCTCTCTTTGTATTTGGTATAATAATAGCTAACATTTATCAAATGTATAATGTATGCCAGGCACTTTGCATAAATTACCTAGTTTAAACTTCAACACCAACATGTGAGTTGAGTGTTACTGATCATTTTAAACAGAAGGGAAATGAAACTAAGAAAAGTTGAAAAACTTATCTGAGGCCAATACAGTAACCAAGGAGCTTAGCGGGATTTGAATCTATGATTCTGAGTCTGGAGGCTAGGTCCTAATCCCTATGTTGGAAGACCTCACTCATAAAGAGCTAGGTGCCCAGTAGGTACTAGGATGTCATATTAATTTATATTACATGACAGAACATAATCATAAAGGAAAATTAGATGATACAAATGGATCATTATAAAAAAACACATCCATGAATACATTATCTGGTGGTAGCTGCTGTTAATATGTTAATGCATATCTGTTATGGTTTCTCCATAAACCTGCACATGTATATTGACATGGATCATATTATTGTGCTTATATTGTTCAATAACTTTTCAAAATTTAACAACATCTTGAACAATTTTCTTGTCGACAAATGCACTTTTGCTACATCACTCTTGGTGGTGGGGTTTTTCATGGGCTTTAGATCTAGGCTATCATTTATTGAACCATTCTTCTCATCTGAGCGCCAGGAAATATGGACTGATATATTCATCTTGCCTATGGATGGATACTTAACCTAAAGTGGTGATTAGAATTTTGAACTTAATTGAAAGGGATAAAAATCATCCTAGTGGGAAAAAAAATGCTCAGGGAGGTGGTGTAACTTTCCACATTCACAGACTAGAAACAAAGACTGTTGTTTGTCTGCTCATCCATCCCTTCAGTAAGTATTACTGAGTGCCTACCATGCACCAAGGTGTTATTCTGTGTACAAAGCCTCTAGCAATGACCACGACAGACCAAGGGCCCTACCACCATTGGAGCTACCGTATGATTGAGGGCTGCCTAACTTCTTTCCATTGCCTCAGTGTTTGCTTTGAAGGCCCCTTGGTTTCTGGTAACAAAGATGCCAGCCAAATCAAACTGCTCAATCCAAGACACAGTCTTTCCTCGTTGCGTATCTTCCAGGTACAAACTGCATCTTGTTCACCAAAACCTCTTCTGAATACCCTTGGGGGACATTTTTCCTTAGCCTTCCAGGGGTATTTAGATGTCAGCAATTCCTTTCTCCTGTCCCACTCCTTACACCTGAAGAAGCACTGTTTGTCAACCACAAAAGACTCCAGTCATCCTGAAAAATGCTGGCTATTCTTTTTTCTTAAACCACCCACTCCTGAGAGGTGGGAGAGGTTGAGGACAGCAGGTGTTTCCTGGCAGGAAAAGATCTGCCCTGGATAGATCCAGACCCCAGGGATTTGCTCTGAACTCTTTTCTTGTTCTGTTGAATATCCCCCCCCCCATCCAACCTTTTGGAGGGATTTCATCAATTAGTGCAAATCCAGATTTGGACTCTGAAGCATAAAGTATCTGAAGGTGATTTATAGACTCACTCACAGGGACTCAGGCCCTGTCATTGGGAGTCAGAACAAGCTGCCTTCAGGACTTGGCTCTACCACACATCTGGACTTGGATGTGCTACTGAAGTTTTCTAAATTTCAGATTCTTCCTCTGTAAAAGAGGGATAGTCCTGCATGGTTCAAGTATCCCTGTGTCTCTGTGTAATAGCACTTACTATCATTGATTATCCCTTGGATACTTTTACCAGTGACCACCTGTCCCCAGTTGACTTTGTCCTGGACTGCGGGGGGCATTTCCAGAATGGGAACCTTTCAGTGTTAACTAACACCAGGAAAGTCCTGGGCAAACCAGGATGAGTTGTTCACACTAAGTTATGCAGTCTGCATGAAGAAACTATGTAATATGGGTCTCCCTGCTAGACTGCATGCTTCCTGCAGGTGGGGACTACATGTGTCTTTCTCTATACACAGGGCTGATGCATAGTAAACTGGTAAACATTTGTTGAACGAATAATGAAGGCGTCTTGGTTCCAAATGCAAATTAGTTAAAATGCTTTAGTTCAGAGCATAGGTGCTTTCTGTGAGCACCTTCTAATCTTCTAGACTTTCTTGGTAATTTTTCTGTTACAGGACCGTCTTCCACGTGTGTCCAATGTAAGTTTCATGAGGTAATTAGTAAGACATAATGGATACCATTAGATAACCAGGCTGTTGCTTAGGGAATTGAGAGACTTCAAAGGAATTCCATCCTAAGGCATTTCTTCAAGTTTTCCTTTGTAAGTCTCTGTTTGCTTTCAAGCTTTGAAATGCTAATGTCATCCTTCCCTTTTGTCTTGCGCATCTTTTAATTTGGGATTGAAATCCACCATGGGTATAACTTCAACCTGCTGCCAACACATTCTCAGGGTGGATGAAGCAGGAGAGTTTGTAGGAGTGGAATGGGGTGGCTATTTGGGCAGTTCTGTATTATACAGAACAGAAGTGTCATTTGCCTCTCTAGAAGTCCAGTGGAATGGACGGTAATGTGACTCTACTCTTGGTTGGTTCCATTGGTCCTGTGTTCCCGTGAATAGTCATAAACCCATATTCATTCTTGGAAGAATGACATAGGAGAAATCAAAGTGATTATCCTGAAGCATAGCATTTTGGTGAATAAATTGTCAAAACTGTCTAGAAATACCAACACTATTGTTGGGACAACCTTTAGAAATATTCTTTGAAAAATAGGGAAGCTGTTATTTATACAGTTTATAATACATATGGGCATGATCATATGCTTTCTCTCATATTATATCTCATTAAAAAATCCTTAAAGATTTTTTTTATTGATTTTGTATTGAGGTTTCATGATCTTAGATGGAGGAGAACCCTAAGAGATAGGAGAATCAAACAAGTTGTCCAGGTTTATGGGGCTGGCCAGTCACAGAGTTGAGATTGAACACCAGATGGGCTTGATTCTGGAGCAAAACTTTTTCTGCTACATCACGCTGCAGTTATTTGTTTAATAAATTATGCACCAAGCACCTTTTGCCTGCCAAACTCTTTGCCAGATGCTAGTGTTTCAGGGTACAGCAAAACAGACCTAGAGTTTGTCTTTCTATAGTTTACAGTTTATTAGAGTGTCAGCTGTCAATCAACTTGTGCCTCAAGGCCCTAAAGTTTTGTGTTGAAGATGGAATGAGAGGTGCGGCACTTGGCATTGCTAGTGGATTTTGTTATTATTAAATCACAGCACAGATATATGGTTATAAATTGTGTGATGTACTATGAAGGAAAAGCACATGGAATTGTGAAAATTTAGGAAGGAGGACCCAACCTAATCTGGGAGATGGGTTGGGCATTTCCTTAGGGTAAGAAAAGGCCAATGGAGAGAAGAGCCATCTAGGCATGGGGGTAGCATATGCAAAGGCTCTGAGACAAGAGGGAGCATTGTGCTCAAGGTAGTGAAAGCCAGTGTGATGGAGCTTGTAAAACAGGCCAGCTGCCATCATTTTATCTTCATTATTTTCCCTAAACCCCAACATTTCCTTAAGTGTTTGCATTCCTCTTCAGTCATTCGCAGTTCTGAGATCCTAGTTCCCTAAATCCATCAAGACAATCCTGGCTGTGAAATTTACCTAAAATCAAAGTTACCTGCACAAACTCGCTTAGAGACTTACACTTGAAAACACACACACACACATGCACACGCGCCACAGCCCCCCCACACACATACACACACAAAGAAACTTGCTTCTATTTTGTTCCATCTTTACTGAGTTCATCCATAGACTAGGTAGCTTGTTGATGGATACAGATTAAATTCAAGAGGACAGCTTTGTCTTCGAGAGACAAGATAATTATGAGCAAGTCATTGTCTTTTTAAAGAGCAAACACTGAGGTGCGGAAAGCTTGCCTGCATGGGTCTTGCACGCGTTGCTTTCCCTGCCAAGGTACATAGAGGAGGCCACCAAGAAAGAGGTTCCCCGGGGCATTGGAGGCCAAAAATAATCGTGTTAAAAAGAAAACTCTTCTAAGAAATGTAACACTTATCTTGTCAACGTAGACATGTTGCGTCTGTCATGACTTCAGGATGCAGAAAAAGTGAAAATAATGTAGAAAATGAAGAGCACAAATAAAATTTGGGGACAGTCCAAGGTTAATGAGACTCCTAAAAAGAAGTCACAGGACTAGATGGGTCACAGGACTCCCCATAACTGTTATCTGTTAAGCTTCTTCCAGGTTTAATGTGCAGATTTGGAGCCAGATAGAATGAAGAGGTGGACAGAAAGGAGGAAAATGGATTTTCTTGTGAGGTTGAGAACAGAGGAGATTTCAGGCCCATGAGAAGTTTCCTCCAAATCCACTTTTTCAATCTAAACATAAGAAAACATTAGGAAAACTTTAATAGGAAAATCATTCTTTAAAACATATGACCAGTACTTTTCAAGAGGGTGGAGTTAGCTGAGCATGGTGGTGCCCAACTGTAATCCCAGCAGTTCCGGAGGCTGAGGCAGCAGGATCATGAGTTCAAAGCCAGTCTCAGAAACTTAATGAGGCCCTAAGCAACCTAGTGAGACCAAGTCTCTAAATAAAATACAAAATAGGGCTGGGGATGTGGCTCAGAGGTCAAGGGCCCCTGAGTTCAATCCACAGTGCCCCCTAACCCCACCCCCTCACCCCCCCCACCCCCCACCCCAGCCAAAAGAATGTCAGGTTTTAAAAGACAAAGAAAATGGAAAGTTGTTATAGATTAAAGGAAACTAAGGTGATATTACAATTAAAAATACACCAGGACATAC
This sequence comes from Spermophilus citellus, assembly GCF_964194105.1. Taxonomy (NCBI): domain Eukaryota; kingdom Metazoa; phylum Chordata; class Mammalia; order Rodentia; family Sciuridae; genus Spermophilus; species Spermophilus citellus. The sequence continues at coordinate 136,963,940 of NC_138182.1, read as the reverse complement.
GGAATTGGGGACTGAAACAGAGAAAGGATGTTTGTGTAAAGATCAATGAAATCTACACAAAATCTGTAATTGGGTTAGTAGTATTACATCAGGGCTAATTTCTTAATTTTTGTGAATATATCAAGGTTATATAAGATGTCCACACTAGGAGAATTTATTAGGGTGAGCTGTAAATAGTAAATCTGTGCTACATTTTCAACTTTTCTGTAAAATTAAAATTATTTTAAAATTAAAAAAAGTTTAAAATATTGGCTACATGGAAACACCCACAAAATCTATAGCCCAATCTTTCTCTTTATAGCTAAGAAAACCGAAATTTACAGAAGTAGCATGTCCAGTGAAGTCTTTGTTCCTTACTTTGTTAGGTTTGGGGACTATAGAGCTGACACTCTGAACATGAGTATCTTTACTCTGAGTTTCAACAAAAGGCTCAGAGGATCCCACCCAAGCCTCTTGCCATCATTCCACACATTGAGCCTGCTTTAGTTTTCTATTGAGAGTTTTCACAAATGTTCAAAGTGGTAATTCTCGGGGAAAATGCCAAACCCTGAGCATGAGGTATAAACCTTGCACACTTGGGCTTTCAACCATCTCCTCAGCAACATCTCTCCCTCCCTTCCTCTCTCTCTCTCTCTCTCTCTCTCTCTCTCTCTCTCTCTCCCTCCTTCCCTCCCTCCCTCCATCTCTCTCTCTCTCCCTTCCTCTCTCTCTCCCTGTCTCTCTCCCTCCCCCTATGTGAATGCACTTTCCTGACTCAGAAATTTTTTATCTTCTTAGAAGATAGAATCCCTGTCTTACACACACACACACACACAGACACACACACAGACACACACACACACACACACACATTTGAGTTCCATCTTCAAGTCTTACTTTCCTCTTAGAAGCTTTCCATTATGGTCTGTCCTAACACCTATCTCTAGGAATCGATAAGACTCTTTCTGTTTTGCTCCTGGGGTATCCTGAGCTTGTCTATTGAAGCATCCAACATGCTTAGACTAACATACTCACTTTTTCCTTGCACAACACATGGTTAATATATGCAATTATAAAGGGCAGTATTAAGTCCCCAATTTAAGAGCACATCTCAAATAGGATTTGCCATTTTTAATCTCTGTTTGTGCCCACCCTAAACCCTCAGTGTGCTAAACCAAAAAGCAGATACAGTATACCTATAGACATGGGTACTTGTTTCTTAAGAGAATGTTCTTCTTGCCTGACAATATTTAGGCATGTGACATTGCTGACATATCCATGGCTGGATTCTTAGGGTCTAACTTTATAAATCCATGACAGGTATTTCAGCTATCAGTTTAATATATAAATCATGCACTGAAAACTAGACAATGGGAAACCAACTGGGCAGTCAAGGAAAAACAACATTTGGAAATCATACTTCACTGGATTGATAACATTATCTGTTTTCTAATTTCAACCTTCATACCTTTCAGGGTATCCTCTGATGCTCTTTTTTACTATCATAGAAACAGTTTCTGTTTCACTATTAGAAGGAAAAAAAGAGGAAGAACATCTTCAGGAGATATATTTGCTGAAAAGCTTCAGTTGGCTCTTGTCATGACTTCTGTATAAGAGGGAAAAGAATCCTCTAAACTTCTCTAGAAATCAAATAGATTGATATGCAGTCTCTTTGAATTCTGCTGAATGGTGCACTGTGAAGATAAGTTTCAGTGAGTGTCAGGCTAGTTGAAGAAGCTGTAGGTTCCAGACAAGGGTTTTATGGGGATTTAGTAGCAGAGAATAGAAATTCTAGAGAACTGAAAGGGCTGTTGTCTAGATTCTGAGATGGGTTTCCCTGGGTCAGTGGCAACGACATGCAGGACTGTGGTGGTAAGTGCTGCATATATTATCACAATCACCATCATCACCATCATCATCATCATCACCATGATCATCATCATCACCACTGTGTCACCATCATCATTATTATCATGATCTCTTTCTCCACTTGCTTATTCCTTTTGGGAACACTGAGCAGAGAAGACCATTTACCATAAGAAGATTGTTGAGATTTTATGTAGCACTGCTGTGATCTAGTCAGGGAGGATTTACTGAGAAACCAATAAAACTTAAGCCTAGTGCCCCTGGCCAGCCCCTTCGAAGGATGTCCAATTCATTTTGTGTTTATAATTTTGGATGCTCTTTCTTAAAAAGCATCCCCACAAACTACATAAACTTCAGGCTCCACAAAATTTAGATCTAGTTCTGATTATAATTATCCAGTAGAAGAACTCGAACAAAAATACCAGTGTTGACCTGACGGGGTAGATGATGCATGTCGTTAAGCCTCAGGGTGGAGGACTGGGCCACCACCCCACTGCACACCAACTAGAAACAGCTTAGACCTTTGTGAAATTACTATCTGCAGCTATGAACAGCCACCACCGTGCACTCTTCTGCATTTGCTGTGGGAGCAAATGAATTCCTAGACCTGGACAGTGTGGTGTTGTGTTCAGGATCTTTCATCCAGCTGTTTGGGACTCTCCCAGGAGTGTGGGCAGATGCAGTCTTCATTTCCATTTAGATGGCATTTTTTAATCTCTTATAGTGGAGCATCTACTATTAAGTCTTGCATCAAATTATTTAGGGCTTTTAACATCCTTGACTGAATCTTGCCATCCTGATGGAGCTTGTTCCAGTGATGTGTAAGCCTCTAATTTAGGAACGTACTGACTGGAGGACCATTTTGATTTTTATAGTAGCCCATTAATAAAACATCATCAGATTTAAAATCTCAGTGCATGGAAGGTAAGCTCCCTGGGATTTTTCTCCTATTGCTCTGATGCATAAACTGTGGTGTTCTCTGTTTCTCTTTTGAATTATCATGTTTGGAAATCTTTCTTTCTGCTATCCTTTCAAGTATCAGCTCAGGGCTAGGACTTGGAAACAAGTGTCAGATCTGTACCCAGGTGCACGCCATTCCCTCCAATCCTGTATATGTTCAGAATCAGTTAGAAAGTCGACACTGGACTCACAAATAAACTGCTCTGGAAAAGATGACCCAGACTACTATCACTTCTGAATGGGACTGACTTTGTTTAAACAGTGGCAAGGGGAGCCCTGGTATAAGCTGATCACGTTACACTGATGTCCCTTTTGCATGTTACTGGTAAAATTGTTGCACTCTGCTCATCTGGACATGAATAAATGAGGAGGGTGGTAACATAAGCAGACATTTTTTTTTTACAAAGGCAGAATTTGCTTTTTATGGGAAAAGATAGAAATATGAGAAGAGAGAAGGTAGAGAATAGTGGGTGGGGAAAGGATATATTCCTCCTAAAGTATAAATTGATTTCTTGAATTGATTTTCAAAGGGATTGAAGTTATCCATTTGTAAACCAATGTTGAGTGTCTATTATGTATTTTAAAAAAAGTCAAAGCAAAATTCTAGATCTGTGTTTATTTTCCCACTTTCTAGTTGTGAAAGGTACACATTTAAAGATGGGCATACTTTCTTTTAAGAAACCTATGAGAAAGCTTTCTTTTCCCATGCGGATGCCAGAAGATTGCTTGTACAGAAAATAATCATAATGCAAAATAGAATGACACAAACATGACAGGGAGGTGATGTGAAGGTCCTAGGGGAGAGGTTCCAGGAAGATGGCAAAAAGGATTGTCATGTCTGACCTTGGAGCATGGAGCCTCACTAAGGCCACTGGGTCCTCGGACTCAGCCTTGAGGTGTGATGGGGTTTGGCTGTGTGGGGAATGGCAGCTGAATGCATGCTAACAGATGGGTACAAATAGGTGTCAGGACAAAGGCACAAAAGGCTTGATCAAAATGAGGATTTCTGACCAGTCTGACCTACATAGAGAATTAAAATGGAATACCACCAGGCACCTTGGATGCAACCATTTCAATGTGCTCTGGTCCTCTCTAGAACTTTCCCAGGTAGGACCTTTCCTCCCAAATTGAAAGTTAGGAATTCTTAGAATTTTGAATCTATGGCTAACTGAAAGAGGTTCTTTATAATAATAATTTTAAAACCCCAGAACCTCCATTTTTAAGAAATACATGTCAGACACCTTAAAAATGATACTGCCTTATTCAACTATCACTATTATAGTGTGCATGTCATAGATGACAAAACTGAGGAACATAGAGGCTGAGATACTTGCCCAACAGAACACATCTAAGAAGAGGCAGATCCAGGAAGCTGGCAGCCATCTGTAAAACCCCACAGCCCATTCTTAACTGTGATTAGTTTCTCTGGCACAGTAGGGTAGGTCAAAAGTTAACATACTCTAAATGTCTTTCTGGAAGAACAGGAGTCAAGACATAAAGCTTCCCATGTTTCCAATTGTATCTTCAAACCGTGGAACCTAGCCATCTTGTTGCTAAGATCCATTACCTTAAGAAAATGAAATTGGATGGCACCTGCTTCCAGCTCAGTCACACACATCGAAGCCCAACTGTTTCACCTTGATTTTTTTTCCCCTCAGCCAGATGGAAAATTGGGCAATTCCTCAATTAAATGTCACCCACCCTCTTGCATCCCCAGCAGCAAATGCCTCATTTCTCAGGGGCTTGGCTACATGTCACCTCTGTACTATCTCATTTTCTTGGCTCAGCACTGGAAAAGTGGGGGCAAAGATACAACTTTGAGCCTGGCTGTTTCTTGCCTTTAAGATACTCACTCAACAGAGAAAGCCCTTTTACTGCTTGCAGAAAGTGTTTTGCTTGTTACTTGGTGCATGACTGTGGAAACCTCTAGTTCTCATTCAGTGTTTCCGCCTGCCTGGGACAGACTGGAGGAGATGTCTCCTTTTGTATTGTAAAGGAACAAATCAGTCCTGTGCTTTTTAGAGCCAGTTTAAAAAAAAAAAAACGGTAAAATCCAAGACTCTTTAAAAAGGGATCATTACCCTGTTTGGAGATCAACAATTGGCATCCATTTCAGTAAATATTAACTTTACTCTCACAGTTTTTTACGACAGTTTGGGACTAAGAGAAAAGCAAATCCCAGATCTGTCAGTTAAACAGCAAACATTTATGCTGTGTCTTCCAACTGTAAAACACCGGAGAACCCTGGAAGTTTTAAAAATGATTCTACCCTATAGGGCGCTGCAATGTATCTAGGAGGAGAAAGGCATATTTAAATAAATGAGGGCTCAGAGTTTACATGTGTTCAGTCAGAGAGACACTAAGTACCCTTCAGTTTTAGAGGAAGAGGATATTCGTCTTAAACTGGAGAATCAGAAAGGCTTCTTGTAGGAATTAGTCTCTGAGCAATCTTTAGGAGGAGGTAGAATTTGGATAGTGGATAAGGAAGGAAGAATAGAACTGCTTCAGAAGGAAGGCATGGCACCGTACATAGTAAAGGTTTTGCAATGAAGTTCATGCTTTAGTTATGGCTCCCCATGGCATGCATCACAGTCATCCAGATACTTGTACTGTCAGATCCAAAGATGGTATTATTCATTTTAATATTAATATCCTTCAGCAGCTGTTCTATGAGCAGCTATTTGATCATGGTGTAGTTGGTTCCATATATAGGCATATCTATATAGTACACAGAGATCCATAAGTTTTCATATGTGTACACATGCATATACATGTACACATATTAGTATATTTAATAGCATACTATACTATGTGTACTGTTTTGTACATATCTGTGTCCTTTATCTATAATATTCACTTTTCCACTTTGAAAAATTGCTCATGTTGTCTCATTCCCAGGCCATATCCAGATCTCCCTCAGTGGACTCAGAAGAGCCCTTTAAATCTGGTTTGCTTCCATTGGTATCCAGTGCAGGACCACCAATTGGTCTGTTTGGTGTGAACCTATAGTAGTCAGCTATAGGCTGTAGTAGCAAAAGACTATACACTGGGTGGTCTAATCAATGGAAATACATTTCTCACACTCCTGGGGAATGGATGTCCCAAATCTAGGTCTGGAAGTGTTGTTTCTGGGGAAGGTTCTCTTCCTCATTTGCAGATGGCTGAGTTCTCACAGTGTCCTGGGATGGCCTTCTAGAGTGAGAGTGCTTGAAGAGACAGCCGGAGTGAGCAAGTCCTCTGGCAGCTTTTCCTCTAAGAACACTCATTCTGTGGGATTGGGGCACCAGCTTCATGCCCTCATTAAGCCCAATTACTTCCTGGGGGCTCCGTCTCCAAATACAATTACACTGGGGGTTAGGTCTTTGACGTATTAATGGGGGAACACAAGCATTCAGTCTGTGATAAGTCTTTAAGAGTCTTCTAATCTAACATATAACTCCTCCCATTTTTATTCATGAAACATATATTAAAACTTCATATTATAATAGTATTATTCTCCAGTCCTATAATTCTTAATAAGACCATTTTCACATTTATTATAAAAAAATTTATTGTAGCTCAGTGATATATGATATATGATCTCTCTCTCTCTCTCTCTCTCTCTCTCTCTCTCTCTCTCTCTCTCTCTGCCCCCATCTGCCATGATGTTTTAAAGGCAACCTAAAGTTAATGTCCCCTTCTCACAGGCTCATGGACTCAATGGTGGCAAACAGGCAACCCCCAAGGTTATCTTGATCTGCGTGCAGGGCGCAGTCAGTACTTGGACTGAGGTTGGGTAAGAGGCTCAACCCCACCCAGCAGCCTGACAGATTTATTATGGCTCTGCCAACCTGTGGCAATTACAGCCACTCCAATGCCCTGCCTGGAGACATCATGGGGAGCTCACTCTTGACTCCCACCCAACACCTGAACCCTGGGCCTCAGAAAAATGCTGCACAGTCCCAACTGACACCAGTGGGACCTGGTCACCATCCTGGGCAAGGCAGCAAACGTTACTATGCAATGAAGCGAGGGAGAAGGATGGCAAGGAACAGGAGGCAGAAGACTGAGAGCCCCTCAGGAAGCGGGAGTGGGTGGGAAGAAGGCCACATGTTGCCCAAGGCTCCAGGAAGCTCAGATTTTAGACAAATACCAATTTTCTGTATTTGAACATATCAAACAAATTTTTGGAAAGCATGTGCTTCCTTGACTGAAAAATGAATGCATCTTCATAAGCCCTTCTTTTTTCTTTTTTAAAATGATTTTATTCATGCATTAGAGTTTTCCATAGTAGTGGAATTCATTTTGATATATTCACACATGTATGGAGTAGAATTTGCTCCACTTCAATCTCCAGTACTTCCATTTTCCCTCCCAAACTCCCGGACCCTATCTTCTACTCTACTGGTTTTCCTTCAATTTATTTATTGTTTTTAATAGGTCCTTTATAGATAGCTAGAAAGGTAGAATTCACTGTGATATCTTTCCATATGCATTTAACATAATTTGGTCAATTTCCTTCCCTCTTTTCCTCTCCTTCCTACCTCTCCCTCCCCAATCCCCTTCCTCTGCTCCACTGCTCTGCTTTCTATTTTCAATGGATAGATATCCTCCCCATTTTTTCTCCTTATTTTGCTCTAGCTTTTACATATAAAACATTCAACCTTTGACTTCTTGACACTGGCCTACATAGCATGGTAATCTCCATTTCTATCCCTTTACCTGCAAATACCAAAATTTCATTCTTCTTCACGACTAAAGCTTGATTGTGTACCACATTTTCTTTGTCCATTCATTTGTTCACAGGCCCAAGGGCAGGCTGTATACCTTGAGTGTTGTAAATCATGCTGCTATAAACCCTGATGTGCCTCCATCTCTATAGTTTGCTGGTTTTGTTCTTTAGGCAAAATGCGAAAGATTTGGATGGCTGGGTCACATGTTGATCCATTCCTAGAAGCAGCACACTGCTTCCCAAAGTGGTTGTACTAATTTGCAGTCCCACCAACAATGGGTGTACCTTTGTCCCCCACATACTCCCAGTGTTTATTATTATTGTAATCCTGATAATTGCCAGTCTTCTGCAGTGAGATGAAATCTCAGTGTACCTTTGGTTTGTACTTTCCCAATTGCTAGAGATACTGAATATTTTTTCATATATTGGTCAACAATTGGTTAGGTTTTTTTTTGGTGTTTTTTCAGTTCTTTGTGTAGTCAGGATATTAATCCCTTTGGAAGAGTAGCTAGCTGAGATATTTTCCCATTGTGTAGCCTCTCTCTCCAAGCCCATAATTGTTTCCTTTGCTGTAGAAGCTTTTCCATTTGATGCTCTCCTACTTATTGATACTTGGTTTTATTTACTGAGCCTTAGGGATCTTGTTAAGGAAGTTGGTGCCTGTGCCAATATGTTGGAGTGTTGACCCTGTGTTTTCTTCTAGCAGTTGTGAATTTCTGGTTGAAATTTTTTAAAAGTTTAGGTTTAGGTCTTTGATCCAATTTGAATTAACTTCTGTACAGGGTGAGTGGAGGAAATGTAGTTTCATTCTTTTACATTTGGATATTCAGTTTTCCCAGCACCATTTGTTTAAAAAAACTACCTTTTCTCTAATGTATGTTTTTGATACTTTTGTCAAATGTCAGATGACTTTATCTGTGTAGGTTTGTCTCCATGTCTTCTGTACTATTCCAATGATTCTCATTCCTGTTTTGATGCCAATGCCATGTAGTTTTTGTTATTATAACTCTATAGGATAATTTTTGTGGTGCTGGGGATTGAACCCATGCAAGGCAGACACTCTACCAACTGAGCTATAGCCCCAGCCCTCTGTAGTATAATTTGAGACCAGGTACTGTAATGCCTCTAGTCTCTCTTTGTCCTTAATAATTCTTTGGCTAGTCTGGGTCTTTTATTCTTCCATACGAGTTTATGACATTGGTATTTTAATGGGAATTTTGTTGAGTCCATATAACACTTTTGGTAATATGGCCATTTTGAAAATATTAATTTTGTCTATTCAAGAACATGGAAGGTCTTTTCATTTTCTAAGTCTTCTTTAATTTCTTTCTTTGGTGTTCTGTGGCTTTCATTGCATGTCTTTTATCTCCTTGGTTAGATTTATTCCCAAGTTTTGTTTTTAGGTTACTGTGAATGGAATAGTTTTCCTGATTTATTTCTCTGCAGATTAATTATTGGAATATAAGAAAGTATTGATTTATAAATGTTGAATTTATGAATGTTGATCTTGTATCCTGTTACTTTGCTCAGTTTATCAGTTCCTGAAGTCTTCTAGTGGAGTTTTTTTTATGGGGGGGGCAGTTTCTACATATAGAATCACGTCATCAGCAAACAGAGATAATTTTTAATTCTTCTTTTCCTATTTGTAATCCTTTCATTTCTCACTGTGGACTAATTGCTCTGGTTAGAGTTTCAAGAATGATGTTGAATAGGAGTGGTGAGATTGTCATCTCTGTCTGGGTCATGACTTTAGAGAAAATGCATTCAGTTTTTCTCTTTTCAGTACGATTCTACTAGCAATAATCGCGCCTCGGATAAACCTCATTGGCTACGATACTGCCACTGCGCAAAGCTACGATTCTAGCTTTTGTTTTATCATATATAGTCATTATAGTATTGAGGTAAATTTATTCCATCCCTAGTTGTTTCTGAATTTAACATGAATGGGAGATAGAGTTTGTTGAGTGCTTTTTCTGTATCTTTGTGATGATCATGTGATTCTCATCCTTATTTCTATTTCTTTGTGAATTATATTTATTGATTTTTATATGTTGAAAAATCTTATATCACTGGGATGAAATCCACTTGATCATAGTATGCAATCTTCTTAAAGACAGAAGAATAAATCTAACATAAAATTCTGAATATGTTTTTGAATTTGGTTTGATAATTTTTTAAAGAATTTTTGTGCCTTTGTTCATCAGGGATATGAGTCTCTAGTTTTCTTTCCTTGATGTGTCGTTGTTGGGTTTTGATATGAGGATAATAGTGGATTCATAGAGTAAGTGTTTGAGCCCTAAAAGTCTGTCTTTTATGTGGTCTCATGTATTGGCAATGCTTTCAACTGAAGTTTTAATTTGATTTATTGTGTCTTTCATTTTCAGGATTTGTGTTTGGTTCTTTTTCAGGATCTCTGTCTCTTTATTGAAATATTCTTTTACTTCTGTGTTTTCTCTTTGTTCATTCCTTGCATCTTCTATGAAATTTCTGAATTCTTTATCTGATATTTCCTCCACTGTGGTATCCATGGGATGGTTGTTGAAGTGGTGTGGGCTGATTGGGTTGGCCTTTTCCCTCATTCTTCCACATTGTTTGTATTTGATGTATCTAATAGAATGATTATCTCTTCTATTTTTATGCAAGGGACTATTTAATGAGTATTTTTTTTCTTTTAAGAGCCTCAGACTGGCTGAACACTAAGTATTGATATTCCTACTCAATATGTATCCTCTGCTCCTACCAGTATCAGCATCTCTCTAAGATACTAAACCCTGTTAAGTGCAATCACTTCAGAGCAAAGCCATGTGCTAATAAACTATAGGAAAAAAATATTAAAATCATGGAGATATGATTCCTCTAACCCAAGTATAAAATTGGAATAATATTCTTGAATAAGTTGAGAGACTACTTATTCAGGTTAGTAAAATTACTATTAAACTATATAAGGATGAAAGGTGGAAAAGAGGGGAAAAATGGACCGACAAGAAAAGAGAAACACAAACTCAGATAAAAAGAGGCAGGAGCAGGTAATGCAAGAGGGAAATGAGAGACTAAGAGGAGCAAATGTATACCTGTGCTAGGAAAGCAAAGATAGAAATAATAAATGTATGAAAGATGATATATCATGAGCTATGTAATGCTTTAAATAATCAATAAAAAAAAGAAAAAAAATAATTCCAGTCATTGCTTTAAAACATCAGAAGAAATACAATCAATCAGTTTGTTGACTGCCATATCAAATAATAAGAGAACATCTACTGATTCAATATGAAAAGTAATCTCTTTAAGATAAAAACTGACATTAGAGCTATTTGTGACATTTCATGCCAAGATGTTTGGGGTTGGGAGATAACTTCCTGAGTTGGCTTTCATCAGAATTGGGGAACTGTAGGAGATGCCTGCTCAGTTTTACTTCCATTTCTCTAGATACAGGTAGTGATCACACCAATTAACCTTTGATAAAATTCTCAAAGCCCTTCTCTGATACTTGATGTGTCCAGATACCTACCAGTTTTCAGGTGGGTCAGAGGAGACCAGTTGTGATGTAGCAGCCAGGGTACTCCCTGTTATGCACATATCATGCATCCTGAAGAAAATCTCCATGTATCCAGTGCTGCCACGTTCAGTGTCAGCACCTCCATGTGTATTTTGTAGTGTGCCAGGTGTGGTGGTTTAAGGTGGAGATGCTGTGGTCTGGTGGATGGTGGCACTGGGCAGCCTGTGTTAGGAGTAGCCCTGTTGCCCTTCTAGAGTGCTCAGGTCTATGTCTATGTCTGGGCACCCTGGGAGGTGGCAGGTGTCTGTGGATACTCCTTGTAATTCCCTTTGTAAGGTCTACTGTCATTATCCATGCACTGAGGTTTTTGCTGGCTGCTTGGGGTCGTCCTCAGGAAACGCCTCCTGGGAGTCTGTGCACCTCTCTGGTCCGCTGTTCTTTCACTTCTTTGCTTATTTTCTGTAGAGTTCACTCCACCATCTTCCTTCATTTCCTGGCTTTTCAAGTGCCAAGCCACTGGTATTTAATAGTAAAATTAAATGATCCCTAAGGATCATCCAGCACCTGCATGGCAGAGCAACTTGGGCCTCATGAAAACAAGAGAAAGAGCATAGAGATGGATCCCAAGAATCTTTCTTTACTTATACCTGACTGTCTTCATCAGTTCATTTCTTCTCAGTTTCCTGATTGCCAAATAATATTTTTGTCACGCTAATATTAGCTCTTGAATTATTCTGATTTATAGTGTATGAACTTCTCTATTATGTCATGAATACAGAAATCAGGACACTGAACTTTTCTTTTTTTCCTTAAAATGCATTCAAAGCATGGAGCTGGTCTTGGTCCTCTTGCCTCTAGTGTGGTTTACACTAGGAAGCTCTGGCCAGCATACCTGTTTTATTTTTCATGCTCATTTTATCTGTATGGCTCAAAATAAAGTTGCTTTAACTTCCCCCGCCATCCCTGTTGCATTTAATGGGGAGTCAAGAGTAGGTTAAAACAGGATTCCTATGCTCTAAGGAGTTACAGGTTGTTTGCCTCTGGGTGGTACGTGAGAAAAACCTTTCTCCAATGTTCTTCTTAGAGCAGTGCCCCTTCTGGTTGTCTCTTCTCCCGCATAGAAGGATTTTGTGCCCAGGCTATACTTCTTTTTAAATCTTTCTTCCTTTTTCCTTAAAGAACAAATAATCAGGGAGATATGATGGATCCTGTGAGGGTGTATAATGATCACTATGGTTCAGGAAGCTGTGTCTGTTTTTGACATCTTTTCCGGCCATTTCTAAATGGAGTTTCTTCCAAATGACCTGGGTAAAAACTAGAAACACATTTAAAGAAGTTCCTGGATTATTATTCTGTCTCCTCTTCCAGTTAATGCTTCAGGAAACCCACTTAGAGAAGGGATATAATTATAAATTATGTGAAAAATAAATCTCTCCTTATAGATGAATAGATTGTTGATTTGTGTTCATCCAGGGACTTGGTAATACGGAAGTCTTGTACCTATCTTATTATTACATAGCTAAGAAAGGATATTTCAGGGAACAATTTTTAGACTATTTATTTTAATGGAAACTTACTCCTCTAACAAACCCAATTTATCTAAAAATTGATATCTGAACGAGTGCATTGCCGTGTAAGTAAGAGGCAGTTGGTAAATACATATTGGATGTAAATTGGGCATGAATCTCTTCCACACTCAGGGCCGGTCACTCCAGTTCAACAGCCAGATGGGGGGGGTCTTCAAAGTTAACTTAGCATGCAGGTAATAAAACTGCCCATGAATAAATAATATTAGATGCTTAGTGGAATAAAAAAAGAATAAACAGGTTAGGGTTGCAACACTGACTTCTAAGAACTTGGAGAACATTAAGGCTTGCAAAATTCATTAGAATTTTGTTTTTTAAATCTGGAGAAAAATTTTTTCAAAATCACCAAATCTAACCCTCCACTTTTATAAGGAGACTGTGTGGTTTAGAGTCATCATCCAGAATTAGTGATAAAGTTAAAGTCAGATGCTACTCTTCATACAGTATTCATTCCAACTGTATTAGCTGGGCTCCTTTGATGATAGCTTGGTTCCTTTTGTTATAGTATTCATCCAAGGTGGTAACTGATGCCTACTTAGTGGGAGAGATTGTTAAAGCAATTTTTATCAAACCAAAGTAGACACCAGCCCATAGCCAAGTAAGTTTATAACAGTAAAAGTGTTATCCACAGAAAATAGGTGGATACCCAGCAATGGAGGAATGATTAAAGTGACTACATCCTAAGCAATGAAAATGAAAACATATGGAATATTTAATGATTCAAAAAAATGCCTATAATGAAATATTATATAAAATACATAGTGCATTATAGTATCTCATTAATATTTTGTAATGTCTATTATTGGATATGGCAATCACTTCTTCAAACCTATCCCAAAGATAAACTTGTGAAACTCTAAGATCATGTTAAGAAATAGCTATTTATTGCAGTAATATTTATAGTAGAAAATGACTAGAAACAGCTTCAATGTACATCCTTGGGGCGAATGAGGAATTATGTTGGCCTCATGGAGATACAGGGTATTTTGTATATGAGAAATGAAGAACAACTATGAAATAGATGGGTTTAAATAAAAATCATACTGGTCCAAATTTTACTTGCAAGTATAAGTTTGAATTTATAATGACTTTCCCTGGCAATAAAACAGAATGTATTTAGTAGCCTGACCTGTGAAAAGGACTAGAAAAAAATGACCCTGTTAAGTCCTGGAGACATTACTGATCCAGATCTGAGGTAGAAATATCTGAAATAAATGTGGAACATCATTTTATGCCAGAAAATAGGACAAATATCAAAGGCTACTAAAAGCAAGATAAAAAGGAAGAAGATCCAACTTAAAGAGGCTCTTCATGGCCAGTTATGGAAGAATTTTAGCATCAATAAGTGTAATAGCTACAATGATTAGAGAACATCGGATATGTTTAAATCCAAGCATTCTTAAAAAAAAAAAATCGTGGTCACCTGTAGAATGGCTGGGAACCAGCTCATTACTTTGAAAACTAATATGTAAAGAGAAAGAATCAAGCATTCATCTTGTCTTTTTTTTTGTGGACTACAATTCAGAGAAATAAAATAGTTCATATGGAAAAGATATTCCTTGAAAATATTCACACAATAATGAGGAAGGCACTAATGCACTAATCCATCCTACAATATCTAAAGAATTAACACATCTACAAAGTGCTCACTAAAGTTGCTCACATCACAAAATGTCAACCAGATTATATGTGCTTCTTAATAGAACATACCACTGCTGATGATTTTTCTACATCACAAAATTTGAAATACATTCTGATGAAGCCTTTAGATACATTACATACTGAAGACAAAGGAGAATGCTAATTAATATCATGAGGATTCAGTCAGTAATGTTCACACTTTGGGAGACTCCACTAGACAACCTAGCTGCACTTAAAAATATTTTAGAAAAAATTAAGCTAGAGCAAGAGGGACTAGGACACTATAGATAAAAAGAGTTTTAAAACCAAAGAATCTCAGTCTTTAATTAATGAGCATGGTAATGAGCTGGAATCGTGTTAAAAGCAGATTCTGCTCCTCACTGGTCTCAGGACAGAGAAACTGAGATTCTGTGTCTTTTCTAAACTTCCAGGTGAGGCCATGCACTGCTCCATCAATTCCATTTGGTGAAGCTAAGACTTGCTGACCCGTTGTGGTGTGTCGACCTCAATTTTATCCTGTTTCAAAGGATTAACCTTAAAAAAATTATGAGATAATTGGAAATATGCATGAACACTAAATATAAATGTTTCTTGATATTAACTATTACTAAATTTGTAGGTAAAATAATGGCACACCTAAGGTAATAAAATAACATGATGGAATGTTTACTGTTGAAATGAGATGATGTCTGGGAGAGTTTTAAAATATAGTGGAGGAAGGCGGAATACAGCCGTAACAAGGTTTTCCATGACTCATTAATGTGCCAACTTGTGGATTCATTGGATTTCTTTTTTTTAGAAACTTCATTTTATGTGGCGCTGAGGATCGAACCCAGGGCCTTGCATGTGCGAGGCGAGCACTCAACCGCCGAGCCATAACCCCAGCCAACCCCTCATTGGATTTCTTCATCGTAATATACCTTCTTTTGTATGTTTGAAATTATGCCTGATAAAGTTATTTTAAGTAGTCAGGTGCATATGTACACCTGTAATCCCAATGGCTTTGAGGTTGAAGCAGGAGAATTACAAGTTCAAAGCTAGCCTCAGCAATTTAGTGCGGCACTAAGCAACTTAGGGAGATCCTGTCACAAAATAAAAAATAAAAAAGGTTGGGGATATGGCTTAGTGTTTGAGTGCACCTGGGTCTAGTCCTTGGTACAAAAACAAAACAATGTTATTTGAACTTTATGTATTTTGCTCATGTATAGGACATAACATTAGAATTATATACATGTTGAGTAACCTCTATTCCAAAAATCCAAAATGCAAAAGTCATTGCATGCCCATGGAACACAAGTGGAAAATTCCAAGTGACCTCATGCCACAGGTTGTCATCAAAACACAGGTGAACAAAAGTAAGGATAAAATGGACCCACTCAGCCCCTTCCACTACTACATACAAACTTTCACTATTTCATGCAAAAAAAATTACTAAAATATTATCTAAAATTACCTTTAGGCAATAAGGTATATATGGAGGATCAGTGAATTCATCTTTAGACTAGGTTTCCAACCCCAAGACAATTTATGATGTATGTGCAAGTATTCCAAAATCCAGAAATCTGAAACACTTCAGATAAGGAATACTCAATGTGTGTTGCAAAATATAACACCAGTTATGTTTTTTTTTTTTTTTGGTGGGTTTTTTTTTTTTGTGTGTGTGTGTGCTTCCCCATAGTTCCCAGTTTCCAAACTTTTACAAGTGTCTCTGTGTTTTTTAAATCAAGAAAATGTTTTGTTGTTTTTTATTTAATTTTTGAGGTCAATTACACTGATTAAATTTTTTCTAGCTGGCAAATGATGTGGGCAACCAAGCCCTGGCTACAAAAATACAGGTTAATTAAATTAAGGTAGTTTCCTAGCAAAGAGAGAGAGGAAGGGATAAAATGGGTGAGGAAGGCGAGTTTGTGTAGCAACTTTCTCTGTTAAGGAAACCTTTGTTGTGAGAAGAGGGAGGTGTTGCTACCCTGTGTGGAGGATGCAGCCTGTTAGAACTAAGGACTTGAGATATGGAGAGAAAGATTTGGGGAATGTGAGTCAAGCTATTTTTCAGATTTTGTTAGAAAAGGTGCATTAGAAATCCAAGATTGCAATGACCATTTAGATTCTGCTAGCTTGGAGTACCTCCCAGGTTTGGCTCTGTTCATAGTGTTGGTTGGCAGGGAGCCCTGTGACATGCCAGGGAAGAGGGTTTTTAAGCCCCACTGGCTTGGGAGAGATGCAATTGGGTTCCAGTCCTAGCTCTGATTAACAGCTGGTTTGTTCCCTCTAAGGGTGGATTTTCCCATTTCATATAACTGAAGCAATAATGCCACTTTACAAGCTTAGTAGTCTAGTGCTGGAGATGCCCAGTAGGAATAAATGTAAGCAGTTTTTATCCTTATTGTCACTAGGAAATAAAATGTCCCCATTTGCCATGTAAACCATTCTGTGAGCTGTTTCTCATTTCAATGACTTTTTGACTTCCTGTTTCTTCTCTCCCTTTCTCCTTTTTAGCTACTAATGGACCTCAGATTTGACTCTTCTCCCCAAAGGAGTGCTCAGGTGTTCTCAAACCATAAATTATCTGCAGGCATATGGTTGTCACAAAACCGTTAAGGGCAAATATTCTCCCAGTATGCTCATAAATTCGTGAATGAAATCCCATACAAAATAGAACCTCTGTATATGGAACTATTACCCTGAAATATTAGCCTGAGATTTTTGTTCAAGTGATTTTAAAAGTAAGATTTTTGAAACATCCAGTTGCCTACTTAATTGACTTCAGGGTCTAGAAGATGAACAGGAATAGAAGCAATGGATGTTCCTTATTCCTCTGCATTCTGGGGATATGAACCCAGGGCCTCTTGCTTACTAGTCAAACACTGTACATCCCCAGTCCTAGAAGACATAGAAAATGAGGACAGATGGAAAATGTGGAGTGGAATCCTAGAGAACCTTCAGTGCTAGATTAGGAAGTGTTAGAAGGGGTAAGGGTTTGAACTGCTAATGACTTGAAAATTATCACACTGCTATAGAAAAATAACCATGTGTTGTATTTTTTTTATTTCAGTTGCTAAAT
The DNA here is from genome assembly GCF_964194105.1 of Spermophilus citellus. NCBI lineage: Eukaryota > Metazoa > Chordata > Mammalia > Rodentia > Sciuridae > Spermophilus > Spermophilus citellus. The sequence goes on along the minus strand of NC_138182.1, from coordinate 136,946,640 downwards.
AGTCTATAAATCTATTTGAGAAGTATATGTAAAAATAAAAGAATTAACAACATTGAATTTATAATTTTACTCATTTCTCCTAGGAAATATTGTATGTAAGGCATACCCATGAGCAAAACATTTTTGCATGGTCCATGAGTTAAAGGTGGTCTTTACAGTTTTATATGGTTGAAAAAATAAAAAAGAAGAATCTAATATTGTAATGTGTTCATATTAAGTGAATTTAAAGCATTAGAAATCAAAATGGGGTAGGGAGAAAGAGCATGAGAAAAAAATTACCTCTAGATAGGGAAGAGAGGTGGGAGGGAAAGAAAGGGAGAAGGAGAATTGCACAGAAGATGGAAGGAGACCCCCTTCGTTATGATGATGTGAGGGGGAAAAAAAGTGGGTCACATTAGATTGGGTAGAGAGAAGTGATGGGAGGGGAGGAGAGGGGAAGGGGGGATAGGAAGGGCAGCAGAATAAAATAGACATTATTATTGCTGTTGGTAAATAAATGACTGTATGACCAATGCAATTCTGCAACCTATACACTCAGAAAAATGAGATATTATATCCCATCTGATTCAGATATATGATATGTCAAGATCATTGTACTGTCATGTGTAACTAAAACAAATAAAAGAAAAAGAAAAAAGTCATTATATGGTTAAGTAGCCAAAAACTTTTTGGAGCAGGAATACAACATGATAAAAATAGAACTCTAGTTAAAAATAACTGATGCCACAGTGTTTTTTGGAAGCATAACAAAGCCATGAGTTTTCAGGAATCCTTGTTTTGGATGACAGGGTTGCAGAGATTTAGGATGTCTTAGAAAGCGTTTCTACCTTCCAGACCTAAGGGACTTTGGACCCATAACTCAACTCATAAAGTAGGATTAATTGCATGGTGTCTAACCTTCAAAGACTTAGTTCATTTTTAACAAAGTTTATACAAGGGGAATTTTGGAAAGTTCTGCTGGGACTGGATATAACAGGACTGATGGGTATTTGCAAAGAAATTCATATATCATCATCAGCAAATGAAGGTACATTGCTTCAGTGAATAGGAGGCGAAAGGATGAGAAGTCTGGAGGCCAGATCCATGTGCAGAGTTCAGGTGGACTCACATTTAGCCTAAATAAAGTTGTTTGAATCTTGTAGTTGTACTTTTGGGTGTTGCCAGTAAAAAAAAAAGAAGGAACGAAACATAATTTTTAATATTGGAAAAAAATGACATTGAAGAATTTATGTTTGTAAGTTTTCTGTCGAAGGAACCGCTGAGCTAGAAAAAATGCTCACCATCGCTAGCAGTCAGAGAAATGCAAATCAAAACCACCCTAAGATATCATCTCACTCCAGTAAGATTGGCAGCCATTATGAAGTCAAACAACAACAAGTGCTGGCGAGGATGTGGGGAAAAGGGTACACTTGTATATTGTTGGTGGGACTGCAAATTGGTGCAACCAATTTGGAAAGCAGTATGGAGATTTCTTGGAAAGCTGGGAATGGAACCACCATTTGATCCAGATATTCCCCTTCTGGGTCTATTCCCTAAAGACCTAAAAACAGCATGTTACAGGGACACTGCCACATCGATGTTCATAGCAGCACAATTCACAATAGCAAGACTGTGGAAGCAACCTAGATGCCCTTCAATAGACGAATGGATAAAAAAAATGTGGCATTTATACACAATGGAGTATTACTCTGCATTAAAAAATGACAAAATTATAGAATTTGGAGGGAAATGGATGGCATTAGAGCAGATTATGCTAAGTGAAGCTAGCCAATCCCTAAAAAACAAATGTCTTCTTTGATATAAGGAGAATAACTAAGAACAGAGTAGGGAAGAAGAGCATGAGAAGATGACTAACATTAAACAGGGATGAGAGGTGGGAGGGACAGGGAGAGAGAAGGGAAATTGCTTGGAAATGGAAGGAGACCCTTAGGGTTATACAAAATTACATACAAGAGGAAGTGAGGGGAAAGGGAAAAAGAATACAAGGGGGAGAAATGAATTACAGTAGAGGGGGTAGAGAGAGAAGAGGGGAGGGGAGGGGAGGGGAGGGGGGATAGTAGAGGATAGGAAAGGCAGCAGAATACAACAGACATGAGTATGTCAATAAGTAAATCAGTGGAAGTGTAACTGATGTGACTCTGCAATCTGTATACGGGGTAAAAATGGGAGTTCATAACCCACTTGAATCAAAGTGTGAAATATGATATATCAAGAACTATGTAATGTTTTGAACAACCAATAGAAAAAAGAATTTATGTTTTAAAGCTGTTATTTGAGTTTATAGAAAACTGATGTCACCATGTTTTTTTGGAAGCATAACAAAGCTATGAGGAAAGCTCACCTTTGCAGTGCTTACTCTGTGTCTCAGGGTAGCATCCCAGTTCCTCCACTGTTCAGCCGGCTCCTGTGTCCTTGCCCTACATCTATATGCCCAGAAGAACTGAATTTGAAACCTGTTCATTTCAAGACTTCATCCTCACTTGTCCCAAAGCACAAGTCTGATAGAGGCACTCTAAAAATTGTAATACCTGCTAAAAATTGCACATTTTTGCTAAAATTTTCAAGGACTTTGTATCAATCTATCCTTCCGAAATTCACAGAGTATGTCTAATTTCTACTATTTTTCAAAGCTAAGATGATATGGGAATAGGTCTTTCGCTGAGGATCCTTCAGTAGTTAAAAATCCAAACAAAACAAAACATAGATAGAAAAAAGAGAGGTGGGGGTTAGTGCAGTTTCTATTAGGTCTTATGTCTGGTTCCTGTGGCTTGATTTTTAATTTCTTATAGGATTTACCTATCTTTTTTTTAGGCCTCATCTAGAAGTTGGAGCTAAATCTTTCCTAAGAATAACAAAGTAAGAGAGATGACTTTGCCACTTCTAAATTGCAGCAGTTGTATGTGAACTTATTATTTTCAGTATAAACAGTGGAAGAAAAAGAAAAGAACTTGCAGGAAAAGTGCTCTTGCTTATGCATAAGGGGTGGAGGGAGAAAGGACCTTGTGTTAGGTTTAGTGAGTGGCAGGTGCTTTACCAGCCTCAATTTTCGAATTTCATAAGAAAAGACCATAATGCCCCACCCTCCCTTGTTTCCAATTTCACATATGAAATTCAGGAGAATTTCTTGTAGAAAATTCCGGGAGGGACTAGATACAAAGAGACAGTCCATGTTATCATTAGACTCCCATGCTACTTAATTGCTGTCCTGGACCATAGAAACCTAGTATGGTAGGCTACAGGGTGTACAGACATCGTAGTCTAGAACAGGTATCCTGAGAAATAGGATTCTAATTAACTTTCGTTTCTGGCTTAAAGGATGAGAGGAAGAAAAAAAATAGTAGATCAGTTGCATACATGTTAATGAATTGGACCTCTGAGTATAAATAATGCTATTTTCAGAAGGTAATGTTAAAATGTAGAAATAAGATTACACATTTCAACTATTTCAGGTGGTAGCAAAGGGAATCTGCTGTTAATTAGGAAGAAATAGAAAATTAGAAGCCAGAGAAATTTATTTTTATTTTAAAAGAAAATAAGAATTCAAGGCAATATATATATATATATATATATATATATATATATATATATACACACACACACACACACACACACACACATACCTAATGGGATTGTCCCATATGTCATCTGAACTGATGTGAGACGTGTTTTAGGATGGTTTCCAAAATGTTAACATATATCTTCATAGAATTTATTCAGAGAAATGTGCAGGTGAGATATATTTGAGGATAATCTATTCTAGTGGTTTTGTTTATTTATTTTTATTGGTAGGATTCTGACTAGAATTTACCTGGGGCAAGTGACTGATCAACCAACTTCCCGTCTCAACCTTCCTCTCCACCTACTGTGGTCTAAGAGTTTAGCCTCAACTTTCAAATTTCATAGGAAAAGACCATAATGCCCCACCCTCCCTTGTTTCCGATTTCACTTATGAAATTCAGGAGAGTTGCTTGTAGAAAATTCCGGGAGGGACTAGATAAGAAGAGACAAGGTGGCTGGTCTCCATCTCACCTCCATTCTATCATGCTGTCTCCTCAGGTCTCTATCTTCTGCTTTTAGAGTATTTGGATGAGACAATTAGAAATTCACTTCCCAGTGCAGAGTGCTGTGAGAAACAGAAGAGAGTAGGCGACGTGTCCTCGGCTTTGAAGAACATACAATAGGAAACAGCAATCAAGACATGACTGAAATATGGCCAGGCAAGCAGGCATCTCACCTGTGCTTCTCGTCACAGCTGTCCCCTTCAAGTAAATCCCTATTTGAAAGTCGCATCTGTTCAGGTGGAAGAGTTGCTAAGGAACTCTGAGGAGCCGGGCTTGAAAAGTCTAACACTTTACATAAGACAGGGGTTGCTAAGGGCTGCTATTAGAGAGGGGAGAGGTTTGAAGGGATGTCTCCTGGAAGAAAGTGGATTCCACAGCATCTTGAAGGGTAAGTAGGATTCAGGTAGTAGGTGGTTGGAGGAGGGATAAGGAAGACGAGAAATGGAGGGATGACATGTGAACAAACTGACTTATTTTCTTGGTGGATTCAAAGTACCTGTTTTCTGTAATTATTCATTGTCTATAGTTTGGAACCAGAATAATGATGATGATGTGTCAGTGATCTTGCATATCTCAGCTGGGTAATAAGCTGTATAGCCCACATGCCCAGAACAAGGTATGGAGAAGATTCTGTGGTGTGAGCCTAGGGAGGTGATGGAGGTTAGACTGGATTGCTGTGTTGTTGCCTTGAGGTCAGATTGAAGGATCAGGAAAGCCAGGATTCAGGGCTTGGAATTAACCTGTGTAAATATGAATAAATTCTTCTGATATTATACATAGATTAATATGATGGTGGGGTCCTCATGGATTTGGATAGATAGATAGAAAGAAAAACAACAACCTAGAAAGACTTATTAAGATCCTTTTGCAATATTTCATATATGTAGTGATTAACAAGAGTATTAGGTGGGGGTTGGAAGAACAGGATGAAAGTGTTTAGTAAAGTCTCAGCATGGCTGAGTTAATGCGGTCCCAGAGCTGGCCAGAATGAGTCACCGAATCGCCTTCATTTCTGTCATTTTCAACTTGAGAACTCATCTCCAGATTCAAACCACTGACATTAGGATCTGGTTAGAAATTTGAAAGCTATTGTAGGTTTGGGGGCTTCAATGCAGATGGGATCTTGATCCGATCTGCTTTACTATTCCAAAACTTGGAACTCTTTCCAGATTGTCCTTTTAATGTACAGCATACCACAGAGCAGTAGAAGTTATTTTGGGTTTGGGTGCTTGTTTTAGACTCAGCTCCAAGAACAGCAGGTCAACTATTGAGTGGTCAGCATGGCTAATAGGGAGAGATTTAGATTCCTGGGGAAAGCAAGGCGGGCCATTCTCTGCCACTTCTATTTTGTTTTGGTTGCTTCAATCTCACAGGTTTCCTTTATCACGCTGTCTTCCTTCTCCCCTGAGTCTTCACCTTGATAAAGCAGGTAGGTTTCCTCCCATTTCCCTGATGAGCTTGTCTCTGTTTTTTTTTTGTTTGTTTGTTTGTTTCATTTTCTGTAAGTTTTTCTGAGGATAATCTTCATTTTCAAATGATTGCCTTATTTACTGTCATTTTATGTAATGTGTAGTATAAAATTTTACCACATTGTTCAATTCAAAATTAAATCTCTCAGTACAAAAGGAGGATGAAAAAGAATTTTCTAGAAATGGTAGGATAGATGTGAGGAAGATAGACATTTTTGTGAAGTGATGTCAAACTCTGAGACCCATCTCTAGATTTTCTTTAAAGTGTTGGCTGTTTATGGGGTGAATTTTGGCATTTGACATTTCTTAATAATTTAATTTAAATTTTACATTAGCAATAGATAATCTCAATTCTTTCTCATTCCCAACAATATTTAAATTTTTATTAGTATTTCCACAGGTTTAAAATAGTGGAACAATTGCACTAGAGCACTACATCTGGGCAATAGGTTACAGAAGAGTTTGGAAACACTGGGCAAGTTGTAACTCCCAATTGGACATTTGCTAGAGATACTTTGTGACCTCAGTCTGTAGTTTCCGTGTTTCTGGAGCATCTATACAAGATGTACACTGATTTTACAGAGGAAACTGTGAGTGGAATAACTATCATTTCTTCAGGGTTTACCATGAGCTTAACACTGAACTAGATGGTTTACATGTAATATATCTTTTAATACTTCTAAGACTATAGGGGAAAAAAAACACAATCATTAGGCCTATTTGTAGAAAATAAGTGACTGCCCTTTCCTATCCCCTCTTTCACTTCTGTTGTCCCCTTCTAGGTCTTAGGTAACTGAAGCCAGGTAGACACATTCAAAATAAGATTATAAGACTTAATATTATTTCTCTCTGATAGAATCCTGGCTTTAACTGAGAGTTTAAAAGATAGTAAGATGAAGGTGCTCCCTGACAAATGCTTCTGTGTCCTTGAAGACCCCTTTCAGAGGTTGCCAACTTTGCAAAGCTCTACTGATTGGATACCTCAGCACACAAGCAGTTAGTTGCCCATTTCTCTCTGGTATTCACCAGAAACTGGGGAGAGGAAGGAGGAAGGGAGGAAGTTTGACGGATGGAAGCTAATTTACAATAAGAGATGGACAAGGAGGCCTGGTGTGCTGTTGCACAGGAGGATGGCTCTAGGCAAAGACATTACATTCTTTATGTCAAAGCCTAGAAGAGATTATTCTGAATGTTTTCATGAAAAGAAATGATACACGTTTAATGACGTGGATATGTTTGACCTTATGCAATGTGTACATGTGTCAAAAATCACATGGTTCCCTATAAATATGTATAACTTCTAATTTTTTATTAGTTACAAATCAATTTAATTTTTTTAAAAAAGACTATTTTATCTTCTTCCTGAATTTACCTCTATAACCTCTGCCCTATAGTCTTATAATTAAAATGGAAGGAGCACAATTGATCAGCCAAATGTTCCTGCTGTTAGTAATAAGGCCTAAATAAATTGCAGAAAATATTCAATTTATGCTTTCTTTAAGATCTAAATTTCTTTTTAAAACCAGAGTCCAGATTGTAGAAATCTGAGAACAGCTTCTCTGGACTGGTCAACCTGCCCCCAGTGCCTTTCACTGTAACAGACCATCAGCTTTGACTCTTAGGGTAGCCTTTCATGATCCTGCTCTTCTAGGTCAGCAAAGCTTCTTCTTGTCTCCCTCCCCAGCAGTGTCCTTTAAATGTCCATGTGCTCTCTGGACTCCTCATCCCCACAGCCCTAGTCACTCAGTGCTTGCACTTGATAAGTACATTCCTCCCCCAAGGTCTCCTCCCCTGGGTGTGCTCTCAGAACCCTCAGCCAGGTCACTTTCTGCTCTTGGACCCAACATTGGCTGTCTGTGTTGGAAGACAGGGAGAAGCTCTGCTCTCTGGCAGGGATTCTAGGGATTCTATGGTCTGTCTTCAGGGTAGAGCAACCAGCTGGGGCTGGGGATGTAGCTCAGGGGTAGAGTGATCCCCCAGAATGTGCAGAGCCCTGGGTTCAGTACCCAGCACCACTAAAATAATTTAGAAGTAAGTAAGAGAGTAAGTAATTAAGTAAATAAATAAACAAATGGCAACCCATCTTTAGAAGTATAAAGGTTAACTTCTCACTACCATCTTAACTATATGTGAATATTTTTCTGTCTTTTCTACCCAGCAAACTCTCCTTTTTATCATCTTCTTCTAGGTAAGTGACAGACTCCAGGGAGACTGGTAGAAAGGAAACTTGGGATCTTATCACTCTTGGAGCATTCTGGTGTAGCATTTTTGTTTTCAGTGTTACTGTGTTTTGTTTTGCGGTGTTGAGGATTAAACCCAGGGCCTTGTACATGCTAGACAATCACTGAACTGTATCCCCAGCCCTGCTTTTTCTTAATTGAAAATTTTATCAAGGTAATTAAAACTTCACTGCAGCTGTAAGAAATAATACAGAAAGATTCACTGTGTGCTCTGCCAGTTTCCTTCAATGGTGATATTTTGCAAAACTGTAGTCTAATTTTGCAACTAGAATATTGGCATTGGTACAGTCCACAAATCCAGATTTCTGCAGTTTTACTTGAACTTGTGTGTGTATGTGAGTATGTGTGTGTGTTTGAGTGTGTGTGTGTGTGTGTGTGTGTATGTGTGTGTTCTACACAGTTTTATCACCTGTCCAGGTTATTACAGGTGACAAACAGTTTTAACTTCAAGCATTCCTTGGTGTGACTCTCCACAACCACAATCACCTCTTTCCTCTAAGTGATCATTGTACCTCACCTCTACCCTGTCTTCCCTTTGTAAAATTTTGTCATTTCAAAAGTGGTTCATGAAACTAAATCCTACAGTCTATATACTTTTGTGTTTGGCTTTAATTCACCCTTGTTTTCTGCATGTTCATGTGAGTTTTTGCATATATTAGTAGTTTGTTCTTTTTACTTACTGATCAGTATTCTATGATATGTCGTGCTACAGTTTGGTTAACCATTCACCTTGTGAACAAAGTCTAGACTAATTTTAATTTGTAGCTATTCCAAATAAAGCCACAATAAACATTCATGTACCAGTTTTCCATAAACTCAAGTTTTTATTTCTCTGAGATAAGTGGATATAACTGGGGACAAATACCCAGGGTCATATGGTTTCTGCATATTTGTAAGATGACTTTTTCACCGTGGCTTTGCCATTTTATGATCCTGCCAGTGATACATGAGTGCTCCAAATCCTTGGCATGCTTGCCAGCATTGGAGCATCTTTGTTTCTTTTAGTCATACTTATAGGTGTGAAGTGGTGTCTTTGTTTATTTTAGTCATCCTTATAGGTGTGAAGTGGCATCTCAGTACGGTTTCAATTTGTGTTTCCCTAAAGGCCAATGATGCTGAACATCTCATATGTCTATTTGCCATCTGGATATTCTTTCTGGTGAAATGATTGTTCATATCTTTAGTCCATTTTCTGACTGTATTGTCTAGATTTTTTTTTTGGTTTTGATTTACAGTTGAGTTGTGAGACTTCTGTATATATTCAAGACACTGGTATTGTAGGATATGCAGTTTGCAAATATCTTCTCTCAGTGATAGCTTGTTTTTATACCCTCTTTACATGGAATTTCACAGAGATAAAGGTTTTAGTTTTGGTAAGCCTCAGCCATGCTTTCCTTTTATGTCTTTTGCTTTGGGTATTAGATACCACAGCACTTTCCCCAGGCCCAGGCTCCAACATTTTTCTCCTTCTTTTCCCTTAACATTTTATAGAGTTATGATTCACATTTCAGTCTCTGAACCTTTTGGTTTTCAAACAACTCTGGCTTTTCTTTATTTTTCTTTCTATTGCTTCTTTTTAGCTATTATACCATTGGAATTCATTTTGACATAAATATAAAAGCATGGAAATATCATTTGTTCTACTTCAGTCCCCAGGACTTCTGCTTCTCCCTTCCCCCCCTCCCCTCGTCCATGTCCCTCTACTCCACTGAGCTTTCTGCTATTTACTTAGTTTCATTCTTAGATTAATGTCTTGTGGATTTACATAATGGTGAGATTCACTGTGGGAAATTCATATATGTACATAGGAATATTAGGTCAGAGTCATTCCACATTCTTCCCTTACTGCATCCCTTTTCCCTCCTCTCCAATCCCCTCCATCTACTCCATTGATCTTTCCTCCATTTTATTATTTTACAGAATAAGCTTTTTTTATACCTATAAAAAATTTTGCCCAGAGTTTGATAGGCACTTCCTTAACTGACAGATGAACATGGGGAAGATTGATGCTTTCACTATGTTGTGTATTCCAATCCATAAATTCACTATAAAAGAGGGATTATAGTGTCATGTGTTCATTTCACTTCCACATGTTCATTGATAGTGCATGGAAATGTGATTATTTTTTGTGTTTTTATCATATAGTCTATAACTTAGGTGAGCCCATTTAGTCAAAGATTTGTGGAATGCACTTGTGTTGTCTCTGTGGACATTAATGTTATCTGTAACTAGAGATGGTTTTCTCTCTTCCTTTCCAGTCTGTCTGTTCTTTCTTTCTCTCACTTGCCTTTTTTTCCCATTACTAAGACTTCTTGTACAATGTTCAATAAGAGCTAGTAAGAATGGACATTCTTGTCTTATTCATCATCTCAGTCTTTTGCCCTGAAGTGTAATGTTAGATAGAAGTTGTTTTCTTTCTCTTTCTTTCTTTCTTTCTTTCTTTCTTTCTTTCTTTCTTTCTTTCTTTCTTTCTTTCTTAATTTCTTTCTTTCTTTCTTATATGTGTATATAGATACTTTTTTGTTTTAAAGTGGAAATTATTTCCCTTTTTCTGAACTTATTGCAAGTTTTAATTATGAACAGATGCTGGATTTTGTCAAATGCTTCTTAGGTATCCACTAGACCTACCATATTATTTTTCTTCGTTTTATTGATCAGACGGATATATCATTGACTGATGTCTGAGTGTTAAGCCTGCCTTGCGTATCTGTAATAAATCTTACTACATATTGTTAGGGTTGATTTTCTAATATTTTATTAGATTTTTGCAATTAAGTTCATGAGGGATAGTAGATTACACTTTCATTCCTTTATACTGTTTAGCCTGGTTTTATATCATAAAAATGCTATATTTATAAAACAAGTTATATGAGAAGTATCCTATCATCTGTTTTCCAGAAAAGACTGTAGAATTTATACTTTTAAAATATATGGCATAATTTTCCAGTGAAACTTGGCCTACACACATGTTCTTGTTGGATCTTTTAACCCATCATATATTCCAGTTATCTAATGTTTGGGGGCTAGAAGATTATCTGTTACATCTTAGTTTTGATAGTGTATTAGTTTCATGTTCTGCTGTAGCAAATTGCCACAAACTTAGTGGTTAGAAACAACACAAATTTCTTATCTCACAGGTCTCTTTTGGAAGCACTGTGTCTCACTGAGCTCAGATCTAGGTGCTGTCCAGTCTGCATTCCTCTTGGAAAGATCAAATGGGGTGGGGACTCGTTTTCTTACACATTCCAGCTTCTGCAGGATGCCTGTATTACTTGGATCTTGGCTCCCTTTCTCTAAGTGCAAAGTTCAGTGTGCTCCAACTTTCCCACACAACCATCTTACTGGCTATCCAATCACAGTTCAGAAAGATTTTTAACTTTTTAAAATGATATTAGGCCCACCTGGATCATCCATGATCTTCTCAATCTCAACATCCTTAATCATCCTTAATCAACCCCAATTTGGCATCTGAGGTAACACACAGCTTCCCAGGATTAGAATGTCAACATTTTGCGTGGGGGGTGCATTATTCTGACTACTTTAGGTATTTGTGGTTTTCCAGAAATTGATTTAGTGCTGGTGAGTATGAAGTTGTTTGTAGTATCTTCTTTTTATTGCTTCAGAATCTGTAATGCTATCTCTTAGTTCATGGCTGGTTTTGATGATTAAGGTTTTTTTTTTTTTTAAAATTTTGCCTTTATCAGTCTTGATGGAGGTTCCTCTTTAAAAAAAAAGGAGGGGGGCTGGGGATGTGGTTTACTGTTTAAGTGCCCCTGAATTTAATCCCTGATATGAAAAAAAAATTGATCTTGGTGATGGATATACAACTCTGGATATGCTAATAGTTATTGAAATGTACACTTACATAGGTGAAATATAATGGTATGGGAATTATATCTTAAAGTTGTTGGAAAATCATATATAAACCTTCGAAAATGGCAACATTTTATTTTTTGTTTTGCATTCATCTCCTTTATTTCTCTATTTTTTGCCTTTCTAAAAGTCAAGATGTTTGGGTTTTTTAGTGGTGGTGTTTGCTTTTTGCTTTTTTTCTTTAATTTTAGGATTTCATATTTACCAATGTATTTGAATATATATTGTGTACAGCTTTTGTAGTACTTTGGGTAATATAGTAACTGAGAAAGTAGACATAATGTCCTATTATCCACATTTTATCAGTTCGAATGCTGTAGGGATCCTTAACCTCTATTTTAGTGTTTTCCCTTTCCCACTTTGAGTAGCCTCGTCTTATATAGCAGATGGTACTGTAGTTTCTGTTTCAAGTATCAAACATGGCCCACAGAGCTCAGGGAAAGAATGGCTACTATGCACAGTACCTCTGCTCCTTTTCTGGGTCTTGCTTCCTCTCCTATGCCTCCCCATGATCTTAGAATTCTTCTTTGATGCTTTCCTTTCTCTTTGGAGAATGTCCCATAGTAGATCTTTAAGAGGAGCTTTGCTAGAAGTCAGTTTTTTTAGTTCTCCCTTATCTGAGAATGTTACTTGCTCTTCTTTACTGAAGGCTAGTTTGATAAAGATTTCATGGTTGTCAGTTCTTTCAACACTTGAAAATGTCCCACTTTCTCCAGGATTTCATGGTATCTGATGAGAAATCTGTTGTTTGGGCTTATTTCTCTATGTACAAAGCACTGTTTCTGGGTTCTTATGTTCTTTCTTAGGGCTGGGGCTGTCATTCAGGGGCAGGGAACTTGCCTAGCATGCCCAGGGCCCTGGGTTTGATCGACACTGCTATACACATACATAAAGATACATACTTCATTATGATGTATTTTGTTCTTGATTTCTCTGGATTCATCTTGTTTGCAGTTTATGAAGCTTCATTGATCTGTAGTTCTGTATCTTTCACCGAATTTGGGAACTTTCAGCCTGTATTTTTTTTTCCAAATACACTTTCATCTCATTTCTTTCTGCTAGGAGTTCAGTGATAGAAATGTTGAATCATTTATGATTGTCCTTTTGTTATTGGTCCCTGAGGCATGGTTCATTTTTTTTAGTGTCTTTCTATGTTGTCAAGATTGGGTGAATTGTGTTGCTGAGCCCTCAAGTTCATACATTGTGTCCTTTGTCATCTCCATTCAGCAGATGAATCCATTCACAAAGTTTTTCATCTCTTTGTATTCTCAGTTCTATAATTTCCATTAGGTTCTGTTTTATAACATTGCTTTGTTGAGATCTTCTATTTTTTCATGCCTATCAGGAAAGTTTGAAATTCATCATTGAAGCATTTCCATGACAACCCCTTAAAAAAATGTTGTCAGATTATTTTAACATCTGATTCATCTTGATGGAGCGTCAGTGAATTGTCCCCTCTCATTCAGGTTGTGAATTTTTTTGGCTCATGGCAAAGCAGGTGATTTTATATTGTATCCTAGACATTTTGCCTAGTATGTCAGGAGACTCTGGGTCCTACTTTACATCTTGTGTTTTAGCAATCACTCCTCCTGTTTAGTTTTAGCAGACAGATTGTTGTCAGAATTGGGGGCTGTAGTTTCCAGAGCAAAGCCTTGGTGGTGATATTTGGCATGCTTGGTGTACATGGCCCCACTGGAATTTGCACTTGTCCCAACGTTTCCCACCTGCTGGTACAAGAGTAGTTTAAGGCAAGGCTTCCACTTGTCTCCTGGGGAAGGTTTGGGTCTCAGAATTTTCTTACTAGCACCACTGTTCTGCTGTCTCTAGGCAGGGGAGAAAAGTCTGAGTCCACTGGCATGAACAGATTCTCAGTGTGGTCCCCTTCCTGGGGGAATGAGGGGACCAAGTTTTCTAGATTTAGCTGCTTGTTTTTGCTAAGTATTTCCTGCCAGCACTACCCAGGTGCCTCAGTATCTCCTGACAGAAGAGGGGCATCTCAGACATGTGTCTCCTGGGAACTTATTCATGACTGGATTCCAAATCAATCCTCCTTGCCTATTCTGTTGGTTTTGCCAGATATTGTCAGAAGGATTCCTGTTCAACCCCAGTGGGGTAGGCACCTACTGGAGCTGCCCCAACCCTTAGGTTGGGGGTTGTTGGGAAATGCCAGGTCTTAGTGGATACCTTTTTTAGTAACGGAAAAATGACATCTTCTTCCTGTCCTGAAGTCCCAAGCCAGTTAGTTACCATGATATTAACTACAAGAGTTTTCTGATTGTCTTTGCATCTTTCCCAGGGTTGATAATTAGGCTTAACATGAATGGATGGTGGAGAAATGTATCTATGCCACCTTGTGCTGACTGGAAATATAGATTAGAGTTTTTGATATTTTTTTTGTCAGATTCCTTTATCTAAATTTAGTCCTCCACGTTTCACAAATAAATTCCTTATTGTTATAACTCATTTTACCGTCTAATTATTTTCTAATACCTACTACAGACTAGATACTTATTTCTTAAATTAAAAATATTTCAGAAGAAATTAAAGTAATGCTCACGTGTCAATGCCAAATTTGTAATTAGACCTGTGTGTGTCTAGTGATGGGCAAATGGGACATTTTGACTCTGTAGAATAATTTCTTCAAGTGAAAAAATGCCCTTATCACCAAGATAAGATCGACTCTATGTTGCATGAAGTCTAAAATTCTCAGAAGAAATATGTAGAATCGGCTCCTGTCCTAGCCATATACTACAACAACAACAACAACAAAAATCATACCTTGGGTAGCTGAAATAAAATAAATTTTAAGTTCATAGTTCTGGAGCCTAGGAGATCCAAGATCAAGGTGTTGAGAGAGAGAAAGCACTCTGGTCTCATTTTACACAGGCACTAATCCCATACAGATGGTTCCCTCTCCTTACCTCATCTAAACCTCATTAATTCCAGAGGCCCCATTGGAGGATAAAACTTCAACATATGAGTTCTGAGGGAGCATAGTTCAGCCTCTAGTACTCCTCAAGAGGAGTTGCTTCCTCCTCGTTTTCCTAAAGTTTTCACAAAATTTATGCTAAAACTCCAAAAAAAATAAAAACACAACAGACTTATGAAATTGCCAGAACTCTATTATTCTGAACTTGTTTGTGTTACTTCTGTGGAATTTTTAAAGAAGTTAAACTTAGATATTTATATCTTTTAGTAATATTTATAGCCATCCCTATGGCTACTTAGTGAGTTGAAATAATGTCAATCCAGGTAGTTTCCTGCCAGAAATGATCTTCTTTAACCCACAGAGGTAAGATTCTCTTCATTTTCTGGGCCTAGAGTGAAAAGACAAGAAGTGGAGACATTTGAAAAGACATTCATAGAAAACTATTGAGTATGTAAAATAAGTAATTAAAAGAATAAAGTAGATCTGTCTCTGCTAGAGTGGAAAGAGGCCGATATAACTTAAAACAACACTGTTGCCACAGGGCAGATAGAAAATGAACTCCCCTATTTTCTTACATGACCACTGTGGCTTGGAGACTTTTTAAAGATATTCCCTAAGGACCACACTCTGTGTCATGCCTTGCCCTTGACTATGGGCTGGCATAGTGCCTCACTTCAGCCACTGGTGCATGTTTAAGGTTTTGAGGTGCCAATACCTTGGTTAACACACAAGAGATCATAACTTCTGGCCTTGCAAGCAGATGTTCCCTTACTGGATGATGAAGCAAACTGCCATAGATAGAGGCACACAGGGCAAGGACATACAGCAGCCTGCTAGGAATGGAATCCTGCCAAAACAGCATGAATTTGGAAGTAGATGTAGTGTTAGTGGAGCCTCCAATTAGACCCCAGCATTGACGAGTGCCTTAATTATGGCTGGAAAGAGACACTGGGACAGAGGACCAAGGAAACTGTGCTATTGATCTTGGGCCCATAAAATTGTTGAGAGAATATGCACTACTTTTAGCCACTAAGTTTGTAGCAATTATTTATACAACAATAAATAGCAAATACCCCCCTCCTATTTTTTGTATTACTACATGCAGTGAAAAAGTTGTCAAAGTATTTACTTTGTATTTCTCTAAGGGTAAAAAATTTTAATGAAATTACTTTTGCTACATATAAATATATACACATATATGTATATACACACATATTGAAACTAAAGTATGCATATGTGTGTGTATATATATAGTATATAAAGTAAATAATCATATATATATATATATATATATATATATATATATATAAAACAAAAGTAATATTAATTTGAAAATATTTACCCTTAGAGAAGTACACACACGTATCAGTAATACACATATCTGTAATAGGCTGTATGTGTGTTTTTACTCTCCACTTGTGTCTAATTTCTGCAGCCTGTATTGAACCAAAATGATGTCATCGAATACTAATGCAGAGTAATGGCAAAGAAATGAAGGGGGAAAAATCAAAAACAACTGTTTTAGCAATGTTGTTCACATGAGAGTGTTAAGTAATTGTACAACTTAACATGCTGATCAATTTAGAGGCAAAGAAAACATTCATTCTGTCTCATTGTCTTCAGGAAGCCAACAAAGAATAAGATTAGCTTAAATCAGACAGCATAAAAGGGATGTGGTTTTTATACTTTATCAGAGTATTATCTCCTGGCAAAATCAAAACTTTTAATCATTAGCAAGGAGGTGAGAAATATGCTCAACACATAAGCAGGCATCACTAGTACATTGTATGCATGAAAAAGCATTATTTTAGGGTTTAGTTCTTTAGTATGAGCACCATGAAACATCTTTATTCCTTGCACAGGCTTTTTCTTTTGTTTGTAGAAATCCAAGAATGATTATTACTAGAGTATCTAATTACTCTGCATCTTTACTTTTCCCTGCAATAGCTGTTTTGTTTGTTTCTTTAATCATGTGTTAGATCAAAATTCCAAGTTAAAAAAAATTAAGGATTAGTAAATCATTTTTAAGATATTTTAACAGAACAAATTACAAAGAGCATGGGAAGATACAAAGAAGAGCTCTGCTGAATGGTGATAGTTGACAGATTCTTAACAAATAAATCTGAGTGCTTTTCCTTTTTCTTTTCAAAGTAGTGTTTATATTACAAGATAAGGCACAGACATACTCACCTGGGGTTAGGAGGCTGGACTGAATGTCCCCTCACTCCTGATATTTATATGCTGTTCCCTTGATCTTGTTCTTCTGATCTTTTAATTGTGAGAAATCAATTCCTGTTGCTGAAGCCACCCAATCTGTAGTACTCTGTCACAGCAGCACAGATAGCCTGATATGGAGGCATTCAGAATCTAACTGCATTCAAAAAATGACACTGAGATGCTCTTTGCCCTGCTGAGGATTCAGTTTGGCATGTTCCTAAGATGCTACCATGTGTCAAGCTAATCAGTTGATGGTGCATAAGATGGAACCTGTTTGGGTACATGTAGTGAGATCTCAGATTTCTGGTCAGCTCCGTACCTCTGTACCATGTGTCCACTAGGAAAACATGAGAGGCCAGGGAAAGCTGTGAGCCTGGCAGAGTCAATAGTGATTAACAAGAAACAGCACCCAGAATATAGAGATGTGCTTTTGCCTTTACTAGGGAAGTTCTTCCAAATGAATTCTTATTGCTCCTTTGATTTATTTATAGAGTTCTATGCCTTTTATATTTGAAAATGAAGGTTTTGGAAGGCTAATCATTGTGCCATTTCTGAAAATGTGCCTTTACTGATTACATTCCATAGCATTTTTCACTAATTCTTCATATTTACTATGAGGCATTGTAGCTTCTGGCTGTAACTCAAACAATAGGGGAAATCCCATATTTTAGAGAATTTTTAGATAAAAAAATTATATAATGGATATTTTAAAATCTAAAGGAAATCTCAGAGCCAGACCATAAATTTATTGATTAGGTTACAATGTCTATACGTTTATAGAAACATCTACCTATGGGTTCTCCAGCTCTCTCCCCTCCCCTCTGGGTGAGATGGCATTATCTGTATTGAAAGCCAGGAGAACTTCAACTCTGTACCTACCTTATTATTCTTTCAGGGTCTGTCATTACTAAAACTTTGAACAGCCCTGTGCATGTTCAGTAATAAATATTTTTTTTAAAGAGAGAGTGAGAGAGGAGAGAGAGAGAGAGAGAGAGAGAGAGAGAGAGAGAGAGAGAGAGAGAGAGAATTTTTAATATTTATTTATTTATTTTTTTTTAGTTCTCGGCGGACACAACATCCTTGCTGGTATGTGGTGCTGAGGATCAAACCCGGGTCGCACGCATGCCAGGCGAGCGCGCTACCGCTTGAGCCACATCCCCAGCCCTTCAGTAATAAATATTACAGAAACAATTAAGTTCCTGATTTTTTTAAAAAAATATCTTGTGGCCAGAATTTTTAAGAAAGTTATTAGGTATGCTTTCAGATGGTCACTTTGTAGTTTAAAGTAGAAGAAAATTAGAGGGTTGCTAATGTATCAAAACATGTAATGGGGCTTTTCCTTTTAACCTAGCTTCTGTTCAGTGAACTGTTATAACCCATCCAGTGATGAACTTGTTCTCTAGATGCAAATACAGATTTCTTGGTTGCCCTTCCATGTGGGAGAATATGCATTATACTGGTAAGGATGTGGTTTAGTTGATTGACAATATTTCTGAAGAACTCTTTTATAGTTCTTGAGTTTTCTCTAGTCAAGGGAGCTGTTTTCAGAATGTTTGTCTTCAGTGAGGTAGTTCTTTGGCTATGTTGGTTGACTTGATCCAGCTGATGTGTGTAGCCAGATCTTTGCAGTTTCTGAGACATGTTTCAGACGTCACATGTAAACCAATGTTGATAACTGTTTGATTAGCAGCACAAACACACAATTCTGTGCATTCTCTGCAACACTGGTACTTTACCTAGTATAACAGACCATTTGTCCCCTCTGTCTTTAATAAAGCAATTTGAGTTTATACAGACTATTACACATCCTTTTAAGTAGCAATTCCTTCAGGAACTCAATGAGAGCCCACTACTATAAATATTTATATATTTTTCCTTTTATACTCACCTTTTACAAAAATCCACACTTCAAAACAGCAAAACTGTGTTAGATTGAATGATATTATTGCCACCAATGCTCAAACATGTTTTCACCAGTAAAATATGATTTAATAATTCACCCTAAAGCTAGATCTTCTGCCCCTATTATAATTCATTACAAGGTTTTTCTGCAATTCCTAACAGTCATCAGTATATGAGATTCATTAATTGGATGGGACATGCTAGATTTGGTAAATTTTAGCTGCTTCTAGTTGAATTTCAAGGTCTTACTGCTATTTCCAGTTCAGTCTTCCACAAAATCAGAATAATTATCAGGGTGGTATAGAAAGCAATGCCTGAGTCCCCCATCCACTCCAGGTTTTGTAAATGAAAATGAAAGATTTGAGCATAAGGAATCCTGCCCAGTTCTAACACTGAGTGATATTATTAGACTATAGACAGTGGTGATTAATTATTCTGTCATAGGAGGTCTCAGGATATGAAAATGCTTTTAGGGCTTAAAATGCTGGTTGCATTCATTCACATCTTTATTTCTTCTCAGTTTAATATGCACTTAAAATTAAATATCTCCGTTTTAATGATGCTGAGTGATAGAAAAAAATATATATGGTCTTTTCTGTCTTTTTAAAAATGACCTATGTCTTCAACAAATAGTCCAATATTGCTTAAATGTCACAGAAAAAAGGAACCAAAGTGTAATTTAAACCTAATTTGTTGGTTTCAAACCCTAGCCCCCAGCAAAACTTCATCATAATGAATAATACAGGAAATGTTTCAAGGCAATCTAAGAAGATAATTTACTATGATATTAGGTTTAGAACTACTACAGAAAATCTCCAAAATTACCAAGTCCCATTTGGAAATATTTCTTGGAGTCACCTAATATAGAATATTGTTATACTTCCCAGTAGGCTTGCAGACAGACAAAGAATAAGTTAAATCTTTCTTAGAAAATGCACAAATTTGCTTTTCATTACATATTAATATGGCCCTAATTGCTTCATAACGATTAGCAATTTAGTTGTATTATTTAAAGTGTGCCTGCATAAATTCATGCTTAATATTTTGGTTTTTCCTGTGTATAGAAAAACTTGCTTAAAATACTAATGGCTACAATGACCCAGACCTTTTGGAAAGCATTCTCATTTCAGAATATTTTATTGCATACTACTTAAAGACTTCTTGCTAATTATGTCAGTTAAGGTCTCGTATTAATTAATATTTTCCCTGAACCAAATACTGACTAAACTTTTATGTATTAGAGGAATTTTATAAGGCTTTCAGGTTACATGACAATGTAGCTACATTATGGCTCCCATCGTAATTCAGGGTAAATTCCCTGGGAATGTGTAGGTAGCAGAGAGTCTTAGTCTTACTCTATTAACTTGCAATTACATAATGCTTGATAATTTTCATAGCTCTTCCTTATCTCCTTTCACATTTGATATTCACAGTATGCCCAAGAGTATAGTAATATGAGCATTATAATCTTTAATTTGTAAGCTCTCTTGTTGAGTTACAATCTAAGAGAGATCCACCTAACACTTTAAAAATAAGGTTGACATGTATATGAATTTTCTTCTTTCTGTTTTTCTGGATTTAGGTCATTAGGATACATGCTAATTGTGAAATCTGTACTTTTGGTTGTGTTCTAAAAGCTTGCTTTTTTTAATGCCAATATCCAAATGGGGGCTATGAATAAAATTTTTATTAAACAATTTGACATTGACATTAAAGCAAGTCTTCTCCTTAAGGAGTCATCATGAGTGAGCCATTGTCCAATCTGTTGGTAATACTGTTTCAATAACAGTATTAAAACAGTATCACATAAATGGTAAGTTCTTCAGTCTTTCTAGAAGATATCCTGAATTTGATGGATTGTTTTGCAACTTATTGTGGTAAGATTTTAAATCTTTCCAAACTCTGATTTCTTCATCTTTAGAAAATGATAATGATAGTATTTTATTTAGTTCAGGATTCGGTGAGATAAAACATAAACTATGATGTGGAAAAAAACACAGGGTAAATGTTAGTCACTGCATTCCTTCTTTTCCCTTTTAAAATGTGTTTTAACCAAAGAAGAAAGGAAGAAAATATATGGAGTATCACATGATAAGGAAAGTACTTTACCCAAATTTTCATGTAACCCAGTGAAAAACACGTAACCTGCTGAGAATGTGTGCCCTGTCCACCATATAAATCAGACAACAAACTTGTTTTTAATTTTTTTGGCAGACTTATGGAGCCAATTAACTTAATAATATATATTCAATTTTAATGGGCAGGTAAATAATTAATGTTATTGCCTTTGTAAATTCAGCTTTTCAGTTATAAATTAACATAATTAAAAGAGTAATGTTTCAGTATGCATTCTACTAGCCAAATTTAAATCAAGCAATTAAACTGTAGGTTTTCCGCACCAAATGAGCTCAGCTCATAATGACACAGATGAGAGACGTAAATTTGTTTTTTCATGGCCAGGTTCATTACAAAAACATGAAGGAAAATACTTGTAGTTCGTGTAATCAAGTAAATTATTCCAAGCACCACTTATATATTTTAAATTGTTCTTCTGGTTCTTCTGTCTTAAATTCAGGAGTTAAACACCATCATTTTCTCTCCCCTCTGAGGGATGAGCTCTCCATGCAGAAGATAACTTGAGATCTCAGCTGAATGCTGTTGTGTTGGTAACCACATGCAGTGATCCAAATCTCTGAGAATGATCTTCTTACGTACAGGATCTCTATACCAGAGTTGAGATCATTTAAATGGGAAATTGAGCCATTTTGCATATCTTGAACTTGCAAGCCTAGCTGTGAAAACCAAGATTGTAAGTCGTGTGAAAGTAGTGAAGGAGAGAGAGAGGGCTGACCGACACTGCTTTGCTGGAATTCACATGCACATAGGAAGATATGACACAGGAGCTTGTGTTCTTCCTAGGATGTGAAGCAGGTGAATAGGTGTATTCTGTTTTTCTTTTGAAATCAGCTCCCTGCAACACCTTCCCACAGATTAAAATGAAGAACAATCTATTTTGCAGCTGCATTGTTCTTAGCTGAATGGGTAGAAAAATAGGGCCTGTTATGTGGGGATAATTGAACTGCAGACATTTTTAATGTTCAAGAAATACTGATATGTAATTAAACATGCACTGACTAATGATCTATATTTAACTGCTCACCACTTGGAAGCATGCTAATAACAATAGGATTTCAGGGTATTAGAATGGACACATGAATCAAATAAATGTCTTTGGAAGACAGATACTACTACTACTCTTTCTCACCCACTGAGATGTCTATAAAATGAATCCCCCTTTTAGTGACATTAAGTATAGAAAAGTACAACACTCTGACATTTATCTTTAATTTGTTGAATTGCAAAGTGGTGTATTATTCTAATGTTTTCAATATTTTAAGTATGAAAGAGAAATTCTTTACCCTGGAGAAAATTGTTAGCCACTTTTTTTTTTTTTTGAAAATGAGTATCCTATTGATTTTTCGTTGTTGTTGCTTCATTACAGAACATATTTCTTCCCTGGTGTTTGTTCTTTATGTCAGAGTCCTTGTCAACAGGCTACAGTCTAATTAAGAGTATTTCCAAATGTGATATAAATTCATTCCACTTTTTTTTGTCCTTTTGTCCTAGCATTATTTTTCTGCTTTCCAAATCATCATCCATTACTTCTGATATCTGTTGTCAATATTTAAAAGCAAATGAAGTTCACAATTTCAAGTAGCTTCTAATACTTCTTATTCCAGGAAACAGACAATAGCTGTATTATTAGCCCATCAATTTCTCTTGGAATAAGTCTTTTGGTCAGGACTCTTTGATTTTTGGATTAAAGCTGTGGGCTGCCTCTCCCTAGAAAAATGTAAATAACAAGGCATTTTCCATAAATTATAGGAGACCTGTGTATTCACCTAGCAGCTCATCTAGGACTTCAGGTCAAAAACCTTTATGCAGTTACCAAGATTGGAATTTTTCCTTTGTTTATTATTCTTTCCCAATTCAATATTTATCTATGAAACTATGCTTCTTACACCTTTATCTATTAGATTTAACTACTGGTCTGTATTTGGTACTATTAATTAAAATTTGTATAATTTTTCACTCTCCCAAATGATACTGGTTCTTGAAAGTTAAACCAAACACATCTTCCATGAAGCTGCCTAGCCACATACCTCTCAAGTCAACTGCACAAGATTGATCTTTGTTTCTCTCCTGTCCCTAGGGTTATCTCCTCCTCTACTTTAGACATGTACCTTTCATGCAAGTTAATATTTTCTGCCATTTTACAATAGTGTTTTTATCACTGCTTTCCAACTTACTCTCCATGGAAACAGGAATTGTTCTTTCACATACTTGTTGAATTATATAGTATTTATAGTCCGTGTAGAAACATCTGCTTGGATAAATAGAATACTGGAAATAGGTTTGAGAAGAAACTCAGTGCAACTGATAAGGTTAGAAATATGTGAACGTAAGAGCCTAGTTTAGGCTGTTTGTTACAATATGGGATCCAGTTGGTATGTTTTATATAAAGAACAGAAGATATCTAATTTGGTGAGCTGGTATATTGTAGGCCATTTTCAAGAGTTTTTATTGTAATAAGACCACTAACTCTGATACAAAGTGCCATCAATTATTATGACAGAAAAACATGATTAAATCAGGACATGTGCCTTCTAATAAACATCATTAATGTTTAATTTTAATTTTCACTTTTAATATTATCAATTTGATGATGTGACTATTTTTACTCAACAGCATTGCCTACTGGCATTTGTATATATGGCAAGCAATATATATAGGATTTAATTACTTTTTTTTTTCTAAATGATCAGTGATTGGGAACTCTTGGGGCAAGTTATTTAATCTGTAAGCCTGAGTTTCTGCAAAATGGGAAAAGTCATAACCAAGTAGAGTTTGTTATGACATGATACTTGTATATAATATTAATGAAATTTATGGGGTATTTATTTTTCAGATTCTAAATGGAATATATCATGATGACTTTTTTTCCCCTGTGTTGGCGATGGACTCCAGAGCCTTGCACATGGTAGACAAGTGCTCTACCACTGAGATCCATCCTCAGTCCATGACGTGTTTTAAATTTTATTTGAAACAATCATACAATTTCTAATTTTATTTGGTTGAAGGATATTCAGGGCACTGATATTATCTTTGACAGTATTAAGATCCACAGATGAAATTTCTACTGAGCCTTAATTGCCTTTCCTAAGCAAATGTATAGCTTTTATTTCATAAATTTTGTGAACTTCTCATCAATAATGACAGAGAGAAACTCATGGGTAAGAGGGTTGGTCAGTTTCCTTACTTGGCTTCACTGCGAATAAGTTAAGTCAAAACAGGGAGCAAGGAAATGGACAGGAGTTTGTTCCTTAAGGTTTGTGTTACACTTTATAATACTTAGACTCCAAAGAGTAATGGGAAATTGCAAATAAAGACCTTTGTGTTATGAATTTCTCTCACAAAACAAAAAGAACAAATCCTCAATGTACCCAGTTGTGTGCTGATAAGCCAGCTCTCCAAATCCAGATCCTTGTTCTGCAGCATGTGTGCATGCTCATGGTACAAGTTAAACTTTGCTCCTTTTGACTAGTTTTTCTTCCAGTGGTTTCATCCTTTTTCCTTCTGGTGCCTATGTAGATGTAAATCCCTGCGTTTTATTTGGCTCTTCTCTGGCTACTCTGTGGTCAGGGATGTGCAGAGGAAGAAGAATGGAATGCAGAGGTAGAGGAGAGAGCCACACCAACTACAAGTCTTGTAACCCCTCAACACTAAAATGATCTTAATATGTTCAAATTCCCTAATGTAGTCTGTAGAACCTTATCCTGGTCTATTTTTCCTTTCTGGATTCTTAGAACATTCCATCCTTGAAATATTTAACTTGCATTTCTTTAAGTTCTGAGAGCACAGCATTCTCTCCTCCTGGCCTTTCCATATGCAATGCGTTCTGCCTGGAACAGTCTTCACCTCTCTCCCCCTTTTATACTTTTATACAGCCAGGCCTGCTTTGGGACCTTATGGAGGCCCCAGGTGAGAGCTGACCTTCACTTGTGATTTCACAGGTTCTTGCACTCAGGGAACCAAACAATTTATCACCACTGTTCAATTTATTTGCCAAATTAGGTAACAAGTATGGATTAGGAATCAGGAGGTCTTGTATCATTTAGGTCAAGTAAGAACATCTCTAGGACTTAGTTTTCCTCATTTGTACAATATTTTGTGTTTCTGTTCCTGCCTTATCAGGAGCTATTAACTCACCTGTGCTACAGGTATCAGTGTAATAGTCAACGTTCAGATGTAAAGTTTAGTGCATTCCTTTGTGTCTTTCTTCAAGACAGGAGATATAGCACAGTGGCATGGTCATCATTGTGGACTTTGAGATCTAGCCACCTTGACTCAACACCCAGGAGTACTCATTTGTGCCAGGTTCTATTTTCCCCCATGTGTGAAATAGAGATTTATGATGGAGGCTTCCTCGTAAGTTTGTAGGGAGAAAGAAATGTGTCAAT
Organism: Spermophilus citellus; assembly: GCF_964194105.1. NCBI lineage: Eukaryota > Metazoa > Chordata > Mammalia > Rodentia > Sciuridae > Spermophilus > Spermophilus citellus. The sequence goes on along the minus strand of NC_138182.1, from coordinate 136,921,428 downwards.
ACATATGAATAGGATTTAGGTTTTATTATTGCTAATTTCCTTTAATTGTTTTACTGGCTTCTATAGGTTTAAATATATTGCTTGTCTTAGAATTATTTCAGTCATATTTCTCCATTAACTTATTCTTACTGAGTTCCCAAAGAATTCCCAAACTTTATTTTTCAAAATTAAGAAAGATATTTTCTCTTCACTCCTAATGTGCATCTCTTTTTCCTATCATATGCTTTCTGAAATTCTTATCAAGGGCTCTGCGAAGTTTGGTTATTAACAATAGCAAAATGAATTTCAGAAAGCATGAAGGAATTTTTGTTCTATTTCCTCTCAGAAATGAGCTTTTTCATGTATATTGGCCACAGTTTTTTTTTTAAATAAGTACTCTCTCCCCCATATCCAAGATAACTTTTCGAATTAATATAATGATTTGTTCCATTCTAAGGGGTAATTATCTCTAATGTTTTATTTTTAGAGTAATATCCAGTAATTTTCTAAAGCTGGAGCTTGTCATAAAAATCATTGAAAGATAAGTAATGTTCTTCTGATTATCCTGGGAGAATGGTTCCGTTTTATTCCAATCCTGCTTGAGTAGTGACTTTGTTGTTGAGGTTCCATTTACGTAAATTATGGGGGGTTTAAATATGTTGTGCAGTGTTTGAGATTTGGAGTGGGGAGAGGGAATGAGAAATACAGTGCATTTAAATGGGAGAAAATATTAGCAAATGTTTGTAGCATATTGAATATATTTGCAATATTAAAGAAAGAAAGGAAATACTTTAAGTTCTGGAATATCCCTAACCCAATTGATTCAGCCTCCTCATGAATGAGGAGAAACACAAGGGTTTATGTCCCTCACAAATCACCCCTACATGTGTTTTTATGTTTTCTTTTGAGAGTATGAGGGGCTAAGATCTCATCTTCAAATTCCAATGTGCTCAGGACAGTAAGTCCAGGTGGATCACGGCAGCACTCAGTGGTGGAAATGGTGGTCCCAATCCACTGAGTGTAGGAGAGGAATGGTACAAGATGAAGCTGGTGGGGTGATAGTTCAGGACCACCTCTCAGAGCATCTTCTAAGCAATGTTAAGAATTTGGGATTATATTCTGAGGGCAGTGGGAAGCCTTTGAAAAGTATGGACAGAAAAATGGAAATGTTTTATATTTATAAGCTCCTTCTAGTTATGGTAGACAGTGGATTGGAACCCACTAAACTAGATGGGTTAGAGACCAAAGAAAAGATATTATAATGATCTAGGCAAGTAGAGGTCTGCTTTTGGTGGAACAGACTATGATTTGGGGACAGAGACCCATAGCAGAGATAGCTCTCTTTCTGTGAGAGACATTGATGTCTTTCTCACCACAAGGAAGGGCTTAGGAAAGCAACCACAAGTTATGCTATAAAATTTGTACTATAGTATGTATGAATGTGTGTGCATGTTTTGGGAGGTAAATATTGTTATCTTAGGTTAATTAGTTAAAGCCAGGTGATGGAGGTGGGTTTTGATAAGATTTCCTATGTGGATATAAATGAGCTCAAGGATTTACCCATTTGTTTTTCTTTTTATAAATGATTTTCTCCTCTTATGAAATTTCTCAACTTGGAACTTTCAGTAAGTGAGATGTAAAATTAAGATAGACGTTTTTGGATTTGTACCAAATGGTTCATGTAAGTTCATGAGCATCACTCGGTGCCAGATGGCTAAGAACAATTATCAAGCGTTTCTTTGGGCTTTAATGTTTTCAGAGAACTTTATGATAAGTGACTAATTTAGCTTCACATTTGCCTGGAAAAAGGGTGAGGGAAAAATAATAGCCAGCAATCTAAGGCACATTTATGTAATTCACAGGGCTCTGTGAGTTCTTAATAAATACTAAAATATAATTTTTTTCTGGTACTATGACTAGGAAGCACGAGGGTTTGGAAATACTTGGGATCAACAAAGATGTGGAGGTAACAAAATTCAAATAAATTCTCAGTCGTTTATACCTTGATGTAGGGAATTAATAGCATTTTTTAATTTATTTGAGAATTAAGAACCAGAGGCTACACCTGGCATATATAGTCTCTCCTTTCAACAGCCATAGGCAGAGGGTGTTGTTATGCCTCTTTTATACTATAGGAAGCTGAAACTAAATGAATAAATGCATTGCTTGCTTTCAGGACATCTGACATTTGCAGAACAAGAGCTTCAGATTTTGGGTGACTGGTAGTCCATGCCTTGAAGTTAGATAGCATCTTTCTCCTCTGTGTGGAGGTGGTGAGGTGGTTTCATTTCTTAGCCAGGCCTTTGATGTCCTGCTTTGTGTATCTATGTTGTTTTAGAAACTTTCTGTAATCTACCTCTTGATAGGGCTAAATATGTTTCTAAATCTAATTTAATCTTTCTGGTTTCTAATGTGATTTCAGTGAAGGGTTATTTCCAATGCAATGGTTTTGCAATTATGGTAGACTCTCAGCTTATGTGCATTTAATTTATGCAAATTCAACTGTACGTGCATGGCAAAAAAAAAAAAAAAGATGGAACTATTTAAACAGTGCAGAGGCTTCTATCCCTATTCCATACAATGAGTACATGCCTCTCTCTGAGTACCAAGAAAGGCAGGATTTTGCTTTTCTTTCTGTCTCTCCCAGCCCTTCACACCTTTTATAGGGTGAGGACTTTGTCTAACTGAGTGAGACTCTATTGTTTAAAAATATATATTTTTTCACACTACATGGCCCCTAAGGATGAGTCTTCACTTTACTGTTCAACCAAAGAACTCTGTTACAAAACTGGAGGAGAGGTTTCTTGCTTGGATTGATTTATCCATTTAACAAATATTCAATGAGAACTTACTAAATGCCAGCACTATTCTGAGTACTCAGAACACAGTGAAGACTGAAAAATTCCCTGAACTTATAGAACATAAGACACAGGTGCTTGAGACACCGAATGTCAGCTTCAACATGCTGTCTCCAAAGATGTTTTCAAGAGTCATATTGGTTGCATGTAATTTTAAATTAAGAACTAACTTTTAAAAATTAAACCTCTTTGTATAGTCACATGGGAACCACAGTTTGGTGATTTCTTACAAAACTATATATACTCTTAGCATATGATACAGCAGTCACATTACTTGGAATTTACCCAAGGGAATGGAAAACTATGTCCGAACCAAAACCTGCATATGGATGTTTATAAGGTCTTTATTCATAATTGCCTAAAGTTGGAACCCACTAATATGTCTTGCATTAGGTGAATGAACAATGGATTATCACTCAGTGCTAAAAAGAAATGAGTTAGCAAGCCATAAAAATACATGGAGGAGTCTTAAATATATATTGCTAAATAAAGAAGGGCCAATTTGTGAAGGCTGCATACTATGAGATTCTAATAATATGACTCTCTGGAACACACAAAGCTATAGAGACAGTATAAAGAGCAGTGGTTGTTAGGGTTTTGGGGGTAAAGGGGGATGAATAAAGCAGTCTGGCTTTTTATGGTAGAGAAACCATTCTGTATGATACTGTCATGGTGGGTACATTTTATTTAAAAAATAAATAAATAACAAACTGTAGAAAGTTAAGTACCAAGAGCAAACTCTCCGGATGATAATGGTATGTCACTGTAACAGTTCATTGATTATAACTATCATGACACTTTGGGTATTGTGGGTGAGTCCTCTTTGTTTTTTTTTTTTTTTTTTTTTTTTTTTGAGAAAAAGTGGAGCACAAAGGGTATATGGGAACTCTGTTCTTTCCATTCAGTTTTGCTGTGAACCTAAAACTGCTATAATCAATAGCGTGTGCATGTGTATGTGTAGTTCCATGTGTATAACTCACCCCCGCACAAGCTGCAGCTGCTTCTATGTCCAAATATTGGCATACCCATTTTCTGATAAATTAATATATTTATGCCTATCATCTGGCTCTAGCAAATCCTAAGACTTTGTAATAATTTGGTTCATAATTGTTTGAACAAAAAAGCATCACCCGTGTTTAAAACCTCACATGGGGAAATTGTAAAATAAATTTGCCTCTTTCTGTTAATATGTCCCAAACTTGCTAGGAAAAGAGGTCCAACTTTAAAAAGGTTAAAACCATCCATTTCCTGGAGAAGTTTAGTATAATCATTCTGGTAGACTTCTTTTATCATGCAGATACTCTATGCACTTCTATTGGGCAAATAGTTCTCTATATTCTAGTTTTGTTATGGAAAATTTAAAACCTATATTGAAGTACAGAGAACAAGGTGGTGGGATCTTTGTTTAACTAGACCAACTTCAGAAGCTACCAGTTCGTGAACAGTTTTGTGTACATTACCCAAATCCCCTGGGCTCAAAATACCATTCATAGCAACACTTCCTCCTTCAACATTTCATGTAAAATGAAACATGTTTATCTTTCAAAGGTGAGATCCCTTTTGTACGTCTATCAATGGTGCTGTTATTGCAAAGATGTTTGCAGTTATTTAGTATCACTAAATATTGAGTCATTTTTCAAATTACTGATGACATTTTTTTCTTACATATTGTTTATAAATCAAGATCGAAAGAACTTCCAGCCATTAAAATGAACTTTGATTTCTAGTATGGCTATTTTGAATGCTAGGTTCCCCATCACTGCCCATTACTTTCCTGGATATTTATTTGTAGAAGGCAGTCTGGTTTTTGTCCTGCCACAGTCCATCAGATTGACATTACTGATCTCATTCATGTGACAGTGTATATGGTATATCCCTAGTTACTGAGCTCCCTGAGACTAGGAATTAAGGACAGAGGCTTGATCTGATTCAGGCTTCCTATTCTGGGCACAATGACTTCGTAGGTGGAGGTGTGTATTTCCATCATGAGGCATGTAACAACTCTTTCTTTTGTGATGTTAGCAGCCACCAATCATCATTACCTACATCTACTATTTTATTGATGTTTACAAAATGTTGACATTCAAATTTCATTGCTGTTTTTTTCATTTTTGGTGAAAAAAAAGTCTTCTGCATTTATTTAGATACCACCAGAAAAGACAGAAAAAATGCTTGTTTTTCTACCATTTTCCATTTTCATAATGATTTGGTTCTCTAACAATGACCAATAAAAAGTTTATTCTCTTTTTTTAGCATCATTATAGATTCATAGAGTTAAATATATCAGTAGTAGTTTAATCCTTTACAGTTATTATTCTCATTGATTCCCTGATTTTCTCCTCCTTAATTTGCATTATTCCTCATGAGTGTTGCTGAGCTCATAGGCTATCTGCATATCTTTTTTTCCCCTTTAAGTTTCTCTTGTAATATTCTTCTCTATTTTCCTTGACACAGAATTTTTTTCCTCTGTAATAGATCTTTGTATATTAGGAATATTAACTGTACTCTTATGAAGAGATTACCCCTCCTGAAATACCATTAAGCAATGTAAGGAGGTAAGCCAAAAACTGGAAAAACATGTTCACAATTTTTATCACAAAGATACTTTGAAGCTCAACAGGAAGAAATGGAACACAGTGAACAGAAGCCTAGACCTGGGCTCTGGATTCTCCTGGGTCTAATTCACACCGCGTGGGGGTGCATAAGTTACTTTATCACTGAGCCTTTACTGTCTCTATCCATCTCATTAGCTGCTTATTGGAAGATTTTCATGAGACAAAATGAGGCAAACACAGTGCTGACCCATACAAACTCGACACATAACAGTCTGGAATTTTTCTAGTTTGTTACCAATAATGATGATATTTGTGTTTTCAGAAAGAACTCAGGGGTTGGGAAGTAACTTCTCTGATCCCCAGATTCTCTGGATTTATTCAGCAAAACAGTGTGGCAGGTCTGCCTTTCCTGTTTGCCACCATGGACTTAGCAAGGAAATGGTAAAGCTTTGTCAGACATCAGTCACGCATGAGTGACTCATTTATGTCCATACTCAGATATTGTATCAACATAGTAGCTCCATATGTGCCTCAAAGAAATAAATATGAAACAGAATCTATACTGTGAATTACTTGGACTAGGAGGCTGGAGCCACAAAATTATATCATATTTACTATACTCTTTGCTTCTTATTTTTTGATGCTATGGATTGGACCCAGGACTTGTGCATATTAATAACATGCTCTACAACTGAATTCACTCCCAACACTACAATCCATCCTTCTGTGGAGGCATAGTTTTACCTATGTAGTAGGTAAGAAAAGTCCCATCCAAACATGGTTCCATTGTACTCAAGAAAGCCTATTTAAGTCTAATTTAATCCTCTGAACTTCTATCTAGTTCTCTAGGGTTTATATACCCCACCTGCATGATATGTGCAATGTTAGTCTTGTTTTCCTTCTTCCTGACTTCTATTAAATCACAATGAAATCCCAACCATCATGCAACATTTAATACTAGCAGCAAACACTTACATTCTTAACTTCTTCCTGGAAACTATTTTAAGTGTTTTAAAATTGACCCTCACCAAGAACTCTTTGACATTTTTATGATTTCTCTGTTGCATTTGAAACACTGAGAAGTTAAATAACATGCCCAGGGACACAGCTAGTTAGCAGCTACAGTAGGAATCAAACCCAGGCAGGGATAGTATACTTTTAGCCAATGTTATCTTTGCATCTTTCGTATCATGGCAAACTAGTGTTCTTATTGACAGCCTCCTGGAATGACACTGTTTTCACAAGTGTTTCCTTTGTTTTCATGGTGGTGTAATGTAATCTAATTTACATTTTTCACTCATAACAGTAGATCAGAGGCCGACGTTTTAGGATCAATGTGATGCTGATCTTTTTTGATCATGTCAATGATTCCATTCAGTTTCTTTATTGCATTGGGTTTCTGGAGATATTTGAAAATCTGCTGTTCAACAAGACACCTGATAATTTAATCACTGTCTACCTAAGTAAGTGGTCCAACCATTTTTCCACACTACCAAAGTAAAGAGGATGTGGTGACGTCAGCCATGGTCTAGGTTTGAGGCAGCACAGAAAGTCCACTGTCTGGATTTGAGGCCCTGTGGGGTTGCCTGCTGCTGATGATTTTAGGAGGATAGACTGTAGCATTGGGAGTTAGCTCAGTGGTTTAGAGTTTGTGATTAATATGCAGTATCTACATGGTGTGTCAGTACACAGGTATGTAGAGAGTGTTGTACTGATTACATAAATCCTGAAAGAGGGATATTTTTAGGGATCTCATATATACCTAACTCTTATTTAGGCTGGGAATGAGGACTGTTGTCTGGTGAGAAAGACCAGTTTCCTATAGCAAAGTGTGGGCCTGTATTTCTAGATATTTAAAATAGCAAATGCCAGGCTTAGAGAGTACACGTAGAAAGGTTGAGGATGGGTGTTTATTTTTCTACATATATTCAAGACCCATTTTAAAACCCTGTCTTGCAGGCACTGCTGGCTGTTGCTACATAAGGAATATCAGAGTTTGACACACTTTATAAAGTGTATGAAATTAGCATATTTCGTTAACTAGCAATTAATTAAGACTACAGATCACCAATTAGCTCAGGTGCCAGGAAATGTCCTAAAATCCCATTATAACATTTGGTGACTTTTCTTCTAGAGTCCCTTTAATTTCACCATCCAATTTAAAAGGCTAACCAGGTAGGAAAATAAGGTGCTAACGTATTGGCAAGAGATCAGGCATCTAAAAGTCACTAGCTGTTTTCTTTAATCCTTGAAACCCAGCAGCACAGATTTTCTTTTGCTGTTCCCTAGCAATTCAGTTGTTTGGTGTCCAAGCTGAAAATGAACAGAAGGTAAGGACTTTGCTATTGAGCTAGCTCAAATGATGGTTCCAGTTACAGTTGAGCACCTAGATCCCCCAAAGTATTTTATGTCTTAAACGCCCAAAATGGTTTTGGTAATGTCAGCTGGTGGAAAGCATAATCCACGAATTACAACCGAGACTGACCAACCACAAGGACTTAAGGCCAGGTTCCCTATCTTTGTTTCCCAGGAAGCAACTGTTCCGACATGTGGTATGACCTCCTCTAGGGCTGTCACAGGAAAGCAGGGAGCTGAAACTCCAAACTTTGGTTTTTGTGTACCGACAGAAGAAGATTTAAAGTCAGACACTAAAAGTCATGCAAGAGAACTTTATCAGAAGTGAAAGTGAGGTGAAAATCAAGTAAAAGAAAAGTGAGGCTTAAGTAAAAAGAACTCTCAAGGGAGAGAGTGGGCCATCTCCAAGCAGCGAACAACAAAGGAGACAGTGCTGTCCCCAATTTTATTTCTGTATGATGTTTACCAGGAGAACTGGGGACTACCTTCTGCACTCCTTGTCAATCAGGTGTTCAACTCCCCCTTCATGTCAGGTGGTGGAGTTTTTGACCTCAGTTGGTTCTCTCCAGAACTGTCATGGTGGCCATCGTATTAAGGGGGGGGCTTCATCTACAAGTCACTCCCATGTCAATGTGGGCACTGGGGTCAGTGGCTGGTCAGAAGTTACCTTAGTGTACCTGTGCTACTAAAGGAATCCTCCTTCCCAGATAACAGGAGAGACTTATAGCCATAATTCCTAACATCACATCAACACCAATGGATTCTGTCAAGAGTTAATCCCATTAGTGCTTTTCTCTTCACACAATTTACAACTAGCTGCCTTGCTTCTGTTTATTTTCTACAAATTAACTACCACCCTTTGCTTTCTTGTCTACTTTGGAAGTGGTTTAAAGAAGGACCTTAAAGTAATTTAAACAACACTTATGACCTTGTCTGCATTTCACTGCTCATTGCTAGCTTCTACTTAACAGGGCTTTTGGAGAAATAAATGCACTTTCTCTGATCTGAGTATCTTCAGTCTCCTTAGCAGACTGAGTGACCCAATATCCAGTTATATTCATAGAAGAATAAAGTTTTTCAAATCATGACATTTCTGAGTGTCAGAGGTAGGTTTCATCAGAAATAACATCTAGGAGGGGACTAACAGCGATTTGCAGCTTGCTTGGTGAATATGAAGAAGCTCCAGGTTTAGTTCTGAGTTTGAATCCTGACACTGCCACTTTCTAGTTATATGATTTCCAAATGCATCCAATTTCCAAATCTCAATTTTCTTCTATGAAAATGGAAGTAATTTCCACATCGCTAACCTGGAGACAGGGGTGCTTTTTGTTAGTGAGGCACAGTCCCTTCTACCTACCAGCTATATCTGTGTCTCCTTGAGAGGTGAACAATGTTTCTCCACTTCCCAACTTTCCAGTAGGGCCCAACCTTGTTGGAACAACATAATTCCACTCAAATTCTTCGTCAAGATCAATTTAGAGCCGGGTGTGGTGGTGCATGCCTATAATCCCAGCAGCTTGGATGGCTAAGTCAGGAGGACCTAGAATTCAAAGCCAGCCTTAGCAAAAGTGAGGCACTAAGCAACTCTTTGAGTCCCTGTCTAAATAAAATAGTGCTGGGGATGAGGCTCAGTGGTCAAGTGCCCCTGGGTTCAATCCCTGGTACCCCCCCGTCAAAAAAAGACCCATCTCAGTTCTTCTGGCCCTCTTCCTTCTGCCTTCTCTGGATGCCTGCCTCTTTGGCAAATCTGTCTCCATAAGGATGGATCTGTGTGTTGTTGCCTGCTCAAGCTTTATACACACAGAGTTCATTTTAAACTCAGGCTAGCCATTCAAGAGGTGTGGTTCACATTCTGCCATCAGAGCAGTCTCTAACTGAGACCTCTTGAAAAATTACTGAAGCCTTCAAGGCTGCCCAACAGGCAAGCTGCCACCATCTCTGTGATTAACACTCCACCCATAGAGACACTGATGCTTTCTTGACATTTTTTCCTTGATGATATTCCTAATGGACACCTTCTTAGTTTGTCGTCCTGTATCATGGAATGAATCCCTTTCCAGTTGCCAAGGATTACAGAGAAGCTCATTACTTCAGCTATGTCCTCTGAACCTTGTGCCTTGACCACACCAGGTGGCATCTTGATGGTGGACAGGGCCTCTGTGGAATTGGTGGAGGATTTTGGTTGTTTTTGTTGTTGTTGTTGTTGTTGTTTTTATTTTTTGCTGTAGGAGAGAAATAAACCAGGATCCTCTCAGAAGAGGTGTGTGGGGTGGGGCATGGTGAGAAAATTAAGGAAATGAGTTAGTTTCCCAAGAAAACCAAGAATTGTAGAACTGTCTCTATCAGGGATTGGGTTGCTTATGTCAGCACACACTGGGTCACTACTTAGGAGAATCAACCACCAAGGAGGAGGTAGTCATGTTCTTCCACATCTGGGCAGAAGTTAGCAAATCCCAAAGAACAACCACTGGAATGGAAGAGTTTCCATGAGAACAGGAATAAAGTCTTCCATAGTTCCTGTCACAGCCACAGTCCTTAACAAAGTGCACAGCAGATGGTATATACTCCTTAAACATTTATTAAATAAGTACATTTCTGACCATGGCCTTGAATAACTTAGAATGGATCGCAGGTAATTTTTTCCTGCAACACTTAAATTATTTCTTAGTTTAGGGCATAACTAAATCTGAAAGGGAGGTGGCATATTTTCATATTATTACTATCTAAACAGAGAGTTTCTTTCTTTTTTGTTTAAAGAGAGAGCAAGAGAGAGAGAGAATTTTTTAATATTTTTTTTAGTTTTTGGTGGACACAACATCTTTATTTTTTATTTTTATGTGGTGCTGAGGATCCAACCCAGTGCCCTGTGCATGCCAGGTGAGCGCTCTATCGCTTGAGCCACATCCCCAGCCCCCAGAGAGTTTCTTAATATCAGAAAAAAGATGCATTTGGATAGATTTGAGACTTAAATTCTCAAAGTAGTCAGCACAATTTCTTTAATAACTCCATATATCATTGTGCCGAATTACAGCATTGTTTGCTTTCCAAAGTTGTGTCTCTTGGCTTTTGATTGCAGGAATAATTGTATACTGTGGCATGATGATTATCAGCTTGCTCTAAAACTAGGGCCAAGATCATCCCCAAATTGCTGAGTATCATCAGCAAGAGGACATAAAATTAGCCAAAAAACTTGACTCTTGTGTTACACAGTTATGCCATCTGCCCCTAGCCTGGAGTGGTTGGGGTAACTACATACTTGTGAGCCTGGAGAGGGTCCAGAGAAAGTTACTAATGTCATCAAGGGCTGCAGAAGCAATTATGTTTGACAAAATGTGGAAAAGATTCAGACTCTGGTGGGAAATGAGATAAAGGTAAATAAAATCATGAAATGTCAAAAATCACAAAATGTAAATAAATTAAATATAATTATGAAATATAAGCCTGCGACAACAAAAAAAATCATAAGGAATTGTTTATCAAGTACTTAGATATTATACAATAAGCACTGATTTACCTGTATGACTTTATTACATTTTCATGGATATCACAACAGGACAGGTACAGTTTTGTCATTTCAAATTTAAAGAAAAAAAACAATGTATCTTAGGAAAGCTGAATGTATTGACACTTAAAGAACTTGAAGGGTTTCACAGTGGTGGATTTAGGATGCCAGTACTATGATTATCCCCAAGTCCTAGTCATTAACACTGTACCTTACTTCCTAACCCGTGTTAGGTACTGAGAGAAAGGGAACCTTTTATTAATTAAAAAAAAAAAACAGAAATAATCATGTTTGTTGAGTTTAAAATCTTAGAGGGCATATTTTTTGACTCAGTAAGGAAACAGGTGACCAGGGACTAAATTAAATTTAGATCCAAAGTGATTTTGAACCTGCCCAATACCTTTTCCATAAAACCATTTCTTCCTTTCCTCTTGTCTAACCCTGAATTCCCTTTTCTCCTATACCTTCTCTAAGGCAGGGAGTGAAATTTCATATAAGAACAATGTATAATGGCATGGAATAAAAGGAGGGAAAACGGAGAAATACGTGGTGAAAGGACCAGTGAGGTTACTGTATCAGGATGCTAGCAGGGTCATCCCTGCATTTGCAACATACATACTTTGAGCGTTTCTAAAAACATGTTGGAGTTTTTATTTGCTACATTCCCAGATATCCCAGATAGAATTTTAGCTTCCTGTTTGTTCATTCATTCATTCAAAAATATTTAGTGAGTTCCACTTTCGTGTTAGGCTGTGAGAAAAGTGCTTGGGATACAGATAACAGTGGTAAAATTGTTTGTTGGCATGAAGCTTATGTTTTATTTGAAGAAGGCAGACAATTAGCGAGTAAATACAAACTATATAAGAAAATTTTCTCATGTTTTAAACACAGGGCAATGAGGGATGCAGCAAGGGTCTGTAGTTTTAAATGGGATGATTAGAGAAACTTCCTGCACAGATAACATTTGGGAAAAGATATGAAATAATAAGTGGAAAATAGAGTTCCAGGTTAAGGGGAAGGCAAGTTCAAAGGTTTCAAATATCACAAGAATCGAGTTAGAAGCGGAGCTGGAGAGGAAGAAACAAGCTGCTCCATGCAGGTCTCTTTGGTGATTTTTTTTTTCTGCTTCAATTCTGTAGCATGGAAGGTTTTGTGTAAGGGAGTGTCATTCTCAAAAGAGTGACAGTCATGGCCTGGGAGAGCCTACTGTGCATCTTGACAGATCTGTTATGGTCTTAGACTAGTGTGGTAGTGAAGGAAGGGGTAAGAAATGGCCAGCTGCTTGATTTACTCTGAATGTAGGGGTATTAGAACTTTTTATGGAGTAGAGATCATGGGGCTTAAATGACAGGGGAGAGTCAAGGTTGACTTGGAGGGTTTGGATAAATGAAGTTGCTACTGAACTAGGAAGAGAGGGCTTTATTTTTGAAGGTGACTAGAGGCATGATCTATCTGACATGACTATTAGAATTCCAAGTAGTTATTGAATCGATGGTTGATAGACGAGTTTGGAGTTCAGGGCAACTATCTGGACCTGGAGACAAATCTCAGAGTTGGCAGTCTATCAGTGGTATCTCTAGTCATGGGGCTGGACGAGGCTCTGCAGTGTTGGTGCACACAGAGAGGAGACTCAGGACACACCTGGGATGCCCTGATGCTGAAGACTAGGAGGAGGCAAAGCCAGGATGCAGTGGCCAGTGGGAACAAGCAAGGTTGGAACCTTAGGAAACAAATGAGACAATTGTTTCAAGATGGAGTGATACTTTGTCTCCTTGTCTTGCTGTATCAATAGACCATTATGAGGACGTTGCTTCTTTTTCTAAAGATCTGCTTACTTCACTGACCCAAATTTGCCCCAAGCAATGAATAATTATAGGAACATCACTGATCCTCAGTTCTCCTATAAATTAAATGAGCAAATTTTACTAGTTATGTCCTAAAATACTTTCTAGTCTTGATTCTCTGACTTCTTTTTTTGGGGGGGTGGGAGGAGAGTGTTACCGGGGACTGATCTCAGGGGCACTTGACCACTGAGCCACATTCTCAGACTTATTTTGTATTTTACGTAGAGACAGGGTCTCACTGAGCTGCTTCGTGCTCTTCACTGTTGTGTTGCTGGGGCTGCCTTGAACTCGTGATCCTCCTATCTCATCCTCCCAAGCCACTGGGATTACAGGTGTGCGCCACTGCACCTGCCTGGCTATGACTTCTTTTTGTAAGCTTCTTTGGTTTGGTCAAGACTGAATCCATTCAGGCATGATTCATTTTTATGCCATTCAGAATTTAAAGGGGCTTCTGTGTAGTTTCTTTCATTGCTTTTGTTTTTTTGTCATCATTGTCGTTGAGACAGGGTCTCCCTTGTTGCTCAGGCTGTCCTTCAATTCCTAGGCTTGCGTGATGGTCCCACTTCAGCCTCCTGAATAGCTTGGACCACAGACCCACATGGATTAAATTCCTCAAAGCAAACAGTCTTGAATGTAATATCACTCTGTCTTGTTTTTTGTTTTTATAAATCATCTTTCTCATGTGATTTTTGTAGACTTGGAAGAAATCTCCATCCTCAGGGACACGGGGGAAGTCTGTACTGAACTGGAGTGGAGGTTAAGAAAACTGTCCCTTTGCTGGTGACCTGAGCAGATTACCTCAGCCCCAATGTTGCCCTGAAGTTTGTGTCCAAGATCCAAGAAGACTAGGACTGCAAAGGTATGGACTTGTGACTTGAACATCTTGTTTTTAAAGACAGACGTAATAGCTTTCAACAGTTTAATCATTTCCACAGGCTTCTGCCTCCCCTGTCTTGTCTTCTTGTTCCTTTGTTCCTTCTTCCTTTTAAGGGAAGTTCTTTTCTTCTGCTACCAGCTTGTGTGATGGATGTGCAGCGAGAGATAAAGGGACAATAGGATCAGCTAAGGGAAGGCTGCATTGTCCCAGTGATCGGCAGATGCCCAGAGGACAGTTACATCAGGCAACAGAGATGTGTGCAGGTGTCTCTGCTAGAAAGGGAATAGAAATCAGGTGGAAACCCTGTGATAAGAAAATATGAGCAAAGATGTGACACTTGTTATACACTCTTATTACTGTTTTCCATGCCTATAGAAAACGTCTGGTAAAGCATTATAATTTCTTAAGGGTCAGGGGGAGCTGTCTTTGCATTTCTTAGGGTTATATGCCCATGCCAGGAAAGTTTCTACTCTGGAGTCTAGGGATCTCTCTCTCTCTCTCTCTCTCTCTCTCTCTCTCTCTCTCTCTCTCTTTATTTTATTTTATTTTTTTAGTTACAGTGGTAAGCATCATGCTAATAGAAATCAAGTATCAAAAAACAAAAGATATGTGGGTGTGTGTATACATACACACATATACACACACATGCATAAATATCTGCATAATGTCTATATATATAAATAATGTGTTGAATGGCATCCAGTTATATATCCATATCCATATATATATATCCTTGTTTAATATATCTATATTGAGGTTTTCAGGGAGGAAAGGATGAAGGGGCAGTAGAAGGAATGTTCAGAACTCTTATTTGTAAAATATTTATTGTCAGTTAGGCATTGTGCTCTGAGCTTTGAAAAAAATTGCATAACTAGTACAACTTGTAATGACCCTGTGGAGTAAGGGATCTCTGTTCTGGAAAATCAGAAGGAGACAAGTCAAAGGTTTCTAAGACAGTAGAGCAAGCAATGGTCAGGGGACAGACTCATACTCAAACTTACTAGAATTTAAAACTCTTTGCTCATCTGTATATAATAGTAGGGTTGCATTTGGTGCTGGTCAAAACCACTGGATGGGGACATGGTTTAACAGCTTGGGATGCATTGCGTTTTAGAAAATCCCACTTGCTGCCCTTTGAAACACCTTCATGATGGTGGCAGGGCAGTGGGGAATGACAAGCAAACAAACCAAAACCTTATGACCAAAAGGCTTCTGGAAGCTGGCGGAGCATAGGCAAGGTGCTGGGTTGGCTCCCTTCTATGGCAGTGTAGGGTTCCGTCGGTCATGTATCTGTGCGAGTTGGAGGTGGAGAACTACTAAAGATCAAATTGGTTGTAGCCACAGGCATGCTGTCTTTTTAATCTCTGAATTTCTCACTGTAAAAATAAGCATGGCCTATGCGGTCAGCTGGGCATGAATGAATCTGTCTTTGAGGACAAAGCACATGCACTTTCTATCTGCTGTTTCTAAATCCGGTGAAGTATGATTGATCTCTGATGTTGGCATTGTTCATGGTGCCTCTGAAACATCATGGAGGGACCAGTGAGCATGTGCAGGGTATTTTATACAAACACTCTTCCTCCTTTTTTCAGACAAATTTTCTTTGGTTTTTAATATTTTTTTGTAATGAAGATAAATCATTTTTCTTTCTTCTAACAAGGGACACCTTTAAAGTGATTCACATATAAATACTAATTATAAATTAATTTTTTTATTTATTTGACTACAAAGGCCAAATAGGTATTTTAAAAACCAGAGAAGGAAAACCCATGCACACAGTGTACTTTTTTAAATCCTTGCACCAGTGTGGACACACTATGGAATAGTCGTAAGGTTGTGGTACAGCTCTTTCTGACCATATGTCCCTGATGTATTGGGGGAGAAAAAGCTGAGAGAATTATTCTCTGCTTTTCCTAAAAACCTAGAGAAGCGTAGGGGGTGGGGTTGGGATCCTGAAGATGAGCTCTTTGCTTTGAGAGTGGTGACCTGTAATTCAGAATGTCTCTGTCCTCTCAAGAAGATCCACAAGCAGAGTTTTAAGGGACTTGGTAGAAACATGGTCATGGTTTAGAGACCAATCAACCATTGAGGGGAAAAGGGCATTCTCTCTGACTGTTGGCAAGGACCCGGGAACTTAGCAGTGTGTGTGTTGCAGGGCTCTATTCAGCTGTGGTATATATACATACGTGCATGTCCCTGCTTATAAAGCAAAACCCAATTTCCAGTAAGGAAGAAGGAATGAGGCAATGTTGGGGCCATCAATCCACAATCCCATGCATGAAGCAGAGATTTCAGGTACCTTTTCAAGTGAAGGCAGAAGGAATATATCAGTGGCCATGGGCCCAGGCTTTAGAAAAGGCAAATCAGGGTCTAATAAAGCTTCTGTGTAAGCATTAGGAAAACCAATGAGCCCTTTGTTGTTTTCCCTATTTAAGGTGGTCTATAAATTGTCATCATTGATATCATCTAAGTTAGTAAGGTAGGTAAATTCTCAGGCCCCGCCCCTGACATGTTGTATCCAAATCTCTTTGAGGAGTATACAGTGATCTGTTTTTCAACGAACTCTATACATAATTCATATGCTTTGCTTAAATCTGCGAAGTGATTTTGAACCTTTTCCTTGATCTCTGAAAACTAAGGGAGGTTTATAAAATTTCATGCTTAAAACTATGAAGATCTAAGAATATAATGATCAGTAGGCCTTAATTGTGTGTTTTATGTATTTTTGCATTTATATATATATATACCTATATATATATACATATATATATATATATACATATATATATATACCTTTTCATATAGACATGAATATGACATTAAAACAGGAAAAAGAACAAATTTTAAAAAGCCATAAGCAAAATTGCAGGTGTTCCAGTCCCTGCATTTGAGATCTAAACAGGTGAAAGAAAAAAGATAAAACATAATAAAAACTAAAGTTAAAATACATGACATTATAAATAAATGGGTCTGTGGAGCAAAATAGAGAATTCTGACATAGGCCCACATAAATAGAGGCTATTGGTATTCAATAAGATCAGAAAATAAATTCAGTGTAGACAGGAAAACTGCTACAACAAATAGTGTCAAACAACTAGATATTTATATGAAAAATTAAGACCTTCAACTTCTGCCTCACACCATACACAAAACTCAGTCTGAGTCAGATCAGGGACTGAAAAAACATAAATGCTCAAACACAAACACTGGAAGAAAAGATAGAATAATTTCGTAACTTCATGAAGCAAATATTTTAGAACACAATATGCACAAACCACAAATGGAAGAGAAACACACTGAACTTCCTAAAATGTAAAAGCATTTAATCATCAAAAAGTATGGAACCAACCTAGGTGCCCTTCAATAGAAGAATGGATAAAGAAAGTGTTGTGTGTATACATAATGGAGTATTACTCAGCTATAAAGAAGAATGACTTTATGACACTTGCCAGTAAATGAATGGATTTGGAAACACTTATGCTAAGTGAAATAAGCCAACCTCAAAAAGCCAAAGGTCAAATATTTTCTCTCATAATGTGGAAGCTAACCCACAATAAGTGGGGGAGTGAAGGGAAGAACAAAAGTGTAGTAGATTAGACAATGGGGAATGGAGGGACAGAGGGGGGATGGGAAAAGGAAAGACAGTGGAATGACTCTGACATAATTTTCCCATGTACATATATAAAAACAACACAGTGAATCCCACCATCATGTACATCTATAATGGGATTCTAATTAGACTAGGATATATTACATGCTTATGCAATTATATCAAAATGGATCCCACTCTTATGGATAACTAAAAATAACCAATAAACAAATCAACCAACAAACCAACAAACTTACTTTTAAAAAAGTACCACCGAGAAAAGAAAAAGATGGTACATACAATGGAAGAAAATATTTATAATCTGTTTACCTAAGATATATGAACATGTACTTCATAAATTCAAGCTATAACCTGGTCAATAAAGATGAGTGTTGGTCATTTGTTGTCAAGGAAATGCAAATTAAACGTCAGTGATGTGAAGTTATATATCAGAGTGACCAGAGGTGAAAGTTCTAGTTCCCAAATTAAAATGTGGAACAACCGCAAGGCTCATACATTACTGCTAAAAATATAAAATGCTCCAAACACTTTAAAAAAAGAAATCTGGGAGTTTCTTATAAAATTATATAAGTGTTTTCCTGAGGCTCAGAAATTCCACTCCTATGTATTTATCCAAGGAGATTAAAAATGTTTATGCCCACATGTACCTAATAGCTCCAAGCATAGTAGCGTGGTGCTGAAAACAACTCAGATGTCCATCAATGGGAAAATGGATCAACTCTGTTATGTTTATAAAGTGTTTTTTTCAATAATAAAAAGGAACATTCTATAGATACACACAATAACAGACGTATTCCAAAACTAGAAAGTGAGTGAAATAAGACAAATACACACTCACAAAATGCTATATCCATGGTAAGACTTCACTTATATGAAATTATCAGATAGTCACGACTACTCTGGGATGGTAGGAATCAGCCCAGTGCTTGCTGAGGTGGGGCACTTCCTGGGAAGTGTGTTTGAAGGAAATTTCTAGTATGATAGAAATGTTTTGTACCCTGATACAAGTTCATCAAAAGTGATTAAATGACACACTTATTAAACATTTCACATTATGTAAATTATACCTCAATTTTAAAATACATTAGACATTCTTTTTTAGAAACTGCCATTTATTGAGTACTTTTGACCAAAGTGCTTTTTAAAAATGCATCAACACATTTAATCTCTGAAACTACTCTCTGGGGTAGTAGCTATTATTATTCCTCATTTACAGATGTGGAAATGGATACTAAGAAAATTAACATAATTTGCCCCAAATCAGACTGCTGCTTGCTCACAAAAACCGAATTGCAGGGTCGGTGCATCTGCCTCCCAATCTGACGTAGCCTTGGGTGTGTGGGCCTGTGTTTCTGTCTAAACTCCAGATCTGGAGGGAGGAGGCAATCATTTGGGAGAGGTTTCCAGAATGGCCAGTTAGGAACACTGATCATTAAATGGCTGAATTTTGTAATTTACTAGTAACTGTAGTGCGATAAAAGTAGTGCTGGGTACGGTGGTGCATGCCTATAATCCCAGCAGCTGGGGAGTCTGAGGCAGGAGGATCATGAGTTCAAAGCCAGCCTCAGCAAAAGCAAAGTGCTAAGCAACTCAGTGAGACCCTGTCTGTAAATAAAATACAAAATAGGGTTGGGGAGTGTGGCTCAGTGGTCGAGTGCCCCTGAGTTCAATCCCTGGTACCAAAAAAAAAAAAAAAAAGTTAGTAGCTAAGTATTACTCCTTCCCTCGGGGATCATTGCTTTATAATGCAAGTTTCTTTTCTCAAGGTGCTCCTTCTTGATAATGGAATGTGATAGAAATAGTAGTGCCAGAAACTGGACAAGATGTAGTTTAGAAAACAGAGGATAATGGGCAGAGACAGTGTCATTTAATAAAGAGCTATGGAGGGAGACTGCCTTGACTCTAGTCCAAGCATGATCAATGGCAAGTCCCTGGACTGCTCCCAATCTCAGTTTCTCCATTTGTGGTATGGAGATGAGTTTATGGGTAACATGCCTCCCTGATACAAAATGAGGGTTAAATGAGGTTTTGCTTGTGAAGTGCTAGTAGGTGCTGGTTCTTTATAAACCCTTCCTAAATGCCAAGCTACTGTTTGGGGTTAAAGAATCCACGTGAGCCATGAACGAACTTCTAAGCAAGGGATTATCAGGATTCCCTGTTGTCTTTGTCATCTCTGAGTCCCAATATCTGTGCATTCATTTAATTTTAGCTGATGGAAGACATTGTTTTCTGAAAGCTTTATCGATTTCATTCGAGGAATTTGGAAGCTCTGAATGAAGTGGATGCTGTTGCCAAAGGGGAAAAAAAGGCATTTAATTAATATGTGGGAAATTATGTGGAGGAAAAACTGTCATTAAATGTAAATGTTACGTTTTATCTGTCCAGAGTGATTGAAAGGGAGCCTGAAACTATTTAGTGTGTTTAACAGATACCAGCAAGGTTAATTGTGTTGGGGACTTTGAAGAGCCGAGTTCCTTCGTGCACCTCCATAATTTGCGTTCCTGTCATATCAGTTTTTCATGTGACTTTGGCATCCGTTGTTATTTTAGCTGCGCTTTTTAAAGTCCTGATTTCCAGAGTAGAATTTAAAAGTCAGAAAAAAAAAATGCAAACGTGTGCAAGCTTACAGTGCTTTTCCTATATTGACAAATTAATTAGTGTATTCCCAACCTGCTACATAAATAAAATATCTCTATGCACCTCTAACAAATGGTATCAAAGTGAAAATTAAAACCTGCTTTGAGGGATTATTTTTGTTATTATTTTTCATAGTCATCACTAAGAATGGGGAAGTGGGTGACTCAGGAAAATGGCCCTTTCAGATACTGTTGTATGTGTATGCTTGTGTGTTTGGGGTGGGGTGTGGTGTATCTATTTTCCCTTTGGGATCATTCTTGTCAATAAAGCCACATGCTGCTTCTGTGGAAGCCCTAGTATTCCTGTGGATCACTGTGGATCACTGTGCACTGGCCTCTTTCCTTGGGCTGTGGAAATGATGGTTTTTATATTTCCCATGCCTCCCCGCAATGCAGAACTGTGGCTAGCTCATCTAGTCTTTGGAGTGCCTTTCTCTTGTGGTTTTCTCCAGCCCTCACTGAGTTTCTTGGAAATTCATCTTGCATTGAAATTTTATCCCAGATAATAAATATCTGAGTGTCAAACATGATAGGATCAGCAAACTTAGCCACACTTTCTCATGCAAGGAGAAGACTCTGACTGGTAATCTAGAACATCTCTTTGTCCAGTGGACACACACCCAGTGCATGTTATGGGACCGTAGTTGGCTTGAGTTTTTCCACTTGGTGTCTGCCTGAGGTCTTCCCATCCTACTGTGTCTAAATTTCCTTGTCTGTAAAATGGTTACTTGGATCACATAAGGCTGAGGATGTCCTAGAGCTCAGAAAATTCACCATTAGTTGGTGATATAGTAGCACTCTCTGAACCTGTGTGACATATATCTATAAGGTCAATTGAAACATGGCATATGTAGTTCCAATAGACTGACCTGAAGAAATGTTAGACAAACTTAGCAGGTAGGTATGTGAAGCTGCTGAAAAGGCTGTGAGCTTCATGTCTCAGAGCCCTAGTCTAAAGGGTCGCAGTGCAGGAGCAAGGCCACCAGCGCCCCTAGGGTCCTGCTCACTTTCCTGGACTGTGGAGCTGTCCCAGAAACCAGTGGGGGCTGCCTGAGGACGCTGGGCCCATTTTCCATGGCTGCCCAGACTGTGCCCCAAGACACCGTCTAGCTTCATGGCTGGCATCATCTTCGAGATCTGTCATAGAGTTGCAGTAGTTCCAAGGAGTATCTGGGGCCTCCAAGCCTCTGATAGGTACCTACAGTATCACAGCACCCACCCTGCTAGGCTGCGACTCACTTGTGAGCAGATTCAGGATCAGGAGGGCAGGGGCAGAAAGCAAAGCTGCAGGCCACCCAGTTCCTGCCACAGAGAGTACCCAGGAGTCACCCCAGCCATAAACATCAGCGAGTCCACCATACTTTTCTTTGCCACTCAGATGCCCATGTGAGTCTTGAAGGTCTGAAGAAGAAAATTCGTGGAGCAGCAGCTCTGAGTCCTGTTGAATGTCATTCCGTTCAACCTGAAGGACACACAGGACACATCTAGTGGCTCTTATTTATCTAGTGCTGTAGTCGAGCATATATGTCCCTCCAAAGTTCCTGTTGAAACTTTAACCCCCTTGCAGCATGTGTTATGTGGAGCTTTAAGGAGATGGGCAGGCCATTAAGCTCCAACCTTATGGACAGGATGTGTGACTTCAGAAAAGACCATTTGTGTAGCATGCCCAAGGCCCTGCTTTGATCTCCAGCACCATATATACACACAAAAGTATATTTATTAATCCAGATAAGGTGGTATAAAGCTGTAATCCTAGCTGCTTGACACACTGAGGGAGGAGGATTATATTTTTGAGGCTGACTTGGGTTACTTAGTGAGACCCTGTCTCAAAGTCAAAAGAGTCGGGGATATAGCTTAGCGGTATAGTACTTGCCTAGGATGCACAAGGCCCTGGGTTGAATCGCCAGCAAAAGAGAGAGAGAGAGAGAGAGAGAGAGAGAGAGAGAGAGAAGAAGAAGAAGAAGAAGAAGAAGGAGGAGGAGGAGGAGGAGGAGGAGGAGGAGGAGGAGGAGGAGGAGGAGGAGGAGGAGGAGGAGGAGGGAGGGAGGGAGGGGGAGAGAAAGAGGAGGAAAGAGAAGGAAAGGAAAGAAAAGGAAAGGAAAGCTAGATTTAGTGATTAGGTTCAACCCTTCTGCCCCTTCTACCGTGAAGGAGAATTAGAAGGAGAAAGGCCACTCCTTTCTACACACTTCATCTCTTAGACTTTAACCCTGGAATTTCCAGTCTCTGGAACTGTGATAAATCAATTTCTCTTATTAATACATTCTGACATCTGAGGCATTTTGATATAGCAACACCAAGGAACAAGGCATCTGGTAACACCTCCATTTCTCTCTTCTATGGGAGGGACATTTTGTTGGCCATAGGATTCTTAGATAACAGGGTATTTTTTGTCTTCATCACTTTGAATATATCAACTCACTGCCTTCAAATTTCCCAGGTTTCTGAAGAGCAATCTTAAGAGGGCCTGGCAGGGAAATTACAATGCAGTCTCCCTTTCCCTTAACCCCCCATTGGTATTAAGGACATCCCCATATCATCTCGGGACAGAGCATGGCGTTACACTATCACAATGTGAGTGAAGTGCTACCATCCTTTTGATCCCAATCATTCTAAGGTCAATGAAAATGGAATTGAATACCTTTGGTGTAGATGTGATGAGGTCTATAAAAGCCAGAAGTTATTATAGATTTTTCAAACTCAAAATGAAAAGGCCACTGAAGTATCCTACAGGGTTTAATTTCTAAACAAGAAAATGTTAGTCTCCGTAACTCACTGAAGCCAAAAGCTTCTGAAGTCCTTTCTTGTTGAAGTGGGAAAGGTCCTGAAGACCAAGCAGGATAGCCATGGTGGGTCATGCTCAGCCGTGACTGGGCTGCCCACAAGGAGCCTGCTCTACCCACAAGGAGCCCATGTCATGAGATCTCAGATGCCACCTCTCCAAGGCCCTGGCTGCAGTGCATTTCGTGTCAAAAGCACAGGAAGCTCTTGGTGACCTTTTGGACTCACAGACGTTTAGCTCCTTTGACAGTCTGGTGGTTTTGGTTTCTGTATTTGTTTTGGAGGGTTTTTTCTTTATATTTTTTTCTCCTTTTATTGACGACTTTTCTTTTTAAGTAGCATAATTAGTTGGTATTGCTACTTTTGATGTTTAGTGACAATAGAGAAAGTGTGGCAGGGTCTCTTGGACAGCTCCTCCTCTGAGGACACTCTATCAGACCATTATAAGGTCCTGAGGGACATTGGGCAGGGCAGCTTTGTCCAGGTGAAACTGGTCCACCATGTCCTCACTAGGACAGATGTGGCTATGAAGGTCCTGCAAAAGATAAAACAGAGTTCCCCCAAATGTGATCACATTATTTCACATTACTGAAACCACTGAAAACATCTACCTTATGATGGAGCATGCACATGAAAAAGAGCTTCTGCAATGCATCCTAAAAGTCTAGTGGCATGCAAGAGGAGGCCCAGAGAGTGTTCTGGAAGGTCATGTGCACATTAAATTCCTGCAATGAGATGTGCATTGTGCAGAAATAGGAAGGCAGAGAACATATTGGAGGATGCCAGATGAAACATCACACTTTAGACTGGTGGCAAAGCCATGGCTTGTTAGAAGCTGAACCAGTTCTGTGCCCCAGAACTTTACTGGTAGGAGAAATAAGATGACTCCACAGTGGATGTCTGGAGCCTGCATGTGCTTAGGTACTTCATGGTCATGGGTGCCTTCCATCTAAGGGGACCACCTTTTTGCCATTGAAGGAGCAAGATCTTACCTAAGAAAGGTCTGATATCCCCTCTAGGATTTTGATAGAAATGCGAAGTGTAATCAACTGCTGACTGATGACCTCACACAGTGGGTGGGAGGCAAAGAGTAGCAAGTCTGTCCAGGAAACACCCTCAGAAAACATTCTTTCCATGGAGCAACTTCATGGTAGGCACTGTGGTCCAGCAGCCTGTATCCATGACAATAGCCGGTGCTGGAAGTAGGTAAAAACTAGGAGGATTGCTTCCTGTGTTGTAATATGTGTCCATGTGCCATGCTGCATCCACTTTCTGGATGGAGTCATACCCTGGACTCAGCAACAGAGAAGAGCCCAAGGAGATCCCACAGGACGTCACTCATGTGGAACAGTTGCTGGAGGGAGGTGTGTAAACTACCTGGGGCTTCTCCAGGGGATCTAGTCATGAGGGCATCCAGAGCTGCCTGGAGAGACATGGACTCCTCTGTCCCCACCCAGGAGAGACATCTGAGTCTTTTTCTTGGGACACTTCCCCCTGTCCTGCTTATTTTTTGTCATTTCTCCCATGTTTATGGGATAGCAGAGATGGTTATTATCACAAATCTTATAATAAAATTGTTGCTCCTGAACAATGAACCCCCTCAAAGAAAGAAATTCTAAACAAATACTGTGTCTTCATGCTGAATTTTCTTCTGTATGATGAGACCTTAGAATTCAATCAAGATGCTTTATTTAGGATATAATTTCATTTTTCCATTTATACAGTCAGAAGCATTGTATCCTCATCGTCTGTCTTCCCTCAGCAATGACTCTGAGGAACTTATCCTCCTTTTACACTTGAAGAAACTGAGGAAAGGGAGATTATTTTGAGCAAGCAATCTTCAAGCCACCTTGCCAGGATAAGTAGTTCTCTGGTCTGACCTTGGGGTTGAGCCCTTAAAATCCATGGAGTACACCCAACTCTATTCCTAGAATTTCTTGGTCCTGTCTGGATAAAGGATGCATGTTTTTATGCTCTTTGATTCAGTATCTGAATGTGGTTAATACCTTTTTTTTTTCTTTTTGCCTTGACTTTTTGTTTCTAATTCAAATAGCTACCATTTTAAGCATTGTCTCCTGTTGACAGTGACTGAAGAAAAGATTTGTGTTTTTCTCCTTGAGCATTATGTTTTGCAGTCTGTTTGTTTACTTGGGCTGGATTTTACCCAAGGCCTTTGAAACTGAACACAATCTGGGTTGCTCCTGCATACAGTATCTTGTACCGATTTAGGTCTTATTTGCCAGGTTAAAGCACTCACACATACACACACACACACACACACACACACACACACACACACTCACCCTTTTTTTTTCCTCTCCAGCTATAGAAATGGCCATTTTAAATTCTGTCTGCAAATGTACATATGCTGTTTTTGTCACTAAGGGAATAAAGGTTAAAAATCTCTCTAGTACATATTCACATATTATCAGTGACCTCAAAATTTCATTTTGTTTTAAGGAACTGTCTTATTTTTCCTCTTTGCTTTGCTGCTAAACACACCCCCCAACTATTTTTTTCCTCCATAGAATGTTTTCTTTTTAAAATTTTTTTTATTAATTAGTTGCTCAAAACATTACAATGATCTTGACATATCATACATTTGATTCAAATGGGGTACGTAATCTTATTTTTCCACGTGTACAGATTGCAGGATCACATTGGTTATACAGCCACGTTTATACATAGAGCCATACTAGGGCAGCACAATACCATAGAATGTTTTCAAATGTTCACATCTCCATTGTCCTCCTATTTAGACTGGTCTGAAGAGTTGCACTGTACCTTTAATATATATTGTTTGTGAGGATCAAAGTGAAATAAATATGAAAATACTTGGACTGTATCACGACCTCCTCTCCATCTGAAAAACTGGCTACAGATCTCAGTGAGCAATGTGCAATCTTGCCATGATATCCTACTCTTCATGTCATCCTTTCTACTGTTTTCTTTCCCTCTGTTCCCTGTGCTGCCCCTGGTCTTTCCATCCCTAGGAAATGGAAAACCTATCCATTGTCCAGACATGTCATGTCTTTTCATATCACCACTGCTTTGTACTTACGACCACCCCAACAGGATATGGAGACCCAGGCATTTCTGAGGATCCAGTTCACTGGAGACCTTCTTTCTCTTGAGTTGCAACTCACTTCTTCCCTTTGGCTTCCACTGCATTTTTTCAAACCTGTATTATGACTGATTATGAAGAGAGGTCATTGTGTTTGTACTTATAACTTAGTTTCCCTCAACAAAATGTAAGCTCTTCAAGATGAGACAGGGATTCTTGTTTTTATGAATATTATGTTCTAATTCTTAATTGTGCCTGATACACATTCAACAGATATTGAAGGGGCTGATAAATATAATGCAGAATGGATCTAGTTTCAAAATAGGTCACCTCATTTATTGTTTCTTTTTAGATTGTTTTACTCTTTTATTTTTGGTTGTTCTAATGATTTTGTTTCTGTTTCCTCATAATGACTTTTGAATCTATATATTTTAAAGCTCTTATAACCATATTTTTTAATTCTCACAATCACCACCCTTATTCCCTTTCTTTCACAAACAGTACTGCGTTTTTCTGCCTATACTGGAGCTTTCTCACTCTCCCTAGGCCAGCAACAAGGCACACCTGGCACCTGTGCTACTACTCCCCCTTTCTGTGGCCTTGCAGACATAACTAATCAATTCTGGCTCAGGAGCCCTAGACTCCTTTCCACACATCATTGTGAACAATCAATGAAATTAGCATGGAAGGCAAAATTTATTGGCCATATATAGAATGGAAGATTTTCTATCCAAAACTTCCAGTTCTTCTTTCCAAGGTCAGGACCTGATTGCTTTCAGAGGGAATACATTTAGGTACCCCTTGCCTTCTTAATCTCCAAAGCATAACTCCTAGCTTGAGATACGGTGAATGTCACATTAGAATTTCATAAAAGTTTAACAAGATACTAGACTTAATCCATTAGGCTTTAGAAAACAAGAGGCACTTCCATAGCATTTGGCTACGTATAGGGCATCCCTAGAACTGTTTTTATAGTTCTGCTTTTTGGATAAATTAATGTCCTTGGAGATTTTTCTTTCTTTAATACATTTATTCCTTTATGAGAGCATTTTCAAAATATCTTACATTCCTTAAGGCTATATTTCATAAGCTAGACCTCATGATTTTCTTTTCTTACAGTCATTATCTTATCTACAAATAACATTTTGATGTCATTGTCATTGGTCTAACAAAGAATATAGAAAATTTCAATGAGAAACTGATTCACAACCATAATAAAGCTGATGAAATATAGACCACTAGTCTAGGCATCTTTAACCCATCTATCACCTTCTATCATTTCTGATATGTAAACATGGATTTTTTTCCCAGAGGAAATATAACCACATGTAAATACACATGGTCTATGTATATATTCAGATGTACTTGAATGTGCAAGTATGTCCTTGGATTAAAGCTTAGGAACCCTTCCTGTAGGAATACACAGGGAGTTTTGACCCTAAGGTTATAAAGTTTGTGACTCTGGCCTCCTTCTCTCTTAGCAGATAACATCATACATACAGGTAGTCCAAGGTTCTGTACAAGTCTGTGACCTACAGGTAGTATTCTAAACATAGGAAGGACCTAACAGAGTCTTTATCATTTAGGGAGCTCAAAGTATTGATTTCTGAGATTTAAAACTATAAAATTCAACTCAAAATATGACAAAATGTAGGAAGGAAGAAAAAAGGAGCACACAGAAAGGATCATTTGAGGTTGGGTCTGTAGATGGTGAACCTTTCTCTTTACCATTGCTATCATTAGCAGTGCTGATAACAATTTTACTTCAGGGAAAACTAGAAGGCTCTTTTTGAACAGATTGAGTGAGTTTATTAAGTGGAAATTTAGAGATATTCAGCAAAATGAGTTCAATTATGTTCTTTTCCTGCATCCCTTTGAGGGCATCCCAAGCCAAGTTTAGTTCCCTGGTTACCCTTACAGATAGCCAGTGGTCCAACTCCATCACACCTTTGGGGACCCCAGAAGGGCAGCCATCACATTCATGGTGAAATCCAGTAGGAAATCATACTTAAAAATAAAAGCACATAATATATCATGCTTTTATTATTTTACTACTATTTTATTATTTGTTATCTATTATGCACATCTGATATCTCACTTCATGGCAACACTGAGAGAAATTATTTAAGTGTCTGTCATTGTAGCCCATGGGATCATACTCCAGATAAGACAATGAAAGGGAGACATAAATTTACTAGTTTAGTAATTCTCATTTACTTCATGGTTTTCATAGTGTGACCATCTCACTATATGAAATAGGATTCAGCTATTTAAAGATGTGTTCAGCATTATACTAAATTAAAATACATCCTAGGAAAGAATTTTGCATGGCATTATGAAATACTGGAAACTTTTCTAGTGGCGTTTCAAAGTCATTTTGACTATTCATGAATTTTGTCCCAAGTGCTCATAGTTCTATTACCTAATTATTATAGAAAATGATTCTTATGGGGCTGGGATTATAGCTCAGCAGTAGACCACTCATCTAGGACGTGCAAGGCCCTGGGTTCCATCCTCAGCACCACATAAAAATAAATAAATAAAATTAAGGCATTGTGTCCAACTACAACTAAAAAATAAATAATTTTTTAAAAAATTGATTCTTATATAATATCAGAGGACATTTCACTTACTACAATAAAATATTTAACTCATTGTTCTTATTTATGATTATAATCACTTTCTGAGGTGTTATTTACATACAACAAAATCATAAATTAAAACAAGCAGAGGTATTATTTCACATTCACTAGAATGGTGAAAATTAACAAATCTAACACTACCAAGTGTTGACAAGCAAATAAGATAATTGGATATTTCATTACATTGCTTGTGGGAGTAAACCATATTGGAGAACATTTGGGAATTTCTTAAAAAAAAACTTTATAAATACCTACAGCATGACTCAGTAGTTCCAACTACACAAATAACCCAGAAGTCCACCAAACAGAGAAGATTAAACATTGTACATTGTATTCGATGATACTGGCAAGACCTAAACATGAACTATTGGATGCAGAATAAAATGGATGAATCTCAAAAACATCATGTTTAATGAAGAAACCCAGAGACAGAAGAACACATCCTGTGAAGACCATTCTGAAGTGAATTCTGGGAAGCCTGCCTTGCATGAACTGAGCATTACATGTCATTCTAATGAGTACTCAGAAAAGAAGACCTTGGAGCCAACTTTTTCTTCTATCAGACACAGAGTCTCTGATTTGAGATCAAGCTCCTTGATCCATTTTGAGTTAACTTTTGTGCATGGCGAGAGAAAGGGATTCAGTTTCATTTTGTTGCATATGGATTTCCAGTTTTCCCAACACCATTTGTGGAAGATGCTATCCTTCCTCCATTGCATGCTTTTAGCCCCTTTATCAAATATAAGATAGTTGTAACTTTGTGGATTAGTCTCCGTGTCCTCTATTCTATACCATTGGTCCACCCGCCTGTTTTGGTACCAGTACCATGCTGTTTTTGTCACTATTGCTCTGTAATATAGTTTGAAATCTGGTATCGCTATACCACCTGATTCACACTTCCTGCTTAGAATTGCTTTTGCTATTCTGGGTCTTTTATTTTTCCATATGAATTTCATGATTGCTTTATCTATTTCTACAAGAAATGCCATTGGGATTTTGATTGGCATTGCATTGAACTTATAGAGAACTTTTGGTAATATCGCCATTTTGATGATGTTAGTTCTGCCTATCCATGAACAGGGTATATTTTTCCATCTTCTAAGATCTTCTTCTACTTCTCTCTTTAGGGTTCTGTAGTTTTCATTGTATAAATCTTTCTCCTCTTTTGTTAGGTTGATTCCCAAGTATTTTATTTTCTTTTTTGAGGATATTGTGAATGGAGTGTTATTCCTCATTTCCGTTTCAGAAGTTTTGTCGCTGATATACAGAAATGCCTTTGATTTATGTGTGTTGATTTTATATCCTGCCACTTTGCTGAATTCATTTATTAGTTCTAGTAGTTTCTTTGTAGACCCTTTTGGGTCTGTTAGGTATAGAATCATGTCATCTGCAAATAGTGATAATTTAAGTTCTTCTTTTCCTATTTTTATGCCTTTAATTTCTTTCGTCTGTCTAATTGCTCTGGCCAGTGTTTTGAGGACTATATTGAATAGAAGTGGTGATAGGGGGCATCCCTGTCTTGTTCCAGATTTTAGAGGGAAAGCCTTCAATTTTTCTCCATTCGGAATGATGCTAGCCTAAGGCTTAGCATAGATAGCTTTTACAATGTCGAGGTAAGTTCCTGTTATCCCTAGTTTTTCTAATGTTTTAAACATAAAGGGATGCTGTACTTTGTCGAATGCTTTTTCTGCGTCTATCGAGATGAGATGATCCTATGGTCCTTATCTTAAATCTATTGATGTGGTGAATAACATTTATTGATTTCCGTATATTGAACCATCCTTGCATCCCAGGGATGAATCCTACCTGATCAAATTCCTTAATAGGACACCCATAGCACAAGAGTTAATAACAAGAATCAACAAATGGGACTTACTTAAACTAAGAAGTTTTTTCTCAGCAAGAGAAACAATAAGAGAGGTAAATAGGGAGCCTACATCATGGGAACAAATTTTTACTCCTCACACTTCAGATAGAGCCCTAATATCCAGAGTATACAAAGAACTCAAAAAATTAGACAATAAGAAAACAAATAACCCAATCAACAAATGGGCCAAGGACCTGAACAGACACTTCTCAGAGGAGGACATACAATCAATCAACAAGTACATGAAAAAATGCTCACCATCTCTAGCAGTCAGAGAAATGCAAATCAAAACCACCCTAAGATACCATCTCACTCCAGTAAGATTGGCAGCCACTATGAAGTCAAACAACAACAAGTGCTGGTGAGGATGTGGAGAAAAGGGTACACTTGTACATTGCTGGTGGGACTGCAAATTGGTGTGGCCAATTTGGAAAGCAGTTTGGAGATTCCTGGGAAAGCTGGGAATGGAACCACCATTCGACACAGCGATTGCCCTTCTCGGACTATTCCCTGAAGACCTTAAAAGAGCATGCTACAGGGATACTGCCACATCGATGTTCATAGCAGCACAATTCACAATAGCTAGACTGTGGAACCAACCCAGATGCCCTTCAATAGATGAATGGATAAAAAAATGTGGCATTTATACACCATGGAATATTACACAGCATTAAAAATGACAAAGTCATGGAATTTGCAGGGAAATGGCTGGCACTAGAGCAGATTATGCTTAGTGAAGCTAGCCAATCCCTAAAAAACAAATACCAAATGTCTTCTTTGTTATAAAGGAGAGCAACTATGAACAGAGCAGGGAGGAAGAGCAGGAAGAAAAGATTAACATTAAACAGAGTCATGAGATGGGAGGGAAAGGGAGAGAAAAGGGAAATTGCATGGAAATGAAGGGAGACCCACATTGCTATACAAAATTACATATAAGAGGTTGTGAGGGGAATGGGAAAATAAACAAGGAGAGAAATGAATTACAGTAGATGGGGTAGAGAGAGAAGATGGGAGGGGAGGGGAGGGGGGATAGTAGGGGATAGGAAAGGTAGCAGAATACAACAATTACTAATAGGGCATTATGTAAAATTGTGGATGTGTAACTGACGTGATTCTGCAATCTGCATTTGGGGTAAAAATTTGGAGTTCATAACCCACTTCAATCTAATGTATGAAATATGATATGTCAAGAGCTTTGTAATGTTGTGAACAACCAATAAAAAAAATTTAAAAAAAGAATTTAAAAATACCCCCCCCCAAAAAAAAAAGAAAAGAAGACCTTTGGAGAAATCCTTGGTCCTAGAGATTTCTCCTACATGGTTGTGAGCAGAATGTTGATAGAAGTTGAATGACATCTTCTGTTTCAACCCAGGTTTGTAAGTTCATCCCACAGAAAAACCAATGTCTGAGAGTCATGTGCTGAGGATAAAGAAAGAAAGGCTTTCTTCAGTGGACAATGAATGGAGAAGTGAGCCTTCTGCTCTCATATCAACTTCTCAACCACAGAAGATTGAGTGGTTACAAATCTAGGACAGGAATTAATGAGGGAGAGAAACAGCCATAGGCAGAGATTTTCTAGGAACTTGGGTGTCATCTCTTTAATGATCTGGTCTTTTCAGTCATGGTGGCTGGCAGGTATCTTTACCTTCAAAGAAGAGGGGAGAGGCTACACAAATCTATGTCAAGTTAATATATATTACAATTTTGGATAAAAACATTTCTCAAATGATTGACTTGTCATCTGCATACAGAGCTTAGTAGAGTCTGACCCCAAGATTATGGCAGCAAAGGAGACAGTCACAGTATGAAGACAGAGATGTCAAACCATTTTATCCCATTCCTATTAGACATTTGTAGGTGCAGTCATTGTTTTCAACCAAAGTAACTTTCAAGTCTCTGAAAACTGACCTAGACAGCCATTATCATCATAACCCATACATCATAGATAGACAGGTGTTATCTACAGCAAAGTAATAAGAGACTAATGATGTATTGCCTAGATATGTGACCTACAAATTTAGTGATTATTTTTTTAAGTCAACCAAGAGCAATTTAGAAGCTACAGGGTTTATTTGGGTTTTTCCCTGGTGATAGTTCTGGTGTTGCCCTAGATGGAAATGAGGTATATATATATATCATTGGAAACTGGAGGAAAGATCATCCTTTTTATAAAGTGAAAAAGAACTCAGCTGAATTTTGTCAGTGTCCTACTTCCTTGTTGAAGGCCAAATTAAGACCATAAGAGCTATGGTCTCGAGCATTTAGCAGAAGAGACTTCTAAGCAAAGTGTTGAGGGTGCTTCATAGCTTCTCTTAACTGCTTTTAGAAAAATGAGAGAAGAAAAAAATGAGTAAAAAAGCAAAATTTACAATCATAAAGGATTTAGAACATAAAAATTTGGAAAATACTCAGCCTGGTCATGTGAAGAACAAAAAAAAAGCATCTTTAGGAGAAAAATAAAAGGTAGGGGGTGCTTGGCAGAACTACTTTTTGATTAGGGTGTTAATCTATATAGAAGTTTGTCAGATCCTATTCATGGAGTCAATGGAAGAATGGTCATGAAGACATATCTGGAATCTTTGAGGCTGCCACATCCATCACAGGTCTAGAGTGTAGCCTGGCTCCTGCAGGCCCAAGGTAAACTTTGGCGGTGTCCACGAGGTGTGAAATCTTCAGGCTCACAAACAGCATGAGCTATGGAGGTCTAGTGACCTCCACCAGAGAACTTCAGGACCCAACCATAGAATTTTCACTGTGTTGGGCTATGCAGACTGTCCTCACTAGGGCAATGCCTAGTGGACTCATGAAGTCTGGACCACCATGATAAGTCCATAC
The DNA here is from genome assembly GCF_964194105.1 of Spermophilus citellus. Taxonomy (NCBI): domain Eukaryota; kingdom Metazoa; phylum Chordata; class Mammalia; order Rodentia; family Sciuridae; genus Spermophilus; species Spermophilus citellus. The sequence continues at coordinate 136,888,023 of NC_138182.1, read as the reverse complement.
CAGGGAATTGCCTAGTGGAGCCATGAGGCAAAGCTACTTAAGAGATTCCCTACTAAGTTAATGTCAAGTAGAGCCTTTGAAATGAAGCTGTCCCTAAAACTCCACAACTGTACAGCTACCAAAATGCAGTCTGAGCCCAGGAGAACTTCAGATACCCAACTTCAACCTGGGAAACTGCTCTGTGGATAACATCCAGTCAAACCACATGAGTGTGGACCCCAGGCAGATCCTTGCAGGCCCATTCCCTACCCCAATGAGTCCATAACACAGGTCATAGAATAAAAGATTATTCTCAAGTGCTAAGGGGGCTTGTGCACAAAGAGAGCTAGTGTTTTCTCCATTGGACTTTAGAATAACACTCCCTCTCTTGCCTCTCTTGCCTATTTGTCACTTTTGGAATAGAAATATCTACCCCATGCCTGCATTATCATTGTTTTTTGGAAAAACATATTTTTTTCCACAGGCTCATAATTGGAGAACAATTTGCTTTAGACTTTTGAATTGGTGCTGAAATTTGTTACATGTTTTGGAATTAGTGGTGTGGAACGAAGGCATTCAAATGTTAACAGGACATGAATTTCAGGGAGTCAGAAGCAGAATGCAATTGAATGCATGACTATGTATCCTCCAAAATTCACATTGAAATAATCCCTAATGCAGCAGGATTAAGAAGTGTGGGCTTGAGGGATACTTAAGTCATCAACTTTGAAAGGGCACTCTTGTCCTTCCTCTCCCTTTGCCATGTTAGTACATACCACTTGTCCCGTGTATAGAGGAGGTTGCAACAAGAGGCCATCTTGGAAGCATAGAGAAAAAACCTCACCAGATGCCCAAGCTGATGGACACCTTGGACTTCCCAGTCTTCAGAATTGTGAGAAATATGAATCTATGGTATTTTTTAGCAGTACAAATAGACTATAATCACAAAAAAGATAAATACTGCAAATAAATGATGTGTGACCATTGCAATAATAGGTAATGAGAGGGACAGAAGAGAATATTAAAAACACTTATGTCATGATCCCTGATGATAGTAGAACAGATAATCTATTCATGGAATGAGGACAGAAGTCTATGAAAAGGGGACAATAAAAGAATAAGATGATCTCTGGTGTATCTGATGTCATTCAATGGAAGGGCTAAGAGATGAAGTATAACTGTCTCAGGACACAAGAAAAAGAAGAAATATTTAGCAGAAATAAAAAGGCAAATATAGTCAATGAAAGTAGTGGCCCTGCACTTATAAAGACCTATATAGAAAGAGAGACCAGATAAGTGTGGAAGGTCATAAATTTTTTAAAACTATTTAAAATGAAGACTATGAGTTGAATTTACATATCAAGAGCTAAGCAACTAAGTGGGATGTAAACAGATGTCCCAGATGCTTGTGTTTACTTCTCAAAATTCTAAGATAAAGGGATCAGAAACCCTTCTCTATGGGGAGAAAAGCACAAAGAAATGATTTGCAAACTGGAATCAAACTTCTCAGGAGCAGTGCTAGAGGCAGGGTAGTGGAGCTATTTCTTGCTTTTCCAAGGAAAAAGTATTTTGATTCTAGCAGTTGGTTTTAAGCCAAACTCTGAGAAAAAGATAAACACATCTTAAAGCACCAACATACTTAGATTTTATACACACGCTTTAAGTGTATTCTTGCAACGGAAGGACATAATTTAGGAAAAAGTTCTTAAGGAAACCAAAATACAGCAAAACTAATGAAGAGCTTCTCCTAGATGGTTGAAGTCAGAGTTCTGCAACCGGTCCAGATAGAATGTGGCCGAAATTGCAGAATCTCAAATCTCCAAGATGGATATGTTTAAGAAAGAAAGAAAAAAATACCGAGCAGATAACTACCAAAGGAGAGTTTTGTCTGTGAGCCAAATGCTGCAATGTGGTGAAACAAAAAACAAACATGAAAAATATGGGCATCTTCTCTAAAGAAGAGAAAAGAAAGAGGATTGGAAATCACAGAATGAACAAGGAAAATTATATAAGGAAATCATATCCCCAGTAAAAAGCATGACAAAATTCACCATGTTTTTGAGCAATAGATATTCCATTAAAAAATCCATTTGACTTGTGGTTTAGAGGTTATGACATTGTATCAAAGATAAATAAATGTCAGCTTAGAATACTACCTGGCTCTCCAATTATCAGTTTATACAGTCATAATAAACTCTCTTTTGCAACTTCAGAATCAACCTATAAAGCAAGCATGCTCAGGAAGTTAACCAGATGTTATAAACCATGACAATGAAAGCAAGGGCACACTTGACAGAGGATGGTAGATGGGGTGAAGGGAAGGAGAAAAGAAGCAAGATCAAGGGCAGGAATATCTTTAGCAAAATGGGAAGATTTTTCCCCCTTCTAAGTTTAAAATGAAGCAAGACAAAATTTTAGATATTTTAAAGTTATAATGATAGCCACAGAAAAGCAAAATAAAGTTTGGAAAGGGGGAAGCAGAAGGTGCCAGTAAACTACATCCTTGTTTTTCATCAAGGGTATTAATACATAATATTCTACAAAGGTAAATTATGAGCAGCATAAGCCAGAAAAGGAGAGTTAGTGGGATCTCTGCCAGGGGCTTATGTACAAAGAGAGCCAGTAAAATTTATGCTTAACGGATTCTGGAAAGCCCAGGTGGGGAAGTCAGCTGTTGTGCTTTAACACATGGCTTTAGTTTTTGCTATATCCATGTGTTCTTTGGGGGAAAATCTTTTTTTAAAAAGGAGTCCCCCTGACTCTTCTATTTAGCCTACTCATTCATAAAGACCCACTTTGTTAAAGTATAATATTCTGGAAAGTGAAATCATGAATCTCATACAAACATATAATGAATATGCCTCAAAGGCTCTGTGTAACACATTAATTAATGAGAACAGTAATAAGATGGTGACCCTGGATCAAAAAATGTTTAATATAGTTCACCATCAAAGATAATTTTAAATAAATTTAAATTAGAGACCAACAGAGACTTATAGAGTAGTCTGATGATAACCCTGGAGTTATTTTCTTTACAGGTTGCATCTTCACGTGAAGACGTGGCTTCTCCAAGTTTGAGCTCTAGTCAAACATGGACTTTCTCTGAAGAATTAAATAATCCTAGCATGATCCTGTTGAACAATGTCCAGGCCAAACATAGAAAGGATACATTTATGCTCTTGATTGACAGTTTTGGATAAATTTTGTCTATAAAAGAGCACCAGTATTATCTCAGGAAGGATTTCCTGCTCCTCTCAGCATCTGGCTTTCTCTCACCTTGTCTGTTTCCATGGCAATCCTCTACTACACTACAATCACATTTTAAAAATTGTTCATTGCAACTTGATTCCTTTGTTCCCCCACTAGAAAGCAAGCTTTATGTGCATGGTATTGGTGCATAGTCAGTTCTCAAGATGTCTGTTGAATTAATGAATGACTTTCAAATGCTACTGACTATCTTTAGAATGCAGAAGCAGAAAATTAGAGATGAGGCACAGGAGGAAAAAGATCAGTAAATGAATAGCTAGAGGGGAAAAACCTAAGTTTCAGGGGGAAAGTATCCTCCTACCCCTTTTTTATCTGGAGCTCAGAAAACTTAAGATGATGATACTTGCACTTTATTCAATTTCATAATCATAAATCTTTGTTTTCAGCTTCTACACCACCGCCCCCACCACCAGTAGATAATATGCAGACAATATGCCTGACAGCTGGGGTGCCCTTTGGCTTATATTGTTTCAAAATAGTACTTGGAGTTTCTCTGTAGACTCGTGAATCTGAACATTTCTGTCTAATTGAGAAAAGAAGTTGAGTGGGAAGTGTTTGGCATCTCTGTGTTTTTTACCTTTGGAGTATATGGAATTTTTCCTTCCTCCCCAGCTCATAAGCAAAAGTTTTTATTTGAATCTGCTTAATAGAGATACCTGTTGGTGTGACTGACTTATGGTCTCTTAATACTTTACTCTGATACTGGATCACATTTTGACTTCTCATCAGCACTCAGTGCAGTGTCATATGCATGGCATAGAGTTTAATAGAATGAGCAATGATTGACATTGAATTCACATTTCCCGTGGAGAGTATGGGATGCAATAAGGACTTAGGATTTCACAAGGGTAGAAGCTGAGGCTTTTCCACATGATCTTCAGACTGGTGTTTTCTCTAAGAGTCAAAAAATTCGGACTTATGAGAGGGGAAGCGGTTCAATACTGTGATTTTGCTTTTTCCTTATAATGAATTTCTTTTGTTTTCTGAAACATGGGTCATTAGTTGTTCACTCTCATTCCTGAAGGACTCTTCATGGTTTTTAGATTTCTTTTGTGACTCACTGAAGAACTTGAAGGGCTTTCAAAAAGTTAAATATGTACTTCAGTTTCATGTAACCTAGAGTTTGAAAAATTCTGTTCTTCAAGGACTTTTAATAGAAGTGGAAAAGGAATAATAAGATGACTTCAGTAGGATATTCTATAGGGTAGCACATACTCTAGTTTGTGCGGGAAGGAGTTCCTAGTTTCTCTTCCTTGGCAAGGATTTCTTTTAGAGGCAGCGTAGACTGAAATTATGCCAGTGTGCTTGTATCCTTACTGCTTTTTTTTTTTTTTTGTCTGCTAAAGGAGATTCTGATTTTATTTGCTTACATTCTTCCTTCTGGAGTCTCCAGGGAAGGTACTCTAGTCTTGCCAAATTGGTTCTTTTGGGATTTTATGATTTATAAACAGAAAGGAAGGGAAAGGGGAAGACAAACATGAGGTTCATGAGTTAAGGCCAAAGGAGATGTTTCCCTTGAAGTTGTTGATTTCTATTGAAGTATTAGTTTATAAATGGCAAATACATGCAGGAGAAATAAGAGCTGGCATGAAAAACATAAAACCAAGGTTATTAATTAATTTATCCTCTTTTAATGTTGATAAATTGTGAGTTAAAAAATGAGTTCATTTGGAATTATTTTTGGCTTGTTACTTTGTTTCTTTGATTGAACCTCCTCTGACATTGACCTTATTAGAGAACCCTTGATGGATCTTTATCAGTGGACAATAGGGAAGTCGAATGAAGTCCTGACAGTTTCAAATGTTGTGTACTGAAGGCTTTGTGTGGTCAAGGGTGAGCTAAAGAGGAGTTGGACAAAATGTAAGTGACCCTTTCATTGTGCAAGTCATGAGGGTGCATGTGAATCATGTAAGTCACACATCCAGGATATTAGCCATTGACCACAAGTGGCTGTTGGACACTTGGAATGCATGTGATGAGTCCAAACTGGATTAGGCTCAGAGTGCCAAATGTACTTAAGGTTATCAAGACAGCATAAAAATATAAAATATGTCTAATATTTTTAACATCTTATTGAGATACAATTCATAGACTCTATTTCTAATATATTTTATATATTAATCATATGTTGACTATGTTATTATATATTGATTACATATGACAGGGTAATATTTTGACAGATGAACATATTGAAATTTGGTCTTTTCTTTTTACATTTTAATGTGGCTGCTGAAAAAAAAAATAGGTGGCTAAGATTGTATTTCTATTGTGAAGTGCTGATTTAGACAATGGCTTGTGATTATATGACTTCTTAGAAAATAAAAACAAACAGAATATCCTTTGACCAGTTAGCACACATCCTTTAGAAAGTTAGAAATTCAGAGTTATATTTCTCCTCTTCTACTACTCACCAAAATACACCAGGAAACTTCTTTCCCCCCTCTCTGTTACTTTCTAATAATCCTATATCTTCCTTTCTGTGTTAATGTAAATCTTGATAGATTTTCATTAAATAAAGTAAGAAAAGAAAAATTGAATAATTTGCATTTTTGAGAGACATTAAATTTCACTTGGCGTGAAACCTATATCAACATGTATTTATGCCAGTTAATTTCTCCCAGGTGACCATACCTAAGTTGCTTTGTGGTGTTGTTAAAGTATTTCAAACTAGGGTCTATAGGGTCTAGGAACCCTTCTTAAAAACACTTTAATATTCCCTTTTTGTGGCGGGGGTGGGGGGGGGCTACAGGGGATTGAACTCAAGGGCACTCCACCACTGAGCCACATCCCCAGCCCTAATTTGTATTTTATTTAGAGACAGGGTCTCCCTGAGTTGCTTAGCACCTCGCTTTTGCTGAGGGTGACTTTGAACTTGTGATCCTCCTGCCTCAGCCTCCCAGGCCACTGGGATGACAAGCATGCGCCACTGTGCCTGTCTTGTTTTCTCTTTAAGAACTAGAATGTCTCAAACCTGTCACAGAGTCACATATAAATAACTTGTGAAAAGGAACGTCACAGTGAAGTGAATCAAATTATTATTATTTTTCTTTCTGGAAAAGGAGGATATCAGTTCCCTTGATGGACTGCGTATGGAATCCAGGCTGTGATGGGTTTTTAATGTGGACCTTGGTTTTATACGACTCTATAAACTACATTTACATTTTCTTTTACTGTCTCTATGGAGCAAAGTAATTAGAAATCAAGCCTTCAAGAAAATAAGTAAACATCACTGGCATTCTTTAACCATCTGAACTCTCCTGAAATTCTCCTTCTTAAGGGATTGAATTTTTATTTCCTTATGCTTCATGGGATCTGTGCACTGAGTAGACTGAGGGCAGATGGGTGGATGACCTTGGCTTTCTCTTGACTGATAGTTTCATTTGAAATACACTAAAGGGTAGAGAGTATTCACTAATTCCTCCATTAATATCCTCTCCTTAGGTGATTTTACAGTCATTTATTTGGAAACAGTGACTCTCTGAGCTGGGGACCCTCAAGAAACGATCAGTAATCCCAGCTGCAGAAATGTAGAAATCAGTGGAGAGGTATTTGTCTATTGGGGTGTCCAGGATGCACCTGTACCCAGTTAAACCAATCTCTGGGATAAGCCCTAAACATTTATGTTTTCAAAGCTCCTTAGGGTGATATCAGTGTGCAACCAAATTTGAGAATCATTGTTTGTAAGATTATGTAGCCCAGTTATTTTAAATGCCTCATAAACAAGGAAGACCTTTTTACACATGAAATAATACTTGCAACATTGTTAAACCTATGCTATTCTCTAAAGCAAGACTGAGTCTGAGGCTCACTCACTTGGCGAACCCTTGGCTTATGGTCTGTGGGGAACTTCAGTAGAGCCAAGACTGCTGGGAGCACAGAACAACCATGGATCTGATCTGAAATCCTCATTTCTCAGGACTGAAGCTCAAGCCTGTTCAGTAACTTGCCAAAGGACATTTTCTTTTTTCCTTCTTTCTTTCTCCCCTTCTGTCTCCTGTTTCTCACCCCTACCCCCATAGAAATGTAGTATGGGAGCTGAAACCTAATTCCACACCCAGTATCCAGTTTGAGTGGTAATCTTCCTTCTCCTTAGACCTCAGTGTCCTTGAAGGCAATGCATAAGGCAGGTTAGAAATCCCAAGGCACTAAACATTATCAGTAGACTTAACAAATAATGTCTGAAAAATGTATGTGCTGTTTTAATAAAATGTGCAGTTACCATTGTGATTAATAGAAAATAAATTCATTTCAAAGTGATCATGCACACACACCAATTTTTGTCATTATGCATCTTATGAATCAATAATAGCAATATTAATAACCCTTACTGAGCATTTACTCTGTGCCAGGTGCTTTACTCAGTGTTTTATGTGTCTATTGTATTAAACATCACAAGAACCCTAAGTGATAGGGGCTATTAATTATCTCCCTGTGAGAAACAGAGTTTCAGAGGTTAAGTAACTGGGTCATTTTTATATGACTAAGACTGGCTGAGTCTATAACTTTGGGCTTAACTATTCAACCCTGCTGCCTCTCAACAGATAACTTATAACAGAAGTATTTTATGGTTTTGTTTCAACAAATAGCTTTTTCTATTTAAAAGGCATCTTCATTTCGAGACTGGTGAAAATCACTGCCCTGGAACCTTCTGCTTATTGCCCTGTTCTATATTTTTGGTGGGCACTGGATATAGTGCAACTACCTTTTCATGAAGTTATGATAAACACAATGTCCACAGGGACAAGGCAGGAAATGTTTGTGTGCAAAATGAATCTAATTACCATTTCTAGCATGTGTCTCAGTCATTTTCTGAACACCAGAATCTGGGTATTTTATAAATAATGGAAGTTTATTTCTGGAGTCTGGGAAGTTTAAAAACATGGTGCAGGTATCTGGCGAGGGCCTTCCTGCTGTACCATACATGAAGGAAGACATCACGTGACTAGATGGAGCAAGAGTACTATCTTGGGTCTCTCTTTCTCTCTTAGAAAACCACTAAGGCCATCCTGAGGGCCTACGTCCAGGCCCTTCTCAAACACTAACCACCTCCAAATACTGTCATAAAACAGTGACAATTATAACATGATCTGTTTTTCTGAAACGTGCTCCTTTCTCAGACTACTTTTTTCCTCTTCCTACCCTTCTAGCCCTGCTTTGTTAGACATGTAGCGACAAAACTAGCATATATACCTAAATTGAGAACAAGGCTATAAATGACTACACATATCAGACTTGACTATCAGATACAATAAGAGGTGTTGGGTTCTAGGATGCCTAGAGAACAGCTGGGGAGCCCATTAATTCAGCTCCAGAAACTTGTGACTAATCCTATGTTGCTACATGGAGTGTTTTTTTCAGGAGAATCTGGAAAATTGGATTTTTAAGTAAGATATTCCAATCATAAAGTGTTGCCTTAAATGATATAAAAACTACTGTGGATATATGTATACACACACACACATCCACATACACAAATATACATATATATGTGTGTATATGTGTGTGTGTACACACACATATAATAGTATACAAATTATGTATATACATACATAATATATACATACATATATAAAAAAGACATCTTAGTATAAGATATCTTAGTATTAAGATCTTATATCTTAAGTGATATAAGATGTCTTAAGTGCTATAAAATAATATGGATATATAATATACATATTATATTATGAATATTTAATATACAAATATATATACACATATATATGTGTGTGTGTGTGTATATATATATATATATATATATATATATATATATATTTACAATCTTATCATAAATCTTAGGCCTTAAGGTTGTAACCTTTATTTTAAGAAAGAAACAAACAAAAACCAACTTGTGAAAAGCAGGACAAATAAAATAACATCATAATCTGGTTCTGGAGCCAAGTGTACACAGCTTTTGCTCCTGGATAATTTTTTTGGTTTCCAGCATGATGGCTTCTTAGATTCTCTGTGTCACTGTCAATGAGCAACCCATGGAGCAAAAGGGCTCCCCTCCTTCTTCAAAGACCAATCTGTGCTCTCTTGCCAACTACCAGGGGAGTGTGGCAGTGGGCTTTCTGCCAAGGCTCGGATCCTCATTAACTTTAACTTGATGACTGCATCAGGATGAAGGAGACCTATAGCCTTGCTGCAGAGGCAGCCACCTCCCAAATAAGAGGAACAAAGTTGGGGATAATGGTTTTTGCTCCATGTGACAGGACAGTCTTCCAAGAAGCTATTAAAAAAAAATGACCTGCCAAAATTCCACCTGATTAGCTAAATGAGCATCCATCTTTTCTACATATACTAGGATATACTAGGGTATTTCTTCCTTCTTCTAAGTTTTTTTTTTTTCATTTATTTTGAGCGATTCCACTTTCTCCAAGAAGAATCACTAGTTCCTATAATGCCAGATTCCAAAGGAGATAGATTACAAACATATTGCAATATGTCCCTTTTAGGTTGCAAATATGTGATTCAAGGCCAAGAATGGAGAAAGAAATTGCAAAAAAAAAAAAAACTAAAAAAAACCTGCTCTGTCGTTAGCTGGAATAGAACTGAGACTTCCTGATTCATGTGCATTATCCTGAGATTCCCAGGATCACTCTGGGGAAATTTCCATGAGGACCATTAAAACACAGCTATGCAGAACACCCCAGACCCATTGAACTGAAATTTCCCGGAGTGAGGGGGAGAAAAGTGTCTTATTTTCAGACTCCACAGTCTTTTTAGGTCTTCACATGGATTGGTTTGGGGGACCTACCCACATCTTCTTGACCTTCCATACCCAGGAGGGTCACACTCGAATTCTGGCGTAGGCGTTCTTAGTAGAACTCTTGACCTTCACATTTGTTTGTAATATTTGGTTTTAAGGCAGAATGGTTTACTTTTGCCTTCTGAGATAAATTCAAGAAAGTAGAAATTGGTATACATTACATAGAAATTGTTTATTGTCACGGATCCCTGATGCTTGACAAATTTTAGTTAAGGCATGCTCAATGATTTATTGCATATGAGGTTCTCAATGCTTATGTGAGCAAAATTTTCAGGATTTCTCTCTTAGGCAAAAAGAAGGAGATATACTAAAATTATCTGAAAGCAGGTTTTTGATAAGATGATTAACTATAGCCACTGAGACCTTTCATGTGTGCTCTGGCCACAAATGGGTCATTGTGGACATTACTGCAAGAATAATTAAAACGGTCAATAATTTACAAAGCCTTGACTCTGTAAGACCTGGGCTGTACGCTTTTGTATGTATATATCATTTAGGCTTCACACACAAATACAATAAGGTATATTATTTTCACCATTTCCCAAATGAGAAAACTAAGCCTTAGATTATAAAACATGCCCAAGGAAATGTACTTGGGAATAAGCAGAGACAGGTGTTGAACTCCAAAGCTGCCTCCATCCTGTAGCCTTTGCTTAGGTCTAATAGGTGACTGTCTACTCACCATACTTGTGAAAGTTATCAACCCACCTGCTCATAATGTCTATCCATCACTGTTCTCTCACCTCCAACTTCGTTATGGACTCTTCAAAGATTGGGGTGTAATGTTGAGTCATGGGAAAAGTATTTTTCTGCTTAGTATACAATTAAAAATATAAATTGTTCTCTGTAGTATATAAATAAGGGACTGTCTTCATTTTGGGTGTCTTCATTGTTGGGGGAAAGCACTGTTCTAGTTTTGTTTTACTAATATACACATAACTTTGATAATTCATTCTGGTTTCTGGCAATGAATTTTTTTTAGTAAGAATCTATTAAAAGCAACTGTATAATTACTGTTAGAATATTTTAATGCTTTTAATGGTGTTCTTTGACTGTTTAACTTGTCATTGTTTGAAAAGAACTACATTCTAATCACAATTTTTGAGTACTCAAATTTTGTGATTTTTGAAATAATGTGACACCACAATATTAACTTCTTAATTTATATCCAAATTCTAAAATAATACAATATTAAAATATTAGCTTCTGACTTTATGTTCAGATTTTAAAATAATGTGAGTCACCCAAATTAATATTTATCAAGAAGTACATGACATCAAAGTCAGTAATTCAAATGAACAGGAACATGCATATTTTTTTTAATTTTTGTATCACGGTACCTGTTAAATCAGTAATGTTCCCAATATATTTATCTACTGTCATTGTGAGGATGAGCTTTCGATGGAGTGAGAATTTCTTTAATGCTATAGGTAATGTCTCCTTTTGGAAACTTGGTTGTTTGCAGAACTTCTCAGGCTCCTTAGGTTTAAAACTTAGGTTTCCACCTGGGGAAAGGACTATGTCTTGGTTGCTGGAGGTTCTGATAGGAAACCCAGTGATGTTGACTGAACTGCATTGTGGTGCACCATTTCCACAGCTGTACATCAAGGGTGTTAAATTTAATTTAGCCATACCCAAGCATCCTCTTTGCTCTAAACTCCTGTGAATCCTCATCAGTTCCAGACACTCTTTGGCATCCCCCTTTGGGGAGTCAGATGGAGCAGAGGAAGATAGATGATATACTCAGAATGAGAATGTGGGGGTTTACAGAAACCCTGCAGAGTGCTGTGTTCCTGGCCTGGCAACAGTCGTAAACTATAAGAATTTCTAATCCTGAAGGGGCAAGGAGAGGGAGCCAGAAGGAAAGGGACCTGGACCCACTCACCTCCTGCTTTCCAGTCTCCTGCTAAGGTCCCACCTTTGGAATATCTAAATACATTGAGGATCAGAGAGCACATGGATGCAGGCCACATGGACATCCTGTCAGGTCACTGGACACAATAGAGGAAGCAAGAGTCAACCTGGAAGGGCAAAGGGAAGATGTCCATTACTGTCTCTTCACTCAATTGCTTATTAATTTATTTAGCAAATACATAGAAAATAGAAAAGGATTTCACAAACCTGGGGCATTCTAAAGACCATGCAGCATACCAGTTATTCAGTGAGACTCCATTCAAGGCTTTCTAGCTTTGATTGCAAACCTCAACCAGTAGCTATCAATGAGGTACACCCCATCTTTATTAGACATGTAGATATGATCCATGATACTATTCATACTTTTATCCAGCCATTTTCAAGGTAGAACATTTTTCATTGGGGTTCTGAGAAGCAATGTGCTGCTTTTTTTTTTTTTCAAAAAGGGATGGGTTTGGGGTTCTACTCCAGCCCTTTCTCTATTTTATTTATTTGTTTATTTATTTATTTATTTATTTTAGTGCTGGGGATTGATCCCAGGGCCTTGTGCATGTGAGGCAAGCACTCTAGCAACTGAGCTATCTCCCAAACCTGATCCTTCCCTTTTGTTAACTTATATGACCAGCACTCTGAGCCTTATTCCATAATCCCAGGAGTGGTAGTGATAGTCCTGCCTGTTTCTCAATATTCTTTAAGATATCAAATAAATGTCTTATATAATGTCACATGCTATCTGTACAAAAAAAAAGGTTGTTATTTATCAGAATATAGTCATAAGAAAAAGCTATGAATCCTCCTTAAAGAACAAAAATACGTGGCTTTCATCATTTTTAATGCTCAGAATATCTACTGAGTAGTTGGAATAGTTTAAACTTCAAAGATAGGATGATTAATTTTTAATTATCAATTCTTTAAGATTAGACTCAGGCTAATGAAAAAAAAATCTATCTACAAAAAATTAGAATCCCAACTACCAAATCTTCCTCTTGATTATCCATTTTTTATAAACAGTTCTACCACATACTGGGCTTTAGAAGAAGTTGTAGGTTTATTTTTTCCAGATTGTAATAATCAATATTTTGGTATATTTAAATATTATCAATAAAATATTTAATAGAATTTATTAATTCTTTCAACTACAGATAGAATAAACAATACATACATAAAATTCACAAAATACATACGAGTATTTTAAGGAAAGTAAGTCACCAATAGTTTACTAACACCAGAAAGAATTACTACACATTTTTTACAAGTATGTAAGCAGATTTTTTTTCCTATTAGAATCCATTTTATAGCATTTTAATGTAATTAAATATTTCCTATGTCATTGATTATTATTTTTATTGATGATGATGATGATTATTATTATTATTATTATTATTATTATTATTATTTTACCCTGGTTTGAATGGATACATGAGAATAATTACTTAAATAAATCTCAAATTGCTAAATATGTAGCTCTTAAGTTTTGTTTGTTTGATTTTGGTACCAGATATTGAACCCAGGAACATTAAACCACTATAACATATCCCCAGCCCTTTTTTACATTTTATTTTGAGACAGCATCTCACTAAGTTGCTTGGGGCCTCACCAAGTTGCTAAGGCTGGCTTTGACCTCGTGATCCTCCTCCCTCAGCCTCCCAAGCTTCTGAGATTACAAGTGCGCACCACCATGCCTGGCTCTTGAAGTGTGATTTAATTATCAAGAAAATGTGATTTTTTTTCCTGAAGTATTGATGGAAAACTGAGGTGTGAGAGACAATAAGAAATGATAGGAAACCAGTCTCTTTAAGTGAACAAATTAGTGCTTTAGCAAATTAGTTCTAGTAAATATTTTAATCCTTATGATTCACTAACTTGAATATGTCTAAATCAGCTTAGACATATTTTTAAGTTGTGTTTTTCACAAATGCTTCAGAATATAAGATAATTATGTAATAAATAAAATTATCTCAGAAAGGAAAATATATCAACTTAAGCTAAATCTTTTTAAAAAATCATAAAATGAAACTAAAAGGAAATGAAATCTATTTTTTAGCAAAAATGTACCCATTCATAGATAAACATTTGTTTCAGCATCCATCTCATATGTGCTAATTTGAAATTCTTTAATAATTGATCTCTCTAGTTTTACTGTTCAAAAAGTGCCACTTCTTATACATCACCCCTTCAATTCATTTATTAAGGTAATAAATGAAAATGCTACTGAATCACATTTATGTGAAAATATTCTTTATGACCCCAAAGATGTTTCTGCAAGACTCATAAATTAACAACCATAGCAAATTAGCTTCCATGGTTGTTGTGTTCAGTGCATACAGAAGATGATCTCTGAACCATACGTGCTTTCTTGAGCTCTGTTTCCTGAGATGAAATGTTTTTGCTTTAGGATCCTGAGGGAGAGATTGCATGTGCATTCTTGATTTTAACATTTCGCTCTAAGTGGCATTTATGCCCGCAGTCCTTGGCTAGCACCCTGTTTGATTTCAGTGTACTATTCTTTACCTTTTCCCACATACACCCATCCTCACATGATATGAGTAACCTCTCCTGACTTCTTCTGCTCTCCATCCACCTCATCTCTCCTTTTCATTTCTTTTCTTGGATCAGAGGTCAGCAATGTTTTTCTAATAAGCACCAGCAAGCATATGTTTTAGACTTTGTGTACCAGAAAATCGTTGTCCCTGTACAGCTTTCTCTTTGTGTGTGAGCAACCATACACTCTATGGGAAGCCGTGTTTGTGACTGTGTTCCATCAAAACTTTATTTACAAAAACAACAAATCACAGACTTGATTCCCTTCAGCCCCTGTCTTAGATGTTGGCATGAATCATTTCTTTACCGTGTGTGTTTTTATTTATAAGTATCTTCATTTTTCTTTCTGGATTCTACTATGAATATTGTGTGCCCATGGGAATCAATGCACAAATGCATCAAAGACTGAGAGTTTTGAGGGAAGATGGCGGCGAAGGGAGTGCATCACCCCCGTGTGCCGCGTCACTGTGCGGGAGAATGATGAGTTAAATCAGCTGAAGGCTATCTTGTTGGGAACTTCCAGTGAAATTGAGGTGCTCCAGAATCTAGTGCAGGGATTTTCATCGCGTGAGGATCGGCGGCAGGGGCTCAGTCGCGGGCGATTTCTCCACACAGAGGGTCGCATGGCTTGTTCGGCGGATTGCCCCGCGGCCGGAGTCTGCAGCGCGCGCTGGGAAGTGGCGAGGTGGCGGCAAGGAGGTGCAGCGCTGCGGATTCTGTGGGCTTCTGCCAGCAGTGGAATGGCTGCGCTCAGTGCTTAGTTCTGGGTTTGAGACGGAGGAGGGAAGCGGTCCAATTCAGTTCTCCACACCGGTCAGTCCACGGAGGAGGCCAGTGGCCGCCATCTTGGAGAGCTGACATAATCATCCCTGTTTTCTACTGATCTCAGCTCATTCAGCTACGGAACAGGTGATTTCAGGCTGTTATTTGCCTGCGTCGCAGACAGATAGCTCAGGCTCAGGGCTAGAGAACCGGCGGAGACACGCTTCTTGGAGCTCGCCCCTAGTAGAGCGGGCTCCGAGCTCTGAGCAGCCGGGTTCTGGTTCCCGGAGCTGCTTTGGCCCAGGGCTGGGGAACCCGCGGAGACTGCTTCTTGGAGCCTGCTCCTAGTGGACCGTGCACCGAGCTCTGAGCAGCCGGGTTCTGGCTCCCGGAACTGTTTTGGCCCAGGGCTGGGGGAACCCGCGGAGTCTGCTTCTCGGTCCGGGTCCTGCTAGGTGCTGTGGGTGCCAGAGGGGCAGAGTGGAGCTGCCGCCTGCACCCAGAACAGGCCAAGTGACCCTCCGGCGTGGTATCACATCACCCCAACTGCAGCTGGGGCTGAAGAGAGCACCCGCGCACGCCTGGATCAGATCCAGCGACCCGATGGCGTGGTAGTCAAGTCACCCCATTTGGAATAGGGGCCGAGCAGAGCCGCCGCCCCAGCCTGCAAGGTAGGCAGACCTGCGACCCACCGGCGGGACAGGCCCGGTGGCCTGCCAGCGTGGTGGACACGTCGCACCGATTGGAGTGGGGGCTGAGCAGGGCCACTGCCTGTGCCTGGAAAAGGCCCAGCGACCCATCTGCGTGGCGATCAAGTCACCCCATTTGGAGTGGGGGCCGAGCAGAGCCGCCGCCCGAGCTCGCAAGGTAGGCAGACCGGCGGCCCACAGGCGGAACGGGCCAAGTGGCCGACCGGCGAGACAGACACGTCACACTGGTCGGAGTGGAGGCGGAGCAGAGCCACCGCCCGTGTCCGGAAAAGGCCTAGCGACCCGCCGGTGTGGCAGTCAAGTAGCCCCATTTGGAGTGGGGGCCGAGCAGAGCTGCCACTCGAGCCCGCAAGGTAAGCAGACCTGAGACCCACTGGTGGAACAGGCCCAGAGGCCTGCCAGCGTGGTAGACACGTCACACCAATTGGAGTAGGGGCCGAGCAGAGCCGCCGCCCGCATCCGGATCAGGCCCAACAACCCGTGGGCATGGTAGTCACATCACCACAATTAGTGTGGGGACAGAGCAGAGCCGCCACCCGCACCTGCAGGGTGGGCAGACCTGCGACCGACCAGCAGAGCAGGCCTAGCGGCCCGCCAGCGTAGTAGACAGATCACCCCAATTGGAGGAGGAGCACAGCCACTACCCGCTCTGTAAGGGAGATTTTTCAACTATACAAGACCAATATACATAAATAGGGGGAAAATTTCAAAAACACAACAGTTTTACCAAGCAGAAAGAAACGCGAGCAGTATGAAAAGACAAGACAAGAAAGGACCACAAGCAATGCAGGTCAACTCAACTTTAGAAGAGGTAATAGCTGCAACAGATGGAATGTCAGATAAAGAATTCAGGATATACATGCTTCAGATGATCTGGAGTCTCAAGGAAACATGAGACAGCAAAATCAGACAATGAAAGATCACTTTGACAAGGAATTACATAAACAAATCCAAGAAGCAAAGGATCAATTATACAGGGAGATAGAGGTAATGAAAAACAAACAAATAGAAATCCTAGAAATGCAGGAAGCAATAAACCAACTTAAAAACTCAATTGAGAATACTACCAGCAGAGTAGAACACTTAGAAGATAGAACATCAGACAATGAAGACAAAGTATTTCAACTTGAAATGAACATAGACAGCTCAGCAAGACAGTTAAGAAACCATGAGCAGAACATCCAAGAGATAGGGTATAACATAAAGAGACCAAACTTAAGAGTCATTGGGATACAGGAAGGCACAGAGCTCCATACCAAAGGAATAAACAATCTATTCAATGAAATAATATGAGAAAACTTCCCAGACTTGAAGAATGAGACAGAATCCCAAATCCTAGAAGCCTACAGGACGCCGAATGTGCAAAATCATAAGAGATTTACACCTAGACACATTATAATGAAGATGCCCAACATACAGAATAAGGAGAGAATTTTAAAAGCTACAAGAGAAAGGAAGCAGATTACATTTAGGGGTAAACCAATCAGGATAACAGCTGATCTTTCAACACAGATTCTGAAAGCTAGAAGATCCTGGAATAACATATTTCAAACACTGAAAGAAAATGGGTTCCAGCCAAGAATCATGTATCCGGCGAAATTAAGCTTCAGGATAGAAGATGAAATTAAAACCTTCCACGATAAACAAAAGTTAAAAGAATTTGCAGCTAGAATACCATCTCTTCAAAAAATCCTTGGCAAAACATTACAGGAAGAGGAAATGGAAAATAAAAATGAAAACCAACAGTGGGAGGTAGGACAATAAAGGGGGGAAAATAATCAAAGAAGAAAACAAATCAGGTTTAGTAACATTAATAAACAAATATGGCTGGAAGAACAAACCATATTTTAATAATAACCCTAAATGATAATGGCTTAAACTCACCAATTAAGAGACACAGGCTAGTTGAATGGATCACAAAACAAGACCCAACAATATGCTGCCTACAGGAGACGCATTTGATAGGAAAAGATATACATAGACCGAAGGTGAAAGGTTGGGAAAAATCATATCACTCATATGGACTGCGGAAACAAGCAGAAGTGTCCATACTCATATAAATAAAATAGATTTCAAGCCAAAGTTAATCAAAAGGGATAAAGAGGGACACTACATACTGCTCAAGGGAACCATACACCAACAAGACATAACAATCAAATATATATGCCCCAAACAATGGTGCAGCTATGTTCATCAAGCAAACTCTTCTCAAGTTCAAGAGTCTAATAGACCACCATACAATAATCATGGGAGACTTCAACATACCTCTCTCACCACTGGACATATCTTCCAAACAAAAGTTGAATACGGAAACTATAGAACTCTATAACACAATTAACAACCTAGACTTAATTGACATATATAGAATATACCACCCAACATCAAGCAGTTACACTTTTTTCTCAACAGCACATGAATCTTTCTCAAAAATAGATCATATGTCACAGGGCAACTCTTAGACAATATAAAGGAGTAGAGATAATACCATGCATCTTATCTGATCATAATGGAATGAAACTGAAAATCAACGATAAAAGAAGGAAGGAAAAATCATGCATCACTTTGAGAATGAACAATAGGTTACTGAATGATCAATGGTTTTAGAAGACATCAAGGAGGAAAATTAAAAATTCTTAGAGTTAAATGAAAACTCAGACACAACATATCGGAATCTATGGGACACACTGAAAGCAGTTCTAAGAGGAAAATTCATTGCTTGGAGTTCATTCCTTAAAAAAAGAAAAAATCAACAAATAAATGATCTCATACTTCATCTCAAAATCCTAGAAAAAGAAGAGCAAAACAACAGCAAAAGAAGTAGAAGGCAAGAAATAATTAAAATCAGAGCTGAAATTAATGAAATCGAAACAAAAGAAACAATTGAAAAAATTGACAAAATTAAAAGTTGTTTCTTTGAAAAAATAAATAAAATCGACAGACCCTTAGCCATGCTAACGAAGAGAAGAAGAGAGAGAACTCAAATTACTAGCAAATGGGATGAAAAAGGCAATATCACAACAGACACTTCAGAAATACAGAAGATAATCAGAAATTATTTTGAATCCTTGTACTCCAATGAAATAGAAGATAGTGAAGGCATTGATAAATTTCTTAAGTCATATGATCTGCCCAGATTGAGTCAGGAGGATATAGATAACCTAAACAGACCAATAACAATTGAGGAACTAGAAGAAACCATCAATAGACTACCAACTAAGAAAAGCCGAGGACCGGATGGGTATACAGCAGAGTTTAACAAAACCTTTAAAGAGGAACTAATACCAATAATTTTCAAGCTATTTCAGGAAATAGAAAAAGAGGGAGAACTTCCAAATTCATTCTATGAGGCCAACATCACCCTGATGCCTAAACCAGACAAAGACACTTCAAAGAAAGAAAACTACAGACCAATATCTCTAATGAACCTAGATGCAAAAATCCTCAATAAAATTCTGGCGAATTGGATTCAAAAACATATCAAAAAAATTGTACACCATGATCAAGTAGGATTCATCCCTGGGATGCAAGGATGGTTCAATATACGGAAATCAATAAATGTTATTCACCACATCAATAGACTTAAAAATAAGAACCATATGATCACCTCGATAGATGCAGAAAAAGCATTCGACAAAGGACAGCATCTCTTTATGTTCAAAACTCTAGAAAAATTAGGGATAACAGGATCATACCTCAACATAGTAAAAGCAATCTATGCTAAGCCACAGGCTAGCATCATTCTGAATGGAGAAAAATTGAAGGCATTCCCTCTAAAATCTGGAACAAGACAGGGATGCCCTCTCTCACCACTTCTGTTCAACATAGTCCTCGAAACACTGGCCAGAGCAATTAGACAGACGAAAGAAATTAAAGGCATAAAAATAGGAAAAGAAGAACTTAAATTATCACTATTTGCAGATGACATGATTCTATACCTAACAGACCCAAAAGGGTCTACAAAGAAACTATTAGAGCTAATAAATGAATTCAGCAAAGTGGCAGGATATAAAATCAACACGCATAAATCAAAGGCATTCCTGTATATCAGCGACAAATCCTCTGAAACGGAAATGAGGACAACTACTCCATTCACAATATCCTCAAAAAAATAAAATACTTGGGAATCAACCTAACAAAAGAGGTGAAAGACTTATACAATGAAAACTACAGAACCCTAAAGAGAGATATAGAAGAAGATCTTAGAAGATGGAAAAATATACCCTGTTCATGGATAGGCAGAACTAACATCATCAAAATGGCGATATTACCAAAACTTCTCTATAAGTTCAATGCAATGCCAATCAAAATCCCAATGGCATTTCTTGTAGAAATAGATAAAGCAATCATGAAATTCATATGGAAAAATAAAAGACCCAGAATAGCAAAAACAATGCTAAGCAGGAAGTGTGAATCGGGCAGTATAGCGATACCAGACTTCAAACTATACTACAGAGCAATAGTAACAAAAACAGCATGGTACTGGTACCAAAACAGGCGGGTGGACCAATGGTATAGAATAGAGGACACAGAAACCAATCCACAAAACTACAACTATCTTATATATGATAAAGGGACTAAAAGCATGCAATGGAGGAAGGATAGCATCTTCAACAATGGTGTTGGGAAAACTGGAAATCCATTTGCATCAAAATGAAACTGAATCCCTTTCTCTCGCCATGCACAAAAGTTAACTCAAAATGGATCAAGGAGCTTAATATCAAATCAGAGACACGGCGCCTGATAGAAGAAAAAGTTGGCTATGATCTACATACTGTGGGGTCGGGCTCCAAATTCCTCAATAGGACACCCATAGCGCAAGAGTTAATAACTAGAATCAACAAATGGGACTTACTCAAACTAAAAAGTTTTTTCTCAGCAAAAGAAACAATAAGAGAGGTAAATAGGGAGCCTACATCCTGGGAACAAATCTTTACTCCTCACACTTCAGATAGAGCCCTAATATCCAGAATATACAAAGAACTCAAAAAATTAGACAATAAGATAACAAATAACCCAATCAACAAATGGGCCAAGGACCTGAACAGACACTTCTCAGAGGAGGACATACAATCAATCAATAAGTACATGAAAAAATGCTCACCATCGCTAGCAGTCAGAGAAATGCAAATCAAAACCACCCTAAGATACCATCTCACTCCAGTAAGATTGGCAGCCATTACGAAGTCAAACAACAACAAGTGCTGGCGAGGATGTGGGGAAAAGGGTACACTTGTTCATTGTTGGTGGGACTGCAAATTGGTGCAGCCAATTTGGAAAGCGGTATGGAGATTTCTTGGAAAGCTGGGAATGGAACCACCATTCGACACAGCGATTGCCCTTCTCGGTCTATTCCCTAAAGACCTAATAAGAGCATGCTACAGGGACACTGCTACATCGATGTTCATAGCAGCACAATTCCGATAGCAAGATTGTGGAACCAACCTAGATGCCCTTCAATAGACGAACGGATAAAAAAAATGTGGCATTTATACACAATGGAGTATTACTCTGCATTAAAAAATGACAAAATCATAGAATTTGGAGGGAAATGGATGGCATTAGAGCAGATTATGCTAAGTGAAGCTAGCCAATCCCTAAAAAACAATTGCCAAATGTCTTCTTTGATATAAGGGGAGTAACTAAAGACAGAGTAGGGACGAAGAGCATGAGAAGAAGATTAACATTAAACAGGGATGAGAGGTGGGAGGGAAAGGGAGAGAGAAGGGAAATTGCATGGAAATGGAAGGTGATCCTCAGGGTTATCCAAAATTACATACAAGAGGAAGTGATGGGTAAGGGAAGAATAATACAAGTGGAAGAAATGATTTACAGTAGAGGGGGTAGAGAGAGAAGAGGGGAGGGGAGGGGGGATAGTAGAGGATAGGAAAGGCAGCAGAATACAACAGACACTAGAATGGCAATGTGTAAATCAATGGAAGTGTAAATGATGTGATTCAGCAATCTGTATACGGGGTAAAAATGGGAGTTCATAACCCACTTGAATCAAACTGTGAAATATGACATATCAAGAACTATGTAATGTTTTGAACGACCAACAAAAAAAAAATAATGATAAGTTATTGAGTTAAGAGGATGAAAGTTACCTCTGTAATCCAGGTTTTTCTTAATATAGATTGAATTCTAGCATTCTATCAAAAAAAAAAAAAAAGGAAAAAGCAGCTTTACACGTATGAAGACATGAATTGGTGTGAGCATATTTTATATACAAACAGAGATATTAAAAATTGCGTTCTATATGTGTAATAAGAATTGTGATGCATTCTGCTGTCGTGTATTTAAAAAATAAAAGCAATTTAAAAAAAAAAGACTGAGAGATTTTATGTATCCTAAAGATACCCTGTTGTCTATTTTACCAGAGAAAGGATAGAAAGGATCTTAAGATGGATGGAAGGACATCAGAGCTTTATTTTTGTTTCTAATGCTGTACTGAACATTCACATAGATTTCACTGATGGAAATTTTCTTTATTAATTGATCAGTTCCTCAAAGTGTACTCAACTAATTACTTTGATAACAAAAATCATACACACACATTTGTTTAGTGCTTACTCTTTTCCAGGCCCAGTACTAAGAATGTATGTTCACACTCAGAGCAGATTGCAGAGGTATATTCTGTTGTCTGTATTTTATGGATGAAGAGTCTAAGAGCTTCAGTAAATTGCTCAAGGGCACAAAGCTGGCGGATTTCAAAAATAAGACTAAGGCTGGATATGTCTGACATCTAAACCAAGGCTGTCTGTGTTAACTTGTTATGTACCATTTATGTTTCTCAGTTCTACTGTAAGATAAGGAATGAACAAAACAGAAAAAAATAGGATTGCTACTACTTATGTTTTTCATGTAGATCCAGACACTTTAATGCCCTTTCCTTCTCTACTTCCTGTTTGCTATATGGTGTGGTCCATTTTGTATTGCTATAGCAAAATAACTGTGGCTGGGTACATTATTTAAAAGACAGGTTTATATTGGCTCACAGTTCTGGAGGATAGATTTGGGTGACCATGTCTGATAAGGGCCTCACTCTGCATTATAATATGGAGGATTACACCCCATGATGAGAGTCTGTGCATGACCAAGAGGACACAAGGCAAGAGAGGAAGCAAAGAAGGTATCCAAGAGAGATGAGCCACTCCAGCAGTAACCAGTCCAGCCCCTTGAGACCTAACCCACTCTCACAGGTGACTGATAACCCACATCCTTATCACCTCCCAGCAGGCCCACCTCTTCAAGGTTCTACTGAATTGGAGATAAGTTTCCAAAACATGAACCTGCGTAGGATAAATCATATCCAAGCCATAGCTGATCTTGATTTTTGAATCATAATTGTGTGTTTCAAGCCTTTAGGCAAAGAAATTTCCTGATGCTTGGATTGCTTAATGTTTCTGAACGTAGCAAACGTTTTATTCCTACATCAGAAAGTCAAATTATGAAAATCTAACTTTCTTTTTCAATGGATTGAATTCTGGTGTCAGCCGCTCCATGTAACCCTCACTACTAAATTCAGTCCAAAGCAGCTATCTGCTGTTAACTTTCCTGCAATTTTAGGATTCTTTCACCCTCTTAGATTCCTTTCTGCAGTTGAGAACCAATGAGTCTTAGCCCAGATTCTTTAGAAAACAGAGTATGCCACAAACCTCATGAGCTGATGAGTGTTCAGTCCTAGGGTGGTGGGAGTGAGGGGGGAAAAGAGAAGTGAGCCAAGGTAGGAAGGAAGCCAATAAAAGTAGATGGCAGAACTGGCTGCCGTTGCGCAGATAAACACAGATGGCACCCGCTCATTGGTCAGCACTTTGCCTACATTTTTGGTTTTTCAGACAGCTGATCCAGGCAACTGTTGACAAAGCTGCAGCTCCTGTGCTGTAAGCAGAATGGCACCTGTGCCTGAAGGGAGAGGCAGTGGCTCTGTGAGCTCCCTGAGTGCTGGGTATGGCAGGAGCCCCGCTGTACTGTGCCATCAAGTGGGGAGAGGTGAGGTCTTAGTAGGTGAGGTCATGGTGGTTGTGGCTGAGGACCAGGAAGGCAGGAGGTCTGAGTAAATCTGAGCAGGGACATAAACAAGGACCTATAAGCCACAGGGATTTCAGGATATCTCAGTGTTGCAGCAGAGTCACCAACAATTTTTAAGATCTGACTTGTTTTCTCTTTGGTTTCTGCTGAGATGTACACTCAGCCTCTCAAATCCTACCATGATCTGTGAAGGGATGATGCACATTCCTCTTCCCCATTGCGTTTCATTTTGACCTTGAGGATTATTTGGACCTCCAGCTTATTCTCTCAACTGATTGCTCCCTCCAGGCTCAGAAGATAGGAAGGTTTTACTATTTCCCCATGATGCTTTGCATCTGCAGGAGGTGATTCAGATGCACATGGAAACTGGCTCAGGGCATAGCTGAAACATTGTGCCTCCCTAATACCAGGCAGGAAATGAAACATATCTCCTCTCCCCTCTAAAATCCTTAAAACCAATTGGATTCTGAATTTTCCACACACACACTGGGCCTGGGGGAGAAGGCAAAGCAGTAGTTTATCATCACTCCAGCATCTAATTGTCTTGGTTTTAATCTAACATCACTACCTCTCTTCCAGCCCCCATTTCTGGGTGTGCCTGATGGATACTGGTGTGGAAAGTAGTCAAGTTTTTTTTTTTTTTTTCCTGAAAATATTTCTGGTCTGCTGGTAGATCACAGAGACTTCAATTTGAAACCAAACCATTTAATGTTTCTCTTTCTCTCAGTGATCCTTGTGGTAAACTTTCTTCTCCCTGGAAAATGGTAGATTCCACTTTCCTGAATGAGGGATCATGAGGTCATGGAAATTAATGAAAGTAACACATAGTTAGGACATGCATATCATCTCACCACTCATGTGTGCCACTTTTGGAGTATGACATGTGAGAGAGAAGTCCCCTCTTCTTGAAAACCCAGGATTGAGGAAGAGGTCAGTCCCATACCTCTCTCTAGGACCCCATCAGACTCCTAGAGGAGGAATTTCTTAACTTGGCAGGGAACTGGGCTTTGTCTCAAAGTTTCCAAGAGACACTATACAAAATCTATTCATTGAGAGAGAGAGAGAGAGAGAGAGAGAGAGAGAGAGAGAGAGAGAGAAAGAGAGAGATTCAAGCCTCAACTGTAATTTTTCCACCCAGCATGTATGACCTATTTGATTTGAGATGGTATACATTGCTAATATAATAGTATTATTTTTTTCTTTTCTGACCTTAGGCAGAACGTCCCATTGACTCTTTATACTGAAATACACTACTTTAGCATAATACCACGACCAGGTATCATTCAACAAGCTTTCACAAATGAGCATGGACTGATTTCTGGATTTCAAATCTACCAGTGCTGTTATCAAAAGAAATAATTTACATTTTCTGCACGTTTGAACTTTGCCTGCCTTGGAGAATGGCAGGGAAGGAAAATTAATACACTTTGATAAGATGGCTAAAATGAGTCTATTTACAATCTTGCGGCTTTTAAAGCTGAGAATTTAAATATAGCCACATAGTCACCCATAAATGTAAATGTATGTGTATTTGAGAAGAGAATGGGAGCTGAGAATCATTTTTTTGGACTTGAGTTTCAATTTTCCTCTTGGAATAAATATTGGAGCTTAGGTTGACTGCATTGAAAAATGCTATCAATTGCTGAATGGCTTCTTATTCTCCTTTCCTTGGGTTTTTAGTCCACGGAATGTAGAATGTGAATTCCTGCCATTTTGGGCCCCTTTCTTTTCCCTTTGTATTTCCAGCCTTCCTCCCCACCCCTGCCCTCCCAGTTCCCTTTATGAAATGACACTGAATCTTGGTGTCAGCATCCCAGCTTTAGAATGAGGGAGCCTGTCTATTTCCGCCCTGCTCCTGCCCCTGCTGGAAATACCAAAAGAACCATAGACATGAAAAAAAAAAAAAAAAAAAGCCTGCCATTTAAATTCATCTGGTATTTGGTTCTTGTACTGAATATGAATGCCTCTAAAATTTTTTTCCAAGTCAATATTGAATTCAAATGTCAGTCATTTGTAAAGGGTAGGTTTTATCCAAGCATTACCTCTCTAAACTTTTTAATATCAAATCAAAACACACCAACATATGTGAGTACAGGAATTGAATAAGACCTGTGTTTGGCTTTCCCAGAGACATAAAGCGGATCAATACGAAGAACGGATTCCTAAGGTCTTATAAACTATTCAAAGAGGCAAAATATGAACAACATATTTCTACAAATTTATAAATAACTGGGAAAGATTATAATGATTGATAAAGAAACAACTTTCCTCCGTTTTCCTCTTTGGAAAATTGGCATGATAATGTTTTTGATTTCTTAGAGTAGCTGTGTCCATGTCCGTTTACCTGATCATAAACTAAAACACTAGGTGCTCAATACAATTCAAGAAACCTCACCAGACAGTAAACCCTAAAGAGTCAAATTATAAGGACAGCAAGGATTGCAGGAGTTGAGGAGAGATGGGGTCTTTGAAACGTACTTTTACAAGTTTCATGCCAGTAATAGAAATTTAGTTGGGTCATTAGAAACTGTTTGCAATAAGGAAAGGGGTAAAAAAAAAAAACCTTGCCACATTCTAAATGGGAACACAATATACTTTATGTTCCATCTGCTCTTTAACCTTCCCACTCAACCTTATGTGAAATAAAATTTCTAAAACCATTTTAAAAAAAATTACAAGGAATTCAGACGGAACCTGTTTCAGAGGCATTTATTTTCCGTAAGAAAGGTAGCAGAATTCCATTTTAACATGACTGTCTTATTTGACTATAGAGTTTCTTTCTTTCCTTTTTTTTTCTCCCCCAAAATGAAAGAGGATGGAACCCAGGTGTTTCAGGCTGGCCCACACACTGCCGGGAAAGCTGCTGCTCTTTCTAGGTGAATTCTTGAACCTGCAGGTGGATGGACTTGTAAGAGTTCCCCAGACCTGGATGTTATTGACAGTTACCTTTTGGCTTTTGAATACAGGTTTGAGACATTTTAAAAATATCCATCTCTAGGGCTGAAAACCGCAAGCTGTTTGAAAGTGGCAGGTAAGCTATTTTAGGAAGAAGTGCCAGGGCTTTCTCTGGTTTGCTTATTGCTTTTGATCCTAAGTATCTCTTGTGAAAATTCAGTAATAGATGTTTTTCAAAAGAGGAGGGGGGAATCTCAGTTGTGCCTGAAAAAGTTTAAACCAGTGTGTCTTTGAAAGATTTTTCTGGAACTTTTTAGAAAACAGCAAAGCATTGTTGAAGGAGAAGCTTAAGTACGATGGGGCAGGGTTTGGGATCCTCCTTGACTTAACTTCCTAGGAAAAATGCTGTGTCCATGCCGTTATCTGATCATAAACTAAAACACAGTAGGTGCTCAATACATCACGCATATATCTATTTTCTACCCCTTTGGAAGTTTCTTTTCCTTCCTTCCTTCCTTCCTTCCTTCCTTCCTTCCTTCCTTCCTTCCTTCCTTCCTTCCTTTTCTGTACCAGGGATTGAATCCAGAGGTACTTAACTTAATTTATTTTCTTGACTATCTGGTTACATTAGTCTAATGCTTATGTTATTGAATATTCAATTCTCAATATATTTTTTTTCTGATTAGATTTAACAAATTCAAATATTTATTTGTTCCTTGTGTAAATGCAGAATTTAATATTTTTTCTCTGTTATATTAAGGATTACAACCCAGAATGAACAAGTGACTCTAAACTTTTACCTCTCTAAAACAGTACTGTAGACAAGTGAAGTAATGTCAGCCCCACCCCAAATCTCACAGCACATTTATTCTATGTTTTAAAGTTAATACATGTCTTGTGTGCAATTAAGAAGAAGCCCTATTGGATTTCATTTGTTCACCCTAATCATCCTTATGGAGAGCTTCATTCTTCCCATTGGACAGATAAGAACACCAGGCCTGGACTGATTAAGTGGACTGCCAGCTCAATTTAGCAGAGATGTATCGAACACCTGTTTGGTGCCAGGTGCTCAGGGAGATAGAGAGAGGCAGGGCTGGGCCCTAGAGAAGGCAGGGTCAGCAGGAATGGTACCCTGCAGTCAGCATTCCCTGGGGTTGGCAGGAGCCCTTCCTGCCACCACTGTATGTCCTGGGTGGAGTGTGGGTGGGGGAGTGGTATGGACTTTGTTTAGTGAGGATATGAGGGTGAGGGCTTCAGCCCCTGTAAGTAGGAATCAAAAAGGCTGACAAGGAACATCTGATCTCACAGCCTCCCAAGCATGACAACAGCGCCTAAGAGCTGAGGCTTCCCCACTTTCTCATTGTCAAAACACTAAAACTAATTGCCCCCAGGCTCCTTGATTATCTGCAACCAGCTGCTGCTTTGACCACTTGAAAAATGAAAGGGCCTCCTGGAAGGAGATTTGTTTACAGGAAAAGGCACTGAGGATTGCTGAGTTTTCAGCCTACTTACCTTACTCAGTCCAGTGCTCTCTGATCCTTGCTAGTTGGTGTGCAGTTTTCTTGTTGCATTTTCCTCTTTACATAATCACACATTTTGCAAATTCTTGTCTCCCTTGGCAAACAAAGAAGATGGTTTTTATTGTTTGAACATTGACCAGTCATTTTAAAGCTCACTGGAATGGTTTGAATGGGTTTCCCAAAAGTACATGTATCAGAAAAACCTTCAAATTAATTTGGTAGTGATATTTGTCAGTGGTCTTTTGGAAGGTGATCAGGATGAGATGCAAGCATGGGGGCAGAGTCACCCTGATGGCATTTGTGGCTTTATAAGAAGAGAAAGAGGGACCTGAACTGGCACATTTGCTTCCTCTGGCCATAGGATGCCTTCTGTAGGTTTTATTCTAAGTTATGTGGAGAGCTGTGGAGGTACTGGGTAGAGCTGTGAGATGATTTGATCGGCTCCCAGTATTTCAGACGCTAAAGGTGGATAGAAGTGTCAACTGACAAGCTCCCCATGGGTGAACCGGTGAATTCCCAGGAGCCTCTAGAGAAGCAGCAGTACAGACAAGGGCTGAAGGAAGACAGTGATAGCCATGGGGCCCTGACCTTTTTTTTTTTTTTTTTTTTTTTTGGTGGGGGACAGTACCAAGGATTGAACTCAGGGGCATTTGGTCAATGAATCAAATCCCCAGCCCTATCTTCTATTTTATTTAGAGACAGGGTGAAGCTGGCTTTGAACTCACAATCCTCCTGTCTCAGCCTCCCAAGCTGCTAGGATTATAGGTATGCACCACCACACCTTGTGCATTGACTCTTTTAAAAGTTCCCTCTATGCAGAACATGGTCATAGACACCGAGCATCCAACAAGACCCCCACAGGCAGCCATTGAGTAAAGTAAACCCCTGCAACGTTGTAAAAACACTTCAAAGAACTAAATTTTTGACTGGAAGTAAGTTTAATTTATCTTACATAACCAAGATTTCATACCATTCTTAGGGCTGGTGACTAAACAGAGGATGAGGTCAGTTACAACATACAGAAATAGAATTATCAACTACATTTTGTCCACCTGAGTTGTTATGAGTATGTTTTGAACCTGATAGAAATCAAAAGCCTGTGTCTGAGTGTCTGAACATCCCAAGTCTCAGTACACGTTGTCACGTGGGTTCAAGCCCCAGAAGGAAAGGCTGGAACACCAGGAGATGCACCACTCCTCAGTGCCTTCCCAGGCAGCGATTGCTTTTGTGATGATCAGAATTTCCAGAATTAGTTCTCATCAGTGTCCTCTCTCCCTCCATCTTCTGATAATCAAGTGGCACCAGAAAGCCAATTTCTTGTTCTTTTTTCCCCCTTCTCTGTAATGGCAACGCAGTGCCAGGTGAAACAAATTAGGAGGAGGGACCAGGAAACATCCATCAAAACAGGACAGTCATTCATTAACACAGGCAGCAACCGTCACCCCATTATCCTCTCGCCTTGGCTGAGCTCCAGGCTCTAATCACATGCCATCTCCCCTCACATCCGCATGCACGTGGTTTCTGCAAGAGAAGAAATGGATGCATTTCCAGGGTCCTCCACAAGTGCTTTCTCTTTGAAGGGCTTGGAATTAAGTACTTGGTAGAAGGTGGGCATTTATAAATAATGGTTGCCAGATACCATCCATTAGGTATCCTACTAGGTCATTTACAAGCTGGGGACCAACTTTCTCATTCCTGTGTGGATGAATTGCCTGTCTTAAGTTCTGTCTGATTTCTGTTGGCAGGATTGTTTTCTTTCTTCCTAATTTGGAGTTTGTGTCTGTGGCTAGAGCATTAGAATAGAAATGTCTAATTCCCCAAGGAAGAAACTAGGGTATAAAAGCATGTTAATCCAAGTTTCCTTTTCTGCCCCTTTTAATTTAATATTTCAAGACTTCACACACAGGGCATAGACTAGTAAGCCCTGGAAAAACTAATGACACTTCCCTTTGGTCAGTACAAACCCATGGCTCTTATTTAAGGGATGAATTGGATCCATCTATCTCAGTTCCGCTTAGATACAAATTTGTTTTTCCAAAATGTTCTCTGCTTACCTGTGAGCAGTGTTATTTTGGCCAACATCTATAAACAGCAACATTCTTAATTGGATTAAGATAAGACATAATTAAAGATTGAGGTCATCCTAGATAAAAAGTAGTGTCTCGGATTGAATCCTGGAACACAAAAAATAAATTAGTAGATACACTGGGGAAATCCAAATAAATTCTGTAGTTAAAGCTAACATAGCAATTTGAATTATCTCTCTCATGTTAATTTCTTAGTTTTGTTAACTATAAAATAGTTATGGAAGATGTTAACGTTAGGGAGTGACAGTTACCTAGTAGCAACTATAACTCTTCTGTAAATCTAAGTTATTTCAAAACTAAGAGATACATTTTTAAACATCAGCTATAATTTTGATGGAGATTTGGGATCTTCTTGTAAGTTTCCCATCATGCACTAAGGGCAGTGTCCCAGGGTACACACAGTTCAGTGAGAAGCAGCTGTGATAGGTTAATGATGTTGGCAATTGCTTGAAGTTACGAAATCCCACCCATAAGCGGTCAGCCCTTTGAGGCAGGTTCAGTTTGGTCTGTATTGTATGGGTGAGAAAACTGAAGCTGAGAGCTAGAAAATAATTCCTTCAAGATCAACAGTGAAGGCAGAGTATTCACCCCTGTTCCTTGGTACCCAATGTCTATTTTCAACCACACAGTAGAGAAGTATTTATTTTAATCATGACCTTGCCATTTATTAGCTGTGATCTTGGCCAATTACTAAACTTCTCTGCTTCTCCTTTTCCTCATTAATAAAATAAGGAGATCGGGTGTGATGACCCTCAGGGCTTTTTTCAGCTCTGAAATCCTCTGACCTGATGAATTGCGTATAAAATACCTCTTAAATGAAATATTACCATTAAACTTTTCTATCAAGTGGAATTTTTTTCAGACTTAGGAGAAAATCACCTTTTGATTGGAAGGGGATTGATGTACCATTCATTTCTTTCTCTGAGTAATCCTGTCTGCTCCTTATTTCTGGCTAGATATTTACCAATCCTGGGAAGCATGAAAACTTGTAAGGGAGATTTTGTTATAAATAATTCATTAAAAATTCAAATAGCAATTTTAGCATGTATTTATGTACTTTTAATATTAACCTAATACATATTACTGACAACGTAGAAATGAGAGATTGAGCATGATAAACTATCCCAAAACTATTTATACATCAGTTTGGTGAGTAAAATGACCCTGACCTTATCAAATTCTGCATGAGTTAATCAGCAAAAGACCTCCTCACCCATAGGTTAACATGATTTGGGTTCTGTTTACCTGAGTTCAATATCCCATTAAAGTTTTAGAAATCTCTGACATAGGCAAATCAATATTGAGTAACATAGGAGAGAACAGTAATGAAATTTAAAATTTTTGAATGCTGGAAGAAATTTAGCCAATGTGAACAGATTTTTTAAAGTTTCAGTGCTACTGCTTGATTATAACCTATTCCATTATAAAAATGAAAATGAATGGACAAAAGAGAACCATGCAAACTTACTGGGAAAATTGTCTCCTGCCATGTAGTTTAAAGTAATTTTAAAATGTTTTTTGCAAGTTTCTTTGCAGGATCTTGATCACTGTGGTACTCTGTGCTTGGCTGCATGCAAACACACATTGACCCCCAAATTATCGTCATTTCCATTTCTGACAGTATTCAATGAAACAAGCATGTAAGAAGTTATTCAACTGAAAGGAATAAAATTGAAGAGGAAAATGATTGTCATTTTGTTAAATACTGTTATATCCAGTAAAAAAGTAGAAAAATAAACTCAGCAGGGACATAAGCCTTTGTGTTTGTCATCATACACAGTTTAAATTGATGTATTTATACATTTTGACTCTCTTGCATAGATTCATTTTTGATTCCTCACATTTTGGTGCTCTTTTGAAAGCTAACTTTGATGCAGAAACACCTTAGTGAATCCTAAAATTCCCCAATTCATGTTAAATACTTAAATCTATTTTCTTTGCTTTAGAATAATGAAGAAATAACTTCTTTTATAGTTAAGTTGACCTTTAGTCCTTATCCCTTTGACAGTAAATTAAAAAAATACACTATGTAATTTTTTTAGTGATGATCAATCATATGGAAAATTAAGTCCTATGTATTGTACTTGCAATTATGTGAAGTAACTTTACTTCACAACATTAGGAAACTTTGTCTAGCCCCAGTTTTTCTTTTGCACAGTGACAGACCTAATTATTCTTGCTGAATTTATATCAGGGACTTAGCAGATTTGAAAGCACATTGTGAAGTACATAGGGCTATATTCTGGACAGTTAAAACAGTTCAGTCTTTCAGTATTTATTGAGTGCCTATTATGTGCAAGGCACTGCATTCACGATATTGCAGTGAACACAGCAGAGAGAGTATCAGTTCTCATGGGTCTGGCATTCTAATTAAGGGACACAACCAAAGAGAAATCAAATAGGAGAGTTGTTGGTAGAGATAAGAACTATAAAATAAATTGAAGTGGGTAATGGGTTGGTAGCAGGGAAGGCCTTGTTTGGATAGGTGATTGCAGGAAGCCTCTCTGTGAGGGTGACCTTTGAGTTAAGAGCCAAGAGCAAGGAATTTGAAGGCAAGGGCTTTGCAGTGGAGGAATAAGTCATTTTGTTTAAGGAAATGAAGATGGGTGCTGTGGCTGGAGCCTGGTGAAGTGTGGGGAAGAGGATCACAGACAGAGCAAAAGGTACAGGTTTTGAGTTTTTTCATACAAGTTTCCAAGGGCAAAGTACAGAGGTGTTATTGTGAGGCAGGTGGTGTCCTTGGTTTGCTCAAGTTCTGTTAACACTTTTGCACAATAGCCACAAAATCAAATAGACTATAGGGATGAAAGACTAATATTCCAAGTGAACTGGTGTCTCCCAGATTCCTCTCTCATAACTCATAGTCCTTTGGTGATATTAACCAGTATTTCTACCTCCTGTGTAGCTCTATTTTTTTCTTTCTTTTTGTTGGGTGGGGGATGGTGCTCATTTTTTTCCCTTTATTTTTCTTGGTACTGGGGATAAAACCCAGGGTTTCATGTATGCAAGGCAAGCACTTTGACACTGAGTTACATACCAACCCATCTCCCACCTGCATATCCCTTTTATCAACTCTTAGTCTTTCTTCCCATTACTCTCATGATGACTTTTTTCTCCTGGTCTAATATGACACACCTCAAGGTTGCCTCTTGCTATTGGATTTCCAAATGGCCCCTACAAATTTCCAAAACAAAATCTCATTATGTCATTGCCTCCCCATTTGATTCCTACTTACCTAATCTTGGCTGCTTAAAACCATTTGGGGACATTTTATCAGTAATAAACGTCCAGCTATCTTTGCAGAGAATATAGAGCATTTCACTATTTTTCTCCTTAATCTTTGGACTTGTCAGCACTGATCCCCAGATGTTTCCCATGGAGTATCTCTAAAATGACACATTGAGCCCTCCTCATCCTCCCCTTGTCACTGCACACGCTCTTCGTTCTCTCTGGAATGTTTGGTGAATGTCCATTCACCCCTCACACATCTGTTCCTCTGTGCAATAATCAGATGGCAATAATCAGAATACTCCTCATAATAGGTTAATACTTGGCTTGACCAACTAAAACTGTAAGCTTATGCAAGTTGGAGCAAGTTGGGGGTTGGGGGCCATGCCCTACTTATATTTGTAGCTGTCTTACCTGGCACAGTGCTATTACAAAAGAGGCTGTCTCACCACGGGCTTGTGATGGGATGCATGTTAGGCCATGCTATTACGTTCTTGGCTCTGGGCAGGTGAAAGTGTGCAAGCTACTGTTCTGTGCATTGCTCTCTGTTCTGTAATCCATTCTGCTTTGCTTTCTTTATCAATAAAAGGAAAATGGTGATTTCCTGCATAAGATGCATATTGAAGGATAAGCATTGTGCCTAATGTAAGCATAGTGGTCATGAAAAAAACTGTGGGATGACAGCAATTACTAAAGCACTAATAATATAATGTTTGAGAGGTAGAACAAAGAATTGAGGACATGACTTTTTCATTTAAAACTTTAAGTCTAGCTGGCAAAGGAAACTCTTTGTATAAAAGGTCACTAACATCCTGGCGATTTTTGATTTGCAGATTGAGATATTTGGAAATGTTGATGGTTTAGATCTGGAATGTCCCTTCCCCCAAGGCCCATGTGTTAAAGGCTTGGTCCCCAGCCTGTGGCACAATTGAGAGGTGGTGGAACTTTAATATGTGGGGTTTTGTGGGAGGAAGTAAGGTCATTTGTGGCATACCCTTGACGGGAATATGGAGACCCCTGGCCCTTCTGTCTTGCTCTTTAATTTCTCGGCTGCCATGAGGTATGCCACATTGTTCCACTAGGTTCTCTCTGTCATAATGTACTGCTATGCCACTGGCCCAAAGCAACAGAGCAATAGGATGAACCAACCATGAACTAAAACTTCCAAAACCATAAAGCACAATGAACTTTTCCTCTTTTTAAGTTGATTTATCTCAGGTATTTGTTATAGTAACAAAAATTGAATAACACAATGTATAGTACTAATTTATAGGAGGACCAAAAGGGGGAAAATACATTCAAAACGAGGAGAACAACAATGTTAATAATAATGAGTGAGCATCTATTGAACATATTTTCTGTATCAGTCTCAATGCTCAGCATTTCACATGAGTAATGTCCTGGGATACTTAGAGAAACCTAGAAAATGAGAACATGTCATATCCTTTTTCTATGATTGAAGACTCAGAAGCTCCAAAATTGCACTCATGTGCCCAACACCACACATGTAGGCCAAATTTTAAACACAGACAGTCAGGTTGAAAAGTTCCAGCTTATAACTCCTGTGTTCTGTTGACTCCAGGAAAGTATCCTGAAGGAGATTATGATTTGACACAGGCAATGAGAAAACCCAAGAATAGGAGAAGGGCATCCCATGTGAATGGGCAGATAGGTAGACAGTAAGTTACTAGTGTGGCCATGCCATAGGAATTAGAAGATTCTGGAGCAGCAGCACTGGAGATTAATCTGGGTGAAGTTGTTTTGTAAAACGACAATGAATACATGATTATGTTGCTCAGGCAATTGTCCTGTTCTGCCTACAATCTCCTAGTAATTTTTCCACTTGTTTACCACATATTAAGTCCCTTCTATAAACCAAGAAGGATGGAAGTTCCAGTGGTATCATTCTCAAAACACTTGGTCTTGCAAAAAAAAAAAAATTCCACTGTTATGGCTTCTTGCTGCAAATCTTGTCAATTCACAGGTAGAATTCTCTAGGCAGGGCTCATGTCATTTGTTGCCTTTGGGATCTACATGGATTTTTCACAATGGCCTTTGTTGGAAATTTTGCAATAATTTAAA
The DNA here is from genome assembly GCF_964194105.1 of Spermophilus citellus. Lineage (NCBI taxonomy): Eukaryota > Metazoa > Chordata > Mammalia > Rodentia > Sciuridae > Spermophilus > Spermophilus citellus. The sequence goes on along the minus strand of NC_138182.1, from coordinate 136,852,241 downwards.
CTGTGAGACACAGACTCAGAAATGTTATTCAAAATCTGAACTCTGGGGGTTTCAAGAGTATTGTTCCTTTAAAGAGCAGGATAACATGGCCTTATCGTACTTCTGGTGGTAGAGGAGAGAGTAAGACCTCAGTCTTTTGAAGAACCTATGAAGGGAACCTTGTAATTGCATGTGTAAGTGGTAGGAAAAATATATTAAAGACAAGTTCATGGTTTCCCATTCAAAGTTCCAGAAAGACACTTACCTCATGAGAATAAGATAGCTCTGAGGGGGGAATATGCAGACTGATGATAACTCTTAGGAGATGCCTTTTGTGAGGTGTTTGAGAATAAGAATTGAAAAGATCAGAAGATGTCCAGGTGAGCACAGATAGTAAAGCTATTAGGAGATATATGTGAGTCCAGGGAAAAATTTAATTAAGGAAGGACACATTAAATGAAGCAAAAGTTTAAAGTCAGCTGAAGAGACACTCTTACCTTTCAATAATACTAACTTAATTGGCAGCCTAGATTCAATTTGGTGGGTAAGTGGGAGAAGAAGACTATAAAACTAACAATACTTCAGGTGAATTGTATTTAGATTTAGTCACCAAATACTATTTAGTCATTAAAAAATTAAACTTTCCTGATATCCAGATATCCATCAGGGGCTTACAATAAATTCTGAATGTAAAAAAAAATGGTAGTAAAATAAGCAGTAAGTAGTGAAAACACCTGGTGAAATAGAGGAAAATATTTATAAATTTGATTGACTGCTGTTTTGTGATCATATTCTATTCAGAAAAAATATATTTGATACATATTTTTTTGGTATTGAGAATTGAACCCTAATTCCTCCCTCCCTCCCTTCCTCCTTTTCTTCCTTTTCCCCTTCCTTCCTTCCTTCCTTCCTTCCTTCCTTCCTTCCTTCCTTCCTTCCTTCCTTCCTTCCTTCCTTCCTTCCTTCCTTCCTTCCTTCCTTATAAAGTCTTGCTTAATTGCTGGGGGGTCACACAAAGTTGCTAAGCCTAGCCTTGAACTTGTGATGTTCCTGCCTCAGCCTCTGAATCACTGGGATTACAGGTATGTGTGTGTGTGTGTGTGTGTGTACGTGTGTGTGTGTGTGTGTGTGTGTGTTTACACGTGCACGCATGCACCACTGCGCGCAGGATTTGATGTGTCTTGATATCTACCAAAATCACCACTGTGCTAGGTTTTACCACCAATATGATTTTGTGTTCTGTAGTCAGAGACAGTTTTCATCAATCTCATCTTTTACTTTTCCTCCTGAAAAGAGTATTATCCAAAGATGTAGTAATTAATGTAGGAAAATGTATCATTCTAAAAAGACTATGACTCAGTCGAAAATAAAATGCAGCTAGGAGTTCCTGGCTCTAATTTATCTTTTGAAAAAATAAATAGGAAGTCAGTAACTACTTGTGCATGAAAGACAAATGGAAATCTACTCCAGATAAATTTGCTTGGAAGTCGTGGGCTTAGAAAGATATGCTGTTATTTAGATTTCCTGTGAAGGTCAATTAATATAATTTTGATGGTACTAATCAATAATGAAAAAAAGTAAATGAGATTACGTTTTAAAGGATATGAAATTACTCTGCCCTCAATGAATTTGAAGAGTAAAGATTTGTAATAGATGTTTGCTCATCTCAAGTAGACAGATTCTTACCTAAGTAAGCATTCAAATAGCTATTTTTCAGTTAGTCATTTATCTTACTTTTTTGGAATAAGCAAAAAAAAGTTACCTGACCAGCATGATATAAGTAGACTTACTGCCACATGCCAAATTAATGACATTCAGAAAGTTGTGTGCAAAGCTTTTAATTTATCTTGATTTAGTGTGTGTGGTAGAATGTAGAGCTTGGTTCATACACCATTTGTTAGTGGTGATGGGTTCAGAGCTTGGTGGCACTGTGGCTAAAGCTACTGAATTCATCAACTTGGAGTGACATCATGAATTCTCATTTTTTATCAACCCCAGCCCAGCAAAACTGTCTAGGTTTCAATAGTTAAATAGCCAGAGTCAATTCTAAGTACAAAGTGCATGAAGTTATTTATTTAAGAGACTTAATAAAATAGTAGTACAGTATAGTTGTGATGAATGAGGAAAACAGATTAGGAATATCTCCAAGGAAAACCTTATGTCAATCTTTTAAAAAAAATATCCATGAGATAAACAATCGTGGCAAGAAATTTCATTCTATCTATCCTATAGGAAGCTATATCCATTTTGACATCCCAAATTTCAATCTAGTTCTAATAATCTAGTTTTGGCATTTGGATTTTTAAAATTTATCTTATTTATTTATTTATTTATTTGTATTTTAGAAAAATGGTACACGCTGCTTTGTTTACTTTTGTGTGCAGGCAATGAGCACCGATGTTTACCTTTCAAGATTCAGTAATACCTTGCCTGCAGTATGAAATAACTGCTACTCTGTCAGATCCACAGAATTTAGTCATCTGAGGGTTTTCTTTATACCCTGTTTTACTCTATATTAGGTGCCAAAAGATTCTTGCAATGTTTTGTCATTATGTCTTAAAAATTGTTGGCAAATTGTGACTTTTTGAACCACAAAAATATTCTCTCTTCTTCATTGTGCATTTCCCTCTTTGTTTATCTGCCTTTAGTTTTAAATAATTACATGGTGAAAATCACCAAGGATAAGCCTCTTAAAGAAACAGAGTGACTATTTTTCTCTTAATAATAATGTATATACAAATAAATGTTTATAGCATATAGATGTTTATAGCATATTTAACAAATACAATGCCAGCTCTAAAAATGAATGAATACAAGGAAATCTTTTTCTAAATTTTAAAGATATTTTAAATTAAATATACCTTGAATGACTGGAAACTGGCTTTGGGTTTATCTTCTAGCTCAAGAAATTACAAATACAAACTTTAATTAATATGGGTACAGCCAGTAGAGTTGCTACTTGATTGTGCAGTTCTTCTGAGGGTAGTAGACACCATTACCTTGGGAGTTGTTTGTTTATTCATCAAGTTGATTAAGGCATAATCTATGTGGGATGCATCTTTGTAAAGTGGACAGTTCAACTGGTTTTGACAGATGTACACACACATGGAGGTATGAACATCACCATCAAGGTAGAAATTTTCCATAGTCCCCAAAGAACTTTTAAGCCCTTTTGTACTCTGCTTCCCTCTCCAGAGGTTATTCTCCCAGGCCCAGGAAAACCAGTGATCTGATTTTGTCACTGTATATTAGTTTTGCAGGGTAGGCTCTTAAATACTGACTATTTGTTCATTGTAGACCATTGAGCAACTTGACAACACATAGAGAAAAGCAATGTTTTTTTTTAATCAATTAGAAGGATTAGCATAAATTACATACCCTTTGTCTAAATAGTTACTAAAGAGAATTCAATTTTACCAATGCTTCCAGAGCAGCAGTGTGGATAGAGAAGGTGTATAAAGAAATAGTTTGACCTGTTCAATTGTAATGGCACTTAGTTACTGGCATGTCAAAATCTTAGCTCTTTGGAGTTTCAAGCCAGGATTAGATGACTATAAAAAGTGGTCAGAGAAAACACTTTTTATAAATTATACAGCGATGTCTTTATACATATATATCTCAGGTTAAATTCTTTGACTTGCTATACATATTATCAATGTTCTTAGTGAATTTATTAATGTAATTTTATTTATATGTAAATGATAAATATTGCCCATAAAACTTTAATTTCCCTCTTCTAAAGAGTGATGATAACAGCTAATATTTGCAAGTCCTTATCAGGCACATGCATGTTTAGCCAGTGGTAATTTTCATTATGATAGTTTGATGATATAACAGAGATCAGAGCCCATCTTTTATTGAATTTATTAATGATTGCCAATGTATGCTATTGAGTTTCTAACAGCCTAAAATTTCACACTGATATTTCCCAAAAGGGTACAGTGTTCAATCATTCTTTTTAGAAATGAATATTACAATCAAGACCAAAGCTCAGCCTTAGGTTAATAAGTGACAAACTTTCACTATCAAAATAGAAACAAAATGGCCATTTTTATGTGAATGAAAATATTGTTTCTTTCTATCATCATTCTTTCCTTCTGGTGTTACTTTTGGCACCCATAAAAGCATATGTGTTATAGATGTTTTATAAAGTCTATTAACTGTTAACTATAAACATTTTGTATGCATTTTATACTTTATGCATATATAAATGCAGATTTTTAATGAAAATGATTCATACCATCTGGGCCAAATTGTTTTTCCTTAAAATCTAATCTAACATATCAATACAATACTTGATAACAAAAAATAGAGTTTTATGTAATTTTTATATTTTCATGGTTACATAAAATTCTATTATATCATTGTACCATAAGTATTTATCCATTCCTCTATTGCTACATGTTATTGGATATTTTTTTCTGTTTCTGCTATTAAAAATGACTCAATGAATCTTACTATAATACATACTTGTAGTGGATATGGTATTTTAAAATATCACTTCTAAGAAAATGCCTTAGTTTAAATGATGTACATTGAATAAGGCTTTTGAAGCATATGTACAAATTACCTTCCACACAGATTTCATGATACATTTTTCCCCCTCTGTAGTGGGTACATTTTAACTTACTGGTTTTCAAACTCTTTCACATGTTACTTAAGTTGGATAAACTTGCAAATATATGAAAAACTGTGGAAATGCATTCTTCTTGAGGGAAATATAGAAAGTATCAAGGGTATTTGTCTTGGAACTGAAGTTAGAAGAGGTATTTGATGAAACAACTTCTTTGCCTCATATTCTTTAGAGCCACTTAAGGATGTTGTGGCTCAGTTTTTACTCCATGAATTATTCTAGCCCAAAGAATATTTGCTACTAATGGATAAATCTTTAGCAAACAACTGCAGAATTTTCTTAGACTTATTAGAAATATATTCAAAGCCCACAAAGGAGCTATAACAAATATAATAGTTAGTGGTGAACAATTGAAAGCCTTTTTCCTGAGATTGGAATAGAATAAAGGTGGCTGCTCTCACTGTTGCATTTGAACCCTGTCCTGTTCATCCTATGCCAGTGCAATAAAGCAGTAAAATGAAATAAAATGCATTAGAACTGGAAAAGAATAAATGAGCTTGTCATTATTCACAACATGATTGTGTGGGTGAAAGGCAAAAATGAATCTGCTGACAAATTCTTATAATAAGTGATTTTCATAAGGTCACTAAATACACGGTAAATATGTACTTCAGCTCTGAACATTTAAAAAATCAACTTTGAAAATATCATTAAGAAAATTCTACTAATTAGGACTACAACTAAGGAAAGAGGAACATGATCTCAGTGCTAACAAGTACAGAACATTATATTGGAGAAAAATAAGGATGAACTAAATAAATGAAAGGCTATACCATGTTCATGAACTGAAAATTTGATATTGTAAAAATATTATTTCTCAAATTGACCCATAGATCATTCAAATAAAAACAAATATAAATTTAAATAGAGATATTTTATTTAAATGGATTGTTAAACAAGGAGAAGAGGACAATTGCAATAGGGAGAGAGATGCTTTTGCAATGAGGGGAAATCCATGACCTTAAGCTCTGCATGGATCTCAAAGTCCGGATTTTCTTTTACAATGAGCAGGAAATAAAGCCAGAAAGGACCAGATTTGGGGAATGAGTGGCAGTAAAGGAAGCAGTGTAGTATGATCATATCATTGTTCAGGGTATGTTTTTCTTTGCAGCCTGCTAATTCTTAGGAGGGTCCCTTCATTGTGAATCGTAATGCTTATTTAACTTTAGGGGCAAGTCAAAGTTTAAAGTGGTTTTTCCAGAGTAACTGGTGAGTACAAATAGGTAATCTATTAATTTATGAAGCAAATAATAATCTGGAGGATATATGTCAGTTTGATAAGTAAACAAGGGAGCCATCTGGAGGTCTTGTCTAAGTCAAGCAGGGAAGAATGGTTCTCTACAGTAAGCTATTTCTTGGAATGTAGTGGGATGGGAGGGATTTCCTGGCCCTTGTTGTTTTCCAGGAGCACACAGCTCAGGGGAAGTTGAACCTTGTCTGATCACTGCATTTTCCCAATCAGAATCCCAGAAGATATGTTTGTGGAAATAGGCACACTGATGCTAAAATTTACACGCAAATGCAAAGAACTAATAATAGTCAAGACAATCATGAAAGAACAAAAACCTGAAATACTGGACATTATATCAAGACCTTATTATAAAGCTGTAGTAACGAAGACTGGAATATTGGCACTGGAATAGAGCTAGCAGATAAAGAGAACCAGCCAGAAAATCCAGAAACTGACCTGATCATGTATTGTCACCTACTTTTTGTGACTGTGGTAGATTGATTAAATTAGTAGTCCTGGTTCCTTGTCCCTTCTGGTATCTGTGCCCCTTTGCAGCATGACTTTGTAGTTTTTTCCACTCCATGATACAAGTCTATTTCCCTGGTTCTGGATTCTGAATTTGACCATAATACTTGCCTTGGTCAGTGAGATGGTAGCAAATATCACACATGTGGAGGCTAGAAAAATACTGTACCCTTCTAATTCTTTTTGCTCTTGACTTAGAACTGAAGTTACAAGTTGAAGTTTTATTTCTCTCTCTCTCTCTCTCTCTCCCTACTTATTTATTTATTTTGTTCTTTTGGGATTGAAACCTGGGTATACTAAACAAGTGCTCTACCATTGCTTTATAATTCTGCACTCATATAATATATATATATATATATATATATATATATATATATTTATATATTTATATATATATAATCATGTGTATATATATATTTGTTTTTTGAGGCGGGGTCTTACTGAGTGGCCAAAACTGATCTCAAGCTTGTAATCCTCTTGCCTCCGTCTCCTGAATTGCCAGCATTGTGGGCATGTGCCACTGTACCTGGCTCTTGCATTTATTTTTGAAATTTATTGAAACATAATATTTGTACATCTTTATTGGGTGCATAATATTAACTTATTATGTAGATATAAGGTGTGGAAATCAAATCAGGATAAAATCAGGATAATAAGCCATTAAGCATTTTTATGTGTTGAAATATTTTTTTTTTACAATTTTAGTCATTTTGAAGCTAGTCATTTTGAAACATAAATTATTTTAATCAATAGTTACCCTACTATGCTAAAGAAGAACCAAAGTAATTCCACCCCTCTGTTTTGGAGTCCACTATTGAAAGAGGTTGTAGTTTCTGAAGCAACTTGTATGCCACATAATCTTTAAAGTCACTTAAAAATAACGTGCTATGATATTTGCTATGACATACCCAGGATCTCCTGCAGGAGAGAGACTGGAAGGCAGTCATCTTACCCCAGGTGTCCCAGCCCAGGCCATTTTCCTAGAGGTAGAAAATTAGAGTGTGAAATCTTAGCCAGATTTCAAAGAAATCTAAACATTTAAAAAATAAAAGAGGTCATTAACACCAGGAAAAAAAATAAAGAGTTGAAATGGAATATAATTGAAATGATAGTACTGACTTGGCTTAGTCATGAACATTTTTTACACAGACATCATGATGATTAAAAAACTAAGTAGACATGCAGATTTAATTAAAAACAAGATGAAATTTTAGCAAAAAAAAAAAAAGAAGAAGAGGAAGGTTAAATAAGGGAGGGTGTCAGAGTGGCTGGTGATAAAACAGAATGTCATCTTCATCTTCCATAGTAGCGAACCAGTGGCTGTGGTGTTACAGGGCACTGGCCTGCTGTGATGCTGGCAGCACTGTGGCCCCCTCTTCACCCTGATTCTTGTGATCATGCCAACATAATTTCAGGCATGTCATTCAGAGTAACAAGCATGACTTTATTATAAGGGATAGGAAAAGGGAAAAGAGGACATTCTAAAAGGAGACAGTAGGTCCTTTCAGAGAGAAGACAATGTGCCCCTCCTGCCCTCTAGTTCTATGGGGAGGGTCCCAGGGAAGTTTCGAGAGAGTCCTGCCCAGGTCCAACACTTGACTTTTGACTGACAGCAGCAAGATATCAGACTTTCAAGTCCTACTGTGCTTGCCCACTCTAGGTCATTTTGGTCAATGCTGTCAGGTTCTAATTGGAAACTATTTTTACAGATTTTTGTGGTTAGAGGGAATTATCCTTAACTTCCTGAGTTCTGAGATTTGGTCTGTGTCAGGGTCACAGAAGCACTTCCCCAAGCCCCTGCCAGGGCAATTTATATTCTTCTTATTGGCATTTTGGGCTTACATTTCTCTCATAGATAAAAGGTAGTTTGCTGCAGAATGTAATGTATCCTGTCAACTTAAGCCAGGTTAGATAGATAGAAAGAATATGGGGGGCACAGTGGGCCCAGTTTTTAGAATTTTTCCTCGTAACCACTTTTTCCCATTGCTCATATCCTCATATCTGTCCCCTTTCAATAGCTATATATGAGAATCAATATCTGTAATATAATCATGTTAATTAAAACCATGAAGGCAAATACTAAAAGGAACAAGGAGAGAGCTGTTTTTCCATTGTAAGCCATTTTATCAGCTGTTGGATTTTAAAGTAAATTACAAATGGCTAGTTCTGAGGACCCCCCACTCCCATCTCCTTACACTCTCCACCTCTGCCCTTTCCTGTAGCCAAGAGGGCACTCATCATGCCTGTGAGCAGAAGGCGAGGACCCAACCAAGGCAAGTCAGGTCCAACCTGAGACCACCAGCTCAAATAAAAGCCGGTTAAATCAACCTACTTGTTTTTTAGTGTGCTTTCTCTCACTGTAGCAGAATGTGTGAGGCTGAGGGACCAAAGGAAGGAGCTGGGCTTTGCATCATGATTCTGGAGGCTGGAGCCCAAGAGCATAGGGCCAGTGTGTGTGTGGCTTCTGATGAGGGCCTTGCCCCTTGGAGGAAAGCAGGAAAGCAAGTAAGTGTGGCAGAAGGAAGACAACAGGAGAGGTGGGCTTGCCTTATCATAACTCCCAATAACTAACCCACACCCTGGAGAAAGACATTACATAGGAGGGCTGCACCCCCATGATCCAGACACCTCTCAACAGTGCCACATTGAGGAATCAAACCTCAACACTGACTTTTGGGTGACACACTCAAAACATAAATGACCCAACACCCTCAGTTATTGTCTAAGGCTGACATGGTGTCCTGCATATTATTTATTTGGAAGGGCTAATTATTAAAAAAGGAAATTTTAAAAGTAGGCCTTTATTTTTGCTGTCTTTGTTGTTGCAATTTGTAGTTCTAGGGATGATTGAACGCAGGGGTGCTTTACCAGGAGCTACACCCCCAGCCCTTTTATATGTTTTATTTTGAGACAGAGTCTTCCTAAGTTGCTGAGGCTGGCCTCAAACTTAGGTTCCTCCTGCCTCAGCCACTAGAGTCACTGGGATTAGAGGTGCAGCCATCATTGTGCCCAGCTGAATAAACTGGGTCTATAATAATGACTTTAATAAGGACTCTTGAAGCTCAAAATGCTCCCTCCATGTTGATGGTCAGACAGTTAAAAACACTTCACTATGCTGTCCATTTCTTCTTCCTTTAATTTTTAAAATCCTCACTCTAGCTGTCTATCCTATTTTTCTATAATTTGTGTATCAATTATCATCTTTTGATGTACAAATTAGCATGAAGTAAGGATAATCCAGCATCTATGTTTCCCCAGAGAAAGGACCTTGCTGGGAATTCTGCTCATTTTTTTAACAGATATCACAAAAACCCTCTCTGGCAGGACCCCAACAAATGTCACTTTTATGGAGAGTCTTTGAAGAACTCGGTGGACTGTGATTTCTACAAACCAAAATAAAATGGCTCCATCTCCCATATGCTGTCTTTCCTGTGTTCATAATTGCTATGTTTCAGAACTCACTCAGGACCCCAGTTCTTTTGATCTGCACAGGACATCTATGATTAGAATAATGAACTATGATAGGAGGAGAGGATACTTTTAAATTTTTCTAATTGGTCACTCTAATGGTAACTACTGACTCCTAATGCCATTGGAGGATTTTATTAACAAAAATATCTATTTCCATATATGTGGAATTTCCTTATTTTTCTTTATTCACTTAGAAATACCCAGTAAGCACTTCCAATGCCAGGTCCTGAACTTGGGATTTGACTGTTATCAGGAGACACATTTGGGTGCATGGTGAAGGCCAGACACACATATGAGTGACTTTCATATTTTGAGGTGTCCGGGTTGTGGATGGTAGTGGGGGCGAAAATGGACTGGTCAGTATCTGTGCAGGCTGATATCTGCCATGATTGTTTTGTTGTCCTGTTTTCCATTGTCCTGTAAGACATCTCTGAATCATCCTTCATCCCTACAGTTTGTGGTCAGTTTTTTTCCTCATATCTTGCCAAACTGCTTAGGCACACATGAGATCATTCTGCTGTTCCAGTGCTAAATGAGCCCGGGGAAGAATCGCTGGCAGTCTTTAAGTCTTCATCTGAGTTTAGCGACTTCTGAACAAAGAGATCATGGTCTACCTGATCTCTTTGTTGCCTTCTATGACTTCCTATTTTCTGTCTTTTTTTTTTTTGTCTTAAACAAAAGACATTTATTTCTGACAGTCCTGGAGATTGAAAGTCCAGGATCAAGGTATTGTCCAATTCAGTGTCTGGTGAAGGATCTCTGAGAGAAGGGAAGGGGCGGAGCATGGAGAATGTGAGAGCACTGCCTATTTTCAATGTGTAAAATTAGAACAATTTAGTGAAGAGTCTTAATTGGTTTTATTTCTTATTCTGGACTTGGGCAAGGCTTTGTTCCATAAAATAGAGTAAGTGTTTTAATGTGCCAAGCATAAAAGTTTAGTCTTTAGACATAGAGGACTAAAGAAAGTCAAAACAAAGAACCAAAATGAATTGGTCATTTCACAGTTATGCTCCTCTCCCACAAAGGAGGGGACAGAGGGACAGGATAATAATAATTAAAAAAAAAAAGACTAGTTAGTCATTTTTTTTTTCTTGGTAAAGATTAAAACAGGAGGATCTTATTATGATGGTGACTGAAATGGTCCCTTGTGGGGCATTTAACTGCTGTCTCTCTCTTCTGGATTCGTGGAAGATGAAATAACAACTCATTTTCAACTTATCCATGGGAACTTTAGCATGGATGCCTGCACTTTGATTTTTAGTCTGGTCAGTTGGGGCCCAGTGTGGAAGCCTAGTCCAACACAGTGACCTTCTGTTATGTTTTATTGAACAATATACAGGAGTCTGAAGAGGTCTCCAGGAGCAGTGGAGACCTCTGTTCAGACTTTCCATGTGGCTGATCACATTACAGAAAATATAAGCACAGGTTAGGTATGAGTAACAGAGCAGGAGATTTGTTACAAAGGGGCAAGACACACTGAGAAGTGGGGGTGTGGGTGATGTCAGAGGGAAAGAGTGAATCCCCCCGGTCTTGGTCTGGGCTTTTAGCATTTATAGGACACTAGAGAGGGGGCTGTAATAGAGGAGGGGTCAGAGCAGGGTTACATAACTTCACACCAGTTTTCCTTGCGCTTGTGGATCACCCTCACTTGTTCAAATCATGCTCCTTCTTTCATTGTGCATTTTATGTCTCTACCCAGGGGTGTGTATTTAACTATTGGAATGAGGCTCAGTTCATTTCTTGGTCACCAAAGTCTATGTGCATACTCCCTGAAGGGCTGGTTCCTCCAGAAGCCTCGTGGTCATCTTGTGGTTGTGTTGTTTTTACATCAGCCCATTGACTGCTGAGGTCAAAGATGGGGGCATGGGGTGAAGAGTTGCCCAGGAGTTGTTTGTTGTGCATTTCAATTGTTTGTGGGCATTTCTCTTTTTAGACCCAGTATTCTCTCTGTATGTCTAAATTCTTATCTGATAACAACCTTTTTTTTTTTTTAATAACATAGCACTAATGACCTCCAGCCTAGAATTGACATAGAGATGCTCTATGCTTCTCTGTTGTCTCCACACTAATCTGAATTGGCCACATCTGCACTTGGCGTAGCCTGACATCTTTCATGAGCCTGACATCTCTGTTCACCCCTTGCCCACCCCCCTAAATTCCTCCTCCCAATTGGAAACTTGATCCAATTTGGTTGGGGAAATGGGACCAGTTGAATAGCTCCAAACTTTACTTATCATACTTTCCCAAATCTATGGCCTTCTAAGTAATGTCTGTTCTTTCCTAGGAGAATGTTCTAGACTACTGAAGTTCAAAAGCCAAGGATTTCTTTTTTCTTTTCTGCTGTTTTCTTCCTCTCCAGTAACAAGGCGCATGGAAGTGTGCAGGCAGTGCTCTAATGAGAGGAGGGGACAATGGACAAAGGCTTAAGTGATAGTGTTCCGAAGTACTTAACCAACCGTATCTGGCTGGTCATACCACGAAGCCTAAGACAGAGTAATTGAACCATGTAGTCCAAGTTCATTGACTCCAAGAGAAGAAAAGATGCCTCACAGGAGGCTGTTTGAAGATGGCTTCCTCTATGAATGGAAACATGCTCGGATAATACAGATTGGATGTGAATTCAGTGCATTGGTTTTTTGGTAAGGAAATGACTGAAAAATATCTTAGTAAAGAGAAGACACTTGAGAGTATATAAAATTTGCACAAAAAATCATTTCCTTTTAGGGAGAATAGAGAATATTAGGAGAACCCTGCATAGATAAAGTCTCTGAAGAGAGGCTGGTCTGGATTTGAATCAAGTCTACCATTGCTAGTCGTGTGCCCTCAGATGAATTATTTAACCTTCCTGAGCCACATTTTCTTCATAGTAAATGGAAGTAATGATACTACCTGTTACTTGGTGTTGTATGAAGTTAGGTGCATTATAAATGGTGAAGTACTTAGAACAGTGCCTGCGGCTTAGACAGCAGGATATGTTAACTCATGTTGAAATATTGTTAGGAAGGAGAAGAAAAGTTAAACTATGGAAAGATTGTGAAGGGCCTTGAATAAGATGAGGAAGGAACTTGTCAGTAATGATTTAATGAAAAATTTATCTCAGCAGTACTGCTTAATTTCAAGCCATGATTACCTTGCAAAATTGTGTGTGAGAACGACTGAGTAACTCATTAAGAATGCAAATCCTTGGCCGAAGTCTCCCTAGCCCCTGTGGTTGTGACTCAGAAGATACACATGAAGTGAGAAATCTGTTTTTAACAAGGATGTAGGAGTAGAGTAGTGTAGGTGAGGGGCCTAGGTAAGTGGTTTAAGAGGACCCTCATGCTCCGGGGTATGTTAGCGCAAAGTTGTCCCTGAGAGAGTGCTTCCTTAAATTTGAAACTTCATGTCTCATTAACCGCACCCTGGTCCAGAGGACTTGAAATTCTGATGCTGGCGGAGGAAGAAATTTATTCACTCATTCATTCACAAATTTTTGGAGAACAGCTGTGTATGTGCCTGAATTTATTCCAGGTATTGGTACATGTCACTGAAATTGACTGACAATGATCCTGCCCTTGTAGAATATGTGACAGGAATGATGAAAATAATAAATGCAATAATGAAACACGTTGTACAATATGTTAGAACATGATGTGTCCTATGAGAAGAATAAGAGTAGAGAAGGAAAATGCTGGTAGCTCATACTTAGAGGTGCTCTTCTTTGTGAAAGACCCAGTTCTAGGAGGGTCAGTCGCCAGGACCAGCTCAGATTCCCCAGAGGTGGCTGCCTGGAGCCTCCTGTTCTGTAGCAGAGTTCTGAGACTATGTCCTTCTTCAGCAGGAAACAATTTATATGAGCCCTTGACAGTGTCTGCCTTGTCTTCATCTAGAGAGGAGGGGCTTATTATTTCCATCTACCTATTTGCCTTTTCTAACCTATAGCAACCCGCAAGTTTTCAGCTTTTTCAATACCTACCATTAATGTGACTATAGAACATTCCTACCAGTGACAAAGAAATTCTGATTTTTCTGGATCTTTTGTCATTGAAAATGATTCTGAGATGAAAATCTAAAGACAAACTGACTGTAAAACACCACCAAAATGAAAAAGCAGGCTTTAATGCTAAAAAAAAAGAAAGAAAGAAAAATTAGAGAAAGTTGATGAATTCTACAATCTACTTAGTATTTGTCACACACAAATGTCATGGAGTTTTAGAACTGGAAAGAACCTCAGCAATCATCTAACAAAGTAGATCTGAAATGAGAGTTAGGAAATGATGAGTGCAAAGATCAATTAATTTTAAAAATCTCTTTTATGAAAAGGATGATAAAGGGAGAGAAGCTCTGTCACTAAAAACGGGGGAGGATGGCCAAGAGCTTATCCATCAGAACCCATGGCAATTAGACATTTGAAGACAGGAAGTAGGAGAGACAAAGAACCTGAAAGGACAAGAATAAATTGAGAAAATAAATGAGACCAGAAAAAGACAAAGTTCTGGACTTTCTAAATTTGTTAGGTTCTATTTTATGGGGCATGATATGGTTTAGATCCGGAATGTCCCCCCGCGTCTGATAGGTTGAAGGCTTTGACTCCCACCAGCAATTTAGAGGTGGAGTGTTTAGAGAATGATTGAATCATGAGGGCTTTGACCTCATCAGTGGGTTAAACCATTTGATGGATTTATAATTTGAATGGACTGTTAGGAGGTGATGAAAACTCTGAGCATGGAGGGAATAATTAGAGAAAGTGGGCCATATGGGCCATGTTCTTGGTGGATTATATCTTGTCCTTGACCCTTTCCTCTCTTTATCTCTCTGCTTTCTGGCTGTCATTGTCACAGGGCTGGGGTCTTCCAAGAAACTGAGGCAGTGTGAAGGCTCCCCTTCCAACCTCAATTCTTGCCATCAAGTCAGAAAGATTTCAGTCATGCTCAGAAAAATGGGCTTAAGTTTATTGAAGAGAAAAGGAAAGGGGATACTCTCAAGGGAGAGTGGGTCTCAGAGAGGAGAGGGACAGAATGCTTCTCCTGCACTCCAATTTTGTTGTGGATCCCGGAGAAGTTTCCAGAAAATATTGCCCATCTTGATCTTTGTCTGACAGGAGGATGACAACCAACTTTCAAGTTCCCACCTCCATGACAGTGCTAAGACACTTTGTCCCATGCAGACTGGTTCGAATTGGAACCTTTTCTTACAGAATTTATGGCTAGGGAGAATTACCCTTGTATTCCTGAATTCTAGCATCTGTTCTGTGAAAGGGTCAAAAGTGCCCCCCTCGTTTAAGGTAGCTTGTATTCTTCTTAGCTTAACACTATTTTAGACCTGAATTTCTCCTGCAAATAGCAGGTATTTTGCTGAGAAATGTGACGTATCTTGCCCTCTTAAGCCAGGCAAGGCTGCAGGTAAATTACTTCTTGGAAAAGAAAAATATATGGGGATAAGCAGATTGGACCCATTTTATAAATTATTCTCTTAACCTCCTTTTTCCACCACCCACATCCCTCTGTCCCCTATCATTATGAGCTGAGCCACTTTCCTCTGACACAGCCTTTCTCCGTGATATTCTTCCTTCTGTGGAGCCCAGAGTAATGGAGTCAGCTGACCATGGACTAAAACCTCTGAAGTTGTGAGCTCCAAGAAACTTTTCCTCCTTTAGGTTGATTATGTCAGGTATTTTGGTCACAGAAATAGAAGTTTGACCGATGTCTACGATTGCTAATGTACAAACTAAAGAGCATGTCACAGAGGACAGGGCATCTTGAAACTCCTTATGACAAGAATTTCTTTGGACATTACATCAAGTAAAAGAGCTATAATTAAGGCCCCTGATTCTGTGATTGGTAGCATTGGAAGAAAACATTAGAGAATACAGTGTTCTCATTCTTTCAGTGGGTATTTACTGGCCCGCAACTAGGTTTCTTTGAAAATTTTTTGACAAAAAATAGAGCCAGACCTGCAATCTGGTAAGCTTATCTGCCATTGGTTTCTTTTCTGATATTTCAAAAGTATTGCCTTTGAGTTTTGTATTTCATTCTTTTACCTAGGGCTGACTGGGCCTATGCTGCAGTATGTGATCTGAATAGTTCAGTTACCTGGTCCACATGGTCACAAGAATAAATTTTGCCTTGTACGGCCAATGTGCTCCCCGAATAATGACAATCTCTCATTGCATCCCAGGCTCTAAACACATCTAGAAGAGTGTTTAGCATATAATTTGGCTTATGAAAATATTTATTACATAGTTCAAAAACTGATGACCCAACCACCACATATTTCAGACACAAAAACAAATGAATGATTCAATGAATGAATAAATAGACAAAGACCTTCTTGAAAACATTTCTTATCAAACTGTTAATAGTTAACATCTTATGGAAAATAGAATTATGGATGGCTTGAATAAAGAGTAAGGGGGAACTTTCACGTTTTTTCTATAACTTTTACTGTGTCTATTGGGGATAAATAAAATCTCCAAATTAATAATGATAACTTTTATGTGTCTGGCCATAATTCTGGGCATAAACTGGTGAACACAATAAACAAAAATATCTACTCCTATGGAGTTTCACTTTTATTAACAAAAAAATAAAAATGTAACACAACTGAATACTGAAAAAAAATGAGAAATTGTGTTAGAAAGTGATATGTTCTAGGATAAAGAAAGGAGATCAGAATAAAGGTGGTAGGGGCTGGAGATGTGGCTCAAGCGGTAGGGCGCTCGCCTGGCATGCGTGCGGCCCGGGTTCGATCCTCAGCACCACATACCAACAAGGATGTTGTGTCCGCCAAATACTAAAAAATAAATATTAAAATTCTCTCTCTCTCTCTCTCTCTCTCTCTCTCTTTAAAAAAAAAGAATAAAGGTGGTAGGTCACACTTCCAGATGTCCTGTTTGAAAGGAGGACCTAGACTAGTTCTGAGAATTTTAGTTTCCTGTACTAATTCAAATCTACTAGGAGTAGTTACCTGCTATTTACCCTTTTTAATACTTAAGATTTGATAGTTAATTTCAGAGATATTTTCCCTAAATAATACCACATGGAATATGAATGGCTTTGAAACTTTTCATATAAATAACATATAGAAAAATAAAATTTCATTAGTTTTCTCCATAATTCTATATATTAGGTGGGTTTGTCAAAAGTTAAAATCTGCCAGGTATAGTAGCGCTCACCTGCAATTCTATATTTGAGTGTCTAAAGCTGCAGGATCTAAGTTCAAGGCCAGCCTGAGTGAATTAGCAAGACCCTATCTCCAAAACAACAATAATAAAAACAAAAGAAAAAAAACAAGTGAGATGTAGTTCAGTTGTAGAGAGCCTTTGAGTTCAATACCTGGTACTATAGAAAGAAAATGTGAATCTATTACTTTATAATAGACAGAAGCTAAGGTTTGGGCTCTTGTATTTTTAGAGTGCAGAAAGTCTGGAGTGATAACTTAGCATCACCTGATCCTGATTCCAAGTCTAATCATTACAGGTATCCTTTACAGATACAGCAGAAGGAATAAAAAATCAAGCAACTGAATTGATGATTAACATACGTGGATAACAGAGGCACTAAGGTATTCCTTGAGCCAAGGTAGTAGATTTTCATTAGCTGAACAGCTAGTGACTGAGCACCAAAGAACCTGGTTTACAGACACTTCTCAGAGGAGGACATACAATCAATCAACAAGTACATGAAAAAATGCTCAACATCGCTAGCAGTCAGAGAAATGCAAATCAAAACCACCCTAAGATACCATCTCACTCCAGTAAGATTGGCAGCCATTAAGAAATCCAACAACAACAAGTGCTGGCGAGGATGCGGGGAAATGGGTACACTTGTTCATTGTTGGTGGGACTGCAAAATGGTGCAGCCAATTTGGAAAGCAGTATGGAGATTTCTTGGAAAGTTGGGAATGGAACCACCATTTGACCCAGCTATTCCCCTCCTCGGTCTATTCCCTAAAGACCTAACAAGAGCATGCTACAGGGACACTGCTACATCGATGTTCATAGCAGCACAATTCACGATAGCAAGATTGTGGAACCAACCTAGAAGCCCTTCAATAGATGAATGGATTAAAAAAATGTGGCATTTATACACAATGGAGTATTACTCTGCAATAAGAAATGACAAAATCATAGAATTTGGAGGGAAATGGATGGCATTAGAGCAGATTATGCTAAGTGAAGCTAGCCAATCCTTAAAAAACAAATGTCAAATGTCTTCTTTGATATAAGGGGAGTAACCAAGGACAGGGTAGAGACGAAGAGCTGGAGAAGAAGAATAACATTAAACAGGGATGATAGGCGGGAGGGAAAGTGAGAGTTAAGGGAAATTGCATGGAACTGGAAGGTGAGCCTCAGGGTTATACACAATTACATATAAGAGGAAAGGAGGAGTAGGAGAAAAATTATATAAGTGGAAGAAAGGATTTATAGTAGAGGGGATGGAGAGAGAGTAGGGGAGGGGAGGGGAGGGGAGGGGTGAGGGGACAGTGGAGAATGGGATAGACAGCAGAATACATCAGTCACTAGAAAAGCAATTTGTAAATCAATGGAAATGTAACTGATGTGACACAGCAATCTGTATACGGGGTAAAAATGGGAGTTCATAACCCACTTGAATCAATCTGTGAAATATGGTATAATAAGAACTATGTAATGTTTTGAACAACCAACAATAAAATAATTAAAAAAAAATAATAATAAATGGGGGAAAAAAGGTGGATGCGTTAATAAGAGTTCCAAATTACTAATTCATAATGTGATTACATCCCTGCAATTTTCAGAATGACTGCAATTTATGTTCAACATATGTCCAGGATATTATTAGGTTGGCCCTAAACCCCAAGATCTATAGGACCTTAATAAAATGTGCCAAATAGTTTGTTCTACAAATCAATATCTCTCCTTGTGGCCAGAGTTCCCTTCCTCCTCTCACCTATTTTCTTAAGACAACACGAGGGAGATAAAACTTTGCAATGTGGTTTACTGCTTTTCATTTCTGTGCTGATTGTCTGTATGGGTGCACTGCTAATGGAAAGAAATCATAGAAAAACTTAAGAAGGAACAACAGAGCAGCCAATTGTGATCACAACTTAGTGGGAAGCAACGAGGGGGTCTTGAGGCTCTTTGGAAACCAGCCAACCACTTTCACTACTCAGCTGCAGGAGAGCGAATTGGCCATGAGGACCCCATGGAGAGGTTTGGGATTCTCTGGTTGAAATTCCATCTGTCTGTGCTTCAGAAACTGTAAGAAAGAAGAGGAGGAGGAAGATAGGAGAATAAGAAAGGGAAGCAGATGGTGGGAGAGGAGAAGAAAGAGGAGGAGGAGAAAGAGAAGGAGGAGGGGGAGGGAAAGAAGAAGTAAAAGAAGCAAAAAGTTTTCATACACTTCCAAATGAATCATAATGACTGAGGAACTTTTAAAGGCTTTATAGATTATAGACAGAGGCTAGATAGAATGATCTAAGAAAAAAACAACTGAGGAAGAGGGACTAGGGACGAGAAAAGGGAATAAAGAGGGCAACAAATCTGATCTAACTTTCCTTGTGCATATATGAAAATACCACAGTGAATTTCACCTTCATATAGATCCACAAGGCACTAATTTAACAAAAAAACTATAAATAAATAGAATAAAGTAGAATAGAGGAAAGGGAACAGGAGGAGGTAGGAGGGGAGAGAACGGGGAAATACGGGTGACGGAATTAGAGCAAATTAGATACCTGCTTGTATACTTAAGACATCAAGATGGACCCTAATAATTTTATATAACTAAAATGAACTTCTATACAAAAAATTTTTTAAAAAATCCAGTGGGAGTCCTTTTCCACTCTCTTTCAAGAATAAAGAAGAATATTTCCTCTTGAGAAAAAAGAAAAAATAAAAAGATCACCACCATCTCCACTTGTCTCCGCTTCTCAGAGGACTGCTTTTGTAAGGCACGTGGCACTTGAAGAGATCTTTAGGGTCTGCATTTTTTTCATGTTGATGCAGTTCTTCTAAAATGAGTGATCTTACAATCTTCTGGTAGAGGTATGTTTGGACACTTAACAGATGTCCTGGAAATAATTTGCCAGTGAAATTTTGACACTCTGAATTAATTAGAAAATTTAAATAATAAGCACACAACAACATTTTAGCATAGACATTGGAAAACCTCTGTAAGAGACCTGGTGGAATGTATTTTAGAATTTGTGCTGTGGTCTCTGTTACCACCAAGCTATCATTGTAAAATCAACAATAGACCATATGCAAACTAATGAGACTGGCTATGTTCCAATAAAATGAGATTTATGGACACTGGAATTCTAATTTCATAAAGCTTCCGCTTGCCATGAACTATTCTTTTGATTGTTTTTTAACTAGTTAAAGTGTAAAATCCATTCTTAGCTCTCAGGCAGTAGTTTGCTGATCCCTGTCTAATATAGTCTAATTAAAACAATCAACGGATCCTCTTCATATAATCAAAGCTAAATTGTTCCGGCACGGACAGGGAGAACAGCAGCTGGATTGGGTTTTCAAAAGTTTTTTTTTTTTTGGTAAGCACTTTCCCAAGTCACCAGTGTGACTACCAGTCTCAGCCCTCCTCTTAACACTTGAGCCACTCAGGAACACAGGGCATCCTCCGGCTTGCCTTATGCCATAGCTGAGTCCAGGTTTGAACAATTAAGGTGAACTTTATTCTCTTCTACAGTTTTATTGCTTTGTGAAAAATAAAAGATGTGGCATGCAAGGTAGTCTATGCATCTTCAGGTTAGTGACCTCCACTGGACAGTTATCTCCCTTCTTGCTCCTGTGAGGCAAATAACACAATCCTCCTTCTCACCTGCCATATTGCAGCATGTCTAACATTCTTCTAGGCCAGACTTCACAGAAGACACCTGATAGAGTGTGGTGTCCCCTTGGTGGACACTACTAGGCCTTGTTTCCTAGTTGTCACTGGATTCCCTTTTTATGCAAAGACTGGTGTCAGGATATTCACTGCCTTCAGTGGACACCCACCTACCCACAGAGAGGGAGCCTCATTCTTGAATAGCATCAACCAAGCAATTTCTTCTTTTTTTTTTAATAGACTCTGGTTAATACAGAGTGCTTTTCTGGAACCTGCATCACCTGTTGATGGATGTTTATGTTTACTGGTGCATGGGAAGGAATTCAGGGACTGATTTTGATGGCTGTGGGAGGCAATCCTGGCACACTCATGTCATTGACATTCCAGCCCTAACTATAGCCTTGGGATTTGCTCCTATCACAATTATAGGACAGCAAGCAGCAACTGTAGGTAGGGTCATATATATTAAAGACAGACCTTTCCCTGAGCAATTGAAAATTTAAAAATTTAAATATACTTAATTATTTAAAATAAATTAATTGCACATTGAACACTCTGTGAAACAGTATTATCAAGAGATGAAACTTCTGTTATTTTTCTGATGGTTAGTAAATTATAAGGCATTTTATAATTTAAATGATACACATTTCGGGGAAAAGCCAATTCTATTTTAGGAATTTAAGCTATTTACATATCTGAGCTACAGAAAAAGTAAGTCAATGGCCAAATAAATAATAAAAATTTGAATTAGTTAATGTAATACCTTGGAGTGTTTAACAATATAGTAGAACTTAAATTGATTAGCTATAGAATGCCTTAAAGTTATTAATTATATAATATCATGTGATAAAAATAGATGCCCTTAAGAGTTATGCTTCTTTGAAATCTTGGCTTGGCCTTCACACTATATCTAATCTTGGGCAAGATAGTGAAACCATTTATGGCTTAGTTTTCTGAACTCAAAAATGGAATAACACAAATGCCCTGGGGTTGTTGTGAGGAATAGAGTCAGGCCAGCATATAGCACATATGGAGCACATAATCAGAGCTTAATAAATAATAGCTGTATTGATGGTATTGGTGATGATGAGTGTGGTGGTGACATTGAATGCAGTCCTCAAGCTTTGAGGAAAACTGAAGCAAGCCACAGGTATATAATAAGGTTCCATTCATTACTGTTAAATGTTAATGTTCTTTAGGGGATATTTTTTTCCTCCAATGGTTATTCTACTCCACTTCAGTATAGATGGTGTTGCCATTTTTTTTAACCAATTGATTCATATTTGGTTTTGATGGAGTTGCCTTATTTAAGCCCTGAGCTAGCGTGTTTCACACGACCATTACCAGGTTCAAACAGAGAGAACTATTCATTAATCTTCCAGCATACTTCCATATGCTTCCCATTAATCATTGTTTAGCTGGGTAAACATGAGTTGGGGTTTTATTCTTGATGTCATTAGGGAAATTAGTGTAAATGAGAAATTTCATTCTAAAAAGCCCTACAAATTTACCACTGGCTTTCACAGCTGAATGTTGGATGATATCATTTAAAATTCTTTCAATCAGAAGTCAGCTCTTTTGTATAATGTAAGAAAATTGTTTTGACTTATTTTTTGCAGAACAATTTGGAAATTCTAGGTGCAGAAAAGCACCTAGAGAATAAAATTGTTCCCCATCTTCTCCCACCATCCAGTAATACCCACTGTTAACATGTTAGCATATATGTTATGTCTATTTTTTTTCTCTGAATACATGTGCACATCATTTCTTTTTGGATAAGCTGTTGCTCTTCAAGTCAGAAGATATTCCTATGTACTTGCTTTATGCTGTTATTTATAGCTGGTGCTCCTCAAGCCAACCAAGTTTGTGCTGGGTTGCTTGATAGGTCTCACCCACTAAGGGAGTAGAGGGAAACTGGGAGATTGCAGGCTGGACAGGAGAACTGCTGTTGGTGCTTGCTCATTATGCTGGTAGCTGAACTCAGCAAGGCTACACTGCCAGAGGCATGGGGCGGGTGTTCTATATTGCTTAGGGTGAGTTTCCATTTACTGCTCACACTCCCATGGTGAAAATCATGGCATCCTCTCTTTATGGGGGTGAGTTTCCGCCTGACGGGGCCTTCCCTAATGTCTGAAGGCAGGAATGCCAGTTAAGTAGAGCCCCTCCCAGAAGTCTAAGCCCCAGGTACCTGGGTACCATTTTGGAACTTCTGAGTTCTAATTATTCCAATTTCATTCATATGTTCCTGCATCCCTAGGAGCTATATCCACAGTTCAGTCACTGCCTCTGTGACATGTTACTGTTTCCCTTGGTCTCTCCAGTTCTGTATCTCTTCACCCATTTCTCTATATTAAATTTCATCCCTTAAAATAATTAAGTGGCCTTGACATTTATGCCTACATATCAAGATGATTCTTGACTTTGATATTCCATCTCCACCCTGTGTTTAGTTATTGCTGCTAAGACCACAAATCATCTTTCACAAGCTAGAAACAGATTTATATATCAACCAAGAACAGACATTTCCGACTTAAATGTCCTCTCACTGTCTACCAGCTAACTGATCCATCCTGTCAGTATCACCACCTTTATATAAGCTTGATTTACATCCATTTTAATTTTATAGGCATTTGGTCCTTATTTTATGAAAATGAAGGAAAAGAAGAAAAACATAAACTTGATGATGCTAAAAACACAACTTGTTGGTCACAAGTTCCATATAACTTGGGGAAAAACCATTGATCATCAGGGAAGTTGGAGATGTCTCTTTCACAGCTTGGTCTGCAGCCAGTCAGCACTTACAGCATAAGGAAAGTGAGCAAAGATAGATGTTGTGTACTCAATTCTATGAATACATTATTAAAGATTCCATCTAAAAGACTGGACATGATTAGGGACATAACACACACTTTAGGTCTTTGGGAATAAGGCTTCCTTAGCACACTAAACTAAACTCCTTAGCACACTAAACTATGACTGAACTCTTCCACTCACTTTGCATTTATGTTAGAAGATTCTGAAATTGTTTTATTAAAATGATGTATGAATTTTGCAGCACTTTTTATTATGCCTTTGTGCTTAATCTGTTATTAACACCTTACCTGCTTTAATCATTCTGCCACTGAATGTTTCTTATCAGCCATTTCTTATTTAATTAATCCCTTCTTGTCAACTAGTTATGCTGTTTCTAATTGTCCCATATGAAAATAAAGCCTTTGAAAACCTGCAAATACATTTTTTCATACATTGTTAATGGTTCCCTTAGAAAATTTGCCTAAAATTGCCATTCAAGGGTCAAAGTATAGTGATATTTTTTAACCTGTTACCAAAATGGCCTTCTAGTAATTGTGTTTTGGTGAATGAGTAATCCTCCCTGATTACTGTAAAATAACAGAAAGAATTTAAAATGGTTTTCTCATCTAAGTAGCAGGACTCTCTTGGTTACTTTAAAAAAATGTTTATTGAATTTCTCATTGTACCCACATATTAAATCTCTATTAATAATTTAGAATCAGTTTTCATTTTTATTTCTGAATGTGTGTGTGTGTGTGCACGTGCTTGCACATGTGTGTTTAACCAACTTGGCTTCTAAAGCTGAACTATGGTTGAAAGAGAGCCCAAGCTATAAAAGTGAGTAATTAAGACAGGGAGCCTAGAAAACAAAGGCCCAAAATAGGATGATGTACCATATTATTCTCTGAATTTTAAGCTAAAAGCCATGAGGATTTGGGCTTGTATTTGTTCTTTTGATTGGAAATTAATCATATGTGATTGTTTTTATGCCTGTTACTCGAGCATGTTGGTTTTGATTTCCTCTGGATACTGTTTCCCTTTTAGTTAGTTTTTTCCCTATTCATTAAATTTTTTATTAAATGGACAAACAATGTGTTAGGGTGTGATGTTTTGATATATGTATATATTGGAGGATGGTTAAATCAAGCTATTTAACCTCTCCATCACTTCACCTACATTAAGGATCACCCTAGAAGGAGAAGAGAGGGAGGGCCTATCCTTCCACCCCCAACTCTCCATTATACTCCCTTTGTAAATATAGCCAAAATATTAAAATTCAGGTAGATATCCTCGTGTTGAGAGTTGCCAACATCTGTTCTTTTCTGCCTCACAACTGTGTTTATTCTTTCACTCATTTTTAGGACACCAAGTGTGTGTAGAACAAAGGAAACATAAAAGATTATCTTTATCAATAAGGGCAGGTGCACAGGAGAGATAAGTAGCCTGGGAGTTCTTGGAGCAAGTCCAAGTAGAAATGTGGCCTTGCAGGAATTGTGTAGATGATTATTTTTTGGTATTCATATAAGAAATGAAAGTAATGTTTTTTTTTCCCCTTTCATTCAATAAAATAATTCGCCGAGTGCTTGAATTGTGAGACATTGGGTTTGGCATTTTGTGTTTATTAAGTCACTTAATTTTCCCAGCAGTCTTTTGAAATAGGTATTATTATGTCCCCTGCTGTGTAGAAAAGTAATCATGTGGCAATGGTTGGTGTCACAGTGGGGGAATGGTTCAGTGGGGATTTGTATTGACTCTGGCTCCAGTGTCCTTACCCTTTTCCCTTGATCCTCATCCCTCTCAGAAATGACTTCATGGACAGTGGCTGTATGAAAAGAACTGATCATTTCTTCTCGGTTGTTTATGGAGGCAAATGGTTCAAATATCTCTTGTCAGGATTTAATGGGCAACACTGGGAAATCTCTTGCAGTATCCTTTTTTTATTTGAGATACGACAGAGTTATCTTCTGTGCTTCCAATGTTAGAGGAACAACTGGAGACATATTGAGTAAGATGTGTTCTGAATGAGAACTTTGCCACCAATGACATTTTAATAACAATCATCTATGTGGATGGGGAAAGAGTGGCATATACCCTGTTGCATGGTTTGGATGTGAGGTGTCCCTTAAAAGCTCACGTGTGAGACAGTGCAAGAAGGTTTAGAGGAGAAATGATTGGATGATGAGAGTCTTAACCCAATCAGTGAATTAATCCCCTGATGAGATTAACTGAGTAGTGACTGAAGATGGGTAGGGTGTGGCTGGGGGAGGTGGGCCCCTGGGGCCATAACTTTAGTGTACATATTCTGTATCTGAAGAGTGGAGTATCTCTGCTGCCTGACCATCATATGAGCTGCTTCCCTCTGACACACACTTCTGCCATGATGTTTTGCTTTACTTTGAGCCTTAAGGAATGGAGTCAGCTATCTATGGATTTAGACCTCTAAAACTGTGAACCCCCAAATAAATGTTTCCTTCCTTACAGTTGTTCTGGTCAAGTCTTTTAGTCACAGCAGTGAAAAAGTCAACCAAAACACCCTGTTACTGCACCTCCTTGACACACACACACACATCCCTTTCTACCTCCATGAAAATACTGCATGAACCTGAACCTTCTGCCTGCTGAGGCTACACCTGGATTGATAAATATTTTTTTAGTACCTAACTTTAGATCACCTTGCCCCTTCTATGAATCGAGAGCTTGCTTTCTTTTATGTTGTCAAGTCACTTCAATATCAGAAGAGCAAGTCGAGGCCCAAAGAGGTTCTTGACTTCTTTACTATGTCTACTGGCTCATAACCAGCCAACAATAACACAAATTGGGGCTGGGATTGTGGCTCAGTGGTAGAGCACTTGCCTAGTATGTGTGTATGAGGCACTGGGTTCGATCCTCAGCACCACATAAAAATAAAGAAAAATAAAATAAAGGAATTCTGCCCATCTACAACTAAAAATATATATACACAAACATATAAAAACAAGAACAAAAATGGCATCTGCCTGAAAGATTTTGGAAGGGATAAATTAAATGAGGCAGGCAAAGCCCTTTACCTGGTGCCTCACACTTACTCGGCTCTGAGGAACTGGAAACTATAGGTGTTTCAACCTCAAGGTGCATAGTTAATAGTGTCACTGTAGAAGGAAAAGGAGGATTGATGTGAGTCTGGAGACTTCTCAACTTAAATGCAGTTGCCATCTTTGGGCTTTCTTGCCTTTGGCAAATTTCCTCATCATGCTTTGATTCCTTTCTTCTTGAAATAATGACATTGGATTGACATTAATATTGAGCTTTTACAAATCATTCACACACCAGAAGTCTATAAATTTCACGAAGGCAGTGCCTTTTCTCAATTTTGCAGCAATACTTCCAGTGCCAGATAAGTACTGGATGATTTTGTGCTGAGTAAATAATGACTCATCAAATAACAAATGCATTTGATCTTTTCACCCATCCCCAGGCTTCATGGACTTCAGGTCTGGGCCTCAGGTGAAAGACTAAAATATCCACGTTTTCGTTTAGCATTAATGTTCTAGGACTCTACCAAAGGTCCTTTAATATAGTGTAATATAGTATAATGTAAAAGAAATCAAGAAACACAAATAGGTGCCTCATGCTTGTGCATTGTAGTACTGCATGTCATTAAAATGTCCAGACAGCCAAAGTGGTCTACAGACTCAATCGAATCCCTATCAAAATCCCAATAGCATTCATTCTAGAAAAAAGAAAACATCTTAAAATCCATATGGAATGTCAAAGGACACCAAATAGCCAAAATATCCTGAAAAAGAAGAGCAAAGCAGAGGACTCAGACTTCCTTATTTCAAGACATTCTGAAAAACATCGATTATCAAGATATTGTGCCACTGACAAAGATGGTTGCACAAACAAGTGGAACAGAATAGAGGTCCAGACATGAATGCTTGCATATACAGTAGAATGGTTTTTGAGAAAGAGGTCAAGATTACATGATATGTAATGGACAGTTTCTTCAAAAAAATTGTTAGGAAAATAGGTATCCATGTGGATAATAAAGAAGTTGGACACTTACCTTATAGCAAGTGTAAAATTTTATTAAAAAATGACCTCAATATAAAATGTAAAACTATGATACTCTCAGAAGAAAACATAACAAAAAAAGCTTCAGGGCAATGGATTTGGTGAGATTTCATGGATGTGATGATGAAAGCGAAAATGGGTGAATCAGACAACATTGAATGTAAAAACTCTCCATTAGAGGAGACGATCAACAGAGTGAAAAGGAAACGATGGAAGGAGGAAAATATTTGCAAATCACAAACCTCATCAGGGATTAGTATACAGAATACATTAAAGAATTCTACAACTCAGCAACAGCAGCAAAACAACCTCTTTAAAAATGTTTTCTAAATAAGACATAGAGATGGTCAGAAAATTATGATGATGTGTTCAACATCATAAGATAAATAGAGCCAAAACATATCATCTCAAACTGACTAGGATGGGTGCCATAAAAGCAACAAAATTATAAGCACTGGTTAGGTTGTAGAGAAATTAGAACCTTTGAAGAATATTGGTGAGAATGTAAAGTGCTATTGATATTATGAAATCCAGCATGGAGAGGTGTCAAAAAACTAACTATTGAACTCACATACAGTTCAGGAATCCCACTTCTAGGTTCATATAAAAAAATTCAAGACCTCTCTGTATGATGTGAAGCTATATAGCTCTCAGAAGAAAACATGGAAGAAAAGCAGGAATCTCCAAAGTAGAATCTCAAAAACATATCTGTACATCTGTATTCTCCACAATATTGTTCACAATGACTTTTTTTTATATTTCAAAGCAACCCAAATGCCCATTGACAGGTAAGTGAATAAACAAAATGCAGTGTGTAATACCATGGAGTGTGAAGCAACCTTTCAAAAGGAAACCATGGCCCATACTATAACACAGATAAAACTCAAGAGGATTTTGCCAAGCAAAACAAGCCTGTCAGAAAGGAAAAATTCCACTCATGTGAAATATCTCAAGTGGTCAGAATCTCAGAAACCTAAAGTAGCAAGGTGGTTGCCAAGGGCCAAGGAAGGAAAGGAGAAATAAATGATTTATTAATATAGAGTTTAAGTTTTCCAAGAGGAAAATGTTCTAGAGATCTGTTATACAACAAGGCAAATATGCTTTCACTTTTGAACTCTACATTTAGAAATGGCAAATTGAATGCATTATGTTTTGGGCCAAATTAAAAAAAAATAGTATGATGAATGTTTTAGTCAGTTTTTTTTTTCACTGCTGTGACTAAAAGAACCAACCAGAACAATTTTAGGGGAGGAAAAGTTTATTTAAGGGCTTATGGTTTCAGAGGTCTCAACCCATAGAGAGCTGGCTCCACTCCTCAGAGCTGCAGGTGAGGCAGGAACAACATGGCAGAAGAGTGTGGCAGAGGGAAGCAGCTCACATGGCAATCAGGAAGCAGAGAGAGGCTACACTCTTCAAATACAAAAT
The DNA here is from genome assembly GCF_964194105.1 of Spermophilus citellus. Taxonomy (NCBI): domain Eukaryota; kingdom Metazoa; phylum Chordata; class Mammalia; order Rodentia; family Sciuridae; genus Spermophilus; species Spermophilus citellus. Next base: position 136,823,326 of record NC_138182.1, on the reverse strand, counting down.
ATATGTCCCTTTGCCCCACGCCGAATGAACCGCTTCCCCCAGCCACACCCCACCTGCTTCCAGTAACCACTCAGCTGATCCCATCAGGGAATCAATTCACTGATTAGGTTAAGGATAGGACCCAATCATTCCTCCCCCAAACCTTGTCTCACACATGAGCTTTTGGAGGACATCATATCTAAACCATAACAATGAAACATGGCACCCTTGTGCACCATTAATGTGCTCAGTTATGAATATGCAAAAATGGTGTATTTGATATTTGGAAAACAAAGGACTAGAGAATATCACGTTTGTGCACACTGCAGCCTGCCACAGTCTCAGCAAAATATGCAGAAATCCTTCTTCACTCTCCTGTAGCCTTGAGCAAGGCTCAATCGACACACAGTGCCCAAGATGTCTTATGTTGACATTAAAGCATAACCATAGGAGGTTTGGTTTGGAAATCTAGAGTTGAACAGGGAAACCACAGAATATTGATAAAGTTGACAATATCCTAGGACCATGGCCATTGTAAATGAATACCAGATAAGAAGGAACACAGCAAGTGGTTTTCTAAGGGGAAAATGTGTTATTAAAATTAAATGAATGCTACCTTCTGCAGGAGAGAAGGAAGTGAGACCATAGCCCCCAAGTTTCTCTCTCTCGATCTTTTAATCTAATAAGTGCTTTATCACTTTCAGTTTTCTTAGCCTCAACCAGGGATGTTTGGGAGTTATTATGAGATTTGAAAGAACGCTGAGTTTTTCATCTTGTCAGGACTGAAAGTGCTTTATAAATGTCAGAGTTGGTGTGTGGGAATCTAGGGCACCGCTCCAGTGTGTACCTTATGAGTCAGTTAATGAGGCCACAGGAGAGCAGCCATCTAAGCGACTCCCAGAGTGGTCCTGACTTGGAGAACAACTCTCTGGGTCTGCTCAGCAAAAGAGGAATTTCATGTAGTTGTTGTTGTTGTGGAATTGCAAACAAGTATCCAGGTTTAAGCAAAGTCGTTCTCTGAATTCTCACCCCAAGTTTTTCTAATACCCTGGTTGCTTTCTTGTTTGAGGAAAGATTTTACAGATTTTTTTTTCATTAAAATAATCTCTCAGTTGAGCATGACTCTGCTTGCTATAGACTCCTCCTAGATAGTTTCTTCACCCTGGATTATTTTTCTTTGACTACTTTGAACTTAGTATTGTATCAGGATAATTCCTGATACATAGTAGACTTAAAATATTTGCTCACAAATGGAAAGAGTGGAAGCCATGCTGGTTTATAGTTTTGAGTTTGGCAATGTGATTCTGCTGTTGTTTATAATGGCCTCTGATTAAATGAGTCTGAGCTTCATTATGGCCTGTAGATTAATTAAATGAGTTGGATTTATAATGAGAAACCATTGAGGTTGTCGTTTGTTTTTAGCACTGAGATTCCTTGACCTTGGATGACCAGACAAGCAAAGGCCATGAGAAACATTCATATGGAAGGGGCACTTCAAAGCCCCTTGTAAAGCCATTTTGTTAAGAAAAAAAAAATAATTCATTGTTCCAAATAAGGTTATGCCTCTTATTGTTGAAAATGCAGATCAACTGACACTTTGTGAAGAGTCTTGTTGGGGGTGCCATAATCAAGGTATGATGCAAAGTGATATGTTCACAGATAGTACAGTGAAGTAGAAGAGGTTCTTTTTGTTTTTAATTAAGAAGAGTGCAGGTTGGAAATGATGGCAGTTAACAGAGTTGGCCAAGAGCAGAGATGCTCTGCTATGTTTTTTTTTTATCTCATGCTCCAAAATAGTATTTTCCCAAAATGTGTTCTGTGAAACACCACTTACAAAGGCTTTAATTGTTCTATCAAAGTTGGATTCTGTGGACAAGCAAGTTTGAGAAATACAGGACTTAACAAAGTGAGATTTCTCAAAGCTTTGAAATACATGCTTTGGGACTCCTTAGGAGGATTTGAAAGGATACATCCTATTCCAAGGATTTAATAATAAGAAATGGTTTTAATTGAGAGTTTACTAGAATTAGCATTATATAGAAGTCTTTTGAGACAATCACACTCCATCATGTTGGATATAAGCTCATGTATACTTTATATTAGTTTGTCTATTTGCTGTGGCATATTCTGTACCATTTGCTCCATTACATTTTGTCTATATTTTGTTTTTATAAATCTCTGCTTGCATATCAAGCCTAGACTATAATAGCTTAACATTTAAATTCTTCAAGATTACTAAAATTGTGAAGAACAAAATGTGACTTCCTATTGGCCACACAAGTAAGGGACTAGATCTGATGTATGATTTTGACATTGATGAAGAATAGCATCAGAAAGACAAGTTTTATGTCATTGACTCATGACTCACATGAAGGTAGACAACTATAACTTCTTTGGATTGCAAAGTCTTTAAGGCTTGTATGTCCCAGAACTGGTTCATTTCTCATTCACCTCACACTTACTTCCTCCATGCTGCTGAGATTATGCTTTATTGTGAGGAAACAAAGATGGGTTAGCTATCATCTCTGCTCTTATCTGATTCTTGAGTTTCCTAAATATGTATATAATTCCTGAAGACTTCCAGCTGAAAGTAAGATTTTTTTTCCTTTCTTTGTGTGTGTGTGTGTGTGAAAATGAAATGTTTCATTTTATCCATGGGACAGTAAAAGGCCAGTTAGTGAAATAATTTGCCCACTGTCACTGTGCCTATGTGTTAATGCAGAAAAAGGAACCAGATGGTGAAATTATAACACAAACATGAGGGGTAATGTTTTTAAACTCATGATTGAGTTTATCTGGCTAGAAATGTCTCTAAGTTAAATATATTGAATAAAATCCTGTGATATGATTTATTAATTCAGTGAATACTTATTACATGCTAAATCCTGTTTTGGTGTATTTGGTGACCATATTCTCAGTAGGTTTATATTCCAGAGACTTCCACGGTGTTCACAACTCTAGACTCTCTCGAAACTTGTGACTATATTAAGATATCCTTAACATCAATATGGTTTGTTTCCTGGGTTTCTGATCCTGACTTACCAGGGTGTGGGCAGTGAGGTGGATTTTAACTCCTAAGTAGCTATTATTGTGCCTGCATGTTCAGAACAAAAACCCACTTGGAATGGGGGAGTTTAATCTACTTTAGAGAAAGGAGTTCAAACTCTCTTACAGGGTGGACACAGACATTGATGAAGAATAGCATCAGAAAGACAAGTTTTTTTTGTAATTGACTCATGACTGGTCTGATTTGCTATATGAAAATTGTTTCTGATTTGCTATATGTACATTGTTTCAAAAAGATTATGAGGTTGATGACTTTGTGGCACCTGAGAATCAGATATAATACATTCAAGATCACTTCTTGAGGGCTTGTGAGGTATATAATAATGTGCTATATATGGTGGGTGATGCAAATAGGGCTGTAACATATCCTAATGAAATAGATTACAATTTGACCCAGAGAAAAACACACAGAATGCTACACACACCTGAGGGAATCCTGCATTAATACCACACGATTATATAACACACCAATGGTGTATACAGTTGGTCAATTTTGATTTCCGATGTTATAAAAACCACCTGTGTGAATGACAGCATATGGGATCTTGGCAGCTTATTATTAACTTTCTGAGCCTTAGTTTCTTCTCATAAGAACTGACAATAATATGTCATTAAATTGTTGTGAGGAGTAATGAAAATTACACAGCACCTCATATGTAGCATGTTAGGTAATTGGTGTTAAGCACATCTTGGTTTGTAGGTTTTTTTTTTTTTATTCCCAAATCTCTCCAGAGTTGTAGAGACAAGATCTGGATGAGATAACAATTATGGGCTTAAGTTAACAACTTAATCAGTGGAAGAGATTTATAATTAAATTTGGGTCAGATGCATTGTCTAGCAATGAGTAATGGAGAAATACAAGTTCTCACAGCACCACAATCTCAAAAGACAGGGAAATCTTAACAAAGGACAATCTTGTTGAATTTCAAAATACCAGGAATGAGATGGACATTCATTGTTTACTCCAGAATCATTTTCTCCTATTTTATGGGAAAATCTTCTTTCTACACTGTAGTGATAGAAAATCAAGGGCTCATGGTAGAGAACCAGAATAGATTCTCCAGGACTTCTCCACATGCACATCAACCCTGAAAATGAGGTTACTATCTTTCCCAAAGCCTTGAATTCCAAGGGCAACTCTACTACCTTGACTAACTTCCTTGTGTGTTTAGGTTAGAATTAAGATTTTTGTTTGTTTTATTTGGAAGCAACAGAAAATTACTAATACTGGCTATATTTGAAGTAAAGCAGTGACACATAGCAAACAAGTGACAAATAATGTAATAAAGGCACAATAATGTAATAAAGCACACGAAGGTAAGAGTTTATGCTAAAGAAGAGTAGGCAACGTTAAAAGGTTGACTGGAGCTATATTCCTTGGTATTTTTACTTAACAATTTATTTTGAAGATTACTCTATATTTCTTTAAAGAAATGTTATTTTTATTTTGCATGTTTATATAATATCCCATTGTGTGTTTGTACTAGAATATTCAAGTAACCTAGTAACATAATCTTCTGTGACTGGGAGACTAAGTTTTTCCCATGATTTTGTTGTCACCACCATAAACATGTAGTTATGTAGTTTAATTTTTATGTGAATATATTTTGGGTAAATTGCTAGATATCTGTGCAGTGGAATGAATGCATATAGAATTTCATTATATATTGCAAAATTCTTCATAAGAGCTGAAGCATTGTGCAATTCAATGTAAAGTGTGTTGGTAATTTATGCAAGAATAATGTGGCAAATGACTTTGTATAACATTTTATTTTTAATTTCTAAAATTTGTTTTAATTAGTTATACATGACAGTAGAATGCATTTTGGGGGATATAATTTCTCATTTTTCTGATTGTACTTGTAGAATCACATTGATCATACAGACAAATATATACATAAACTAATGATATTTGTTTCATTCTACTACCCTTCCTCTCTCCATATCCCTCTCCCCATCCCTCCCTTTACCACCCTCTAGGTAATCTAAGGTAACTCTATTTTTATCTAGTGCCCCCCACTTATTGAGAATTAGCATCCACATATTAGAGAAAACATTCATCTTTTAGTTTTCTGGGATTGGCATGATATTCTCAAGCTCCATCCATTTACTGTCAAAAGCCATAATTTTATTCTTCTTTAAAGCTGAATAATATTCCACTGAATACATATACCACATTTTTCTATACCCATTCATCTATAGAAGGACAATAGTTTAGCTATTGTGAATTGAGCTGCTATAAACATTGTTGTGGCTGCTTCACTTTAGTATGCTGATTTTCAGCCCTTTGTATATAAACCAGAATAAGAGAGCTGGTCAAATGGTTTTTGCATTCTAAGTTTTCTGAGGAATCTTCATACTACCTTCCATGGTGGTTGCACAAATTGCAGTCACACCAGCTATATATAAGTGTAACTTTTTCCCCCACATCCTTGTCAACATTTATTGTTGTCTGTATTCTTGATGATTCTTCATCTGACTACAGTGGGATGAAGTCTCAGTGTAGTTTTGATTCGCATTTTTCTAATTGCTAGAGATTTTGAACACTTTTTCATATATTTGTTGATTGATTGTATTTCTTCTGTGAAATGTCTGTTTAGTTCCTTAGCCCATTTATTTATTCGGTTATTTGGTTTTTTTGGTGTTAAGTTTTTCGAGTTCTTTATATATCCTAGAGACTAATGCTTTATCAAAGGTACATGTGGTGAAGATTTTCTCCCAATCTGTAGGCTCTCTCCTCACATTATTGATTGTTTCCTTTGCTGAGAAGAAGCTTTTGAGTTTGAATCCATTCCATTTGTTGATTCTTGATCTTACTTCTTGTGCTTTAGGAGTCTTGTTAAGGAAGTCAGATCCAAGGCCAACATGGTAAAGATTTGGGCCTATTTTTTCTTTATTAGGTGCAGCGTTTCTGTTTTATTAACTAAGTTTTTTGTCTACTTTGAGTTAATTTTTGTGCAGGGTGCGAGTTAGAGATTTAATTTCATTTAGCTACATGTGGATTTCCAGTTTTGCCAGCACCATTTGTTGAATAGGCTATCTTTTCTCCAGTGAATGTTTTTGGTACCTTTGTCTAAATAGATAACTGTATTTGTGTAGGTTTGTCTCTGTGTCCTTTATTATGTACCATTGATCTATGTGTCTGTTTTGGTGCAAATACCATGCCATTTTTGTTTCTATAGCTCTGTAGTACAGTTTAAGTTCTGGTATTGTGATGCCTCCTACTTCACTTTTCTTGCTAAGGATTGCTTTGGCTGTTCTGGGTCTATTATTTTCCCAAATATATAACATGATCGCTTTTTCTAGTTCTATGAAGAATGTCATTGTGAATTTAATAGGAATTTTATTAAATATGATGACACTTTTGGTAGTATGGTCACTTTGACAATATTAGTTCTGCTGGTGTGGGAGCATGGGAGGTCTTTCCATCTTCTAAGGTCTTCTTCAATTTCTTTCTTTAGTGTTCTGTAGTTTTCATTATAGAGGTCTTTTCGCCTCTTTTGTTAGATTGATTCCCAGGTATTTTATTTTATTTTTTTTTTTTGAGCCTATAGTAAATGGGGCAGTTTTCCTAATTTCTTTTTCTGTGGATTCATTGCTGATATATATAGGAACACTTTTGTTTTATGGGTGTTGATTTTATATCATGCTACTTTGCTGAATTTATTTATTCTAGATGTTTTCTGGTGGAATTCTTTTGGATCTTCTAGATATAGAATCATGTCATTAGCAAATAGTGATACTTTGGGTTCTTCTTTACCCATTTGTATCCCCTTAATTTCTTTCTTCTGTCTAATTGCTCTTGCTAGAGTTTCAAGGATGATGTTGAATAAAAGTGGTGAAAGAGGACATCCTTGTTTTGTTCCAGGTTTCAGTGGAAATGCTTTCAATTTTTCTCCATTTAGAATGATGCTGGACTTGTGTTAGCATATATACTTTTTACTATGTTGAGGTATGTTCCTACTATCCCTAGTTTTTCTAGTGATTTGAACATAAAGGGGTGCTGTATTTTATCAAATGCTCTTTCTGCTTTTATTTAGATCATCATATGATTCTTGTTATTAAGTCTGATAATATGATGAATTACGTTTTTTTATTTCCTTATGTTGAATCAACCTTGCTTCCTAGGGATGAACCCCATTTGATCATGGTGCACTATTTTTTAAATAGGTTTATATATGCAATTTTCCAAAATTTTACTGAGAATTTTTGCTCTGTGTTCATCAGAGATATTGGTATGAAGTTTTCTTTCCTTGATGTCTCTTTGTCTGGTTCTGGTATCATGGTGATATTAGCCTCACAGAATGAGTTTGGTTGGGTTCCCTTCTTTTCCATTTCATGGAATACTTTGTGGAGTATTAATTATCCTTTGAAAGCCTTATAGAACATGGCTGAGAATCTGTCTGGTCCTGGGCTTTTCTTGATTGGTAAGTTTTTGATGGTGTTTTCTATTTCATTACTTCAAATTGATCTGTTTAAATCATGCATGATCTCCTTATTCAATTTGGGTAGGTCAGTGTTTCTAGAAATTTGTCAATGTCTTTGATGTTTTCTATTTTATTGGGATATAAATTTATAAAATAACTTCTAATTATCTTCTGTATATCAGAAATGTCTATTGTGATATTTCCTTCTTCATCACATATTTTAGTAAATTTGAGTTTTCTTTCTTTTTCTCTTCATTATCATGGCTAGGGATTTATCTATTTTATTTATTTTTTTGTAGAACCAACTTTTAGTTTTTATCATTTTTTCAATTGTTTTGAAATTGTACTGAACAGACATACATAGAATATTTCATCCATCTATAAATGAATGTACTTTTTTTCAATTTCATTAATTTCAGATCTGATTTTAATTGTTTCCTGTTTCATACTACTTTTGGTGTTGATTTGTTTTTCTTTTACTAAAGCTTTGGAATGTGGTATTAGGTCATTTATTTGTTGACTTTCTATTCTATTAATGAATGAGCTCCAATGCAATAAAGTTTCCTCTTAGTCTTTATAGTGTCCCAGAGATTTTGATATGCTGTTTTGGTGTTCTCATTTATCTCTGAGAATTTTTTTTATTTCATCCTTGATTTCTTCCACTATCCATTCAACATTCAATAGGGTACTATTTACTCTTGTTAGGATAGCTTCTATTTTTTTATTTTATAATTGATTTCTAAATTCATTCCATTGTGATCTGTAAGATTCAGGGTATTATCTCTGGTTTTTTTTATTTACTAAGAATTGCTTTGTGATGTTAGATATGCTCTATTTTAGAGAAGGAGCTATGTGCTGTTGAGAAAAAAAATATATTCATTCATAGATGATTAAATATTCTATGTATGTTTACTCTAAATTATTGATTGTATTATTTAGTTCTGTAGTTTCTTTATTTAGTTTTTTGTTTTGGAAGAGCTATACAGTGGTGAGAGAGGTGTGTTTAAGTCACTCAGTATTATTGTGTTGTGGTCTATTTGATTCTTGAAGTTGAGAAGGTTTTGTTTGATGTACATAGATACTTCATTGTTTGAGACATAAATATTTACAATTCTTATGTCTTGCTGATATATATACATCCCTTAAGTAGTATGAAATGTCCTTATTTGTCCCTTCTGATTAACTTTGGCTTGAAGCCCACTTTATCTGAAATGAGGATGGAAAACCTTGCTTGTTTACTCAACCCACATGAGTGACATGTTTTTTCCCATCCTTTCACCTTCAGTCTGTGGATGTCTTTGCCCATGAGGTTAGTCTTTTGGAGACAGCATATTTTGGGGTCTTGCTTTTCAATCCAATCTGTCAGTGTATGTCTTTGATTGATGAGTTTAGGCCATTAACATTCAAGGTTAATATTGAAATATGGTTTGTATTCCCTGTCATTTTGATTTATTTCTAGTTTTAAATTTGACTTAGTTTCTCCTTTGGTTGAATATTTTTCTATTGTAGTTCTTCTCTTTGCTGATTTGCATTTTTTTTACTTCATCTTCATGGAATGTTTGTTAAGAATGTTCTGTAGTGCAGGATTTCTAGTTGTGAATTCTTTTAATTTTTGTTTATCATCGAAGGTTTTGATTTCACCTTCCATTTTGAAACTTAATTTTATTGGATGCATAATTCTTGGTTGGCATCCATTTTCTGTTAGAGCTTGAAATACATTATTCCAGGACCTCCTAGCTTTGAGGGTCTGGGTTGAGAAATCAATTGAGATCTGAATTGATTTCCCGTATACATATTTTTTTTTCTCATGGCCTTTAAGATTTACTCTTTATTTTCTGTGTTAATCATTCTCTTTATAATGTGTCTTGGTGTAGGTCTGATGTAACTTTGTACATTTGGGGTCCTGTAAGCCTCTTGTATTTGATGTTCAATTCCATTCTTTAGGTTTGGAAAATTTTCTGATATTATGTAATTGAAAATATTGTGTATTCCTTTGGTTTGTATGTGCTCCTTCATCTATTCTGATAACTCATAAATTTGGTCTTTCCTTGTTATCCCATAATTCCTGGACATTCTGTTAATGGTTTCTTACTGTCTTCTCTGCATTATTTTCAAGATTATATATCTTCATTGTCTTTATTGCCTGAGGTTTTGTCTTACATTTCTTTTACTGTGTTATCAGTGGATTCTGTCATTGGAGCATCTTGATTTGTTTAGGGCACTTTATTCCCTTGTTTTTTCATGTTGTTCATGTGTTTTCCCATCTAGCAGTATAGATCTAAGGCAGCACAAATTCTACCCTGCAGACTTATAGTGTCTCTGAGTTTCCAGTGCCTCGCCTTTAACAGTGAGACCAATTTCAATAGCACAGTGTAAAGAATATATAACCTTAAACCTAATAGCTCCCACTAAGGCGTCTACTGCTTTCACGCAATAAACAAAAATGATGAGTTCAATAACTATCTATAGTATAAACAGAAAATTTGCTAAAATGGTTTACAATTTCAAATGGTGGATGAGAGAACAGAAATAGTGTAGTACACGATGTTCACAAGGGAAGAAGAGAGAAGCTAGATGAAAAAATTCACAGAAAGAGTGGAAGAGGAGCCAACAGAGATTGGCTGTTGGTTGAAGAAAAGGTGGGAAAAAAATCCAGGAAAACAGACAAGTGAGAGGAAGAATACAAGCAAAGAAAAAAAATTAAAATATAAGAATTCAACAAAACTGCAAAACACCATTCATATGACACCATCTTCCACACACTGATACATAAAAAAACAACAAAAAACACCCTGCTCCAAATATAGTAGAGATATTAGCAAATAGGAAAATAAAATAAAATAAGATAAATCTCAATGGAAATAAAGCGGTCTCAATCAGAATTCAGAAGTTTCTCAGCCCTGTCTCTGGTGGCTCACAGGATCACCAGGCCCAGATAAGCCCTCACAGACCCAGTCACTGTCCCACCAGTCTGGGCTTCAGATACCTCAGGCTCGACCACACCGCAGTCCCAAGATCACAATGCTGCTCCTACTTGCAAAGAGACCACCAGGGAAATGCTCACACAAAGAAGCTACCCAGAAAAGCAGCAACAAGACCCCAGGTACCGCCTAATCCATAGGCAACCCCATGCTGAACCTACAGTTCCTGGCAGGAGTCCCCAGGAAGAGGCGGTTATGGTGGCAAACCTGGTGCCACCCTGGCTCCCAGGCCCTGGCTGACATCCCAAGATGGATGTGGCCATGTTTAACCAACAGTAGACCTCTGGGTGGAGATGGCAGTAGCAGTGTGGGGGACTGGTAGCAGCAGGTGGCAGGTCAGTGGCAGCTATAGTAGGATAGTGGCAGTGGCAGCTACAGCAGTGGCTGCAACTGTGGCTGCAGGGGCCACAGCAGGTGGCTGAAGCTGCATAGGCAGCAACAACCAGAAAGAAGTCCTCCAGGCAACCTTGGGGTGCCATCAGCGGTATCAGTGGCAGTGACCTCAGAGGTAGTGAAGCTTGCCCAGGGAAAAGACCTCTCAGTGGACAGCAGAGTCTGCTTTTATATAACATTTTAAAAATAAACTTTTGGGCAAGCAAGTATAGGTTTCCTAGACATTTAACCCAAATGATGAAAGAGTTAGATATAAGATACTGTACTTTTGACAATGGATGATTTGGTTCACCTGAAAAAAAGTTATTTTTTGGTTTTTTTTTTTGTATCTTACTTTTTTTTAGAGGGTTTATATGGCTACAGCTTATAGGTATATTTTCTCAAGAAAGAAAGCAATGTTTTTTACATTAAAATGCATCACATTATTCAAAGGTGACTCTCTAGGCTGTTAAAAAGAATGATAATTTTTTCTATGCACTTGGCTATGTGCTTGCAGGATCCAATATCAGATGACTGAATGATAAGACTTACACCGAAATATATATTGTATCAAAAACATCTTAATAAAACGTATTTTTATTGGTGAACATATCCCTTGGAGTGTGCTGATGTTTCTTATTTGAAATATATCTTAAAATGGTGGTTTCAATGAGGAAAATACCTGCCTGCAGATGATACCACCTTTTTAAGACAGGCAAAAGCCAACTAAATGGGAGGGTATAACTCCCACTCTTTACACAAGATCACTATGTGTGCACTGGTATGGCTCCAAGGTGCTTGTGAGTCTGTCCATGTAATTTTTAAAAAGCAACAAATAGTAACAAAATGAGAATTTAGTATAATAGCAATAAAGTGTGTGCATTTGGTTCCAGCAGTATCCTTTATAATCTAATGCAGTCATTTAATATTTATGTACCTCAATTTTTTTCACATCTAAAATGTGAGCAGTTTGAGCTGGTTAATCATTAATGTTCTTTGTGATTTGAAAATGTATCTTGATTCTAATTATACTACCTGGTATTTACATAGGGAATATATAGATCTGCATTGAAACCAGCTTGTCCTTGGGGCTGGGGATGTATGTAGCTCAGTGGTAGAGTGCTTCCATAGCAAGCACAAAGCCTTGGATTCAGTGCCATCAAAGAAAAAATAATTTGCTTATTTTTGAATTTTCCAAATATTTCCTGAAATATTGAAAATACCAACTGCATATATTATATTGATCATTGCATACCACAGGTGTTTAAAAATTGTGAAATAAAGAAGCCATTGTTTTAAAATTGTAAGTAGGAATGAGATAGGGAGGAGAAAACTCCACTATTGTCCTATTTGCCTCTGTTGCTGTGCTCATCTCTATAGCAACTGATGACCCTGATAGGCTTCTTTTCTCTGAAGAGGGCAGGCGAAGTGAGGTGTGAGGCAGAAGTGGTGGTGTGCCTACTTATATTCTTTTATTCATTAAACCATTATTTTGAAAACCCATCATATTAAAAAAAACATGCTTTTAATATATAAAAATCAAACATGGAACTCAACTTTACCGGTAAGCACACATTTAACTGGGAAAGATAAAATATAACCATATCCGAATAATCAGAACCATAAATTATAAAAATAAAATTTTAGTAATTGTGTATATAAGTATTAGAGTAGATAGAATTAATTTAAAAATTCTTACATCAAAACAAGGTTGGTGCAAATTCAATCTTTTCCTCATTGCAGACTAAACTCCACTTTTCTCTCTTCGAAATTGGGGACTGAAATGGAGTAAATTATATTCCATATGTCAAAATGAACCCCACTATTACATACAAGGCATTAATAAACACATTCACAAAAGAAGTTGATTGTAAAGTGACCTAGTAGAAAACAGATGGAATAAATTTCAGACCTTCTTGAGATTTTATCTACTTGTTATTATATAGTGAGGCAGTACTCAAAGTTGTGTGTGCTAGGCTGCTTTGAAGCTGAGGTAATGTCCTCTACCTCTTGTGCTTTGGGGTTCACTGCCACAGGCCCTCATTCTGACTCTTAGGATTGATTAGAAGCACTCATGGTTCAGCACCTTGGAGAGCTGCAGGAGGAGGAGAGTGATCTTAAGTATCCCTGTCAGCCATCCAGAACAATTGGAACTTTCTGGTACTATTTAAAACATTGGCTGATATGCTTGAGGGACAAGGGTTAGGTAACTGTCTACACCAAATGGAGTTTGGTCTGCAATGTGGAACAGATTGACTTTGCACCAACATTGTTTTCAGTAAGATTTATTGGATTTATTCTACCTACAGTAAATGTTAACTTACACAGTAATTATAATTTATATTTTTAGATTTCATGTTTATGATTCTTCTGATATAGTTCTAATATATACATTGGATATATTTATGTATATATCCATATATGTGCCATGAAATATTCAGCTATTTCTCTATTGAATAACATACTCATTTTTTCTGTTACAATTTTTTTTTCTGCACTCAACCTTTTAGTATCTATACTTTTAGTATCTATAGTATCTATACTATTTTGCTTCTGTAAAGATTAACTCCTGCCTGGGAACTACAAGATGTTGGAAGATGGCTTTGCAGCATGATTCCCCCGACCCTGTAAATGTTAATTTAAACAATTATACACACATGAAGATACCATCACCAGAGCTAAAGAAAGCAGGTTACATGTTACTGCCCCTGGATTTATCACATCCATAAGAAAAATAAATAACCCAATTAACAAATGGGCCAAGGACCTGAACAGACACTTCTCAGAGGAGGACATACAATCAATCAACAAGTACATGAAAAAATGCTCACCATCTCTAGCAATCAGAGAAATGCAAATCAAAACCACCCTAAGATACCATCTCACTCCAGTAAGATTGGCAGCCATTATGAAGTCAAACAACAATAAGTGTTGGCAGGGATGTGGGGAAAAGGGTACACTTGTACACTGCTGGTGGGGCTGCAAAATGGTGAGGCCAATTTGGAAAGCAGTATGGAGATTCCTGGGAAAGCTGGGAATGGATCCACCATTTGACCGAGCTATCGCACTTCTCGGACTATTCCCTGAGGACCTTAAAAAAGCGCTCTATAGGGATACGGCTGCATCAATGATTATAGCGGCACAATTCACAATAGCTAGACTGTGGAACCAATCTAGATGCCCCTCAATAGATGAATGGATAAAAAAAATGTGGCATCTATACACAATGGAGTATTATGCAGCACTAAGAAATGACAAAATCATAGAATTTGTAGGGAAATGGATGGCATTAGAGCAGATTATGCTAAGCGAAGCTAGCCAAGCCCTTAAAAACAAATGCCAAATGTCTGCTTTGATATAAAGAGAACAACTAAGAACAGAACAGGAAGGAAGAACATGAGGAAAAGACTACAGTAAACAAAGACGAATGGGGGAAGAGAAAAGGAGAGAGAAGGGAAAGCACATGGAAATAGTAGGAGACCTTCAATGATACATAGAATTATAAGAGGTTATGAGGAGCAAGGGGGAGGGAAAAAAGGGAGAGAATTGAACAACAGCAGGGGAGGTAGAGAGGGAAGATGGGAGGGGAGGGGGGATAGTAGGGGATAGGAAAGGTAGCAGAATACAACAGTCACTAATATGGCATTATGTAAAAATGTGAATATGTAACAGATGTGATTCTGCAATCTGTATTTGGGGTGAAAATGGGAGTTCAAAACACAATTTGAGTCAAATGTATGAAAGATGATATATCATGAGCTATGTAATGCTTTAAATAATTAATAAAAAATACAATTTAAAAAAAGAAAAATAAATAAATCAAAGAGGGTAGGAAAGACAGTTTTACATAATTCCATTCACCCTGTCCCCAACCCTGAGCAGTGCAGCATGAAGAGATCCCCTGTGAATATGGGAAGGGAAAGGAAGTAAGAGAAGGATTTTGCCAGGACTCCAGCACTAGGTCTGCCTCAGTAAAATCCAGTAACAAACAAACAAACAAAAAAGGAAGTTCTCACAGGTTGAGCCTCTAAAGCACCTCCAATGCAAGGCAGATTTCTGCAGCTCTAGGATCTAGACTAGCTCAGCAAACTTACTTTCTTAGTATGTCCTAATGCCAGCCCTCCCCAGTCACCGCAGCCTCTAGATCAGATCATCTTCCATGAATTCAGGTTTTAGGCCTGCCACATGGCCAGATTGTCCCCAAAGGCACCAGGTTTCAGACCAGGTAACATTCATGTAACATTCAGGACCACCCCAAACTAAGCCAACATCTGTAGCCCTACTCATCAGACCAGCACTCACAGACACATCTTTCAGATTGGCCCTTGAGGATAAGGTTCTAGGCTCACTCAGAGTGAGGCTAGAACCTGGATTCCCAGGTATGCTGTCAGGTTTCAGATCAGCCTAGAGCTACATAAACACATATAACCCCAAGCTTTATACCCACCCAGCTTCATGTCACCCCTTGGGGACCCAGCCTTTAGGCCCACCACAAGGGTTCCATTAAAAAGGTTGAGTCTAGTAGATTCAGGTTCAAGGCCCAATTGTACAAATAGAGTCTGCCATCCTACCCACTTCTGACCCAGGCTCCAGGCTAGCCTGTCTGAAGACTGCAGTAGCAAACCCACCTATAGACCACACCAGAAAACCTGCTTGGAATCTGTATAAGCCAATCAATAACATATTATCTAGACAAAAAAAAAAGTATTTCCAGTCCTCCAAAGGTAAAATAAGTTCCTTCTTTTAAAAAAATTCAACGACATCAATATGAAGCAACAAAAATTATAACAAAGGAGGCATAACACACCAAATAACAGTAGTGGCTGACCCCAGCAAAATAGATATATAGACTGACTGCCTAACAAATAAAGAGCTTAGTGACCTTCTAAAAAATATAGAGAAATAGTTCAATCAAGTCAGAAAATGTAATAAATGACCCAAACTATAAATTTAACAGATTGGATTTTTTTTTTACAAACATCAGAAATTCTGGAGTGGAAAAATGTAATGAGTACAATGGAAAATTCAAGAGAGACCCGGTACAGTACATAATGATCACAGAAGAATCTCTAAACTCAAAAGTAGGTTATGTGAAAACATAGTCCTAGAAGAAGAAAAACATTTTTAAAAGATAGCTTGTAAGATTTGTGGGGAAACCTTACAACAAAAGAGCAGAGGTTTGAGTTATAGGGGTTCAGGAAGATAGAAGAGAAAAACACAGAGGTACAAAGATGATTTAAAGAAATAGTAGCATAAAACTTTCAAATAGGAGGAAAGATATGCATATTCAGGCAAAGGAAGATAAAATGAGATGCAATCCAAGCAAAACTACAGGAGCACATTGTAATGAAATTTCAACTATTAAATTCAAAGAGAGGATCCAAAAAGCAGAAAAGAAACATACAATGCATAAGTTTGCTTCAGCAAGGGCGTCAGCACATTTCTCAGAAATCTTACAAGTCAGGGTATAATGGGATGATATATTAAAACTGCTGAAGAAATATTACCAGCATAGAATATTGTACCAAGAAAATTTTTCCTTCAGCAACACCTTATTCGCAGACAAAATCTGAGAGTTCATCATCACCAGACCTGTCTTACAAGAACTGATGAAAGGAATTCTTAAAGCTGCAAGAAAAGAATGCTGATCAAGTAATATGAAACATAAAACTCACTGGAAAAAGTAGGTATACCATCAAATTCAGAATACTCTAATAATATAATGGTGGTACATAAATAACTTATAGCTATAAACCATTAAGTCCCAGGTTTTCAATTCTATGAATATTTCAATGAAATTAATTCAGGTACATTAAAACAGGTTGAAAAACATAATCCAGAGCTTATATATTATATAAATAAATATTATTTAATATCACAATTATGAGAATATAATTATATTATAATTGATATATAATTAAATTATATAGTATATACACTATGTACTATATTTAAGTTTCTGTCAGTGTTCTATACCTGGGACTTGGGGACTAAATAAGTTAATAGGAAAGTGAAAGGTCAAAAGTATAAAAATAATAGCAGCCACAATAATTTGCTAATTTATATATGATACAAAAGATACAAATTGTGCGAACAAAAATATAATATATTTGGTTGGTCTAAAATATGCATGTAGAGATTTTGCATGCAATAAAACTCAAGTTGATAATAGCTTTAAATAGCCTTTTATAACTATAAGATGCTTTATGTAAACCTCATGCTGAGCACAAGGCAAAAATCTACAGGAGATACACAAAAGACAGAAAGTAAAGATCAAAGAATATCACTATAGAAAAATCACCCAAGTCACCAAAAAAGCAATAACAAAAAAGGAGGGTGAGAAAGGGTGGGGAATAAATGTGATACAATGTAGTCAGAAAACAAGGAACAGAATAATAATGTTAACTTCTTACCTTTTAATATTTACATTGAGTGTAAATGGATTGATTTCTGCAATAAAAAGACATAGAGTGACTGAACAGATTTTTCAAAGCTCACCTGTATACTGCCTACAAGAGACTCTCTTCTCCTTAAAGGACATAAAGAGATTAAAAGTTATTCTATGCAAATGAAAACTAAAAGAGCACCAAAGCAGCTATACTCACATCATATAAAATAAACTTTAGTCAAAAATTTACAAAAAAAAGAGAATGTCATTATATAATGATAAAGGGGCAGTTAATGAGGAAGAAATAAAAATTCTAAATATATACTTATCATTGGAGCACCTAAATATATAATGCAAATATGAGTAGATCTGAAGGAAGAGAGAGACTACAAAACAATAATAGTAGAGGACTTCAAAACTTCACATTCAACCATAAACAGAGAAAATAAATAAGGACATGTTTTACTTAAGCTAGTTTAGACCTAATTGACCTAACAAACATATAAAGAATATCCCATCCAACAGTGACAGAATACGTATGCTTTGTAAGAGCACACAGGATATTTTCCAGATTAGATTATATGCTAGGCAATGGAGCAGGTCCCAACATACTTTAGAAAAGTTAAAGTCATACACATATTCTTTCTGAACATAAGGATATAAATCTAGAAGTCAATAATGAGAATTTTTGAAAATTCAAATATTTGAAAATTATACATCATGCTTTTAATCAATGGGTCAAGAAAAACTTAAAATGAAAATTAAATATCTTGAGGAAAATGAAAATGAACACAAAACATACCAAAACCTGTAAGGCACTTACAAGTGTCAGTACTATACTGTTTACACTTTTAGCCACACAAACTGGGAACTAAATAAACTTCGTTTTCTTATAAGTCTCAGCTTCAAGTATTTTGTTATAGTAACAGAAAACATGGTAATATATTACCTTAATCAACAGATTTTGTGCAATCTCTATCGAAGTCCCGATGATATTTTTTAAATAAAATAAAATAAATCCTATGGAAGCAATTTGTGTAGAACCACAAATATCTGGAATGGGCAAAATGATGTTCAGGAAAAAGAACAAAGCTTAAAACATCACATTTCCAGATTTCAATTTATAGTATAGAGCTATGGTAATAAAACAGTATGTTATGGCATAAACACACATACATAGACCAATGGAACAAGATAAAGATCTTTGAAATAAATCCATGCATTAATGGTCAATTTGCTTTCAACAAAGCTGCCACGATCACACAAGAAGTGTTTCAATCAATAATGTGGGGAAAACTGGATAACGGCATGCAGAAGAATCATCATCACTCACCATATGGTTAAAATGGAATAAAAATAATGGACGACCTGAAACTAGAAAACTAGTAGAATAAAAATGTAATGGAGCCTGGTGTGGTGGTACATGACTGTAATCCCAGCAGCTTGAGAGGCTGAGGCAAGAGGATCTCGAATTCAAAGCCAGCCTCTGCAATGGCGAGATGCTAAGCAACTTAGTGAGACCTTGTCTCTAAATAAAATAAAAATAGGGCTGGGGATGTGGATCAGTGGTTGAATGCCCCTGAGTTCAGTCCATGGTACACACACACACACACACACACACACACACAATGCAATGGAAAATCCCATGGCAATTGTTTAGCCAATTGTTTTTGGATATGACCCCAAAAGCATAGACAAATGGGAATGTGTTAAACTCAAAATAATTCAGTGCAGCATAGGAAAGAGTAAACAGAATGAAGAGATAACCTTTGGAATGGGAGGAAATACATGCAAACCACACAACTGATAATGGATTAATGTCTAAAATGTATATGACTTTAAAAATTCAACAGAAGAAAAACAACCCAGTTAAGAAATGGATAAAGAAACTGAATAAACATTTCTCAAAAGAAGATATAATAATAGTCAGCAGCTTTATGAAGAAGTACTCAAGATTACTCATCTTCAGAGCAATGGAAATTAAAACCACAATGAAATATCATCTCACATATATTAGAGTAGTTATTATTAAAAAAACACAAAGATATTGGGGAGGATGTAAATAAAAGGGAATCTTCACAAATTAATGGTGGGAGTGTAGGTTAGTACACCCATTATGGGAAACAGCATGGGGGTTCCTCAAAAATTAAAAAATGCAATGTTTGTGTGATCCAGCAATCCCACACTGAATATGAATAGCCAAAGAAATCAAATAAGTGTGTCAAATAGATATGCCCACTTCTATATCATTACAGTATCGTTCATGATGGCTAATGTATGGAGTAGATTTAAATATTCATTAATGGATAAATGGATGAAGAACTTTGGTATATATACAAAAACAGAATCTATTTAGGTTTATAAAATAAGTGAATCCTGTTATTTGTGGTAAAAAGGATAAATCCATAGGACATTAAGCCAAATGAAATGAGCTAGGCACAGAAAGACAATACTGTATAATATCGCTTATACATGGAATATAAAAATGTTGGACTCAATGTTGGCAACAGAGTTACCAATTGTGGGTAGATAGAAAGTAGTAGCTGGGGAGTTGCTGATCAATTGATACAAAATTTCAGGTAGATGGGAGGATTAAGTTCAAGAGGTCTATTTTGTTATAGGGTGACTATAGTTAATAACAATATATCTAATTCTTGAAACTTAGATTTTTGTACTATAGAGTAATCATAGTTAGTAACAATGTATTGTGTTCTTGAAACTTACCAAGAGTAGATTTTGAATGCTCTTACCACAAATAATAATAATATGTGTGGTAGTTCACATGTTGATTTTCCCAATTTAGTCATCTCACAATGTAAGCATACTTCAAAACAATGTACATGACATATATTATAAATTTTACTTATCAATTTTAAAAATAAATATAAAGTCATAAATTTGAAATACTAGATTGATTTATGTAAGCCTCTTTATAAAGGAAAGATAATACTTATTTTATTCCTCATTTTCTCTTATGTTGCCACCCATGAGTCTCATATATCAAACATAGCATCTCTGAAATAAATTTGAGCTTTGTCCCCCCCAAAAATGGAGACCTGCTTTCGATACAATTTTACAATTTATTTTCTTTTGGTCCAATCTAAAATCCTTAGAAATGCTTTGGTATGGACAAGAGGCAAAAAAAAAATAAATAAATAAATAAATAAATAATATTTTGAGGAATTATAAGGAAAATAAGAATACTTAATAACTTTTGCATTTTGGAAAATCAGAATGAGAAAATGAATGTAATATGTTAATAGGAAGAGTTCAATGGCCAAAAATGTATTAGCATGATTGAAAATAGTGTATGTGCCTCTTAATGGTATCTCTTAAAGTGGGGTGCTATTATAAAGATACGTTTGTGAAGTGTCTTGATGCCAGGCTTAATTCAATTCTCAAAATCATTTTAACTTAGTTTTTAATACTGTAAGTGACACTTATTTATACTTTAACCCACTTTCTTTATTTTCTCTGTCCATTCCTTAGGAACTTGTACAGTGTTTTTTGCAGAGTAGCCACACCCATCCACCCAGTGACTGGCTCTCTGCCTACTCCTGTCACTGACCGCAGGAGTGTCTCCTCTCCTCAGAAAAATGAGACACTCATAGAGAAGAAAGGCACTCTAAACATATCATTGTCCCTGGGTAGTTTAGTATCCTATTTGTGTTTTTTGTTGTTGTTGTTGTTCATTTGTTTTGTTGATTTGTTTGTTTTTTAAATACTTATTTTTTTTTTAGTTATAGTTGGACACAACACCTTTATTTTATTTATTTACTTTTATTTGGTGCTAGGGATCGAACCCAGGGCCTTGCCCATGCTAGGCGAGCACTCTACCACTGAGCCACAAGGCCAGCCCTGTTTTGTTTTTTTTTTAACTCAGTTATGACTTCCAAAGTTATAATTCAAGAAATGTGAATTCTCTTTTTGTTACCTTGTAAAATTGATCGTATTTTTGTTGCATTTTTTTATGTATGTATTTGTTGGTGCCAGGGATTGAACCCAGGAGCTCTTAACCACTGAGCCACATCCACAGCTCTTTTTATTTTTATTTTTATTTTTTTATTTATTTATTTTGAGACAGGGTCTGGTTAAGTTACTTAGGGCCTTGCTAAGTTGCTGAGACTGGCTTTGAACTTGTGATCCTCATGCCTCAGCCTCCCCAGTCACTGGGATTACAGATGTGCACCAGTGTACCTGGAGTTTTTCATCTTTAAAAGGTTGTAACATCCTTCAACTTTTCTATAAGACCATTTTAAGCATGAAATGGTCATGAAATATTTAATGATTCTGATTCCATTTTGGTAAGATTAGAAAAATGAACAATTGATCATATACAAATATAGATGAATATACAAATGCATATGTTTGTGTATATATGCACTTCTTTGAGGTAGATTTTCTGTTTCTGTAATCAGCCATGTTATACCTACCTATTGTATCATAGAAACATTCTGAATGTGTGATTTTGCATATTGCCTACATTGAGAAAAAAATATTTTCACATGCTTCAGAATCACCAATTCTGTTTCAAAAAGACCTTGTGATTTGAATGGATGAAGCTTCATTGAGAAGTGGCTGTAACTCTACAATACTTTATTGAGGTCAGATTAAATATAGAAGCCAAACTCTTTTTATATTGCCATGTCTTAGTGACAAATGCCATTTCTGCCCTCTACTCCTTAGTTGATTCACTGACAGCTGAGGCCATCATAATATTTAGTAAAGGTGGAAGTACTTTACAATCTATTCTTCTCTTTGTAGCATTCAGGTTTTTCCCTATGTTGGAGCAGTATTTTAGATCAAGATATGCAGAGGTGCAATTGGCAGAAACACCAAAACTAGTCAAGCATATATTGCATTAGTAGCAAGAATGCCAATTTAGAATGTCATCATTGTATTTAGATTTCCAATGTATAAAGTATGAGACTAATTCAACCCCTCTACAGATTGTTTTATTAAAATTTTTAAACAGATACATTGTTATATCTTTATTTTATTTATTCATTTTTATGCGGTGTAGAGTATCCAACCCAGTGCCTCACACATGCTAGGTAAGTGCTCTGCCACTGAGCCACAACCACAGCCCCACTCTCTACAGATTTTGATGAATACTGGAGGCAAAATACAGAAGAAAATAAATATTCACACTTTGCACATTTCTGTTAAAACCTGGTATCATTTTTATAAGTATTTAAGAATTCACACACACTGGAGCTGTCTTGATGATTCAGAGTTTAGGGAAGGAACATTTCCAGTTTTATTTGTTATTTGCTTTGCAAAGCTCTACCTTTATGAGTATATATTTCTGGAATTTTATTGCCATTGAAGTGCTGCTCCTCAGGTTTTCGATTTACACTTCAGAGTACTAGCTGGGAACCTTGGTGCTTGTTTTATTTTGATTGTGTGTGTGTGTGTGTGTGTGTGTGTGTGTGTGTGTGTGTGTGTGTTTAAATCTTAACATCTCCTGATGCTATGAAGGATCCACTCATGTATCCAACAGAGTCTATTAAGAAGACCAGCTTTGCTGAGTTTATAAATCAAAAGCTCTAGGTATGGGCATGAAATATGAAATGTCTATTGAAAATAGACATTTGGAAAACAGAATTGCATCTTAAAAGAAAGCATTACAAGGTAATGACTTGAATAGTCCACTGGCAATGCTAATGGTTTCAATATAAGGACATGGGAGAAACTCTCTCATGGCCTAAATCAACCTTACTGGAAAATGAGAAGGGTCCTAGGGCCAGTCTTGCCTGGATGGGTGACTAGAAAATTATTTTACAGCTGGTAAAACACAAACACCTACTAAGTAATTGAAAGCAGAAAAATAATTGCTGTGAAGATAATTGCTTTGACATCTGTTTAGATCTCAACCCCAGTTCCACCTTGTCCTGCAACATTCGCACCTGGGGCATGTCAGTCTTGGTCTTCAAACTGATGTCTACTCCATTTGTAACTTTATTTCTTCCTTTAGCTGTATTTAATACTTATTCTGGATAGTAGCAAGGAGTCACCCTTAGTCGTTCAGGCTCCCAATGTTGAAACTGTATATGCTTATTTTGTGTGGCTCCTTGTGGCATTAACCAGGACCCATGGATAGATTCCACAAGCAGAGAAGTTTTAGTTCTTTTTTTTATTTAAAATCAATTTTAAAAGGTTTTATGTAGACGGAATGGATTTTTCTGCTACTGGAAACGTTTATTTCAGTTTCTTGCCATTGGAAATGTTTATTCTCCAATATTTGGATGATGATCAAGAAAAGCTTATATCATGCCATAATGTATGTGGAGGTAACCTTCCGCTGTTTTGTGCTTCTGGGACAGAATGCCACAGACTGGGTAATGTATAATGAATCGAAATTTCTCGGCTCATAGTTCTGGTGCAAAGAAATCTGAGACTGAGGGGCAAAAATCCAGAGGGGCAAGCATTGCTGAGGGGCAAGCATTCGAGTCAAAACATAGCAAACCACAGGGCATGAGAGAAAGCAAGAGAGCTGAACGCCTCCTATTACTGGGAACCCACTATGCTCTCAGCATTCACACATTCGTCAGGTCTGTGTCCCCTTGACACAAACATTTTCCATCAGGCCCTGTCTCCTAGTGTTGCCACATTGGGGATCAAATTTCCAGCATAGGAGCTTTGGGGGACATGTTCTAACCACATTAGGTCCTAAGTTGTCACTTCTATCCTCTTTCATAACTTGATATAGTTAGCGATTTTCAAGTTCTCTAAGTTGTGTGTTTGCAATCTTGGGAACATAAAAAAATATATATATTATTCCTACCTTGCTCTTGGCTATGGAGAAATTCATGCAGCTTTCTCAGGCCCACTTATCTTGGCAAACTCACCTACATATTTATATCTGCTCCTACAAAACGCACTGGACATTATACTGAAGACTTTGGATTGCCAACAAGTACTGAAGCCTAGGTCTTTGCAAACCTGGGCCCTCAGATCCTCTTGGAGTTCTGTCAACCCTCTGCCCTAATAATTAGTTACAAGGACCTTTCTCAGATACCTACTAACTGGCACTTATGTGTAATTTTTCTACCAGATCCAGAGAGAGCTTTTGAGATTTGGGTTTCAAGTGGTGATATAATAGAGTGGATAAAAGCTCATATGCTGGAGCTTGGCTACTTGTAGAATAAATCCTGACTCCATCAGTTTAACTGCCTGTATGAACTTGAGTATGATTGAGTCTATCTATCTTCATTTTCTCTGTTAATATCACATGAAGCATTGATGCCACTGCCTGAGGTTGAGATAAAGTACAGGAAGTACTTGTTAGGGTGCTAGACCCACAGGGAATGTGACCAAGGAAGGGTGATGGCAGTACTCAGTGTAGTCGCAGCAGTGATATGAGGGATAGGGAAACTAGCCTGTATTTGAACAGAATACAGGGAGTGCTGAGCCTCTTTAGTCTAGTCTTGGCAACTGGAGCTAAAAACAGACTCATTTTTTATTCCCTGTGCCATTTCTCCTAGGGTTTATGGCCTGAGTTCTAGTTGCATCTCCACCTGTGACTAGCTATATGATCATTGTTAGTTTCCTTTCTATAAAATGGAGGTGATACCAACTCCATGGTTTTGCCAGGAAGATCAAGTTAGAAGAACTAATCCAAAGCATAAGGCAAAGAGTAGCCAATAAAGGAATTTCCATTCCCTTCACTCCTCCTGATGTCACTCCTTATCCTAGCTTTTGGAACTGCCTCATTTTTGCTCAATGATTGTTGCTTTCAGTGATTACCCAAAGAACTGTGTACAGGGATAATGGTTCTAGTGAATGAAACTTGCATAATGTTTTTCCATAGTGAAACTTACAAGTGCCTAGGAATTGTACCTGTGTCAATATGAGGAAAGGGGATGTGCCCAGTGCATTGCTATCTCATGGAAAAACATTGGCAGAAAGTAACAGGAATCACTTAGAAATGCAATATAGTTAGCAGCATGTAGTTTAAAGTTGGTTCAAAATTCCAACTTAACTTTATGTCTTCCCAGGTAGACCTTGGGAAAAAATGTCTAGGCTTGTGAAACCTAAAGTTTCCCATCTGTGTATGGAGAACAGTCCTTACCTTATGGGTCATTGAGAGAATTCAAAAAGAAAAACTCATCGCTCTACCAATACATTAACTGCAATCAACACAGTGATGATTTTGTTATGTTTATTAGTCTCACTGTTATAATTGGAGATTTGTTGGATTATTGGGAATAAAATACCTGGAGCTAATGGTAAGGCATTCTGATGATAATAGCATTTTGGGGGGGGGAATATTTTATATAATAGCAAATTGTATGCATTCTCTAATAATTCTCATAACAAAATTGTGAATTTACTCACAAATACAACTTAAATTTTATGGAGATTAAATAGCTTACTAAGAAGTTGTAACTAACTAGTGGAGGTCAGAGCTGGCACCAAGAGCTAGGATCCATGGCTCAGGGTCATAATTTTAACTCTTCTCCATTTTCTAAAATAAATGGTTAAAACAATTGGTATCCTAGAAAATGCAAGACCTTGAGGTTTGTGTGAAATGGAAGTATTAGGAATATATTGTGTAGCTCTTACTTTATGAGACTCCATGTGGCAAAGCTAGGACCAAACAATTTTGAGAGCAGGAAAATTTTATTTATGATCTGTTAAAAAATAGAAGAAGCTTTTTGAAAAAAAAAGCACTTCTTGTCATTAGAAGTGATTGAACTTGCACATTCAAACAAAAGCCAAGTAACAGGAATTCTAAGGGGGACAGAGCTTTTGAGTTATATGATTTCCAAACTTCTGTCCATGGCTAGGATTCCATATTTTTGGTTTGAACTGTTTGTGACTATTGATTATGGAGGCAAGATGGAAAATATCAATAATTCCTACATTTTCTGATATTTTTATTTATACATCTCAATTGGTGCATTATAATTATACATAATAGGGGGATTTATTGTTATATTATTGTATATACACACTCATAATATAACACTATACTTTGGTCACTTTCATTCCCTGGTACCCTTCTTCTACTCTATTGATCTTCCTTCTCTGCATTTTGAGATTCACCCCCCCCTTTTTTTTAAATAGAGTTCATATGATACTAGCTTGTCTCTTGAACTTTTTAATATTTTATTTTTAGAAGGAAGAAGAACAAGGTTTTAGAATCTCTTAAGCTCAACATTTTGTAGTAGTTTTTATTGGGGATGATACTGTGGATTGTGAGGTTTAATTGCTAATTCTAGTCACAAAAAATTCAGGTAAGACTCTAAAGAATCCTTGCATTAAGTAATGAAGTGGTTAGCTTTTCAAGCTTAATAAATTTCTGACTTTTCTCAAATTTTCACAAAACCAGTATCTTGAGAAGCATAAAAATGAAATGTGCTCTTTTAATGTTATTTGAATCTTAAAGCAAATAATATATCTTAAACACCTACTAAAGGCAGGAGGATAGTTTTTTTTATCTTCCTTTGATTTTGAGAGATATATAATTTTAAAACTTAAATGATATAATTTCAGTGGAAACTGGGGTTCACCTGCTTGCTTAAAATAATCTTTCCTTTGGCATTCAAGTTACAATATCATTCAAGTTATCTTTCCTGTCAATCTTATTTTACTGAGTCATTTACTCGCCCTTCTGCCTTAGTGTCCTTTGTGTTGCTATAACAAAATATCTGAGTCTTTTGTAAAGTATGGAGATTCATTTCTCAGAATTTTTGTGTCTGGGAAGCCCAAAGTTGAGGGCCCCAGATCTGTTGTGGTCTTCTTGCTTCCTCATCACATGGCAGAAGGTGGAAGAGCAAGAGAGAGCATGCACAAGGGATGGGGGAGGGGCTGGATGGAGAAGAGGAAGTAAGTTGAACTTGTCCTTTTATCAGGAACCCACTCCTGTGGAAGATAAAATGACTCTCATGAGGACAGCACTAATCTATTCGTGAGGTCAGAGACTTCAGGACCTAATCACCTCTTGAAGATCCCACCTTTCAATACTATTGTGTAGGTATTAAGCTTTCCACATATAAACTTATGATAGCATGTTCAAACCACAGCACCTACCTTGGCAATTCTACTGTGCCTCCCTGGCCAAACTCATCCATCTACCTCACCCCCAAAACAATATTAAGATTCACTTCTCTAGGTGGAAATAAGATCATAACCATAAGGAATATGAAAGTAAGTCTTTCATTTGGATGATTATGGAGTGATTGATTAGCAATGGGCAGTATTTTCCTACCTTGGATGTATTAGTTTATCAGATAAGGGATAAAGAGGTGAAAATATTTTTAGGAAATAAGGGACTTGTGCACTTTGAATTGAAAATAATAAAATTTGTGAGACCAACTTGTGAAAACTCAGGCTGGTAGGATAGGTCAATCTTTAGAAACTGCATGCTATTAGGTGGAAATGCAGATGTACAGTTACAGTAACAAGGGCATCTAGAAACTGGGTCCTATGAGAGATGGCTAATGTATATGGTGGTCTCTTCAAACACAGTAAGTGAAGTGAGTTACATGGCCTCCATGCAAGAAAGGAGAATGACCACCCAATTCCAATGAGAACTATGTGAATAGAGGTTTTCTACTGCTCGTGTTTGGCTTTAGTAGTTCTTAGGGCAGAACTTGGGTTCCCTTGGCAAGACCACAGATCTTTCTATTTCTTAAGTAAACAGTTGGTGCAAATGAGGCAGGCTCATGAGTGATAGGATGAATTTGTGTAGACAGTGGCCAGAATGCCATTCCTACAGGAATGGAGAGCATGGAGCTGGTAATACTGATGCTCTGGAAGAATGCACCGCAGGATATGATAACAGAGCGAACACAGAAGAGGGATCTAAATGACATTACTGGCTTTGTGGCTGAGGTGACAACAAAATAGCAGGATGTAGGTTGTTTGAATTGCTTTCTCTCAAAGGACAACTACAAATGGCAAGTGGTAACAATGGAGCCTGTCTTTCTAAATAAATCAACTTATGTGATAAGGTATACATTTGATGAAAGTAACATTAAATTGACCCATAAATGAATACATCCAATTTGAGGATGTATCTCTTCTTTGACTTGTGCTTTGTTTCGTAACCAATGTCAACATAGTGAAGTAAAAGATTTGTGTTAGCATAACAACAGCTCTCATTTATTGATTGGCCACTAATTCTATAATGAGAATTGTAGTAAGTATATGAACATATCATTTTACTTCGTCCTCATGGAAACAATTTTCAATCCCAGTCCACTAATAGCAATGGGGATTTAGGGAGCTGGAGAACATTTCCCAAGGGTACACGGATGGTGAATTCTAAAGTCAGATTCCATTCTGATCCCTAAGCCAAAAGCCCATTCTCTTAAACATTTGGCAGCCCACCTCAGGAAGAGCTTCCTGATCATGACCTACAATGGAACAGAACCCTGACTCCTTAATTAGCCTTTAAGTGGACAGAGCATGAAGACAAAGAGGCACAAATAAATGGGAAAGACATTTGATCAAAAACGAGGGTACAAACAAGGGTCCACATGGGTATTTAGTTTTTTAACATCATCAATGTTATCACTTTCATTAACAACCAAACTCTAAGATTTATTTCCAAATTAACTTTTGCTCCAGTTGACTATGTTTTAAATTTTTGTGAGTGGCAGTTTTCTAAGAACCAAGAGGTCTTGATGTGACCACTCCACCTAAAATCAACCAAAGAAAGATCAATGAAGTAAAGGTTAATATCAAGGAAAATCAAACCACAACAAAAGGACTACTTTTGTAGACATTAACTGTAGTTTTTATATCTCAGTGAGGGCTCAAACAAGGCTAATCATAGAACCTGCTTTAATTAAAAAATCATCAACAAATCAATAAGCCATGTACATTTGTCCTAAGCATTGGGTGTATTTTTTTAAAGTTTTTTTTTTTTTTTGATACCAGAGATTGAATCCAGGGGTGCTTAACCACTGAGCCACATCCCTAGCCCTTTTTATTTAGAGACAAGTCTGGATAAGTTATTTAGGGTCTTCCTAAATTGCTGAGGTTGACCTTGAACTTGTTGTGCTCCTGCCTCAGCCTCCCAAGCTGCTGGGATTATAGGCATCACCACTGCACGCAGTGCATCAGTCCTTTTTGATTAAATGCTTTTTGCTTCCTATGAGTTCATTTGATAGTCTTCTAAACTATGTGAAGTGGCTTTTTTTTTGGTATCTATGATATAAGATGTAGTAGATAAAAGTTTTCCTATATCTAGTGTTCTAAGAAAATTGAGTAATGATGGTTTACAAAAAGAATTAGCTATTATAGAAGGTATACTTTATGTCTAGCATTTTCAATTATTGTCAGCAAGTTGTTTAACCTTCTTATACCTGTTATATCATCCCTGGAACAGGAACAAGAACCTTGTTCTCACCAAAAGCATTGTTTTGAACTTAACACAAGCATCTTCAGGCTACTAGAAACCAGTATGGCACCACACAGGTGTGAAAGGGCCTTTAGAAAACAATTTCTCCCTGGGTATTTCAGAGTTCAAGTTAGTTGAACTTTAGTATCTAATACAAAAACCTATGTCTTGACTAAAAATAATTTTTGGCAAAAAGAAACTTAGCTATCACGCTACCTTGGAATATTAGTGTCTTAATAGAAAGATTAATAGAGTGTTTACTAAACACATGAAGCTACTTATACAAAAGCTCTTATGAGATGATTTGTTTAAAAGACTGATTATTATTTTATTGTTATTAGAATTACAGTCATTTATCCCAGTAAGATATTACAGAATGCACACTGCCATTTGGGAATTGAAAGTGGAAGAATATGCAGAACTATGAAATGACATTCCATGTCTCCTATAATTTTGTCTCCAGGACCACTTACTCAGCATCCTTAAGTGCTTGCTGCTGTTCCGTGATCAGAATAAACAATTCATTAAAAGAATGGATGCCAAGTTTGCCTGCAGTTGTGAAAATACAGTTTAATTTTGTTTCTACCAATAGTATCTTCAAAATCCCTACTGAATTAAAGGGAGCAAGAATGAGTATTTTTACTGAAGTAGTTATTGGAAGTGACAGAAGAGAATTTGTGATTTAAACACGAAAGCAAAGAAGAAATCAAAGATGACACTAAAAAAAAAAATTTAAAAACTAGAAGACAGGAGAGATGAGCTCATCTTTTTGCTCAGGAGTTTGCCTCACCTTTTGCAGAAAAGCAGCAACATTTGTCTTATATGAACACAGTTGCCCAATTTCTACTTCCCAAAGAAAAACCTGGTGAACAATTAAGAATTTTTTTTTTTTGGGGGGGGGGGAGGATCATTTTGTATGCAAGTATTGAAAACAGGATATAATCTATATATTAATTTGATTTGTCTTCACTGCCTAACACATGTTGAGCTTATGGTATAGTAGTTACATAAATGGATTCTGTAAAGCCAATGTATTTATTGATCATCACTTATATTATCAGTATCCTTAATGATTATATAAAATATTTGTATATCTAAACATCCACTGAAAGATGTCCACATCACGAAAAGTGATGATTGACAAGGAAACAAATGGAAAGCTTCACGGGAACTATTTTAGAAGAGAAGACACAGAAAAATTAAGAAAAGGAAGAGCAACAATTTTAGTTTTGGATGTGAGTGAGAAGTGCCACTATGATATCTAAGGGGAAAAACCTAGCAGGTGGTTGTAGGTAGTGCAAATTGGCATAATGGAATTTGCTTGGTTCTCTCCCTTGGAAGTGTGCTTAATATGCCCTGTTCAAAGGTGAGGAGAATTCTAACCTGGGTTACTGAATTTTTGTTCACTGGAAAATTATTAATATAGGAGATCATGAGGTGACCTTGGAAAACTTCATTGGACTGGAAAGTTTACTGATTCAGGATGAGCCACTCAGGTCACCTTGATAATTTGAACTAAGAATTAGATACTGGATTCATAGGTTACAGTACTAGGATGAGAGATTTATATAAAGATGGGAGGAGGATTGGTACAATGGTATCCCAAATTACAGGCTCTCTTCCCTGGGGGAGAAGAACTCGTGTGCCATATAGATATGTGAGGGAAGACAGAGGAAGGAAGGACTGTTTGACAACACCATTTTACCCCTCTCAGTTCCTGTGGCTCCTGCTAGTTGGGCTTCCTTGCATGAGGTCTCTGAGGTCTCCCGTCTTCTCTTGGTGAGGATCGATTCAGCAAGACCGCTTGAGGTATAGCTTTAGGATTAATCCTTAGAGGCAATTCAGTAGCTAGCAGAACATTAGATTAGGGAACTGAAAAATATCAGTCCCCCAGCCCTGACTAATAACAGTAGACTGAGTCATTCAAGTGATTCTATGAAAGAAATGCAAGCCAAGAGTAAAGCCAGCACTGTCTGAATCTGCCTGTGTATTCCCATAGGACTCTGCAATGCCCTTAGGCTTTGCTGCAATTAGCTTAAGAGTTTATGGTTTTTTAAAAAAAATCATTAGTGAGTGCTGGAAATGTGGCTTGGTGGTAGAACATTTCCTGGCATGCATGAAGCTCTCAGTTTGTTCCCTAGCACGGGGTGGGAGAGGGACCATCCATAGTGACATGGGTTAGAACTCCTTTAGATGAATCACCTCTCTGTTGAGGGGAATCCTTTAGTACCCCTGTATGACTTTTTTTGCTTTGACACCCCTAACATCTACTTGCTGAGAGCCACAGCTGAGTCGGAATGGCCCCTGGCATTTTGCCAATATTATTGGTTGAGAGGCAAGCCATTAAGATGATGCTGGATTGATTCGGTTATATATTAGACATTTACTGTCCGCCTTGAATGCTACTTTGGAGCTACTTTGGAGTTCTCGTGGGGATTCCAGGAGAGTTCCCATTGGTTGGGGAAGTGTGGGAGGAGGGATTTCCGGAGGAGGGATTTCTGGTTGTTGGTTCCTGGAGGAGCCACGTGGCGTTCCGGAGAGTTCCCGGGGAGCGTGTGTGGAGTGTGCTGGTGGAGTTCAGAAATAAAGTTTGTTCCTGCTTCAGTGGCTCGTGATTTGTGTCCAGCCAGACTGCGGCATCTATTTCTATTTTTTTTTTCTCTCAGATAATTCTAAGACTATAATAGCTGCCTAAAAGTGAGGCAGAAACCCATCTACCCGTGCATTTACTCCTGGATTATTGTGCTACCATTCCTAGGGCCAGAAAGAAGCTAAGACCCATTTTAAATGTGCGAGCTTTGCACATTCCATCTGGTGACTTAACTCTCTTTACCTCTGCTTCCCCAGGACACTGAAAGCAGTAGGCTGTGTCTCTTTAACTCCTAGGAGCCGAGTGGACCGACATCTGCAATGTGCATTATTAGGGCTCTACTTATTCCAAACCTGGAATGGTTGGCAGACCATAAAATCTTACGGGGATCATAGTCCCCTCTGAGTATATTAGCATGTCTATTAGCATCTCCTGCAATGAACACTTCACATTTATTTTAGGCAGCTGTGGGACTCTGCATTGCCCTTATTCACAATTCATTCCATGTATATTTATTAATATGGTCTGCAGTTCTTCCTGTATATCCCCCTAGCTCCTCTGTGTTTTCACTTCCATTAAAAGGACCATTTATTCCATCATAAAAGATTGGAGACAAAGATAGAGAAGGTTTCTTTCTATATTCACAAGACAAATATCTTTAAACTCATCTCTGGTGTATGGTTGCTAGAGATGAAGAGCTGGCAGGAGATTGGCTGAAAGGAATTCTTGATGCGCAGTTCTGCTTTTTGAGGGGAATAGGTATTCTTCACAACAAGAAACCAGAGGAAGCTTGCTAAATTACAATTCATTTTGCCTCCCCTAATAGAGCCATGATAAAATTTGTAGCTAAGTTAAAAAAAATACTGCATAAGAAAAATAAATGGAGGCTGTATCCATTGCCTATGTAAAATACCAAGAGATGCTTCAGACTTTATCCAGAGAAAACCAATTATTTGTACAACGTCTTTGCAGTAAAACATAATAAAAGGGAGTAATAAATGTTATATTTGAAAGCTGCCATAACTTCCAGTAATTAAGCGTCATAACAGGAATGCTGTAACTGCAGCTTGCCTGTCAGTTCTGCACTGTATGGATTTCCACTTACTTTGGTAAATCTGTTGATGAACAAGGTTGTGTTCTAAAGGCAGGTACCAAAAGCTTGAGCATTTAGTACTAATGAAGGGAAATAGAAGTTTGAGGGCATGATTAAAGGTTCCTCTGGGCATTTGCTCAACTTAAAAATGTTACAGCACTGACAGATGCAGAGAAATTGTGAGAGATAGAAGGTGGGAACAATAATCTTATGGTAACAACATTTCTGAGTGCAGCGAAAGGTTAACACACATGGGCATGGTTGACTCAGACAAAGGACAGAACAGTTGTCCTGCTCCCAAGGAGTTTATAGTTGTCCTGCTTCAAACGGGCTGAGATGTTAAATGCTCAAGTTTCTAAAGACAAATGTATTCCCTCACACACAAGTTTTTTAAATTGCACAACTGTCTTCCAAGGTAGCTGTATCGTTTTGCATCCCCAGCAATGGATGAGAATTTCTATTGCTCCATCTTCTTGTCAGCATTGATTGTAGTCAGTATTATGGATTTCAGTCATAATGAAAGGTATAGTCATGTTTCATTGAGTTTTCCAGTTTTTTAATTCCTTAAAGGCATAATATAGCACTTCTTTTCATATGATTATTTGCTATCTACACATCTTCTTTCTTTGGCAAAAATGTTTCCTTCCGTATCTTTCTGCCCTTTTTAAAATGGGATTGTCCATTTTCTTATTGTTGAGTTTTAAGTGCTCTTTGTATATACTAGATACCAGTCACTTATCAAATATATGTTTTCAAACTATTTTCTTCTAGTCTGTGGCTTGTTTTTTCTCTCTCTTCACTCAAACATTTTATTCCCATCTTAAAACATAAGTTTCAAACAAGAAATTTAAATAAATACTGAAGCACAGCTAGAAGGCCTGAGTCTCATCCATAGTGTCCCTTCCACCACCTCCACAGGGGCTCATTAGAACATAGGGCACTGCCACAAAGGTTGGATAGCAATTAACAACAATATTCCTATAAATAAAAACATGATTTTGCTTTGGAAAAGCATCCTCTATGTACACTCTTTTTCCATGAGGTTCATGTGAGCGTTTTGTTCTACTTGTTTGTGATTGACTCACAAATGGGAATATGGTCAACAGAGACAATCTCTAGACTCTTGGTGGCAAAATTTAAAAGAACTCTTCTTTGTCTGTTAGATTTAGACATGGGCATGCAATGCTGGCTTTGTGTGGTGCTAGGAATTCAACCCAAGGCTGCACTCATGCTAGGAAACCCCTCTACCACTGAAATACAACCCCAGTTCCTAGACCTGGCCATGTAATGCTGGAAGTCATAATGTTACCTCATGGAATCTTAGATTAATATCAGTGTGGGTCAAAAAAAAAAAACAAAACAAGAGACTGAGGAACCAGGTAATGTTATCATCACATAATTTCGTAGGTCAAGATATACTAGATAAAAGATCTTTATCTAGGCATTCCATTACTTAGAACCAAGAGAATCCTAACTGATAGAACAGAGGATGAGACTATTCTACCAGTATATAATTCATCTCTGATAAGAGAAATTATGTTCTGAAAGTGTTTTTTTTTTTTTTAATGAAACCCATCAGAATCATCTGAAAAGATCAAAGAAAGGAACCTGAAAATTTGTGGTTTTCCCCTGCCCTAACCCTTTCAGGAGTGTGAGATTTACATAGAGAAGAGAATCCACTATTTTAATTGGTGGGAGAAACCATCAATGGCATGACTAAAGAATGCAGATGGTATAAATAATGCATGTCCATTATTACAAATCGGATGTGGATAACTGTGCACATGTCGTATTTGACCTGGGCTTTATACTTCCATTTGGTGTACAATGTTTTCTGGAGGCAGAAAATCAATTGCACTGAACCACATGACTCTTGGATAATTCGTATCAGAGCAAAGGAAAAGGGAACAAACAAGCAAAGAACACAGTTCTACATTTTTTAAAGATGCATTTTGGTCTTTGCTCTGACACGTCATTTCAACAAACTACTTGCCAACTGGGCAGAACGGAAATGGATCCAGAGAAGTAGGAGACCTGTGCATGATTCCAAAAGCCAAGTGCTAATCCTGAGAAAAAAAAATGCAGCTCAGAGTTTTGTCAGAGATAGATTTGCTGTTCTATTGATTATGAATTAACTTCATTATTTAATGAAGGAGGAAGCTTGTGACTTATTCTTTCCTTACAGGTAATTTAGTTTAAAATAAAACACAGTCTGTCTTCTCATTGAAACCATCATGATTATATATCATAAGGATTTCTATTATTATAAATAGTACATAAAAGTTCATTAGAAAGCTGGATATACATCCAATAACAAGGTTGTAATTGAATATGGTTTGGTTTTATCTGAAGTACTGTTTTCCTAAATTCCTAGCAATCTGAGAGCTCAATGATTTGTTTTCTGTTTCCTTTTTGGTTAAGAAAATTGGGAAATTTATAGAGGAAAAGAAATGTCTTCCTGAGGTCAGTTTGTTTTGCCTTACTTTCTACTCAAATGATCTTTGAAATAAACAAATATGATTTAATGCATAGGATGAAAATATGTGGTGGGTTTTCTCCCTTGTGAAAAAGAAAATTTTGTGTGTGCATGTGTGTGTGTGTGTGTGTGTGTGTGTGTGTGTGTGTGTGTGTGTGAATGCTCTAAACTATTCAAGACATTTTTAGAAAAAAAATTTTAGAAAAATGATTACAGGAGAATGGTATGATTAATATTATATTAGTTCTTTCTCCCTCCAGAGAGATTAACACATCATAACTTGACCAAAATATATTCTGAGTAAAGTTTTTTTTCCCCCCTCAAAATGTCTTATACTCAGGAATGGGACTGGATCACAGTGTGTGCCCTATTACAAGCTCGAGACAAACCTCATTTAGTTCACAGTATTGTCCCTCTGGGTTTAAAAATAGTAATTTTAGCTGTAGTGAGTCTTTGGTTTACCACAGTTAAAGTTTTACCACCTGAAGTTAAAAATATAAATGATTATTTTACTCATAAGGCTGAATTGCAAATGGATGTTACTGTTAAATATGTTTATTTTAAATACTCCCACTCCCAACGCTAAAGAAATTAAGTTGTAACCAATAGGATAATGGACTGCTGAGCTAGAATTTCAAATAAATTGTTTTTAAATGTGGAGGTTTTACCCGTAAAGGCAACAAACACCTGAACTGTTGGATCAAATGCCAGACGTATGGATACCCTTAAGTAGCTACTACGGTAGCTACTTAAGTTACATATTCTGTTCTCATCATTCTTCTGGCACCTTGTCTCTATGTCCTTTATATAGTTTATCAATAATATGGGAATGTGTCAAGGAGGAAAGAGAATTCTATTAATGGAGCAAATAGCATCACTTGAATGGGGCTAACAAGGATTGGTTATATCACTTTTAAAGGTAATTGTTAACATCAGTGTCAGTGCTAACTCAGCTATTATTTCATGAACCCCTAATATGTGCTGGACATCGGAGACCTGACGTACAAGGCATCACAGTCCTTACCCTCAAAGAGATTAGAGTGAAAAAAAAGGAAATTCAGATCCAGTAAATTCCCATGGGCAAAGGAAAGGCTAATGAAGGGTGAGATGATTAATTTTATCTCCCCCCTTCTGCATTTCTGATTGTACCTTTGTGGTTTCCTTTGGGGAGGTCATGCACCCTGCAGTCTTATGTGGTGGGTGCTCTTCGAGGAGGAAGCCTTCCCACTGGAGAGAGCATCCACCCCCCAGAACTGTCAGTGGTGGATAGCTCACAGTTGTCCCCACCTAGACAACTGCCTTCACCCCCTAGAATGACACATGCCACCCCTAGGATACAAAGGTGAGCCCTTGGCTCAAATTCTTTCCCTGTGGATCAAGCTGAGGCTTGACTTTATATAACAGTGCCTGATGTGACTACTGAGTGCTGGAAATGAAACTAGGACCTGAATTTTTAATTATATCTAATTTTAATCACATTAAATGTAAATATCCACATATGGCTGGAGACCCCTTTGTCACAAAGCGCACTTCTCTCATAAAATGTGCAGAGCCAGGCTTCTCCCGTGGCTAAAAGTCTCCCCACGACCAGAGAAAATTGTTATGATTTTCAGCCTATTTCAACATCATTAATAGATGCTTGGAGGTGCTCCATTCTCTATTGTATGAGCCATACAGAATCTCTCCTCTAACACGGCTCTCCCGGAGCTTCTGGGTAGGACACTGGGCTGTGGCCTGTTCAGGATGCTGACATTTCTGGTATTAGGCCAAATGCATTCTGAAGGGTGACCCAGCATTGTGAAAATATGGGCCTCCTTGGAGGACCTCATTCATTCCTGGAACTGGTCCACTTTGGATCTGAGCCCAGTGGAGCATCTTTGAAGGGAATAAAGAATCAGATTTAGTTTGTGCAAAGGCAAACAGCACTATACAAACGAGTGAAGAAGAAAAACTTCAATGGAGAAAGGATAGCATCTTCAACAAATGGTGTTGGAAAAACTGGAAATCCATATGCAACAAAATGAAACTGAATCCCCTCCTCTCGCCATGCACAAAAGTCAACTCAAAGTGAATCAAGGAGCTAGATATCAAATCAGAGACTCTCCATCTGATAGAAGAAAAAGTAGGCTCCGATCTACAGATTGTGGGGTCGGGCTCAAAATTCCTTAATAGGACACCCATAGCACAAGAGTTAATAACAAGAATCAACAAATGGGACTTACTTAAACTGAAAAGTTTTTTCTCAGCAAGAGAAACAATAAGAGAGGTAAATAGGGAGCCTACATCCTGGGAACAAATTTGTACTCCTCACACTTCAGATAGAGCCCTAATATCCAGAGTATACAAAGAACTCAAAAAATTAGACAATAAGAAAACAAATAACCCAATCAACAAATGGGCCAAGGACATGAACAAACACTTCACAGAGGAGGACATACAATCAATCAACAAGTACATGAAAAAATGCTCACCATCTCTAGCAGTCAAGGAAATGCAAATCAAAACCACCCTAAGATACCACCTCACCCCAGTAAGATTGGCAGCCATGATGAAGTCAAACAACAATGAGTGCTGGCGAGGATGTGGGGAAAAGGGTACTCTTGTACACTGCTGGTGGGACTGCAAACGGGTGTGGCCAATTTGGAAAGCAGTATGGAGATTCGTGGGAAAGCTGGGAATGGAACCACCATTTGACCCAGCTATTGCCCTTCTCGGACTATTTCCTGAAGACCTTAAAAGAGCACACTACAGGGATACTGCCACATCGATGTTCATAGCAGCACAATTCACAATTGCTAGACTGTGGAATCAACCCAGATGCCCTTCAATAGATGAATGGATAAAAAAAAATGTGGCATTTATACACCATGGAGTATTACTCTGCACTAAAAAATGACAAAATCACGGAATTTGCAGGGAAATGGATGGCACTAGAGCAGATTATGCTTAGTGAAGCTAGCCAATCCCTAAAAAACAAATACCAAATGTCTTCTTTGATATAATGAGAGCAACTAAGAACAGAACAGGGAGGAAGAGCAGGAAGAAAAGACTAACATTAAACAGAGTCATGAGGTGGGAGGGAAAGGGAGAAAAAAGGAAATCACATGGAAATGGAGGGAGCCCCTCATTGTTATACAAAATTACATATAAGAGGTTATGGGGGGAATGGGATAACAAACATGGAGGGAAATGAATTACAGTAGATGGGGTAGAGAGAGAAGATGGGAGGGGAGGGGCAGGGGGATAGTAGAGGTTAGGAAAGGTAGCAGAATACAACAGTCACTAATATGGCAGTATGTAAAAATGTGATGTGCAACCGATGTGATTCTGCAATCTGTATTTGGGGTAAAAATGGGAGTTCATAACCCACTTGATTCTAATGTATGAAATATGATATGTCAAGAGCTTTGTAATGTTGTGAACAACCAATAAAAAAAATAAATAAAAAATAAATAAAAAAGTATTGATTGGTATGAAGCCAAAGGACATGCCCCTCTCAGAGACCCACACTCAATCTTAAACACATGTATATGAAAACAGATTTTCTACACTAGAGAGACAAATATTGTTTTGTATTATAGTTAGTATACAAGATGCTTAGGAAATCATCACTGGAATTAGTTTGTGGGGGCCCAATATGCTGCTATGTAAAGTCACTGTCTCTGAGTCCTTGCTGTCTTATTTACTTGATGTGGCGTCTGAAGTTACTTATCCTCTAAACCTGTTTTCTTGCCTATAAAATAGAGACAGTTATTCTCATTTGGAATCTTCCATGTGGTTTTATGAGGCTCTCTTGGGGAACCAAAAAGTTTTGGACCTCTAAGCCATTTGGAAAAACATAAGCTCCTATACTAGTTTGTTGGGGCTCTTTTATTGTGCTTTCATATTTTTTGCTTTGCAGAGTTCATTGACTTCAATCTTATTAATCTGGAACAATGGTTGCATTTCCAAAGGCTAACCATGCTAGACAGGTCCCTGCAGTGATCAGAGGGGCAGAGCAGAGGCTATGGGGGGCGGGGGGGGGGGTGCTAGAGTGTCCCTCAAGAAGGGACTGGCTTGTTCATGTCATGCATCTGTCACAGGGGAAGGTGGGCTTGGGGTTGCCAGGATTTTTGCACTGTGTTAGAGATATTTTTCATATTGTATGGGACAAATGAAGTTCATTTGTTGTCCCCATCCTGTCTGCAGGCCATGAATTTGCAAATTTCCTTACGGGATTTAAAATGAATTATATTAAAAAATAAAATGCAATAGGGAAGAAAAGCAGAGAAGGGAATCAAATGAATAGAATAAGCTGTTTTCCCTCGATCAATAAGAATTTATTCCGCTCTATTGGGCTGAATGCTTTGGGGCTGCTTACAAAATAGAAAGCACTGTCTCTGACCTCACAGAGTATTTAAGGTCCCCGGAGAGGTATGCAAATTTGAATGATGTCTTAGAGAGTGATCAAAAGCCAAGTTATTATTAGGTGTGAGATGGGTCAGTACAGACCATTGCAGTCCAAGTGCAAACTGCACTCTTAATCACTCATCTGTGATGAGATAAGAACCAAAATCGAGAGTCAGTGCCTAGAAACTTCCATAGCAGTTTGACAGAGTGCTCTTTGTCTATTTAATATAATAAAAATTGAGATTTACAAACTTTAGTCTTTGTTCTGTTTCTTTTTAAATTTTCATTTCTCTGGTGATTTATACTTAATGCATTTTTTTAAAAAAATATTTGTTCTTTTTTATTTATGCATGACAATGGAGAATATTTTGGCATATTTATACAAACATGAAGTATGTCTTATTTAGGTAGGTTCCCAGTCTTGTGGATATACATGATGTGGAGATTCACTGTGGGTATTCATATATGTAGGTAGGGAAGTCATGTTACATTTATTCTACCATCTTTCCTATTCTTATTCCCTTTCCCTTCTCTTCATTCCCTTGTCTCATCCACAGAACTTCTATTCTTCCCCTCCCTCCCTTGTAGGATATTAGCAGCCACATTATGTATTTTGTGAAAGTGTCAGTCAGTAGTAGGTTAACTTAGAAAAACAAAAAAAAAGACAAATTTAAAAAAATAAAAATGCTTCTTCACTATGGTCATATTGAAAATCACTGGTAGATGTCAGTATTTGAGAAGTTGGAGAATGAATAATTTTCTGTTATCGGGAAGTTGTTAGCTCTAGATTAGCTTACCAGAAGGTATCAAGAAAATCTCCTTAAACTGGGTTGAGACAATACCACCCCAGTGAGAAGTGGGGTGTAACCTGGCTCATATGTACAAAAAAAACATATCTAGGGAGAATAATTTTGCAATCACTTATAAACCACTGGGAGGTGTTGAACAACTGAAATTTGGAACATGTAAGAAATCGACATTCAGTTAAGCATGTCTAAAAAGCACACAGTTAACTGGTCATTGAAAGTTTAGAGTGATATCAAACTTTCATGTGTTTGTGAGTAAACCTCAATTATTGAACCTATAGATAGTTTGGAAAATAACAATTTAGAAAATTGATTTCTAAGGAACAAATTTAATTTCAGAATTAGAGAAAGCTTCATTGACAAGGTTGGTCCTTCCCACTTGGGTATGGAAGTGTAAAATCTCTCTGTGGGTTTACAGAGGACATAAATGCATAGAGCATATAAGACAGGATGAGGAAGTAGCTAGATAGAACACAACTTTTATTCTATAAGGACTCTTTCAACATTTTCTCCCATTCCTATTTCTTCTATGGGATCATATGTTCTTACTCATACTAGCATTCATCAATTGCTAGATTTA
This sequence comes from Spermophilus citellus, assembly GCF_964194105.1. NCBI lineage: Eukaryota > Metazoa > Chordata > Mammalia > Rodentia > Sciuridae > Spermophilus > Spermophilus citellus. The sequence continues at coordinate 136,781,824 of NC_138182.1, read as the reverse complement.
GAAATGCCCACTTTGTTGAGGACACATTCTCTAACACACCTTCCCTCATTCGCAGGTGTTTATGGAAAGCCTTCCTGGTGATGGTCACTACTTTAGTAGGTGCTGGAAAATGCTCTCCTGAGCAGCCTTCCATTGTATCTACAGTCAGTTTAGATCCTTCATGTTCCTGTTTGTATTCTTCTGGCCTAAAATCCAGTGAATAGGACAGACCTATGATTCCAATCAAGAAAATGGACTGTGGAGCATGTTGGCCCAGTTTGGGAGTTGACCCAACTGAGGAAGGTTTCTGTGTAAAAGGACAGGCCACTCAAGGGTGTAAAATGCCCAGTAGAGTGTTCACACATAATGTCAACATGCAAACGTTTATAGCAGTTATATTTGTAGTAGCTCCCAACGGAGGCAATCTGGATGGCTCCAATGGATGAATGATAAACAAACTGAGTCCATCTATACTGTGGGATGGAATGGACGATTGATAAACTCAACAACTTAGATAGGTTTCCAGGGACTTAAGATGAATGAAAAAACCAGTCCCAAAGGGACTGAACGAATGAATTGATGGGAATGAATTTATAATTTCATTCATGTAGCATTCTTTAAATAACACAATTACAGAAATGGAGAACAGATTAGTAGTTGCCAAGGATTAGAGTTGGTGGTGGAGCAGGAGGAAGATGTGTGTGGTTATATAAGAACAGCACAAGGGATAAGGGCATCAATGGGTCTGTTTTGTACATTGACTATTCTTGTGTGTGCTTAAATCTATATATGTAATAAAATTTCAGAGCTATATACATACTCATAGGAGTAAGTTTCAGATTAAGGAAATGTGAATAAGGTTGCCAATCATCTAGGTTGTGTAGTTAGGATTTTGTAAGATGTTAATTCTGGAGGAAAATGGGTAAATGAAATGTGGAATCTCTCTGTAATCTTTCTTAAAGTTGTGCATATAAATCTATAATTAGCTCAAAATAAACATTTAATTAAAAGGAGACAAGTTGAGCAGGGTGAGGTGGGTATCTCTGTAAGAGGAATGGCAGTGCAGAGTGCCAGGACTGAGTGAGCTGTGGAGGGTCCTGAATACACAGGGTGCCCAGAACGTGGCGTGAATCCAGAAGGGATGAGAGAGAAGTCTGTGGTGCCCTGGCCTGGGGTGTTCTGCGTATGATGCAAGAGCCTAATAAGGAACAAGAGGGGTGTCTTGGTGAGCCACCAGGATGCCAAGGATGATAGACTGGTTACCCCAGGGAGGTGGGCTGCTATGGTCAGCAAGGTGAGGAGGATAGTCTCAGGGGGCTTTAGATGTGTGAAAGGTGACTTTCCACATGGGCACATGAGAAGGTATCAGACCTTTATCAGGGTGAGGACTGGGTCCAATCCAAACAAAGGGACTCCTGGCATGGGGTATTAGACAGTGAGGAAGTAGAATGGACACTTCTCCAGACTGCCCCATCCTTGTAGAAGGACTTGTCCAACACTTTCTCCCATTCCTTTTTCTTATATGGTGAGTGTTTGACTTCCTCTTTATTTATGGTACTAATGTATCAGTATTAATGTCCTTGCTTTGATATATCTGTGCTGTATAATAGAATATCCTCATGTGATTGAATAGTGTATAGGAATACACACCATGGTAACAGAACATCAGGTTGGCATATTTGCTCCTAAATGATTCATTGTTTTTTAAAAAAAGTAATTTGCTCCTCTTCGCAATATTTCCATAAGTTTGAGAGTGTTTTAGTTTTTTTGTAGTAATTAAAAAATATATACTAAAATTCAAAGAGCCAGAATTATTCAGAAAGATTTTCGAAGTTCAATTTTCAGGTATTGATGATCAAAATGTTATCAGGAAACAAATCATTGCATTATAATTGGAAACCTATGATACAGTTAGACTTCATCAGAATAATTAACTTGTTTTAAATAATTATGGAGAATTTAAATCATAGGTATAGGGAGTTGTATAATAAACACTCATCGCCCATCTTAACAGTTGGCAAGAGGTGACTGAGACTCTAAAGGATGACTTATAAGAATATCAAGATGTCATATTGTCAGTAACTGTTCTGGTATACACCTCTACACAATAACATCTCTGTGTGATTATAATAGCGTCACATGTTAAATGCAAAGACTAATTCCTCAGTACTTTCAAACTCTACTCACATTTCTCCAGGTATCTCATAAATGGTTTTGACAGTTGCTTCTTTTTCCCCCAAAAGTAGTTTAAAAAATAAAAAAAATCAAGGTCTTTGTTTTGTATTAAATGAATATGTTGCTTAGATATAATTTAATCTTTGTTTCTTCATCCTCTTTTTCTGTATTTTTTATCTATTTATTTGTGGTGGGCTACATTTTCTCACATTCTGGGTTTCTGTTGGTGGTATACATGTGGTATCATTTAACAGACTCATTTATTCTCTGTAGTTCTTTGTCATCTTTGCTTTGGACTAGTGTGCCCCTGATTGTGAAGGTGATTTGTGTATTTCTAGCTGTTTCATATTAGTGGTTCTGCAATGATTGACTGTCTTTCTTTTTGTTAGATTTATCATTGGTTTTTTGCAATCGCCCCTCTATTGTAAAATACCCCATGTGATATTCACCTCTTGTTTTATAATCCACTGATTATTATGTCCCAGAACTATTATTTTCACGGGAAATGCAAAATGATGATATTCACATTTTTCATCCCTCACTGACTGGCTGAAATTTTTCTGTAAAGAACAACGTTTCCTGAACAATCATTTGATCACCCAGGTGTGCCATTCATACAAATCAGTGTCTAAGTTTCCCTTTATTTATCATCAATTTTTTTTTCGAGATCACATGATGTTAAGGCAGCTGTTAAGATTGATGGAAGGTGCTACAGGAAGCAGTGTGGGACAAATGCCAGCGACAACTGTAAAAGGGCACTTCCTGACCTTTGCCCTTCTGTGTCTACTTACCTCTCCTTAAGTAACCGCCTGCCCTCTCCACTGCTGGTGCCAGTGGCTGGTGGTCAGCCTCACTGGGGGTGACAACAAACCAAATGTCTGACCTCCACCCAGTTTCAAGGTAAGAGTTGCCATACGGACTCTCTGGATTCAATATTGAAAAGCTTCATTAGTGCCACAGTGGTTATTGATCAATTAAGCTTGGGAAAAAAGAAATCACACACACAACTACAGTGATAGGATTCAGATGACAATATGTGATTTGTCTCAATGGCGGCCATCTCTTAGTTTTTCTTCTGAGCTCCGGTCATCCTGTGGTCTGTTGGAAAGCTGGCTATCAGCTGCTCACTGTTACTTGGATGGTCCATCCACTGGGCATAATTCACACCATCATCCCAACCACCCTTAAGGTTTCTACAATCTAAATATTTCATGTTGTTCACATCTGTTTGTTCTGCTTCCATGGAGAGCTCCCTGGTCAGCTGTAGTTTGCACAAAATCAGCACATTTTCATCTCTGCCTCACAGATAGTGGCAGGAGACTGATGTGTGAAGGGAAAAAGAACTCTTAAAACAGTAAAATTCTATTGAAAAAATCAATAGTTTGTTTTCTGTTTGGAAAAAAAAATAAGGTTACAGATTTTTTTTTTCCCTAACACAATATTGATGGGTTCCATTAAAGCCTGTGAGAAATTCGATTTTTAATGAAGTTGTTCTTTCACATATGCTGAACAGATTGATTTAGGAAGTTCTTATTCACACCAGTGGAAGGCAAGTGTGGAAACTGCTTCATATAAACAAGCAATATGCAAAGCTAAGAGAAAGTTTTCAAAACCCTGAGCAAAAGATACACTATCACTGTATTTAAATGTGTTTTAGAATAAAATTTCATTTAAAAAATAATTTCCTTTTTTTGTGTGTCTATGCTCAGTGCAGACCACAGAGTAGTGAAATCCCACTGTGTAATTCAGCACATCTGTACATAAATGCCTTTGCTCATTCTAGAAGTTTTTGCTGTGCCAGACACCAGCAACACTGAGCACAGCATTCAATCCATGGACATTGCCTGCCCACATCTTAATAATGACCACTTTAGGCCTAAAACATATAATTAAGCTCCCAGCACTAGGCATCTCAATGAAGAATATTGCTAAGTAACCAGTCTGCAACCTACTTAATTAGCATAAACCAAAAAAAAAAGCACCACTTAGACAGGCCATCCCGGGGCACCAGTGGGCCCCTTTCCATTTGTGGCACTTCGTGAGCAATTTTGTAAAGAGGAAGAGATAATGAAGATTATTGCCCTGATGCCCTGTTAGCCACACTTAGCCTTAGGACTGGAAAGAATCAGAAATTAGAGATCACATTAGCTCTTTTCCATATGAATTCTCTAAAGTCATGAATTGCTAAGTAGAATTTATTCAAGATACAGGAAGCATTGTGTGGGGACCTAATCATTAGAAGTCATTCCAATTCTTGAGCTTCCGATGATTGTGAAGCTCATGACGAGACTCAGGATACAAGGGGCTCCTGACTTGATTCAATGAGGAATCTCCTGAAATTCTTTCTTAAAGAGTAATTTGGCACCCACTGGTGCCCCGGGATGGCAATATGTTTCTATGTGTTCCTTCAATATTAACAAGTTTTTTTTTTAACACCTACTGTGTGCCTGACACAATAGATGTATGTGGCAAGTGATTATAATTCATGAAGTTTATATTCTTTTCATAGATGGAAAGAAAAGAGATAATTCTACATGATGATCAAAAGAATAAAATATTAAGATGATAGTAATGGCATCATGAGAGGGTTTATAAAAACTAAGCCATTTTAAATAGGGAATTGAGGTGATCTGATGTTTTGTTTTTTAATAATGATTACAGATTCTCAGTAGAAAAATATTTTTAGGAAAACAGGGGAGACAAGTAGGGAGATCATTTGAAAGGTTATGTAGTCATCTGAGCAAAAGATAACTAGTGGTATAGACTGGAATTTTAGGGATGCTCAAAGGAAGAGAATTTGTGGCTGCACATGGGAGACAGAAGCAGCAAGATCAGGTGGTAGAGAGGAAGGAATGGATCAAAATGAGGATTGGACTTCTGACAGATGCCTTGGTAGGATTTAGTACTAGTTACTACAAAAAGGTTCTCAAAGGAAGATTTTTTACTTAAAAGAATAGTTTTGGAAGCAATGAACCTTTGATTTATAATTCCATAACTTGTCCTTCCCTCTGACATTTGATCTGATTCATTTCTTAATTTACATTGAATACATGCAATGCCATGTGTTGCAATAGGCCTGAGGACGGGGGCGGGGGGGGGGGGGCAGGCATATTGAATGGCTTTCCTCCAAAACCTAGTTCTAAAGGTTAAAAAATAAAGAGAATAATGTATTAATTTATTAATACACACACACACACAAATAGTATGTTCCCTGTATTCTAGGACTTTCACAAGTTTTAAGACATCAAATAATATAAGGCTGAAATCTTTGGACTTGATCTCAGACTCTATCTTAAGGCTTAGAGTCTTCACGTGAGTGACTTTCATAAGTATTTTTCTGCTAAGTCCTAGTTAGACAGCCATGAAAGAACCAGGATGAAATAATTGCTTCCTAATGTTATTGTAAGAAGCAAAACAGACAACATATATGTATTACCTCATTGCCTGGCATATACAAAGAGCATCGTCAACTGTAGATATAGTTTTTTTCTGTATTTTTTGAAAATTGCTCAAAAGTTTATTATTAATCCTTTAATCTGAGGAAACCTGAAATTAATCAGCTTTACTTTAGTTTAATTTTATTCTTTAGGAGGGTTCTGTGGATGGAACTCAGGGACACTTCATCACTGAGCCACATCCCCAGCCCTATTTTTTATTGTACTTAGAGACAGGGTCTCACTGAGTTGCTTAGCACCTTGCTAAATTGCTGAGGATGGCTTTGAACTCATGATCCTCCTGCCTCAGCCTCCCAAACCACTGGGAATATAGGCGTGTATCACCACACACAGCAATCAGCTCTATTTTAAAATAAGTAATGTATAATGAAATAGATCTGACCATATATTTGTTTAAGAAAAATTCCCTGGACAAACACCCATACAAATTTTTAATCAACATGCCTGTAGATTTTATACACTGAAAAATGAAATGATAAAGAACTGTTTCGTATATTGTGGCTATCTTGAGAGTCTTCTAGAGTTTTATAATGATAAGAAGTATTGAAATTTTGATTCATTTTCTTGCTTGTATCCCCTTCTATGCCCATAAAAATAAACACTGTCAATTTTGATTTCCTCTTTCTTGGCATTTACTATGAAGTCAGACATAATTTATAAAGAAACACCACAAACTACCTTTGTCATCATTGATATTTCCCAAAGATAGTGAGGTACTTTTATAAAATGAAACCTGATTTTTTTGTACAAAGGACAACTGACAGTTCATTCTTCTAATGATCCTTGTGGAAAAGGTGTAGACCTCACCAAGATCACTGAGAAAATTAATGAGGCATCAATTTGAAGATGTCAGAGCTGATAATTTAAAATTCCAAATAATTTGCTTTTTTCCTAAATAATGGCAGAGAAAGAGGAGAACAGGGAGAATATCTTAGACTGGAAATTGGTGTCCAAATCCTGCCTTGAACTCTGGGACCTGGGAGCAGCCTCACTTCATTCCCATTCAGTTTGATTTGGGAATAAAAAAGAAACTCAGATAAAGAGAAGAAGCAAAAGAAAAGAGGTTCCTTTGTTTGTAATATTCACCAACTTTTCACTAGTGTAAAAAATATCCTGCAATGTCTTCAAGGAAAACTATGATATTGTGTTTTAGTGTTTGTTTACAGATTATTAACTGTTTGACACAAAACTGAAAGTTGGGAGTTGGTGAACAGGGAAAATTAAAAGTCTTTTGTTTGGAGTCAATGCCAATAGAAAATGAATCGAGACTGGAAATACAGCATATCTGAAATTACTGTGCAAGTCAATGGGGAAGTAATGGTAATAAAGAGACAACTAAGTATCTTGTTGGTCTTTTTATATACAGTTAAGCAAGAGCTTGAAAACAGGCATTGCTCTGGAGAGAGTTTAACGATTTCTTTTACTTAGGTTTATTGAATTTAGCTCAGTTTTATGGCTTGCCAAATTACTCTTATCTTAGGGAACTTAGGTTAAACGTTATTAAAATATAAACACATTTTATATTAATAAAATTTTAGTAGAAATTAGAAGAGCAAATCATTAAAGGATCTCTTCATTTAAAAAAAGCAACCAAATAGCACATTTATTTTCTGTGTACAGTTTCTCCTCATTTATTATAGGTAGCAAGGTTACAGATTCTTCTGTCCCTCTCCCAGCAGTGCCAAAAGCAAAATTGGAAAAATTTTAGTTGCACACTCATTGGTTTTAAAAGGGAAGACCTTTTCATGCATGAAGAGGAACACAATACTGAGAAACCCTCTGATCTTTTGCCTAGGCCCCCTTTTATTCCTTCAAAGGTAATTGCCATTACTAATTTAGAGTGGGTCTTTCCAGACCTTTTGCTTTCGGTATTATATTTATAAATCAGTTCAGGTGGAAAAATATATAGATTTACTGATGTTTTAAATCTTTGCTTAAAATATACCTTAAATGATTTATATTAAATCTTTTTCCTTGAAAAATACCCAATGTTATGTATTAGAGATATACTGTTAAAGTTTACCTTACTTCAAGCTGGGACATAGCTTACCAGTGGAGCATTTATGTGCCTAGCATGTGCAAGATCCTGAGTTCAGGTCCCACCACCATGACCCCTGCCCCACAAATTGTACTAGTCCTCATTACCCACAAACCATTATCTATTTAACCTTTCTTCTAACTAACAAATTGGTTTTAAAAATGCTCTTGAGCTTAGCCATAAAGTTTGTAGCCCCCCCTTTACTTTAGAACTCTAGTTTGAAAAATATTTAAATCCACTAATCTAACATCCATCTGATATTTCGGCTTCATTATATACCTATATGGAATGGGAGGGAACAAAGCATACAGAACGTGACCCAGACTCACTGTGGACCTTCTGACACTTTGTGAGTCCCTTGTTCCTCTTTTGTTTGTTTTGATTTGTTTGTTTGTTTGTTTAAATAAGAACTTTTGCTGTGAAGCGGCTCAGAAACTAAATTATATATATATATATATATATATATATATATATATATATATATATATTGGCAAATGGACTGCCTTTTTGGATTTTCTGATTATTGGTATTATAATGCATGTGTGTTGTTCAAACTTTTCTTCAGAAGAACCCCTAATGGCCGAGGAAAGCAGTGAGGACCCCATGAGGCGCAAACTTAGCCGCAAGCAGTCTGCCAGCAAACAGGGAAATGTCTTTGAAGTCTGGCATTTTATCTTAAATATTCATGCAAAGCCTTATTTTGAAAAAAAAAAGTTATTTTAGATTATACAATATCTAGTACATTTGACAGCCTGGGAAGATGTGGTGTGTTTATCCTTTGGCTTTGAATGCCCATTATATGCGCTGCTGGAAGCCCTGGGAGTTCATGGGCCCCATTAGAACTGGACATAGGATGCTCTTTTATAAAGTACTACTGCTTTTGAAGTATCTGGCAAAGTCACTTACACCTGCCTTTTTAACATAGAATAGCCCTGGGATGCATGAAGACCTTGTATTTTACATGTGTCTTTGTCAAAGCTCTATGCTAGTAAGTAGCAGAAGCCCACAAAACTCCCTTAAATTTTAACAGTGTGTTTATCTGGGCAGTGGGAGTGTCACAAGAATGTAGACAAGGGTGACTGTCAGGAGCAGTGTGTCAGAAAGGACCAGCACTGGGAACAGGAAAGGGGACAGAAGCCAGGTGACCTCTGGTGTGCACATCCTGGGGCTGGCTGTTTTCCTCTCTCGACTCTCTCTGAGCAAAGATGTGTAACTCTCCTTCTCTTTGCACACCAGACCCAACGTGTGGGGCCTCTCCACAGCTCCTGAATTATCAAACCTTCTGTTCAAATGGCCAGGAGGAAAAAAAAAATAGCATTTTTTTCAATTTTAGTTTTATGTTCTCAAGAAAGTAAGTTCCCAAACATGGATGAGAATTCAAGACAAACAAAAAGTAACAAAGATGACAAAACCCATTGCCAACAGAGTTCTCTTCCTGTGGGATGGACTCAGTTGCCTTTCATTTGTGCAGAGAGGATTTCCCATTGCTGGGTAACTTCCCACCACCCAAATACCATGTAGAGCACTGCAATGCAGAGCAAGTAGAAAACTAGTGCATCGAGTAGCTGGGCGAGGTGGCGCTTGTCTATAATCCAAGCAGCTTCAGATTCTTAGGCAGGAGTGTTCAAAGCCAGTCTCAGCAACTTTGTGAGGCCCTAAGCAACTCAGTGAGACCCTGTCTCTAAATAAAATACACAAAAGGGCTGGGGATGTGACTCAGTGTTAAGTGCCCCTGAGCTTAATCCAAAAAAAAAAAGGAAAAAAAACATCAAAAACAAGTTTAGCCTGTGTTTTCTTACTCAGATCTCTTGTGCAAGAGAAGCTAAAATGAAAGTCACTTCAATTCAGAATTTGGAAAGTGAGATCATTAAGCATAACTGTCCTTCTACTGACAGTCCAGGGCCGGGGTGGTGGTCTAAAACCACTTCTGCAATAACTACCATTTATGCTTGACTTATTCAAGGGAGAAAATCAATATTTCCCCTAAGTCTGAGAGAATGCAAACTTTCTTTGAATGGATAAGCTGATTATAGCAAGATCAATAAAGTCATAGCCAGTCAGTTAAATAATAGGCACTGCATTCAACTCTTCTATAACTTTTAATAATTTGTTTCTGTGTTTGGAAGATGAGAGTTTTATATAAACAATGATATCATCTGCAAATGATGCCAGTTTTATTTCTTCCTTTGCATTTCTTTCATTTTGAGTTCTTATTTTGTAATTCCTTGGAATATGATACAGCTGCAGAATGACACAGTGATAATTGGCCCTCATGGTTTATTCCTGATTTTAAAGGGAATACTGCAAAGATTTCACTATGGTTTTGCTTTCTCTGGTCATATTAAAAGGACACTATCAGTTTAAGAAAACCTTATGATGATAATTAAATAAGAATTTGTGCCAGTTAGTGGCACCCGCCTGTATTCCCAGCTACTTGGGAGGCTGAGGCAGGAGGATCACAAGTTTGAGGGCAGCCTCAGCAAGTTGGCAAGACCTTCTCTCAAAATCATAAAGAAATATTTAAAAATGAGCTGGAAATGTAGCTGATGATAGATTCCCTTGGGTTTCACCCTTTGTCCTACATTGAGTGTTTTGTCTTTAAATAAGTGTTATATCTTATTTTGTTTGTTGTGGTTATTGTTGTTTGTCTTTGTTTGGATAAAACTAGATAATCATATGATCTTTTTATTCTTTAAATGCCACATTGTTATGAAAGACATTTGTAAATTTTCTAGTTTCAACTTTACTTGCATAATGAAGTAAATCCAATTATATCATCTCATATTATATTACAATGTTGGGCTCAATTTGCTAAAGTTTTTTAAAAGAACTTTTAAAATTTACATTCATTAGTAAAGAGAGCCTCTAATTTTTCTTTCTTACAGTACTTTTGTGGAAGTGGAATCGGGCTCATACTGACCTGCACTTCTTTTTCTGTTCATTGAAACAAACGTACATGAAATTGGGCTTGTCCCTTGAAATTTTGGTAGCACGCTGCTGTGAAATCAAATGTTCTCACTCATGATTTTGTAAGCTGTTTACAAGTAGGTTTTCCCCATGAAGCAGTTTGGGTGACTTATTTTTCTAAACATTTAATTGAGGTTTTTTCAAAATTGGCAAGTCGTTATTAGTAGTACTCTCTTATTTATTTACTTCTTCTTTTGAAGCTCTATTTTTATGCTGTTATGAATTGTTTTTATTTATAGATTTTTTTCTCTTTTCTCAGTCAGTCTCCTCAGAGGTTTGTCTTGTTAGCTTTTCCAAAGAAATAACTTTTGACTTGAATGATCTTCTCTATTGCAATTTTCGGTTTTATTAATAACCAACTTGTTACCTCTGTACTTCCCTTGTTATGTGTGGTTCTTTTTCTAAATTGGTAAGCTGAACACTTCGTTAAATAATTTTGATTTTTTTAATAATATATTTTTGGAGAAGCATACAATTATGAAGTAAATTTTTCCCAATACCACAGGCCATGCTGCTTTTCTTCATATTGTATCTAAATGCACTTTCCATTTTTGCATGCATCCATTCATTCAAAAGCATTTATGGAGAACTAGTTACTTTTCCAGTTTTGGGCTTTTCAAGTAGAGAAAGCAGGAATAATCCCCAAACTGTAGAGTCTATGCTCTCTATTCATTTAAGAAGGAAATCTGATTTATTGTTTCATTGTTGTTATTAATAGTCAATAAAATCTAAAAATCTTAAAAATTCAATTTGATACATTTTGAAAATAGTGTCCATCCAAAACAAGTGAATCTTTCCCCCCAACATATTTCCCTTTAGCAGAACTTCCCAGTCTCACCCCTCTGTGAACATTGTTTTCCATCATCCTAGATCAATTTTGCCTGTATTTGAATTTTATATACCTGGAATCAAATAGATTGATGTCATGTTCTCTCATTTAACATATGTTTTGGGTAAAAACACCCAATTATTTCATCAATAAGTTGGTTATTACATTTTATTATCTAGTATCATTGCCTTCTATAGATATATGATGACATGCTTACCCTTTCTTCTCTCAATTAATATTTTGTTTGTTTCCTGTTCCTAGCAATTCTGTAAGACCCTCCTCTCTCCATTTCCATCATGAGTGTTTAGTCAACACACATTTCCCTTTCTTTTGCACAAATATCTAGGAGTGAAAGTGCTGGCACATGGGATGGATCTATGCTTAAATTTTTAACAATCGTTCTCAGAATTAACGATGGATCCCTGGGAATCTAAAGATCCTTCTAAGAGTTTCACAAGGTAACAACCATTTTTGTAATAAAAGTAACATGATATTCATCTTTTTCACTGAGTTGACATTTACAGTAATGATACAAAAGCAATGATGGGTGAAAAATGAATGAAGACTTAGTAGTAGTCATGGTATTACTTTAGTAGTCTCTACCACATACCCTCAGTATTTCAGTTCCCAGAAAGAATACCTTTGATGATGGTAAAGATGATTAACTTTCCGAAATCTTGACTGTTACGCACTCATATTTTAGTAATCTGTATGATAAATGGGAAGTACATGTAAAGGCTTCCCCCTGCACACTGAATATGATGGGTGCCATGAAGAAAAGCCACTGTGTGTTCTTTGAGTTACAGGCTGAACTAGCTGGTTTTGTCATGAAGCATCTATTTTTTAGTTGACAAACTATTTATTCAGACTTGCATATTTAGTAAATGCTTTATTGTAACTAAACCAAGAAAGCTTTTTATATCAAGAAAAATTAGTGACTATAATTTGCTGTAAGTGAGAAAAGTTGAACTCTCTAGTTAAAATTTATAGAATTTCAGAAAACACTTATGTCCCACCATAACCTTAATAGCTTTTAAGTACTTTGCTCTTTTCTGATGAGATTGATGTTATGTTATTGATATTAATGAATGTGGTGTGGCTCAATGATTGGATAATGAGGTCAGTTAACATGTAGAAGATTCAGAGAACCAATATGTGTTTTTTAAATGATCATAACTTGGTGTTACAAAATCATGTGTTCCTATGTTAAATAACTTTTCAACATTGTGACAAAATATATGAGACAAATCAAATTAAAGGAGGAAATGTTTATTTTGACTCATGGTTTCAGAGATTTCAGAGGTAAATTATTCCCAACATACAGGAAATGCTGGTTTATCTCAAAATTTTTCTAGATACACTTTGTTTTTTTCATGCAAAATTGCTCCACTGCTTTTGGGCCTATGGTGAGGCAGAATATCATGGCAGGAAGCATGTGGTGGAGGAAAGCTGTGTACCTAATGGTAGCCTGAGAGGAAAGAGATAGGAAGGCTGTGTCCCAATATCCCCTTGAGGGCACGCCTCCAATGACCTCACTTCCTCCCACCAGCTCCTCTTCCTGAAGATGGCATTGCCTCCCAGTAGGGCCACTGGATGGCAACCAAACCTTTAACACATGGGCTTTTGGAAGATATTCAATATTCAAATTACAGCAGTTGAATTATGATCAATTCAAAGTACAAGGCACCAATGGATATTCGTGTAATCATATTTTCAAAAAGTTTGTTGTCATATTTATACTTATCTAATATTGGCTTAATATCAACAAAAGTTCCTACAGTTATCTTTGGGTGTGCTAGAAATGACATCTTTTACCTTTGTCATATTTTTATTTTATCTTACTGCATAAAATGTTTTTTCACAACATATATAATTATAAATTGACGATCTCATTCTTTTCCCACTCTCAAAACTTTAAAGATGACATTTTGTTGTCCACTAGATTTTATTTGAAAATGGTAGTACTCTCAGACACATAACATTTCTCCTTCCTTTTCTTTTAAAATACTTCTCTTTATGTTCATTTTGCAGTAGTTTGACTATGATGTATTAAAGTGTGGATTTCTTTGCATTAATCCTGCTTGATGTTTACTGAGATTCATGGATCTATACCTGAACATCATCAATTTAAAAATATTTTCTTTTTATTTCTTCAAATATTTTTTGTACCTTTCCTCTCATTTTCTTCTGAACTATAGTTATGTGCATATTTTAACATTTGATATTACTCTAGAGATTTTGTTAATGTAATCTTTGTAATTTTTTCCACTCTAATTTTCTCTGTGTTTTAGTTTGAATAATTTCTGTTGACTTGTTTTCTGATTGATCTATTGAGCTTTGAATCTACTATGACCAGTATGCTATTAATCCAAATAAATAAATTCTTCATTTCTAATTTTTAAATTTCTAGCATCTTATTTGCCATCTATAGTGTGAATTGCTCTACCTTGATTTATCCCCTCTTCATATATTTCTCTTTTTAACTAGCTCTTTTCAAAAATTTAACGTGGTAATTCTCAAGAGCTTATCTGATAATTCCAACAGCATGGACCATCTCTACATTGACTTTGGTTTTGTTTTCTTCCCCAAATTTTGTAAAATTAATTCTATTTTTCCTGTCCCTTTCAAATAACAGCCTCTTTTATTCCTCATTGTTTTTCTATTATGAGCTATCATTATCCATATTAGTACTTTTATTACCATCCTTCATATCCTTTGTATTCTCTATTTTCTATTTTTGTAAGTTTCTCTTCTTTTTAAAATTTCTTTTTTTTTAAATGAGGTCACGTTTTTATAGCTTTATTTTATTCTTTTACTTTTTACGTGGTGCTGAGAATTGAACCCAGGGCCTCACATGTGCGAGGCAAGTGCTCTACCACTGAGCCACAACCCCAGCCCTCTTCTTTCTAAAATTTCTATAGTCTGTTTTCCAAATTTTATAATTTATTTCTTATTTACGCTCATTCTGCTATTTATTTTATTAAATTTTATCTTCATTCCTGTGTTTTTTATACCAAACATTTCTATTTAATTATCTTAAATTTGTTTTTAAAAAAGCAGTAATATTAATGGGTAATTGTTTCATCACAGATGTCTTACAAAATTCCTTTCCAGATAGAAGACTGTGTGACTCTCTTCTGGGGAACCTTAGATTCCATTGATCTAGTTAGTTATTTTATGGCTTCAGCTTGGGAAAGACATTGAGAGATGCTTATTGAAACTAATACCTTCAATAAATCAATGAGATTCTAAATTTTCTTAATACCAATATGTAGGTTAAATTTTCAATGTAAGAGTTCTAATCAAGCAAACAGAGAAGTTCTAGTGAACTTCCCTATTCTAAAGCTCAAAGAACTTAAAAAATAGAATGAAAAGGAAAGTCATTTAAGAAGCTCGGAATAGTGTGAAGACCCTGATATAGCTACGGCTAGAGAAGCAGATAGCCAATGTTTGTAAAGCACCACTGAAAGAGATAATAGTCTCTGGAAAGAAGATGCTGATAGATTAGAATCTCCACGCTGCCACTTTCTAGCTCATAAGACCTGTAACAAATTACTTTCAATTTTAAGCATCATTTTCCTCTTTGGAAAGAAAAATGTACAAATAGTACCTATCTCAGTTACTATGGGGCTTAAATTAGATAATATATTTTAAAAGGCTTAATACAGCCAATGTCAACAAGGAGGAGCTGAAAATGTACCACAGATACAAAGAATAAGGTTTGGAAACTCCAAAGAGATCAGGTGTGAGCTGGAATGTAACCTCCATGGAGCCGGGCATCTTGCCAGGTTTATCTAACCTTGTTTCCCTAGCACCTAGAACAGTGCCTGAAACATGTAGTAGACATCAAGAGAATGTTTGAGAAGTGGGTAAAGAAGCAAATACTTTAGGAAAATGTGAATTTGGATTGAGGAGCACAGGACATTTCAGAACTGGAGAATAAGTGTTTACACACACCCAGTTACCACTATCAGTTGGTAGATTAGACAAGGGAGACATGAGCAGCCCAACTACCATCATGATAGAGCAGTAGAGGAGGACCCAGAGTCATGACTGATGTGCTTTTTCTGTTACCACTGAAGGGCAAAGAGATGCAATGGCTGCCTACCCACCTCTGAGTTCCAGCCTCAGCCCTTGGCCACTATGAAAACTGGAGTTTATTTCTCCTAGAACAATAGGTCCATCTGATTCTAAAGATGACACTCTGAATAGTTACACTCTCCTTTCTTGGTCTTTGTGGGGAGAAATGTTCCCAATCCAGGGAGTCCAATTGCAGGGAATTCCAATTGTGCAGTGATGTACATGAAGGTTTATAAGAAAGTTTCCTTCCAAATCATTGAATTACAAGAATGGATTTGCATGTTCTTTGAGAAGCTGAACAAAAATATGAAGATGGTTTTATATGCCTAAAATTTTGGATATCTGGGCTCTAATTCAGGTTGTCAGTTGACTATTTGGACTTGCTGCCTAATGTAATTCTTGCCAGTCAATTCAATGTCTTTTCTATTCTCCCTCCATTAAAATTAAGAAAATATATTATTAATTATAATAGTATGTTACATGTTCACAAAGGGTATGTAGTGATCTTTTCATTTGAACACCAGAATTCTTCCTTTGCTTTACATATCACCATCTTCACAAATATAATATAATTAGAACCATACAGGAAAGGTGAATCCGATCCAATGGATTAATTATTGATGAGAGAAATCCTGGGAGGTTGGATGTAATTGCTTGCAATATTCTCATAAATCAGATAGTACACAAAAACAAACTTTCAAGCATCTGTCTGATACATAATGAGTATTACAATTAGATATAATTATCAAAGAAGCAAAATTGACCAAGATGACTTGGCATATAACATTTAGTTCTACAAGATTTCCACCCAAGTTTTTCTTAATAGAAATACTGGAGTCAAAAGAAAACCAGAAGTTAACAATTGATGTTCTCAAAAGGTTTAACAACAACAACAACAACAACAACAAAACCCTCTTTAAAGTTTAATCAAAAAGGTCTTGACTGTGGAGGAAACAATTTTAACAAATGTAAGAAGTTGGGAAAAAGTAACTATTTGATATCACCAAAGTAGAATATTAATTGAGAAATTAGGTTGACTGAATGTAGTTCATTAAATTTCTTTTCTCAATGAAATTATCATCTATTTTGATACAGTACTTCTGGTATATTTATAAATATGCATATGAGAGAAAAAGCAAGAGAGATGGTGACTTTTTGTCGTCAAGGAGAGCAGTCCTTCAGAGCTATTTCTGTAAATACATCATGGTCCAAGGGGCACGTCCCACAGAACATGATGGATTCCTCTTCTCCCCTTGCTCCTGGTCTAAACTTAGCTTTCTAAATGCAGCAACTCCAGCAAACTTTGCAACAGGTGCAGTGGATAAGCCCATGTGTTGGCCGAACTCTCCAGAGAGCTCCTTCCCAGACAGAGCACCCGCAGTTCTGACAAAGGAACTTGATTTCTGACAACTTCTGACTTGAGGCTTATATCGAAAAGAAGGAGAATGAAAAATCCAACATGAGGATTTTTTTCCTAGTTTAGAAGAAGCAGAATCTTGCGTGTCTTTTGAGTTTCCATTCAAATGAGAGTCCTGTTGAGGCCCCAGGATCAGTTTCCCATTGCCACCACCTTCCAAACACAAGCGGACACTCAGTTATTCAACTGAGGTGTGCTTGTGTTCTCTCACAGAACTAAGCCTTTGGGTTTTTTCATAAAGGCCTACATTTCTGTGAGAGTAAGGTACCTGCTTGCTTGCTTGTATGATTTCTTTTATGTACCGGAGTCTAGGAGGATACAGTCTAGTTACCTTTTAGAACACAGGAAAGCAAGCTATAGTTCATAGCCTGTTTTTATAAACAAATTTTGTTGTTTGGGTCTTTAAAACCAAAGATATCCACTTCCATTTGCTTATGGATTTTTCTATGGGTGCCTTTGAGCTTTATGGTGGAAAAGTTGGGTAGTTCATAGAGATGATGTGACTTACAAAGCCAAAAGCATTTAATATCTGGCCTCGTAGTCCCTACAGTTGTTATAACAGAATCAATGAGACTCGATAATGTAGAAAGAACAGAGATTTATTTCTTCCAGTAGGCAGGATGGAAAGTCTAAAGGGGAAAGGTCTGTGTATGGCAAAGGATTTCTTGTTGTGTCACCCCAAGGTGGAAGTGGAAGGTAGAAGAGCAAGACAGCTTGTGTATATGCTTACGTGTGTGTGTGTGTGTGTGTGTGTGTGTGTGTGTGTGTGTGTGTGTAGAGAGAGAGAGAGAGAGAGAGAGAGAGAGAGAAAAGGTAAGAACTGAACCCATACCTATGTCTGGAACTACTCCTGTGGTCACCAACCACCTCTCATGATAATGACGTTGATCCACTCATGAAGGTAGCACCCTTATGCCCTGCTCACCTCCTAAGGTTGCACTTTTCAACACTGCTGCATTGTGGATGAAGTTTCCAACATCTGAGCATTGGGGACACAAAAAAAACCCCATGCATGACCCTTTATGGAAAAAAAGTTTGCTCAGCTATGCTTCAGAGGGTCAAAGATCACCACAGACACAGTTGACATTTTCTTTCCTTATATCTGCTCCATGATCAGCTTCTCTGCACTTAGGAGAAAGTATTGGGTGTATTATAGGTAGTTAGTGAAGAGTGTCCTGAGGAGGCATGGGGCACACAGCGAGGACAACTGCTTGTTTTATCCACATCCCACAGTTCAATTTTTTTAGTCATAGAGTCCCCTTCTTTCCATAGCGTCACCTTCCCTTGAAAGAAGCAGATACAAAACAATTGCTTATGCATGCAGTATTTATTTATAGTACATCTTTCCTTGTATATAGAAGAGAGAACAAAACACCAATAGGCTGTGTTGAACTTGTTTTCCTTGCAAGTCAACAGCAAGCAATGCCAAGATTAGTGACAGGGAGAGATTTTGACAACATGGAAATTTTGTTCATGGCACATTGTCAGCTCTGTGCTGCCTGTGACTCCTCTCCCTTTGGATCAATAGAACTGCTTTACCATCAGCATAACACTTTAATCAGGCTTTGCTAGAACTCGGCGATGGGATCTGTTCCATTTTACCACCTGAGCTAAATTTATTTCTCCCCTGACCTTTGAATGGATGTCATCACCCGGAAGGAAAGAATTTTTAGCACCCTTTCTACCATGGGATAACTGGAGCCTTCACTATTTTCTATGCAGGGAACTTTCTAAATGTGGCTTTAGAATTTTTAAAAGTGGGGAAAAAGTCACTACTGGAAAATGGTGATGAGTCACTTGAGGGTTATCACAGGAGCCTGAAAGGTGAGAAAAATTGATAAAACATAAAAATAAAGTACCCATAGCTAAAATTAGTAGTATGAGAGGAACTGCTTGCTGCCTTTATAAGACTGTCCTGTTCTTTTGGGGAGTGTGGTAAATGAGGAAACTCAATTCTGCCCTTAGTTTAGATTCAACGTAATCCCAAGGCTCCATACAATGTAGACCAAGCATGTGTGCTGGAACACCGTATTGGACCAGAACCTTGGAGGGGTCACTGGACCCCCACTGATGTTCACGGGGACCATAGTGGTTAACTGTGGGGATAGTGCCACAGGCCTCCCTTCAGTGAGATTTAAAAGAGAGCAAGAGAAAATAAACTTGGCACTAAACCCCATGAACCTAAGAGGGAGTATGGGTACCAGGGCAAGGTTAGAGGGAGCGAATGGGGCATACATTTCAAGTACAGAATGTCAGGGGACACCAAGATCCTCAGCAATTAAGATGAAACCTTTTAATACCATATTGATAAAAAGAAAGTAAAAACTTTACAATTAATGAAACATCAGAATTATATGTACCAGGATCTTCCTCCTGTGTTTGCTTTATGCATATTGTATTATTGTACCATGATGACAGTGGATCCCTGGTTTTCAGTTTGGCTGGCAGTCACCTGGCCCTCCTGGCCATTTTTTAGCATTGGAAAATGGCCTTGGAATAGCTTAGGCAGCATGAGATTTTATAACAGTCATGTATCCTACTTATAGGATTTCTTTTTGTTGTTGTTGTTGTTTTAAATTTTTTTAGAGTTTTTTTTTTTAGTTGTAGATGAACATCATGTCTTTATTTATTGTTGTCTGCAATGCTAAGGATCAAACCCAGTACCTCACACATGCTGGGCAAGCACTCTGCCACTGAGCCACAACCCCAGGCCCTACTTACAGGTTTTCTATTAACATTTTTTGCACTTGTTTCAAAATATGAGAGAGCATATTGGTAAGTATCGATGGGACACATAATTTTATTTTGCCTCAGACTTCAATATGGCCCCAAAGTGCTGTATGTTGCTATTGTAAAAAAATGGCTGCACTTTTAGTTGGTTGAGAACAAACATTGTATCAAGAATATTTTAATTGTCTTTAATTATTGTTTCTGTAACAGAGAAAAACCAACAGACATCACAGTGCATGCAGACTTAGGAATGGCTTCCACATTGTCATCTTCTTAGCTTCTCCTACAGAAGTCTTAGCTGGTGAGGAAATCTCTCCAGGTTCATACATGATTTTCCTCTTCTCCTTTTACTCTGCTGTGAGTCTATGAGGAGTTGAAAGCTCAACCATCTATAGAATTAGGGCAGGTTTCACAGTGAGGGAAGCAGGTTTGGCAAGGACTGTCCTGAACAGGTCAAACAGAGCTGCAGACACAGGGACTAGTGTTTCTAGACTTTTCAATTCATTAGAAATTGTTCTAATTGTTAAAAGTTGGAAACTTTTTTTTTTTTTAATGTATGACCCAAGTCACATAAAAAACTCTTGTCTTAACTGTTGGTCTTCCCTGCTCAGCCTCTCTGATTAGGGGAGAATAGGAAAAGGAGGTAACTCTCCCTAACAATGGTGGGAAGGCCTCAGAGAAGATTCTCCAAACTGTTCTTCACTGGTGGGATGCTCACATCCCAGGATTGCAAAAGACAGCCCATCCAATACAGAAAAAAAAATTGCTAGGATTTTTATTTATGATGATTTTCCTCATCCCTTTAAAATGTCTATTTTTAAAGATTATACTGTATGTACTATGTTATTACATAGGGCATGTATATGATTTTTAAATAAATATTCATGAGTAGAGATGCTTGCTTAAAATAGGTTTTTATTTTTATTAGTGATGCATAATAAAAGTGCAGAGGTGACTAAATTAAATCAGATTTCTCCCAGTGCCTACATATGCCCCTGCTAGCATGGTGCTTGCACTTGGTGTTGCTCTGCAGGGGTCTGACTCCTCTTTATTCATTGTGTGGTGTTAGGAAATGCTCCATTGTGTTGTGTTAGCTTCAGCATGTTCCAAGTTCAAATACAGAATGGGAAGGAGATGAGGATTGGGAAGCCCAGGATGTTACTCCAGGGTGGCTGGCTTTGAATAAAATTTCAGGGATGAAAGCAAGTTTAAGAGAGCCCTCCTTGCTCTCACCCATGGTGGACCCTTCTTTATGAAGCACACTGTGTCATTATTGAGGTGCCATATTGGGTCAGTCAGTGGCTTGAAAATGGACTCTCTGTACAGAAAATTTGTTATTAGGACCTCACAAAAATCCATGGGCCATGCACTGTGGGGTCAGACACTATCATGTGTTCCTCATGCACACAAATCACTTAATTCGTTTTTAAAATACTTAGTTTTTAGTTATAGGAGGACAAAGTTTTTATTTTATATTTATGTGGTGCTGAGGTTCAAACCTAGTGTCTCATGCATGCTAGGCGAGCCATGCTACCTCTGAGCCACAATCCCAGCCCAAATCACTTAATTCTTAAAATGATTCATTGAACAGTTGGTACTGTCCTACATTCCTCCTGTAGATAATCACCTTGTTCTGAAAATCATGCTTTGCCAGTATTGTGTCCATTTTTAAGATGGTAAAACTGAGCCTCAGAGGGGAAGTGACTTGTCCAAGGTCCTGTAGCTACAGAAAGTCGTATCAACTTGGTTCTGTCTAAGTGTCAGATACTCTCAACCTTCTGACTCCCTAGTCCTGGCTTTCCATGCAGCTCAGCACATTGGGCATAGGGCACAAGGTGTGTGGCAGTGAAGCTGGAGTCTCCCTGTTCATAGGGAGGCCAAACCTGCTGGATTTGTCTTCTTTATTCTAGAAGACACTAGATGATGAGATAATGCACAGCTGCCAGAAGGCAGATCAAAATTACCAAAGAAAAATATATCCTTTACTTGGTTTGATAAAAGTTTTACATTTTGAAACCCCAACCAATGTTCTTAACTTCCTGTCAGGGTAGATAAGTTAAGCTGCAGAGGAAGTAGTTGATCACTCCACAGGATTTTTCCCTATCTGACCTGCCCTTCAGGGCTGCAGAGACAAGGAAGCTCAAAATGATGTTTCCCAGATTGCACCCCTGTACCCCTGTATTTTCTTTCTTTAATAAATAATAGCATTTAAAGAATTCTTTCTGCCTAAGTTCATCATAC
Organism: Spermophilus citellus; assembly: GCF_964194105.1. Classification (NCBI taxonomy): domain Eukaryota; kingdom Metazoa; phylum Chordata; class Mammalia; order Rodentia; family Sciuridae; genus Spermophilus; species Spermophilus citellus. The sequence continues at coordinate 136,759,913 of NC_138182.1, read as the reverse complement.
GGACTTACTGTATTTTTTAATGGGGACATAGTATGGGCTCATTTATTTTACACCTTCTCCATGCCCCATGGAACAAGGTCCCTGGCCTCATGGCACTTAGGTTTCCGAAATGGAAACATGCACTAAGTCCATTTCTAAGTGTGTCATAAATATGTATAAATCATAAAAATGTATGAAAGGTCAATAATCATTGATATGTAAAATTAAGAATAATAATGTAGCAATGTTCCAAGGCATAAGTGTACCAAAATTTATGCAGCATCACTCCTGTGATAAACATTTAGATGGTTGGATTTTGCTATTAAACCACCCTTCACTGAGCTTTCTTGTGAAGGCCTGTTCTCCCATGTGCAAATACATTGTTGCCAATGAACTCCATAAAGTTCCAAAAGGAAGGAGTTTATTGTTTTGTAAGAAATACTCCAATACCCTGTGGTTGACTGAAGTTTGAAATGCAGGGCCCCGTCAGACTGTGAGATTTTCCAAATTCTAAGGCTAGCAGGAAGGCTGCAGGTCCAGGGTTGTTGCTGAAATGAGGAATGAGGTGGGTCCCAGTTCTGGTCTGGCTGGGCGGATCATACATTTCTCTCTCCCCTGGATAGTGTCTTCGCTGAGATCCTAGAAGCCTTTTCTCCTGCTTAGCACCTTTTCCTGTTTCTTCCTACTCTTATTATTAATGCCAGGCTGGCTGCAGTGCAAGCAATGTTACTGTTACCTCTCTTGGCCCTTGACATATTTTATTCTGAGCCTGAGGTTTTGCCAATTGTTAGCAGCTAACAGGTATAAAAATAGCCCACTTGTAATAAAGCACATAAAAATGCAAAGAGGGCTGTAGGCTCTCCAAGCTGGCCTATTAACCTTTGTAGGATTTTTTGTGAAGTATTGACCACAGCATAATAAAACTTGGGTGAGTAGAAGAGGGACAGAGGAGAGCACTTGGATGACAAATAGTGGATCAGTTTCACCTTTTGCAGAAGTGGGGAAGAGACTGGGTAATTTTGTCATCGAGCTCACATTTATCCCCTGCCTCTACCTTGAGAGAGGGTAGGTGGAATTCTAACCCCTCTTTGGAATGATTAGTTTGTTTTAGCCTCAGTGAATAATGTTTAGCTTTACAAACAAGCTAGCTATTCCTATTATGCTTGTTGGGGTTTGGGTAGGAATGTCCTCAAAGGCTCATGTGTTGAAGGCTCAGTCCCCAATGCATCAATTGCAAGAAGTGAGGCTTTGGAGAAGTGATTTGGTTGTGAGGTCTTTGACCTCATCAGTGAATTAATCCATTGATGAATTCATATTCTGAATGGACGGTTGGGAGGTGGTGGAAACTACAGGAGGTGTAACCTGGTGGGAAGGAGTGAAGCCTTGGTGGCATGCCCATGGAACTATATTTTGTCCCCATAACCTTCCTTTCCTTCTCTCTGCTTCCTGAATACCATGAGCTGAGTGGCTTTTCTCCACCACATCCTTCTTCCATGATGTTCTCTCATCTCATGCCCAAAGCAACAGAGCCAGCTAACCATGGACCGGAACCATGAGCCAAGATAAATCCTTCCTTGTCTTAGTTGTTTTTCTAAAGTATTTGTCAAAGTAGTGAAAAGCTGACTGTAACACACTTTAGAGATGTAAGGGTAAATGAATATCAGTGGCAACTGCGTATTCACTTCTCTGATCATTTTTATCTGTGCTTGCTAAGATATCGGGAGGCACTGTGTTGTCACCACTTTATATTTGGAATAAAATGACTTGCTCTAGGAGGGACTGGATTTCCATTTTGGAGATTTTCAAACATTTCTCTTATGTGTATCAATTAGATTAGTTATTTTTAAATGAAAATGATTTTGTTTTTTAGTGACATTTAGCAATGTCTAGATTGATGACCATAACTGCAGAGTTGCTACTTGCATCTAGCTTGCAGAGGCCAGGAATGTTGCTAAATATCCTGCAATGTACATGACATTTTCCACAATAAAGAATTATCCAGTCCAAAACTTCAGTAATATAAAGGTTGAGAAGACCTGAATTAGAAGAATGCTTCCTGGATGTGAGATTTTGCATGTTGCCACAGAGTAACTCAGTTAATGTGGTTTGATTTGAGTAGGTTAGGGAACAAATAAAAAGTCCTAAATTCTTACAGCTCTGCAGCAACATGCAACATTGTCCAGAATGTTCAATTCCATAGAATTTGCAATGTAAATAAAAATAAGAGACATTGAAAATCAAACATAGACTCAATGACAATTTAAATATCCCAGTAATTGACTGTATCTCAAATTTTAATTTTATTGATAACAAATATCACATGTAAACAATGTCTATGCCCAAGAGATACTTGCAATTTTTCCCAAATTAGATCTTTACTCTTTTCTTATTTTTTAACCTGACATCACAAGAAATGCTCAGAAAAGTGCAATGGGTAATTCAAAGCATATGAATACACAATTGACCAAAGAAGAAATGTTTAACACCAGGAAACATTAAGAAGAAGGTATTCAAGAATTTCACCAAGATGAGATGAGTGTAAGTAAACAGTTTCTCAACTGTCCAATTTTCCTAGATTCTTATGAATAAAAATATCTAGAGAGTAGGGAAAGCATGCTGTGGATGATGTTTGCTTCTCTTTCTTTTGAGAAGGGTGGTCATAAAACGTGTTGGGAAAATGCAAATATCTTCAAGGTATTTTTTCTTGAGCAAGAACTATCCCATATTATTTTGAAAGTTCCCTTATTACCAGGGAGCAAGGATGTAGAAAGTGATGAGAACAAAGAGGAGCCACTCCCTACAATACTTCCCCTGCAGATGAGTCTCCCCAAAATTACAAACAGGAAAGTGTCACTACAAGTTCAAGCGAAAACAATGGCCTCAGCACCCAGTCATGGTGGCTGCTGCAAAATAATACAAATAGGGATCTACTATTCCACAAAATTGTTGGAGCCTGAGTTTTGTACTAAATAGTGTTATCAAAATCCATGTATGTATGGAACCAAAATCTCCCCCTATATATATGTATATATATATATATATATATATATAATACTATATATAACATATATAAACATGTAATATTATATAATATAATACTGCATGTATATAATATATATTTTAGTACTATATATTACATATAGTATTATTTGATAATATAATATATGTTGATAATACTATATATATACTATGTTGGAAATACTATGTATATATGGATTCCTCCCACACACATTCACACATTGGGGAAAAAAAAAACTTACTGCTGGCTGCCTTGTCTAGTCATTTTCTTTTACCAAATGAGATAAGATCATATATTATGCACCAATTTCAGCAGTACACACATTTTGGTTTGTTTTAAAGGGAGTAGAAAAGCCCATGTTGGCCAACAACTGGCCACAGGGTTGTGGCCCCAGATGCTGAGAACTGCTGGTCCAGCAGATGTGTTTTTCCAGTGCACTGTGTTATAGGCATCCAATACCATTACCACCATGAACCCACTGTCAGGACCGAGGGCACACATATGACCATGTGCAATTAGAATGAAAACTCCAGACAACTTCGCCCACAGGTTCAAGCTAGATTCACATTATTAGGGATTCTTTCATAGACACAAAGACTTCTGAATATTTTAGATTATAGATCTCCTAATGGCATTTTTGTTTCCTGCTTCTTAAGTTGATGTTTATTCAGTCTAATGGGAAGCCAGATTTTAGGAAATACAACATTTCTCTTTGGGTTCTGCAATTATTCGGGGTAGAGAAGAAATGGTTTTTAAGGCTCCATTGGATATTTACAGTTGGATGATATTTTTCCTGTTCAGAGACTGAACATACCCTGATGTGCTGTTTTAACAATCAATCATGGATACATTTACATAGCTAGTACAGCTCAAGCAATCCATTAGAGGGGGCACATTTCAGTGTTGGGGGAAAAAGGAATTAAGATTGCAATTTCTACCATTGACTTTGGTTGTTGTTTCCACCCATTTTTCCTTTAACACAGATAATTTTTTAGAGTGAACTAGTTTTCCCACTGCATTGTATTAATTGGAATGAAAAGTCATTATTAGAGCAAATCCATGGAGCAAGATTGCTTAATTAGGAGGCACTTCTCAGAATTAAAGACAAAGATATTAGGGGAAACTTTGCAATACTATGGCAAAGTGGAATTTTAACCAAATAACTTGCATCTATTTAACATTCATCAGATATCTATTGAGTATGTACAGAATTTCAGGAACGATCTAGGTGATATTGATACAAATACAAATGAGGGGAAAAGGGAAAAGAACTTAAATATTGGTGTTTGGGAAAGTGTTGCTTTTAGAATGGTAAGTACTGAGTTCCAATTCTTTCAGATTTATTTATTAATTAGGTGAGTAATTTATTAGAAACCTTGGCTCCCTTATTTGTGCATTTTTGGGGCTACTGTCTTTTCTGGCTAATATCTTTTTCTGATAAGGAAAATCAAGAAACCACATGATAAAACTTTGTAAACTGAATATAGGGAACAATGATCCTAAGAGAATGTAGAGCACTATGCCAGGGTCCCTGAGTGGTATCCTATGTGTGCATGTGTGGCAGTAATGAAAAGGAAGACTGGGGACAGAAGGGTGCCCATTTATTTTATCAATATACAATTTTTGAGCATCTACAATGTGCTTGTTCTACATACAGAGATGTGATAGTGAAAAAAAAATATGTCTCTTCCCCAATCCAACGTTAAATTTTAAAAACATAATAAACCTTATGTTATAGTGGTGGAGGGTTTAAACAAAATATAGATAGGTAAACATATAGAACATCAGGTAAAAAATATGAGGATGAGGACTGGGGTTGCAGCTCAATGGTACAATGCTTGCCTAGCCTGTGTGAGGAACTGGGTTCGATTCTCAGCACGACATATAAATAAGGAAATAAAATAAAAGTCCATTGACAATTAAAAATAATATAAAAATAAGGATGATGTTTCTGGGGATGGTCACAGATGCCTGTAATCCCAGTGGCTTGGAAAACTGAGCCAGGAGGATTGTGACTTTAAAGCCAACCTCAGCAACAGTAAGACACCAAGCAACTCAGTGAGACCCTGTCTCTAAATAAAATACACAAAAGGGCTGGGGATGTGGCTCAGTGGTTGAGTGCCCATGAGTGTAATCCTCACTCCCTGGTACCAAAACCAAAAAACAACAAACAAACAATATAATTTAAATCCGGAGGTTATTGCTAGTTATAGGCATGGCTATACCCAGGAAGTGGGTCAAATGATGTCATTGATATTTTTTATTTCTTCATCTTATATTTGATTTCCTCATTCAAACCCAGGGTGTCTTACCAAAATAATAGAGCTTAGGAGTAAGTTCCAAGCTTATACTCTCATCATGCCATCAATTTCAGCCTGTAAAGTTTCAGTTTCCAAGTAGCTCTTACCAAGTCTGAAGTGTTAGTGCTCATTGGCATGATTCAGGTCATATATGTGGCATAAACCCATCACTGTCAGGGAACATGCAGATAGACTATGCCTGGGTCATGTGACCCTTTCTGGCACCAAGGTAGGGAGTTCACTTTTTGGTCAAACTGTGTGAACTAAATACAGAGAAGAGGCTGGTTCTTCAAGAGGAATGGGAACTGCCCTATAAAACAAAGGCAGATTGAGTATTTGGGCCGCAAAGCAACATTCTAACCTGCACATCCTGATTTTACTTTCTAAAGCAAAACCAAATGGAACTTTTAGTATTTGTGTTATCTGTAAGGGGAAAGGATTATTTTTCTTGTGGAACATCATATCTCTCTGAGCTCAGCTCCCAGGATATGGGAGGCAGACAAATACAGTTCCTAAATAAATGAATGCTAAAATGAATGAATGAATGGCTGAGATACTTGAATGTGGCTGATGTGGTAAGTAATTTCTATCATTGATAGTATAAGGAAAATTGTCTAGCAGCTGGGTATGCTTACCTGCCCCATAGCACAAACACAGGAAAGGGACTTAATTAGTTGTAATATGGTTGGATGCTTAATTGAATAATTACTGGTTTGGGCCAAGGAATGCTTTTATCCTTTAATTATTTGTAGCTGGTTTACATAACCCTTAAAATTCTTCTTGTGGAAAGGAAAAGGGAATTTCCTTGTTTCAAAAAAGAAAATGTTTCTCTGTTCATTCTGAGCCATTCAGTTGAATATCCTCAATTAAAAATGTTTGTTTACTTTTCACAACATGGATTATCCAGTCAACAGATTCCTTCTGTACGGAAAATGAATTAGTTTTTGAAGCCATTGTTATGATTTGAATCTGAAATATCTCCCAAACGCTTTTATATTGAAGGATCATGGGGTCTCTGATCTCATCAGAGGATTAACCCATTGATTCATTCATGATCTGAATGGACTATTAGGAAGTGGTGGAAACTCTAGGAGGTGGGACATAGTTGAAAGGAGTTGGTCCTTGGGGGTGTGCCCTTAGGGACTATATCTTGTCCCTGGCATTTCTGCTCCTACCCTGTCCCACCTGCCTGCTTGCATGAGATAAGTAGTTTTGCTTGCCATGCTCTCCACCATGATGCTCTGTCTCTCCACAAGCCCAGAAACAATGGAGTCAATTGAGCATGGACTGAAACCTTAGAAACTCTGGGCCAAAATAAACCTTGCCTTCTTTAAGTTGTTTTGTGTGTGTGTGTGTGTGTGTTTTGTCACAGCAAAGTAAAGCTAAAACCGATTTCTGTGTGTGGTGTCTTTTGCTAAAATTCTTAGCCTTGTATACTGTGTTTCATAAAGGAATCGATTAAATCAGTGTTGTTAGGAAGATGAGAAGAAGCCCTTTCTGTTACATCCAATAACAAACTCCCTAGTCCTGTATTCCTTAAAGTATTCCCCAGAGACCTTAATATACAATAGAGACATTGAACTAAGTAGAAGCCAACTCCCAGATGGTAGCTGCAGAGGGGGATGGGTAGTGCTTCTCCATGGCTGTGTGGTCTGCTAAGAGCAGGTGATCGGTGCTGGTCCCCTGGAAAAAGCCAGAAAACATTTCATTCGTAAATGGTATTTAGAAACTGAAAACCAAGGTTTATTTTTTCCTCCAGTTGAATTGTGCTGTGGTTCAGCATTATGAACAGAGCATTCTCACCTAGAATAAGACCCCAGGAGCTTCTCCTGTCCCTCTTTTTTATTATTTCTTGGCACTTATTCTGTCTTCCATTTTTCCTAGCAGGTTTATTCTAAATCTTTATAATGGGACAGAAATTGTTTTCAACATTTCACTACATCATTTCTCGTTCACTGTGATCTCTGCTGGTCTCATGAGGTCCCTTTACCTATGGTGTTTACCATGATTATTTTTCATTGCATTTTTCCTTAGAGGTGGCATTTTCATTTTTTAACAGAGGTATATTACCTTAACTAAAATGTTCTCAAATGTCTGTGTCCAACAATCTTACCTGAACTACTTGAAAACAAATTTCTGTCTTCTCCCTAGAGTTCTAACTGCACGTCTAGAATCTTGCCCTAGTGTGACCATATGCATGTCAAAATGATACTCTGGTCAAGGACTGACCACATATTTGACAGTGATCCTACAAGATTATAATGGCATTGCAAAAGTCTATCATCTAGTGACAGTGTAGCAGTTGTAAAGTTGTATTTGTGGTGACAATGATGTAAACAAACTTTTTTTATATGTGCTACCAATCATGTAAAAGTATAGCACACACAATTATATACAGAATGCAGTCGTTGATAATAAATGTGTAATTATGTAATACATAATAATTATGTGACTGGTTTGTGTGTTCTATACTGTACTTTTTATCATGATTTCAGCATGTTCTTCTCATACTTATAAAACCATGTTCACTGTAAAACAGCCTTGAGCAAGCCTTTCGGAAAGTATCTAGAAGAAAATATTTCTATTATAGGACATGGTAACTCCATGCAAGTTTCTGCCTCTGAAGACCTTGCTGTGGGTCAAGGTGTGGAGGTGGAAGACAGCAGTACTGAGGATCCTGACTCTGCACTGGCCTAGGCTAATGTGGATGTTTGTGTCTTGGATGTTAATAAATTAAAAATTAATAAAAAATATAAATTTAAAGAATAGAGAAAACACATTTAGAATGAAGGTATAAAGTCACAGTTTTGTAAATCTGTATAAATATATTCATGTTATAAGCTGTGTTATTTCAAAATAGTGAAAAAGTTCAAAAGTTAAAATTTATAAATTAAAAATATTACAATAAGCTAAGCTTAATTTATTTTTGAGAAAATAATTTTTTTTTCAGTGCTGGGGATTAAAGCCAGGACCTTATACATACTAGGCAAGAGCTCTATAAATGAGCTATATCCCTAGTGCAAATTATTTTTAAAAAATAAATAAATTGAGTGTAGCTGACATTTGCAGGGTGATTAAAGTCTTCAGTGTTATACAGTAATGTTCTAGGCCTTTACATTCACTCAGCACCTGCTCCTTGACTCACTCAGAACAACATCCAGTTCTGTAACTTCATTCCTAGTAAGTTTCCTCTACTGGTGTTCCATTTTTTTATCCTCCAATATGAAGATATTTACTATGCCTTTTCTATGTTTACATATGTTTAAACAAATACCACTGCGTTATAATTGCATATAGTATTTAGTTAGTAATATACTATATACCACTGCACTCTAGAAGCAACATAGACTGTACTATATAACTTAAATGTGTGGTAGGCTATAAGTCTAGGTTTGGATAAGTACGTTTCTATAATATCACACAATGATGAATTGCCTGGTGATGGATTTCTCAGAATGTATTTCTGTCCATAAGTGACAAATGACTGCATTCAAATTTCCAAGCATTTCTCAATTGATGCTGATGTTGATAGTAGACCACACTTTGAGGCCCACTGCTTGACCTCAAAGAAATGAATACTTATGATGTATACTTATATTTGGTATTGAGGAGATAGAGGTGGACACAAAATGAGATGTAGTAAGTTCCACCCTGGTCCCTTCAGTTTAGGGAATGGATTGCTAATTTCAATTGTTATGACCTTAAGCTTTTTTAAGTCATTAATTTGTGTATGTGCATGCATAACTTCTGGGGGATTTTTGTGAGCATGAGAGTCAAAAGAGGATGGGAATTGTTTATTAGAACTGGAGCATTATTTGGAAGCAGAGTGCTGAAAAATATTTAAGAAGCATTGAGAGTGTTGAGAAAGGACCAGTGGGTGTCAGAAAGTGGGGGGATAACCAGGAGGTCAACTAGGCATAGAATAGTCCCTTTCTTGTCATTTGCTTATTCAACTAATATTTATTGGCCATTCACCAGATGATAGATGAGGAAAATACAGAAAGCAAAGAAGGCAAACATGTAGCACATTTGGTGATAACAAGTGCTATAAATCACACATATGCTTTAATAATAATTTGAATAACATTGTACTTACCTTTCTGTATCAAATAATGCCATTAGGTAACTTGGTGAAAATGCAGATTCCCATGCGTCACCCCAGATATTCTCACTCAGCAGACTTGGCTGGAGCAGGGGTGGGGCATGGATTGGGCTTATCCTATTGGCTGAAAAGTGGTCTTAATGCTGTTAGCCTTCTCAGCCTTACTGAGGAGATCAGACGGTTCAGGGAGCTGGACAGGGATGGAAAGGAGTGGGAAGGTGAAGGGTAAGATCCAAAAGAAAAAGTGAGGGCTGATATCCACCTGGGAGAAATAAGGAAGCTGACACAGAATGGCAGGGAGAAAGAGGGTGGTGGGTCTGAGTGTCCCAGGGCTGATTTAGGATTCTGGCCCTTCCTTACTAGGTGAGTGGCCATGGACATTTCACTTAGTTCCACATCTGGAAAAGAGAAATACACATGTGCATGTGTGTGTGTGCGTACATGTTTGTGTGTATGCATCTCAACTTATGATGGGTTTACATCCTAATAAACCCATTGTAAGTTGAAAATACTGAAAGTTGAAAATGTTTTGAATACAGCTAATGTACTGAATATTATAGCTTAGCCCAGCCTATTGCAAACATTCTCAAAACACATTATTCTGCAGTTGGACTAAATCATCTGACACAAAGCTTATGTTATTAAAGTGATAAATTTATGTCATGGTTTATTGAATCCTGTACTAAATGTGAAAGAAAGATGAATGTATTTGTGTTTTGGGTGTTTATTTACATATATAGAAAGATACATATCTATTTTATATATGTGTACATTTCTACACATACATATGAATAAGATATGTGTATACATGTGTAGACAGACCATGACTTAAGATGATTTGACTTATGATTTCTCAATGTTACAATATTTAAAAGAATATTTTTTATACTGCTAGTTACCGGTGATGAGTTCTGCTCCCTCCCATGTTGAAGTAGAACATTAGAGAAGCACGCTGAAACAAGCATATAAAGCAGGGTTTATTTAAAAAGGGGCAACATAGACATCTCCTGGGAGAGAGAAGGGAGCCACAGATGGTATCCTGGTATCCCAAGAAGGGAGGTGTTCTGCCTTTTTTTATGTCCTAGGCTTCCTTTGATCTCCTGCTCTCTTTCCCTTATCTCTCTCCTTCCTGCAGATCAGTTAGTAACTAGGTCCAGGAGATGCTCAGTGGGGTGGCCAAAAGGTGGAAAGCAGAGGGCTGGAGGGGCCAAGTTGGAGAGATCTTGGCAGGAAGGGGGCATAATTAACAACTCCCTGCAGGGAGGGACAATCCCTGGGACAGGTTACCTTAGCAACAGGTTGGAGCAGGGGCAGGTTATCTTGATAAGGATGGAGGAAGGGCTCTGCAGGCATTAGCATTTTAATCCCTCTCCAACTTTCTGGACTCACTCAAATTGACCTCCTTGATCCTACCTGACTCAATTTACCTATCTCTAATGACTGCCTATCTAATTCTGGCTTCATTTTCATATACAATCAAAAGGAAACACACATTTATGTCTTAGTGTGTTTGATGCTGTTTCAATAGAATACCTAAGACTAGGCAATATATAACGAACAGAAATGTGTTGGCTAACAGTTTTGGAAGCTAGAAGGTCCAATATAAAGGTGCTGGTGCCTGGCCAGAGACAGCATGCAGCATCAACACATGGTGGAGGAGCATACAGGTAAGAAGAAGTCAAGAAGGGGCCACACTTGCTCTTTTATAATGGCAGCCACCTCATCCAGAGGGGGACACTCTCACGACTTAAACAACTTTTAAAAACCCCATCTCCTAACAATTTTACAAGGGCACTTCAATTTCTATATGAATTTTGGAGAAACCATAGTGTGTGTGCCTGCAAGTATGTATATATGTGCATTTACACACACACACACACCACATATCTTTTTGGCTGGTATTATTTTAAAGGCTGTAATAGATAACTTAGAAAAGTTGTACCATGTGCCAGGCACTGCATTTGGATTACATATAATGGTGATGGTGGTCTTGATTTTCAGGCATAAGATATTGAATAGGAATAAATTCCCAAAATGTTCCATGAGGGCTGAGAGAATGTAAAATCATAAAATCTCTACCAAGAGGCCTAGGCACTTAGTTGTGTGCTACAGAACATCTTTTGAATGTGGGCCAGGAAAGCTGTCAGGACACAAAGCAGTTTGGAAACAATCATTTTGATAGAACTCCTGGGAGCTTTCCTGCCACTGAGTTCTCTTTCCCTGTGTCATGTGAGTGGTTGTCAAAGACCTTAGGAAACCAATAGTTCTGAGTCCATCACTCGGCACATGAAATACCTAGACCAGTTTAACTCATCTGTACCTTTAAGGCTGCTTTTTCTTCTCAACAGGATATCAGGAAAGAAGAAATATTTCTTTGCCTGAAATTAACTTTATTTGGCAGCTTCCTGGTTTCTTTTGTCTACTCTGAGTGTTTATATTTTATAGTAAGTAATACGCGGCACCCCAAAGAAAATTGTCATGTTCAGTGTTTGCCCAAAGGAGAACTACTGAGGCTTTTTGTTCCTCAGACTGAACTGAATCTCCAACATAGTGAACAACACAGAAGGGTAACCTTGGTGTGTTAGTGACCTCTTGGGACTGAGGATCACTCCCACAGATGAGTTAAGATATGTTTGCACTTCATAAAAAACATGTCCTTAGCTCACTTTTTCCTCTTTTATTTTTTTAAACATCCAGCATTTGCTCTAAGAAATCTGTTTTATGCTTGATTCTGACTCTAAGAATGTTACTCCTTGAATAACTGTTGGGTCTACAGACTAGCCCCATGGGTCCTGCTTTCTGACCATACACCACCGTTCCTTTACATGACCTGTCAATTTTATGCTGCAGAAAATTATGTTTCACTTCCACGGTCTCCTAACCCAGGATTGGACACATTGTCAATGCTAGGCAAATGACTTGATTAAACTGTACCGATTAAAATGGAAGTGTCCATGTTGGCTCACCTTTTTTTCTTCTGCTGTGGAATTTTCCAAAATATGCTCTCTAGAACATTAGCCCTATAAAATGTTCTGATCAAAGGATCTATAGTCATATAAACTTAGGAAACGATATGTATGCTTATCCCCTCATGGAGATTCACAATACACATTGGATACAAAGTTCTGAGACCATCAGTACTGGGGAACCATGTAATTAGTTGAGTTCTCAAATGAACTTGACGAAGAATCTTTTCTCTGACTTCCTTCTTTTTTTATTTCTGCTGGAATTCATTGGGATACTATTCTGTAGTACCTGGACTCCACAAGGAGTTGTAATGCAGTGAGTATTTACTGAGGACCCACCATGTGTAAACCAGTATGAGCTTCCAGTTTCCAGAATTTCCACATCTTTACAACAAGAGAATAATATCAAATTATATGGAATCAACTGATTCATACGCTGCAAAATGAATGAGATTGGTTGGTAGAGAAAGAAGACTACTTAAGAGGCAGAGGTCACTGGAGAAAGGCTAAATATTTGGAATGTCTTGAATTGGGCTTTCAATAATATAAAATAATTCAGACATTAATATCAACCACCATAATAATAACTGATACTTAAGGTTTAATGCTAGATGTTATGCATTGAGAGTACCATGAGTACTTTAATTCTTATAGCTTCCATAAAACAGAGGCAGTGCTATTCCCTTTATTTGACAGATGAGGACACTGAGACAGACAGGTTGAATAACTTCCCAGGCCTGTGGGCAGTCCCTGAAGGATGTGAACCTGAAATGGCCAATACCAGAGCCTGTGTTTTTAGCTACTGTGCTAAGAACAATAGTTGTCAGGATGTTCATAATTTAACTGAACCTGTCATTCTTCCCTAGTAGTATCTTTACATCAAAACATAAGAAAGATGGCCTGAGGATCTGAGTCCCGATGCTGCATGACTCTTAACCTGACTGTGTAGACTTTGCAGGCTACCTACCTTCCCTGCTTTCACTCCCTACTGTTTTCACTCCCAGAATAGGTGGGTTGACTCTACCTGCCTCATACAGTCCTGGCAAGCATTGACTGCAACATTGCTCATAATTCCTGGTACATGTTAAATTCATAAATGGGGATCACATATTGTACTTTGCTTATTTTGATAACTATCCCTCTTCTCTTTTGGCGTGATTCCCTCTTCCCTTCTTTGTTTCTCTTTTAACTATTGGGACCTGAATAGAAAGAAAACTAGAAATGAAACTAAGTCAATCTCTCTCTGGAATCATTGACCCTATCTGGTCTTACATTTCTTCCACCCATAGATCTGGAATTGAGGGCCATTACATTTTTTATGCAAAAGGTCAGCTAGGGAATATTTTAGGCTTTGTTGGTCAAAGAATCTTTGTAGCAAGCTATTTAACTCTTCCATTGCAGTTCAAAAACAGCTGCAGACTGTAATTAAGGAAATGAGTGTGACAGTGTTTCAATAAAATATTATTTACAAAAATATAGAGTAAGCTAGTTAGTGTAGAACTCCCTGTCTGGAAGAACAAAGATTTTTCTGTCAAATTCATTCCAAACTTACCTATTTGGCCATTCATTCTTTTCATATTTATCACTGTGGTAAAATATACAATTATCCCAAAGGAAGATACTCACCACGAGGTGTTTGGGTAAGATAGATGTCTGGATCCACCATCTTAAGGAACTGGGAAGAGGCAGAGAACTGGAAACTGGATGAAGGGTGACTGACCCCAGAAACTTGTGTGTGGAAGCCCTACTAATATTCCGAATGGATTCTGATGAAATATTAATCATAGAAATTTACCACATAAAGATAAATTGTTGATGGTAAAATCTTGGATTTTTAATGTAAACATTTATAGCTATACATTTTCTCCCTGGGATTGCTTTCTCTGTGTTGTAAGTTTTGGAAAACTTTGTTTCAATTTTCATGTGTCTCTACTATTTTCTAATTTCTCTTATGTTTTGTCCTTTGATCTGTTGGTGTTTGGTAGCGTGCTGTTTGATATCTACAGACTTGTAAATTTTCTAGTTTTCCTTCTGTTATTGAACCCTAACTTAGTCTTGTTATGGTCGCAGAAGATGCTTTATATGATATCCATCTTTTTTAAATATACAGAGACTTCTTTGTGGCCTGATATATGAACTCTCATGCAAAATGTCCCATGTACACTAGAGAGGAATGTGCATTCTGTTGTTGTTAGGAAAAGTGTTTCTGTCTGTTAGATCTACTTGACTTCATGTTCTACTTAACGTCTACTTTCTGTTGCTATCAGAGAATACCTGGGGTGAAGTTACCTAAAACGAACAGCAATTTATTTGGGCTTATAGTTCTGGAAACTGAGAAATCCATAAGCATGTCTCTGGCAAGGAACTCATGTTGCTTCAACTCACGGCATAGAGTAGAGGGTAAGATACCACATGTGAAAGGACCAAAACATACAGGGAAGCTTTCCTATTATAGCAACCTGCTCTGATACAGTACGACTAACCCAGTACCAGGAGAGCAAAAACTCCTAAGAATTAGCCAAACCACCAGAGAACAGCATTAATCCATCAATGATGGTGATGCTCCCATGAACTGGTCTCAGCACACATCAATACTATTACATTGGGGACCAAGGTTCAATATGAATTTGGGTGAGAAGCCATAGCAGAAGTTGTTCAAGTCCTATATTTCCTAACTTATCTTCTGCATAGCACTATTCATTGTTGGCAGTGTGGTATGTAAGTGTCCAACTATCCTTATAGATACACCCTCTTTTTTCTTCAATTCTGTCAATTTTTGCTGCTTTTGTTTTTCATGGTTTGCTTTCATATGTAAATGTTTTAATTATTATAACATCTTTCTATATGGAAATTTATTAATTCAAAATGTTGTCTCATAAACTTTTAAAATTAGCATCCATTTTTTTTCTGATATTAATATAGGACATATATTAATGCATTACATACATATAACATTGCTTTATACATGGTACGTTATTTTACATTCTTTTACTTTCAACCTATTTGTGTCTTTGAATCTAACATGGGCCTCTCATAGAAAATATCATTGGATCACGTTTTTCAATCCATTTAATCTCTGTCTTTTTATTGAAGAGTTTCATCCATTTACATTTAAAGAAGACTGATAAAAAGGAATGCATTTTGGTCATCTTGCTGTTTGTTTTATGCATGCCCTAGAGATATTTTTTTGTCTTTCATTCCCTGCATTACTATTTCCCTTTGAGGATAGTTGAGTTTTTTTAGTGAAATATTCCTATTCTCTCACTTCCTTTTGTGTATATACTTTAGCTATTTTGCTTGAAATTATCATGGGGTTTATATTTAAAAACCCAAAGCAATAACAGCCTATTTTTAATATATACAAGGTTAACATCAATAACACAAAAACTTTTCTCCTTTAACAGTCTGTCCCTGTTTTTCAGCTGTCACAATTTTACATTTATTTTTGTGTCATAAAATATAAACTGATGATTTTTAATGCTTCACAAAAAACAGAAGCTATTATTTTTTGTAAAGGTGTACAGAAAACAAAATTTAGAGTTGAAAACCCAAAGCTACAATAACAATTGCTTCATGAATAATAATGTTTAATGTACTGTTCATTTAAATCATTTAGAAAGTAAAATGGGTAATTGCACATCAGTCTTAAAATAGTACAGGTTTCCTACATCTTTAAGGTACTCACAATGTCCTTTCATTTGCAACTGCACCACTTTCTTTCAAGGATTTTTTGGTGGTAATGAATTCTGTATTCTTTTGTTTACCGAGAAATGCATTAATTTCTTTCTCACTTTTAAGCTTTGTGAAATATAGGATTCTTAGTTTACAGGTTTTTTTTTTTCAACACTTAACAGTTTATCCTCAGCATTACAAAAGAAGGAAGTATAGAAAGATAGAAGGAAGGAAGGAAAAGTATGTCTTAGCACTTGGAATACAGTGATAGAATGTATAAGCCTGCTAAATTTTAGCATTCAGTTGTTGCTGAGATTTCTGCTGATAGTCCTATTGGGATCCCTTGTATGTGACCAGTCAGTTCTTTGTCAATGGCTTCAATGCTCTACCCTTGCCTTTGCCTTGTACCTGTTTGATTGTAATGTGTGGGGGCATGTGTTTGAGATTATCTTACTAGAAATTCATTGAAATTCTTAGATATTTATATTCATGTCTTTCATCAAATTTGGGCTGTTTTCAGCCATTGGGTTTTCAAATATATTCTCTGCCTCAAGCTCTGTGTTTTTTCCTTCTGGGAAACCTATCGTGCATGTACTATCTATGCTTGATGGTGTGTCCACAGGTTCCCCTTAGACTCTTTTTGTCAATATCATTATCATTTCTACTGTTTGGCTTCAGACTTGCTGATTATTTCTTCTGCCTGCTCAACTCTGCCTTTTAATCCCTCAAATGAATTTTATTCTTCATTGACTATATTTTTTAGTTTCATAATTTCTTTTTGGTTTGTTTTTTAGTTGCTTTCTGTTGATATTTTTGTTTCACTCTTATATTATTTTCTTGTTTTTGTCTATATCATCATTTATTTCTCTGAGTATATTTAAATGCATTGTTTTTAAAGCTTTTGTCTAGTTGGTGTGTTATCTCGTCTTTTAAGAAATAAATTATGCTGGTTTGTTTACTTTCTCTCTATAGTAGGCTATATTTCACTGTTTGACTTTATATTATGATTTTTTTTGTTGAAAATTGGACATTTTGATCATATGGTGTAGTTACTCTGGAATCAGAGTTTCCCTCTTCTCCGGGGTTTAATGTTTTTTCTTCTTTGTTGTTTCCTTTGTTTTTGTTGTTGTTTCATTGTCTTCTTTTGAATTATTGAGGGATTAACCTGAAGTGTTCTCAGGCCTTTTATAAATGTGCATTTTCCCCTGGACATGCACAAAGGCTTTCTATTTTCCCCCATATATGCCGTTGCTTTTCAATCCTGTAATATTCAACTCCTGGATACCACAAACAAAAGAGAGAAATGAATAGGAGAGCCACTGGTCCTGTGAGTCCCTTGGAAATCACTTCATTCAGAGGAAGAAGGCAACAGGGGAGGCAGGTGCAGCAACAGTTGCTGCTTCCTCTGTGCCCAATTCTCTGTGAAGAGAAGCAGTCAGATTACTTGATATTTTGAAGACAGAGTCCCTTTTGCCAATTATGGCTCCTGCCAGCAGTATGCAATGTCTTCAGGAGCTCATGCACAGCTACCTGCCAAAGTGTGAGGGGTTGGGGGATGGGTATTTGCTACTGTGGGAAGAGCTAAAACTGACCAAAAATGAACCACAATTTACTGTCAAGGGAAACTACAATTTCCTCTCCCTTAAAAGTCGCAAGCCTTCAATAGACTCAACAATATGAACATCAGACATATTGTATCATTGAATTTGTTGCCTGGTTGGAGGAAAAATGTCTGGCAATTTCCTCTTCCACCATCTTCCCAGATTATTTTCTCAATTTACTCATTTAAATTTTTTGAGGCTTAAAGACTAGATTATTTTAAAACTTAATATGTTTCTGACACCCAGTATGCAATCACGTGTTAAAAAATAAAAGAAAAGTATATGTCCTTGCTCTCAGAAATTTCTATCTCATAGAAAGGGAAAATACACAAAAAAATGACTCCACAGAAATTAGCCACTGGTAAATTTGCAGATAACTTTTGAAAGCATACCCAGGAGCATAAATAGTGAGTGGCAAGGGAGGAAGCTTCACAGAGAAGGGTCCTTTAGTGTCTACTAGGTACAGTGAAGCTGCAAAACTTCTGGTTGGGGGAAGAGCATCTGCCAAAGCCCCAGGGAACATGATGAGCTTATAAAGTGAATGAAAACTCACAGAGCTGTGTTAAAGGTAGATGGAGTTCAGGATGAGAAGGTGTGTTCGTCACCAAGTGCAATGCCACATAAAGTGTTTTTTCTAAGAAATGTTTTCCTTTCCAATTCTGACACCTGCTACTTTACCACTCCCTGCATGAGACTAGATTCCCTGCTGTCTTAAAGTCTGTCACTTCAGATGAGGTTTTGCAGAGCCTAGATCCATAGGCTACACTGTGAAAAACTCAATACACTGTGTGCCAGTGTGGTTGTTGAATGCAAGCAAGAGTGGCCATTCAATCTGGCAAGTCATCGCCAGGAGACTGTTTTTTCAATGTCCTTCAATTTTTCTGTATTGCATGAGTTAGAAATCCAATTGATTTACTAAAATGATACAAGTATATAGGAGTAAATCTTTTCTAAAGCATTATCAAATGGGAAAGTTTTCCTTATTCTCTCATACAATATAGTATCTTGGAATGAAATACCTAGAAGGACTTTAAGAGATGATCCAGTTAATTGTGTTTTTCAGATGTGTCTTAGGGTGCTGTGCTTAAGAGAGGAGAAACTTGGTTTGAGCAGGGCTCTGTGCTCCACTACCCTGCTCTACCCAGCAAAGTTCTATTTTATCAGATCTCTGTATGTGAGATGTGAGTTCTGTGGAATCTTAGCATCAGATGAAAAACCAACTTTTTTTCCTACAAAACATTTGAAAAATACTGATCTAATTTGAATGTTGCTTAATGTGGTGCTAGAATCAGCTCTTACCCATTAATGGTAACTAAAAGAGTGCATCTTTTCCCAACTCTGTGTTTGGTGACATTACACTGATTGCTAGAACTTAGTTAATGCTACACATGGGGGTTGTAATTATTATTTTCTGAAGAGCCAGTGATAATTGTGTCATTCCTGATGGGTGTAATATAAAAGTACATGTCACAGCCTACTGGGCATGGTTGGGAAGAGTGCAGATCTTCTGTCTCTGACAACAGGACTGTTTCTGAAATGCCCAGTGTCATGGAAGGTGGAGGAAATCCACATCAATTGCATGCCTACATGCTTCAAATGCATTCCTACCAGTTAAATGGTTTTATGCTGACAAGGACTCTGAGAACTTGGAATTTTATCTACATTCTTCAGATGTGGACACTAGAGTTGAAAAGGGTTTGTCCCTAAAGCATTTGTTTAGTGAGGGATGTGTCAGAGTTCCCAAACACATAGATAGATCCAGATCTTTCCCTTGCACTCTATCCACTTTGAACAACCCTATGAACTTGAACAAGTCACTAATTTCTTTAAATATATTTTTTCACTTGATATAACTAGAAGAAGATAATCCTCAGCTACCACATAAGGATGTTATAACCCAAGTGAAGCATTGTGTGTGCAGATGCATTTTATAAATCATGGAGTGCTATTAAAAATGCATTAGTCCATCACTCATATAAAGTATTAAATCATGACACCACTCTGCTTCAATTTCATATTCATTAATAGGAATGAGAAGCAGTTTAGCATAATAATTAAGGACACAGACTATATCATTAGACAGGCCTGAATTGAATCCAATCCCTCTTATCCATTATTCCACTATATGCTTTGGGGCAGTTACCTAACCTCTCTCTACCTCAGTTTCCTTACTTGAAAATAGAGATAATTTGAACATCTGAGTCATAGGGTTTTTTTTTTTTTGAAGATTACTCAACATGGGAAAAATATTTAAAACTGTGACATTAGGTTGACAAGTTACCTCTTAAAAATTCATTGGAATTATTTTTATTTCTTATTCAACAACACTAACTAAACTAGGCTAAGAAAATCATTTAAGTTCCATTTTTCCACAAATGCTGACTGAATGAATTTTTTATTATTTAACTCACTTTAAGCATAATTGGTTTGTAAACCTTTTAAAAGCTTCTGTCTTTCAGTCCATATTTATTTTGATTTTTTTTCTTAACTTTCTCCTTTCTTCTCTTTTAATCAGTACGTCCCAGATCTCTGCGCAGCAGTCCCTCCATTATCCCTGGGGATGGCGTTCCATGACCTCAGTTGATTCCTGACACCGTGGATGGTACTGAGTCCTAAATATACCATGCTTCCTCCTATACTTGTGTACCTATAGTGAAGTTTGATTTATAAGTTAGGCACTGTAAGAGATTAACAGTGTTAAATAAATGATTAATATTAACACTATTAATAGTGTTAATAAAACAGAACAACTGCAACTATGTATTTCTTTGGAGTTGGACACTGAGTAATCTCATCACACAACTCATAAGTGCATGAAATTTAAAGTGTTCCAACTGTTTCCTTCTGGAATTTTCCATTTAATATTTTTGGACCATAGTTGACCATGGGTAACTGAATCCATGCAAACAAAACCAGGGATGAGAGGGGATCTACTCTATATCTGAATTTTCCCTTTGTAGCTGAGGAATTTCTTCTCTTTCTTTCTCCTTCCCTCTCTTTCTCCTCTAACTTGAAAGTTTGTTGACTACCTCATGCCCACTTAATGGATAATGCTTGGTTTTTGACTTATGATGCCTGAGGTTTCAGGCTGGAAAAATCCGTTTAGCTTGAAGCTTTGAACCCATTTATCTTTAAATTGTAAAAGATACAAATTTAAAAGAAAATTATAAAGTGGAACATAATTTCTACTTAATTTCTTACCCCCTTTCCACCTTGTTTTATTTTTTTACCTTTTTCTTTCTCTAAAAGTAATTAGCTTCAATACTATTTTGAGTTTTTAACGAAAAATATAATTATTTAAAAAGAGGCATTTACTGATTCTAGACTATATTAGAGAAATACACAAGTTAGGAAAACTAATGTATTTTTAAGGTCCAATGAACAAATATGAGCATGATTTATTAGTTTGGGTTTTCCAGACCTTCTTTCCTTCCAAACTCTATAAAGGATGCAATGAAGATAATGATCCAAGGTTGAATTCAGCATTGTCCAAAGAAGAAAAGTATCAGCTCAGACATGATGCACTCATTTGTCAGTCTTTTATTTTTAATTTTTTTGTGTGTGAAAACCATTTTTTAAAAATATTTATTTTTTCAATTTAATGTGTACTCATTAAGGACATTTATAAAATTAGCAGTGTGGAAAAATTAAAATTAAATGCCTTACTCTTGAAGCATAGTCAATTAGAGTATTGATTGCAGTCTTCCTCAGTTTCCTTACTTGAAAATAGAGATAATCTGAACACCTAAGTCATGGGGTTTTTGTGAAGATTACATAATATAGGAAAAATATTTACTGTGGCATTAGGTTGACAAGTTAGCTCTTAAAAATTCATTAGCTTTTGTTTCTTCCCTTTTAAAAATAATAATGATAATTGTACTATATATCCTGTTATTTGGTTTAAAATAAGAATTTAGAAATATTACCACAGACTTTATCAACTTCATTTTTATAACTACCCACTAATTCACTGACCTGTTCATAATTTATTGACCTGTTTCCCTGCTCTGATATTCACATTTAACCATTTTTTCTTATAATTCAGTTAATCCATTTATTGCAATGTCCATCACATAGTATGTGCTCTTGTTAAACATTAACATTATTTTGAAATTGAAACATTTTTATACATAATAATTTTCTTCACTTAAAAAACTTTTAGTTAATTGATTTTTGGTACTGCAGATTGAATCTAGGGGTGTTTTTCCTCTAAGAATATATATTTGATGAACTATTGTTCAGCCTTAAAGAATAATGAAATTATGGCATTTTCCATAATTTGGATGGAGCTAGAGAATATCATGCTAAGCAAAATAATCCAATCTCAAAAAAAAGCTGAATATTTTCTCTGAAATGCAAATGCTAATTCACAATGGGGGTGGGGCTAGGAAAGAATGAAATTACTTTAGATTAGGTAGAGGGGTAAATGAAGGGAGGGGAAGAGTCATGGGGATAGAAAGGGTGGATGAATCAGACATTATTATCCCATGAACATATATAACTCTACGACTGGTGTGATTCTACATTATGATAATCAGAAGAATGAGAAACTGTACTCTATTATGTACGATGTATCAAAGTGCATTCTATTGTCATGTATAACTAATTATAACAAATTTTTAAAATGTCAGTCATTTTAAGATCTTGGCCAGAGGAATCTTAGCCTCTGTATTGATTATAAACTCCACACAGATAGAGACATTTTAATCAAAAGGAAAAGGAACAATAGAAGTAGGGTGAGCTGTGTGCTTCTGACTAGTGATGGAGCCTCTATGAGTTCCAATCCCCTGCTCTAAATATTTAAATAGTGCAGGAATCAGCTCACTTCTACCCCCAGGCCAAATCTGACTTTCCATCTGTTTTTGTAAACTCATGTGCTAAGAATGTTTTTACATTTTTAAATAATTGAAAAAATGGAAAAACTAATATTTCATGACATGAACAATGTGAAATACAAATGTAAGAGTCTATAAACAAAATTGCAATAGAACCAGATACGCCTGTTCATTTATGCATTGTCTGTAGCTGCTTAAATGCTACAAGGGTTGAGTTTAGTAGTTACAATAGTGACTACATAACCTGAAAATCCTAATATATTTCTTATCTGGCTTTTACAGAAAAAAAAATGTACCAACACCTGAGATGGTTCTAGCTGCACAAAGTTTTTGCAAAGACAGATGCTGTAATTGAAGTGCCTGGAAGACAGTGGCATGCAATACTTGTCAGTTGTTTTCCTTATATATAAATATTATGTTATCAAAGAAGGGCTGTGCATCATCTCCTTTTCCTGTTAGAAAGGATAACATCCAATAAGTTGAGTTTTCTGAAGTCAAGTCAGGTACCTGGGAAGAGTTGTGAGAGATGAGGTAGCAAACTTCTGAGTCTTCAGGGCTGAAAATGTTGCTGTTTGTGTGGTTGGTGAGGGTTTTTACGTGATTGGTGACGTTTCTGGGTCCTGGAATCCAGGTCTGTTAGGGTGGTAGCTGTCTTCTCTAAACAAATCCTGGTAGCAGTTTCTTCATTCCTGAGAGGAGACTCCACATTCAACTCTTAGGATTCTCCACTACTCCACCTCATTCTGAAGTTTATAAGTACTGTTCATTTTGGTTTCTGTGAAAATGTGCCTCAGAATGAACCCAAGGCCAGGACGTTCCTGATGTTTTCTTGTGAAATAATTAGGCATGTTTTCTATCATTGCCTTTTCCTAAATCCTGGAAATATGGGTTTGCAGTTCCTGAAAATAGGGAGAAATTACAATTCTATAATCATTGCAATGGTGATGAGATGCTTCCTATTCCTTAGAGTTACATCATCAGAGTCTTAGGAAAAAGCCAATTTAGTCAAAAATATAAAATTAATTAAGCATAAACAAAAGACTAAATTTAGAGGAAGGCTGCTTGCAATTGGACTTCAAGGTTGTGATAGTCAAGGTAGTTTTATTTAATATAGCCATCTAAATATTTACTATCTTCTGTAATTTAGTGTTTAAAGACTAAGCAAGATAATAAAGCTTACAAGAACAATTCATTGGTCAGTAAGCATTTCAGGTCACTAGGCAGAACACAAAGCAAATTTTTTTTCTGGTACTGGAGATTAAACTCAGACACTACACAAACTACACCCCCCAGCCCTTTTTATTTCATTTTGAGACAGGGTCTCTCTTAAGTTTTCCAGTCTGGCCTCAAATTTGCTATCCTTATTCCTTAGCCTCCCAGGAGCTGAGATTGGAGGCCTGCAACATCATGCTGGTTGGAAATCAAACTTCAAGATTGATTTGGCTAAATCAAAATTAACTACTACATAAACATTGTTTTGTAGCAAGCTGTCTAGTCCACCATACTATGTCTCCCCATACAGCCTCCCTAGCACAGTTTTTCAGATTTTCTCTGATTCCCTTTTCTTTGATCTAGCATTTATGACAGTGTCTACTCCAGCTCAGACAGTGTAGAAGGCTCCGGTGCTGAGAGATGAGTGGGAAAGACACAGTGCATTGTCCTCAACAGCTGATGATCCAGTGGAACCGGCAGATGACAGTAACAATAAATAATGGCAAGTAGTGTGCAATGAACACTACAAGCTTTTGTGGAGAAAATAACAAGATTTAATGCAGAGTTGGGTTTAATTCAATGCAGAGAAGACTCTCAGGTAGAAGGGACTTACAGATGAATATTATACAGGAGGTACAGGGTGTTGGTTATTCAGTAGCTTGCAATCAATGTTGGGAAATTCTCACATGTTTGTTGCAGTTGTGTTTCTTTTTTTTTCTTTCATCTTATTGAGGTGTTATTGTGATTAAATATTGTGCACACCTAAGGTGTGCATTGTGATGTTTTGTTAGATGTACATGTTGTGAAATGATTACTACAATCAAGTTAATTAGCATAGCTATCAACTCCCATAGTTACCATTTTTATTGTGTTTGATGAGGACACTTGAGATCTCCTTTAGCAAATTCCGAGTACACAATACACTGTTAGTAACTAGAGTCACCATGCTGTACATTGGCTCTCCAGGACTCAGTCATCTTATAACAGAATGCCACTGCCTTGGTTCAGCGTCTGTCCTTATAGGACACCTTCAGCTTCCTGGTAACCACTATTCTACTCTCTGTTTCTTCGAGTGAGTTTTTGCTTAGAATTTACCTGTAACTACAATCATGCAGCATTCATCTTCCTGTGTCTGGTTTATTACACTCAGCATAATATCATCCAGATTCATTCTTGTTGCCACCAATGGCAGCAAGATTTCTTTCATTTTTCAGGCTAAATAATATCTTACTATATGTATTGGTTGGGCAACTTTCTTTTGCACTGATAAAATACCTAAGATAATCAAAAGGAGAAAGGGTGATTTTGGCTCAAAGCTTTGAAGGTTTTAATCCATGGTCCATTGGCCTTGGTGCTTTGGGCTAGTGGTTAGGCAGGACACATGGCTTCAGTGTGTGGAGCAGGGGGATGCTCACCCTGTGGGGGCCAGGAAGCAAAAGGAGAAGGAGAGATGGAAACAGGAAGGGAGACCGGGTGTGGTGGTGCTTGCCTGTAATCCCAGGGGTTCAGGAGGCTGAGGCAGGAGGATCATGGGTTCAAAGCCAACCTCAGCAACAGTGAGGTTATAAGCAATTCAGTGAGTCCCTGTCTTTAAATAAAATATAAAATAAGGCTTGGATTAGATCCAACATGGCGGCGGGCGCGGAGAGATCAAATCTATGACCTCTTCAGCTGCGCGGGCATAGGGAGTCGTAAACTGTCTAAATGCTGTTTGCTCAGGATCACTAGGCAGTGCAGAGCTGACGTGGATCTGGGGAGAACAGTCCGGGCCTCTCAGAACACACACCGAGCCGGGATCAGCTGCATTCAAGCTCTCGTTCACCTGCTTCTCGCAGCCAAACCACTATGACTCAGCACTAACGATCCCGCCGAAACAACTAGTTGGCCCTTCTGATTCTATGGAAGTAAATGCCAACTGAGCCTTCATAGGCAGTGGCCACAGGATTGAAACGGGGCTTGGGAGAGACAGTCATGACCCACCCGTTGCATTGGTCACCCGGCAAAGGGAAAGAACTGTCACCATTTGCATGGGATACCAACATGGCAGAGAACTGACGTCTCCAAAATGCAGAGGAGGAGATAAATTCATTAAAACCAGCGGCAACAGCATCAAATAAATTTATAGGAGTAAACAGTAACTCAGCAGTCAAACAGAACAAGAAGTAACATGAACAGCATGAAAAAGCAAGGAAGAAAAGGAGTACAAACAATGCAGGACAGCCTAAATATTCAGGAGGACCTAGAGCCATCAGAAAAATGGTCATATAAGGAACTCAAGGAATACCTTAGACAGATGGAATGGAACCTTAAAGAGGATACGAGACAGCAAATTCAAACAGTGAAAGAATACATTGAAAATGAATTACATAAACAGATAAAAGAAGAAGTTCAGCATCTTTATCAGGAGATAGAGATTATTAAAAAATCAAACAATAATTCTAGAAATGAAAGAAACTATAAACCAAATTAAAAACTCAAATGAGAGTATCACTAACAGAGTGGAGCAAGTAGAAGCCAGAACGTCAGACAATGAAGACAAAATATATCATCTTGAAAAGAGTCTAGCCAACTCAGAAAGGCTGGTTAAAAATTATGAGAAAAACATCCAAGAGATATGGGATAACATAAAAGAAAAAACAAATTTAAGAGTAATCGGGATAGAGGAAGGCACAGAGATTCAAACCAAGGGAATGAGTAACCTGCTGAATGAAATAATTACAGAAAACTTTCCAGAAATAAAAAAGGAAATGAATATACAAATTGTAGATGCATACAGGACACCAAGCACACAAAATCACAGTAGACCAACACCAAGACACATTGTTATGAAGATATCCAATATACAAAAAAAGAGAAAATATAAAAAGCTACAAGAGAAAGGAGGCAGATTACATTCAGGGGTAAACCAATAAGGTTAACAACGGATTTTTCATCACAGACGCTGAAAGCAAGAAGATCCTGGAACAACATATTTCAAACACTGAAAGACAATGGATGCCAACCAAGAATTCTGTATCCAGCAAAATTAAGCTTCAGGTACAACAATGAAATAAAAATCTTTCATGATAAACAAAAGCTAAAAGAATTTGCAGCCAGAAAACCAGCATTGCAAAGTGTCTTGAGTAAAACACTACACGAGGAATAAATTAAAAACAATAACCAAAACCATCAGTGGGAAGTGCCTCAGTAAAGACAGAGGACGGGGGGAAAACTAATCATGGAGAAACAAACTAAATTAGAAAAAAAAAGATGAATAATCAAACATGGCAGGAAGTACAAACCATATATCAATAGTAACTCTAAATGTTAATGGCTTAAACTCTCCAATAAAGCGACATAGGCTGGTAACATGGATTAAAAAAACAAATCCAACAATATGCTGTCTCCAGGAGACACATCTGATTGGAAAAGACATACACAGGCTGAAAGTGAAAGGATGGGTAAAAATATACCACGCACACGGTCCTCGTAAGCAAGCAGGGGTGGCCATCCTCATATCGAATAAAATCGACTTCAAGACTAAGTTAATCAAAAGGGATAAGGTAGGACATTATATACTGTTAAAAGGAACCATTCACCAACAAGACATAACAATTATCAATATTTATGCACCAAATAATGGTGCTGCGACGTTCATAAAACAAATTCTCCTCAAGTTCAAGAATCAAATAGACCACAACACAATAATTATGGGTGACTTCAATACACCTCTCTCACCATTGGACAGATCTTCCAAACAAAAGTTGAATAAAGAAACTATAGAACTCAATATCACAATCAATAACCTAGACTTAACTGACATATATAGAATATATCAACCATCATCAAGTGGATATACTTTTTTCTCAGCAGCACATGGATCCTTCTCAAAAATAGATCATATATTATGCCATAGGGCAACCCTCAGTAAATATAAAGGGGTGGAGATAATACCATGCATTTTATCTGATCATAATGGAATGAAACTGGAAATCAATGATAAAAGAAGAAAGGAAAAATCCTACATCACATGGAAAATGAGCAATATGTTACTGAATGATCAATGGGTTACAGAAGACATAAAGGAGGAAATCAAAAAATTCTTAGAGATAAATGAAAATACAAACACAACATATCGGAATCTATGAGACACAATGAAAGCAGTTTTAAGAGGGAAATTCATCGCCTGGATGTCATTCCTCAAAAAAAGGAAAAACCAACAAATAAATGAGCTAACACTTCATCTCAAAGCCCTAGAAAAGGAAGAGAAAAACAACAGCAAATGTAGCAGAAGGCAAGAAATAATTAAAATCAGAGCGGAAATCAACAAAATTGAAACAAAAGAAACTATTGAAAAAATTAACAAAACTAAAAGTTGGTTCTTCGAAAAAATAAATAAGATTGACAGACCCTTAGCCATGCTTACGAAGAGAAGAAGAGAGAGAACACAAATTACTAACATACGGGATGAAAAAGGCAGTATCACAACAGATGTTACAGAAATACAGAAGACAATTAGAAATTATTTTGAAAACCTATATTCCAATAAAATAGAAGATAGTGAAGACATCGATAAATTTCTTAAGTCATATGATCTGCCCAGATTGAGTCAGGAGGATATAGACAACCTAAACAGATCAATATCAATTGAGGAAATAGAAGAAACCATCAAAATGTTACCAACTAAGAAAAGCCCAGGACCGGATGGGTATACAGCAGAGTTTTGCAAAACCTTTAAAGAGGAACTAATACCAATACTTTTCAAGCTATTTCAGGAAATAGAAAAGGAGGGAGAGCTTCCAAATTCATTCTACGAAGCCAACATCACCCTGATTCCTAAACCAGACAAAGACACCTCAAAGAAAGAAAACTACAGACCAATATCTCTAATGAACCTAGATGCAAAAATCCTCAATAAAATTCTGGCGAATCTGATACAAAGGCACATCAAAAAAATTGTGCACCATGATCAAGTGGGATTCATCACTGGGATGCAAGGATGGTTCAATATACGGAAATCAATAAATGTTATTCACCACATCAATAGACTCAAAGATAAGAACCATATGATCATCTTGATAGATGCAGAAAAAGCATTTGACAAAGTACAGCATCCCTTTATGTTCAAGACATTAGAAAAACTAGGGATAACAGGAACTTACCTCGACATTGTAAAAGCTATCTATGCTAAGCCTCAGGCTAGCATCATTATGAATGGAGAAAAATTGAAGGCATTCCCTCTAAAATCTGGAACAAGACAGGGATGCCCTCTATCACCACTTCTATTCAATATAGTCCTCAAAACACTGGCCAGAGCATTTAGACAGACAAAAGCAATTAAAGGCATAAAAATAGGAAAAGAAGAACTTAAATTATCACTATTTGCAGATGACATGATTCTGTACCTAGAAGACACAAAAGGGTCGATAAAGAAACTATTAGAACTAATAAATGAATTCAGCAAAGTGGAAGGATATAAAATCAACACGCATAAATCAAAGGCATTTCTGTATATCAGCGACAAAACTTCTGAAACGGAAATGAGGAAAAACCCTCCATTCACAATATCCTCAAAAAAATTAAAATACTTGGGAATCAACCTAACAAAAGAGGTGAAAGATTTATACAATGAAAACTACAGAACCATAAAGAGAGAAGTAGAAGAAGATCTTAGAAGATGGAAAAATATACCCTGTTCATGGATAGGCAGAACTAACATCATCAAAACGGCGATATTACCAAAAGTTCTCTATAGGTTTAATGCAATGCCAATCAAAATTCCAATGGCATTTCTTGTAGAGATAGATAAAGCAATCATGAAATTCATATGGAAAAATAAAAGACCCAGAATAGCAAAAGCAATTCTAAGCAGGAAGTGTGAATCAGGCGGTATAGCGATAACAGATTTCAAACTATATTACAGAGCAATAGTAAGAAAAACAGCATGGTACTGGTACCAAAATAGGTGGGTAGACCAATGGTACAGAATAGAGGACACAGAGTCTAATCCACAAAGTTACAACTATCTTATATTTGACAAAGGGGCTAAAAACATGCAATGGAGGAAGGATAGCATCTTCAACAAATGGTGTTGGGAAAACTGAAAATCCATATGTAACAAAATGAAACTGAATCCCCACCTCTCGCCATGCACAAAATTTAACTCAAAATGGATCAAGGAGCTTGATATCAAATCAGAGACTCTGCGTCTGATAGAAGAAAAAGTTGGCTCCGATCTACATATTGTGGGGTCGGGCTCCAAATTCCTTAATAGGACATCCATAGCACAAGAGTTAATAACAAGAATCAACAAATGGGACTTACTTAAACTAAAAAGTTTTTTCTCAGCAAGAGAAACAATAAGAGAGGTAAATAAGGAGCCTACATCATGGGAACAAATTTTTACTCCTCACACTTCAGATAGAGCCCTAATATCCAGGGTATACAAAGAACTCAAAAAAATTAGATAATAAGATAACAAATAACCCAATCAACAAATAGGCCAAGGACCTGAACAGACACTTCTCAGAGGAGGACATACAATCAATCAACAAGTACATGAAAAAATGCTCACCATCTTTAGCAGTCAGAGAAATGCAAATCAAAACCACCCTAAGATACCATCTCACTCCAGTAAGATTGGCAGCCACTATGAAGTCAAACAACAACAAGTGCTGGCGAGGATATGGGGAAAAGGGTACTCTTGTACATTGCTGGTGGGACTGCAAATTGGTGCGGCCAATTTGGAAAGCAGTATGGAGATTCCTGGGATAGCTGGGAATGGAACCACCATTTGACCCAGCTATTGCCCTTCTCGGACTATTCCCTGAAGACCTTAAAAGAGTGTACTACAGGGATACTGCCACATCGATGTTCATAGCAGCACAATTCACAATAGCTAGACTGTGAAACCAACCCAGATGCCCTTCAATAGATGAATGGATAAAAAAATGTGGCATCTATACACAATGGAGTACTGTGCAGCAATAAAAAATGACAAAATCATAGAATTTTCAGGGAAATGGACAGCACTAGATCAGATTATGCTTAGTGAAGCTAGCCAATCCCTAAAAAACAAATACCAAATGTCTTCTTTGATATAATGAGAGCAACTATGAACAGAGCAGGGAGGAAGAGCAGGAAGAAAAGATTAACATTAAACAGAGACATGAGATGGGAGGGAAAGGGAGAGAAAAGGGAAATTGCATGGAAATGAAGGGAGACCCTCATTGCTATACAAAATTACATATAAGAGGTTGTGAGGGGAATGGGAAAATAAACAAGGAGAGAAATTAATTACAGTAGATGGGGTAGAGAGAGAAGATGGGAGGGGAGGGGAGGGGGGATAGTAGGGGATAGGAAAGGTAGCAGAATACAACAGTTACTAATAGGGCATTATGTAAAATTGTGGATATTTAACCGATGTGATTCTGCAATCTGTATTTGGGGTAAAAATAGGGAGTTCATAACCCACTTGAATATAATGTATGAAATATGATATGTCAAGAGCTTTGTAATGTTGTGAACAACCAATTAAAATAAAATAAAATAAAATAAAAAGCCAGGACACTTGTGAGACTGAAAAAGATGATGTTATAATTATACTGGGATACAGCTTATGCCTTACTGGGAACCAGAACTTATGTTCACATACATAAGCCATGTGCCTCCTGCTCTGCCTTCCCAGAAAGGATATAAACCATCTGTGTCTGTTAGAAAACTGGGAGCATTCTAAAAAATAAAAGAGATCAACTACACACACACAAAAATAAAAATAAATAAAATAAAATAAAATAAGGCTTGGGATGTGGCTCAGTGATTTGCCCCTGAGTTTAATCCCCTCAGTACATCCCCCCCCCAAAAAAAATAAAAAAACAAGAAGGAAGGAAGAGAGGGGCTGGGATTCTAGTATCCCCTTTAAGGGCACACAGCTCCTATCACTTAACTGACTCCCACTAGGCTCCTCCTCTTAAAGGTTCCACTGCCTCCCAGTAGAGTGATGGGTTAGGGACCAACCCTTGAACTCATGATCCTTTGTGGGACACTTTTTAAAATGTAATGGCATGTACATGTCAGTCACACTTGGTTTATATTTCCTCTGTAAATGGACACTTGTTTTCATACCTTTTATTTTGAATAATGCTTGAAGAGAAAGGGAGTGCAAGCAATTTTGAAGGCAGTGATTTTATTTTATACATGTGCGAATCATGTGATATCTCTGCTAATTTTCTGAGAAACCTCCATATTGTTTTCCATTATAACTGTGTCAATTTACACTCCACCAGTGAAGTGCAAGAGTTCCCTTTTCTTCACATTCTCAAAATACTTATTCTCTTTTCTCTTCTTGACAATTGCTACCCAAAGAGGTACAGGGTTATATCTCTGTGGTTTTGTGCATTTCCCAAAGGATTAGTGACGTGAAACATTCTTTCGTAAACCTAACCTTCATTTGTATGTTTTCTTTGGGAAAACGCCTGATATGCAGTTATTTTTGCCCATTTTATTTGTGCTTTTTTATCACACTGTGATAAATCTAAGTTCCTCAAATATTTTGAATGTTAACTCTTCATTGGATATATGGTTTCCTAGCCAAAACAATTAGGCAGGAAAACAAACAAGCAAAAATCTTCGAAATCAGGAAGGAAGAGGTAAAATTGTCTGTAGGTGATCTGATTTTATACATTAGAAAACCTTAAAGACCTATTAACCCACTGTTAGAACTAACAAATATATTAAATTTTCAGGTACAATATCAATATGCAAAAATCAGTTCTGTTTTTACAAACTAGAAATGAACTGTCCTCCCCAAATTAAGAAAACAATCCCATTTACAATCATCAAAAAGAATAAAATCTCTGTAATAAATGTCTCCAAGGAGACATAAGACTTGTACAATGAAAACTATAAAACACTGATGAAATAAATTGAAAAAAAAAAACTCAAATAGATGCAAAGATACTCCATACTTATAGAATAAAAGAATTAATCATCAAAATGTACCTACTATCTAAAGTCATCTATTGAATTACTGCAATCCCCATTAAAATTGCAATGGATTTTTCCATGGAAATAGAAATAATCCTAAGATATATATGGAACCACAAATATTAAGATAATTAAAGGAGTCTTGAGTAAGAAGAGCAAGGCTGGATGCATGACATTTCCTTATTAAATTACTTTGCAAATTTATATTAATCAAAGTGATATGGTACTGGCATTAAAAATAGACACAAGGGAGCTGCAATTGTGACTCAGTGGTAGAGGGCTTGCTAGCATGTGGGAGACACGGGGTTCAATCCTCAGTGCCCCATAAAAATAAATAAACAAAGATATTGTGTCCATCTACAACCAAAAAAAAAAAAAAAAAGAAAAAGAAAAAGAAAAAGAAAGAAAGAAAGAAAAAGAAAAAGAAAGAGAGAAAAATAAAACAGACACATGGGTAATGGAATAAATTAGAGAGCCCAGAAATAAACCCACACATATAGTTCAACTAACTTTTGACAAAGTTACCAAAATTTCGCAGTAGCTAAAATTTGGCTAACTCAACCATTCTAAAATGAGAGAGGACCTTGGTATAGTTCATATGAATTGAAAGACCAACACTGCCCAAATATGAAAGATTACATTGTTGAAGGGGTGGATGAGTGAAGGGGTGGATGAGTGAATCTGAAGGAAAAAAGGCAGGAAGTGAGGGCCAAACCTAGGTGACTGTTTGTGGATATCGCAAGGTAATTGATTTTGAAGAAGGCTGTCTTGAAGCAGTGGTATTGAATATGATCTTCTTCCTTAAGGAAACTAAGATGGCATACCTTTGATTAATGTCACTTTGTATGTAACCTCTAAATCAAAAGATAATATTGTAACAATTGAATCTATGGGCAATTAGCAAACATAAGGATAGTCTTTGGTTCAGATTCAGTGTAGACTCTTACAACCGAAGCATATTTATGTTCTGAATATATTTAAATAACAACTTATAAGATTGCTCAAAAAGTAGATAATTTGTTAATATTCACTAATATTGGAATGTTTTCTATATAAGAGCTAAATAAATTCTCAGTGCATGCTAGCTATTACAGTGTTTATAAAAGTCACTTTTACTAGGATTATTTCATGAAACCCTTGACAATCTTATTAGATGGCTGCTGTCCTGTTTTATAGATGAGGATTCAAGGATAAGAGCATTTAAGTAACACAATCTTCTGCTGACTAAGAAGACAATAATCTTGGTCTGCTAAATTCCACACCAGGGCAAAGAAATTCTACCTCCTGCAAATCACAAACATGGTAGCATCACAAAATATCTGCCTTACACAATTTCCCACACCTGGATGCTAAGAATATTTTCAAGGTCATGATATAAAAGTAAAAAGTAACAGTTTTACAATCAAGTAAAGTGAAATGCAGTGAATTCAAAATTTTCTCTAGAACCCCAAATATATTTCTTCAATATGGAAATTTTCTAATTTTGATTTTGGCTCTAGGGAAAAAAAACAAAACAGATTTTATTGATACTAATTACGTTGCTACAAAGTGAAGTTTGACTTCGACTTTTATATGGAGCCCCAATACTTTTGAATAATAGAATCTTTGTTTTTGTTGCAGAAAAATATTGATGTATGATGGTATATTCATGGGAGAGGCTGTAATGAAGTCTCAGTTTTGTAATTTCCTATAAATGTGTTAAATGGCATGGTTAAAAAATTTAACCATTTCTCTAGCTATAAATATTTGCTAATTTATTGTTCTATATGATACATCTGGGAATCTATAGATGTCACAGTCATTGTCCATGGATAACCCTCTTTCCATAGATTTCTCACAGAATATCTTCCATGAATTAGCAAACACACCAAAAAGCTATCAGCTCAGGAAGTCAATCTCTCTCTCAATGGTAAACTCACACTAAACAACCTCATGAGATTGATGTCTAAATTCATAGCAAGTTTGAATTAAATGTAGGTAGTCCCTCTGTCTCCATGCTGACTTTTATATTTCAGTTCTTCTCCATTTAGTGTTTATGCCTTTTCCTGCTTTGGGGCATGAGAAGCAGAGCATGTTACTGCAGCCCTTAAGTACATTATGCACAAAATGTACTTGTTGGAATCTATTATATCAATATTCCATCCTAAAATAGGACAGTGATGCAGCCCAGCCAGACAGTCCCAGTCTGTTGCTTCTAACAATTTCTGCTAATTACAGGAGATGAGGCTTATGATATTAAAAGGCTGTTGAAGTTGATCAGAAGGGATGCCCTGGGGAAAGTGCCTTTTCCTTGAACCCTACAATATACTAAAGTAAATTCCCAGCAGAAATTCCCAAATTGAGAGAAGAAATGATACAGTGAATCAACCAGAACCACAATCATTTCCCCAGGGGGCAGTGAGGTATCTAGAACTATAATTTCCTGGCCACTTTCTTTGCTGTCTCTGTGTCTCTGGCCATGTTATTTCCACTCTTGAGTTCTCAATTCCAAGTCATGAGAATGTTCAACTTAGTATACTATCTCCTTGTGGATCAAAAATATTTTATGTTCCATCATTTGTACCTTTAAAACCATATACAATTCTGTTGACTGAGGCCTACTGCAAAAAATGCTAGGAGAATATTTTTATTAGCAGCAGTGTTTATTTTTAGGAAATTCATGAAGCCACTGTTGTGTTCACATACTGTGCCAGTTGTGGAGTTATCTAACTATGCTTCTATCACATATCTAGCAAACTCTAATGATCAAATAATCTAAAATGTAGAATATTAAATTTTCTGTCTTTGGCAGCCTTTGAGAGAAAGAGAACACAACTACTGCAATTGGAAGTTGGATTTGAAGTCCTGGCCTTTACTTTCAGGCAGAACTCTTTGTTCGTGGAATTTATAATTAGCTTGGAATTCCTACAAGCAACAGTTCTGTTTTGTACCACCGAGCACTGATGTGATTGTAAAAAATAAAGACCATGATGCTGTGTATTTCTCAAGCACAGATCTTATTTCTTCTGGCCTCTCATGGAGTCTGGCCCATTTTATTGATCAATGAATTTTATTTTCAAATAAAAATGTGATTCTCAAGACTTTACTTTCAGAAAACTACAATACAAAGAGAGATTATGGACTAGAAAGAAATTTACAAAGAATTGATTACTGTTTTTCAGTGAAAAAAGAAAGAATGCATGAAAGCATCTATTCAAATACACCAGTGTTTTCTTCATGCCATTTAATTATTTTTTTTTCAAAAGGTAAGTTTGCAGTGTTTCATTACTATTCACATCAATTACCAATATGCAGGTTCCCGATGAAAATAATGACTTAGCTTCAGACTCCTTCACTGTATATGATGCGTTTATTTGAATTTCCAAAACTGAAGATGACTTCAGCTTAGACAGTGTGTCTGGCCAGCAGAGATTCTCAAAATGTGTGGGTCATTGATTTGTCACTGAGCCAAATGTCCCAGTCCAGATTCCTTCCATAAAAATTTCCTTCATAGTCAACCAGGTAATTTTGTCCTTGACCATTGAAAACTAAAGTTGACTCTATTTTGCAGAGCCAAAGCTGGGTGTCATTTCCCACCAGGTATGACTTGTGACATGAAACCTCAAATGAAAGAGTGGCACCATGTTATCTCCCAATCATCTGCCATTAATCTAATCCAACTGTTTTGGGCTTGTACAGAGTAACTTCTTTTCTGTCCTTTGACTAAATATTGTCTCCTAATATTTCCAAGAGAGCCTTCCCTAGGCAAGATGCTGCAAGTGTGTCTTGGGGTACTTTAGTTTCCTGTCACCTTTTGTCAGTTCCCGAATAATCACACTCAACCCTATGGAATAAATGGAGCTGACTCCTTCCTGTTTGCTTCTAGCTTGTCCAATGAGTCAAATATGGTGCACATGAGCATGTGGCTTCATCTGGGCTATCAAGAGTCTTCCCTGGAAAAAGACCTTCTATTTTCCCAGTGAGAGTGAGACCACCAGGGCATGTCTTCCTACCCAAAGAGAGAGTGGAAGTCAGAGTAAAGCCAAGAGAAGGCTCTGGAAGGAGTAGAGGAGTCCTGATTATATTTTTCACTGCCTATCTTCAGATAGGCACCACTTGTAATTGCTGTTACCTCATTGAGTACAACCCCCACCCTTTCTTCCTTTGGTTAATTTGAGTTCTGTCTGCTATGATCAAAAAGTCCTCTCTTCAGGTTTATGCTGTAACTTCTAGCTGCTTCTCTCTTTATGACCTCACAGTATCCTTACAAAGTAGCCTGCCCTCCTCCCCATGTCCATGGCCACCAGACTCCCATCCCTATAACCATAGACTACCTACTATGTGTCATAGGCCTTATGGCTTTCCAAGAACCTTGCTTAACCTTTTCTCAGAGAAGTCTTTGGAATAAATATAGGAATTACTTTATATGTTTTTAGCAACATTTGTATCTTATAAGAGGACTCAGTTTCCTGCACCCAAGACAATATTTTAACAGGTGAGAAAGTGTAAATGAAACCTACAAAGTCAAGATAAAATGCATTGAATCTTATGTCTATTGCTTCATTGTGATAAAAAAAAAAAACATGATCACTTACTTAAAAATATCTGTTGTCAATTTTCTGTGAGCTAGTTACCAGTGAGGAAGAGGTTGCAAGCTCAGACAGCAGAATATTAGGAAAGATTGACATGAAACAAACAAAATACAAACCATGTAACATGTCTATAGTCAGTGCCAGTCCGTGGGTCTACAGAACATGGAATTATTGTTCGAGGGTTCAGGGCTCAGGAAGATGTGAATCCTACAGGAAGTGATGATGGCAAACAAGTTTGAAGGCTGAGTTGGGGTTAAGTAGATGAAAAGAAGAGACTGGGATACTTTCTAGGAACAAGTAAAAATTTTCTAGAAGGGAAGGATAGTTACTTTCCAAGGTCCTCAAGTGGAAAGATACTTGACTTGAAGAACTGGATGAAGGGAAGAATGGGTGGCCAACACAGGTGAGGGGGTAGGCTAGGGATTGCTTCTCACCTCAGTCCTGCTGTGGGTCCTGCCTGTGCCTTTTAGACAAGTAATGGCCAGGTGTTTAAGGATTTTAGTTCACAGCATTGTAACATTAGGTCTATGTTTTATGAGCTTCTGTAGCTTAGTAATTTTAAATTTGGCTCATATTAAAATTATCCAAGGAGTTCAAAGAAAAACAGTATTACATCCTACATTCCATTAGAATGAAAATCCCTGGTGTAGGACCCTGGTTTTCATTTTCAGAGCCCCTCCATCCATGAGATTCTAACATATAGCCAGTCTTGAGAACCACAGCTGTCAACGATGTGGAAGGTGTACCTTAATGCTAGCACCTGTGATGCACTGGGCCCAGATGATTTGCATGTTATCATGGATTGCATTAATAGAAATGTAGTTTCTGAATAAGAGAAAAGGGTGCTTTTCCCCTGCATCAGACCCAACATACCTGAAATATCTGTCAGCTTCTCTGCCCTACACTTAAGGAAGAAATCAACCAAACTGAACTATTCCCAGAGGAAAGCGAACCAAATGACCAATACAGTCTCAACCATAACAGTGAGAAATGATCTAATAGTGCCAGAAATTTAAAGTATCATTAAAATAATTATTTTAAAAGGATGATTTCAGAATCTCTGTTTTTTTTAAGAAAGTCAAAGCTGTGATTTATTCCGGGTAAATATATGTCAACTTACCAAATTCCAGTTCTCAGCATTGGAAAATAGAAGAAAATAATACAGATGAATACCTTTGGCCCCGTGGAGCTTATATTCAAGAGAATAATGAAGCTTCCTGGTTCATGTGATTGTCAAGATCAGAATTTTTAGCTGACTATGTGATTAGCAGACATAGAACTTGAATGTATTATAGCATGGCATATTCCCATTATAATTTTAGCACATTAAAAGAAGCCTCTGAAAAACAAAGAGAACTTCATTTAGGGGAGAACTTTAGCAGGGTTGGTGCATGTAAAGGGGATTTAAGAACATACTAGTAAGGAAGAAAAGTTGTGACAGGAGGGACCTTGAGGGGTGAGCTCTAGAATCCTTTGCAAAACTGAGATCCAAGTGCTGGAGCATTAAATACTGACAGCACTTGCATAGCTTGAGCACATACTGTATGCATGCTCCCTGGTGCATTATCTCACAATAGTCAACACTCAGAGATGAAGAGAAAATTCAAATCTGAACTTGTGCAAATATAAAATGAAATATGTCAAAATATAATTTTTTAAAAATCTGACTCATTCATTAATGAGAGAGTTGGTGTGATGGCAAGACTAGTTCCAAGGCTTTGAGGATCTCAGTATGCATACAGAAATGTTAGGGTGAGATTGCTAGATTTGACACAAAAGTAGGATTGTCCTATAGGATTGCACACAATCACATTTGAGGTTATTATTTTTTTTTTAGTGTATTGGAATTATTTGTATCTTTAGTAGACAAAATATCTCCCAGATACCATGTAACTTCACTAAGCCTGGGAACTCTTTTTCTATATCAAACAGCAAGTTCAACAAAGCACATTCCCTTAGGATACTATATTGTCTGTTAAATAATTCCACATATGATGTTGAAAGACCATGACTGACTACCTTTTGGCCTTATTTGCAAGTGTGAAATAATATTTTTTTAAAAATCAGATGAACCAAGGAATTGTTCTGGATTTTCCAGCTAACTCCAATGAAGCTGGATGCCATACAGAGCTACCTGTCTCCAGTCACCCACACTGAAGTGGAACACTTAGCAAGACTTTGGGGAGACAATGGGACAGGGTCTTCTGGATCACACCACTGTCATTCTTATGTATAAACCCAAGCTTGGTTTTTCCAGTGATTTGCTTATTTGGTTATGCAGACATTTGTAAACCACTTGAAATTAAGAACTTCTTGAACTACTTCTTTCGGGTTCCTGAAGGAAGCTGGGCACAGCAAATGATTGATGTGTTCTGAGTGGTTCCATAACCACTTTGGCTCCAAGACAAAGGCAGTGGAACCCCACAGGGAGAAATCCAATTCTTTAGAATTTATGGCAGCTGTTTTCTCAGAAGGATTTCTTTCCCAACTTTTCCATTTTATTTTGCTGCTCCTGTTGTTCCTTTAGGATGTTGCCGTTTCTGAACATAGTTAATGGTCTTCTATTTTTGGAATGTCACATGAAGTCCAGCTTGCTGTCAGTGGCACTTTGCTCAGCCTCACATAACTGACTACAGGTTCAATGGCACTATTTCCCTTTCCTCTGAGTTGATCTTGAGGAAAGACTTCAGAGTTATGTTTAGGGAATAAATGAAAAGTGGCTCAGTGGCTGGTTTAATGCTCCAATAAGGCTTTAGGACAATGTTCTGTGTCGAAGGTGAGAAGCCTCTGCTATATAAAGGTAAGGTGGCAGGAAACTTAACTTGTTTATTCCAGAACTCAGACTAGATGTGAAAGCACAATTTTGCACTGAAGTAATAGGAGGTCTAAGTTTTGCTCAACTAAAAAAAAAAAAAAAAAGAAACTAAACTGAAATTTACTTTTAGTCTTTGTCATAAACACTTTATGTGGATTAGCTCATTGAATCCTCAACAGCTTTATAATGTAGATTTGACTTTTGTTCCCATTTCACAGTGAAAAATCCTGGGTCTAGACGGCTTAAACAAGCTGTCTGGGGTTGGTAACTCAAAAGAGGCAAGCCCAGATTTGACCCAAGCCATCTGAGGGTTAGCCTGCACTACTGAAGCTGGATTATGCCACCCTCCCATATTGTGCTGAAATGGAGAAAGCACACAGAACAGGAGACGATCGCCTTTCCTAGCCTCAGCTCTGGCATTAATTGTCTTTGCAATTCTGGATGAGTTATCTCATCTTTCTGGGCTTCTGTATCCCTGTATAAGATAAAGGTTAGAAACAATTTGATTGGATGGTCTCTGGGGTTCCTTCCAACTCTAAAGTTCTCTGATTCTATAATTGCATCATGACCTTAGATGCACACATGCACCCTACCCCCCAACACACACACACAGGCACACATTTGTGTGCACATACACACATTACTTCCCAAGGCCAAACCTAATCTTGCTGAAAGTCCCCAGTGCAATTTGATGCTAAGCCCAGACCCCACAGAATCCTGTTATTTACAACAGCCCCTTAGGAACTCACAACACTTTTAAAATCCAGCAAGCCAGTTCTTAAAAAAAAAAAAAAAAGCTGCTAAAGAGAGTGATTTTTGGAAGTAAAATGTTAATACCAAAAAAGAAAGAGAGAAAACTCGAAATAAGTGCTGCTCTCTCTTTAAATGGTCTCTTCTACCATGTTACCTTGACAACTTAGCTTTGGTTCTTTAGATATGGGGTTTTCAGTGTGGGAGAAGAGGGGTGTCCTCCTTCTGTGTTCCTGTGTCTTGAGATTTCCTCTTGTATTATGGAAAGAAGAAATGTCAAAGGCAGACCACAACATCTAGAGAAGGTACACAAGACATCTTGCAGGAGTGTCAGCCAGAAATAGTCACAGGTGCACAGAATTAGGATGCATTCTGATTCAAGGTACATTATTCTCTCGTTCCTGTTTCCCATCACCATAACACACGGTTGCAATCGCCTGTAAATGTTACAGTTTTGGATGAGCACAGTTATAGAGCAACAAAAGTGCCTGAAAAAATAATTGCATTATTTTTAATTGCTGCAGTGATAGATGAACGTATCAGGTTGAGGGGACCACTTTCAAGAACTGAGCCAGTCTGGAAACGCTAAAAATATTGTTACCCCTCCAGCAATTGAAAATTTGAGCAAAGACTTAGGAAGCAGCAGGTAGAGAGATCAAATTAGAATTCATATCTCTCAGCTGTAATAGGTTCGTTATCGAGACTGGCAAGCACTCAGAGGGCTAACAGAGGTCAGCTGGGGACTCCACGTGGAAGGAGCAAGTTAAAAAGGGGCAGTGTGGAGCAGAAGAAAGGCAGGACTTATCTTCATCATCAAGCACCATGGAGCAGAGCCCCGCGTGGAGAATGGCTAAAAAATCAGAATTGGTTCTAGAAGCAGTTTTCTTCTCTGTGAGTGTGAGCTCCAGCAGAGGCCCTGAGCACTGTGGCAAGAGCCAGCCTGTGCCTGACACATGTGTTTCCCATTGATAGCTGGAGACAGCCCAGTAGCCTGTGAGTCGGCCTGACAAAGCCGGATTGAAGTACAGACAGAGTACGGTTTCAAAGCAGTCAGAAAAAGAACGAGAATGCTGTTCAGGAAATTCTTCAGGCATGGGCAGGGACTTGGCCGCTGTTCTGCAGTTGGAAAATCTGACTGGGGCCGCTTGTGAAGACAGGCAGGGCCTGCTCACACTCAGCGGGCTGAGTGACCGCCTCCTTCCCAGCAGCTCAGGCTGGGACACACACACACCCCTGGAACCCGGACAAGGGCGATTTCCATTGGCAGCTTTGTGAAACAGACAAGAGAGGTAGGGTCCTGCTCAGCTCCTGCGTTTCCAGCCTCCCTTCACTTGCTAAGCCCTCTGCCTGCTGTTTGCAGAAGCTCTGAGTGTCGCTTGCGTGTGTGTTAATTAACAAGTCATAACTCGATCCCGGGAGCTTTTGGTAAGGAGTTCTAATCTTTGCTTTCCCCAGCCGCTTTCAAAGAGGCACTTTTGAAAGTTGGGATTTAGCTGGTAACGCTGTTGTGTGAAGGAAAGCATGTGAATTCCTTGTATGTCACCCTGCTCCAACCATCTGTAACTTTTTCTTTCTGCCTGGAAGGAGAGTTCATTGGCAGGAAAGATAATTTTAAATGAAATTGTCTGTGTTCTTTGCCTCACAAGAGTTTTAAGACGGGCGTTTCTAGGAGAAAATGGCTCTCGTTGTTTTGGAGGGAATCGGTTTGAAGTTTGTATTTTGGATCACACTTTCAGAGTGTAGGAGCAGATATGTGTGCGTGAGTTCCTGGCTTCTTTTATTTGTGTTTGGGATTTTGACTGTCATTATATCAGAGTTGACTGTCAGTGATATAATTGCCTACAAATAAGCTGGATTGTGATTTTGTTTCTGTAATCATTTCCAGTTTTTCTCAGTGGAAGAAGTAACTTAAGAGTTTTACTCTCAAAAAATAATTCTATATTTTATAAAGGATTACAAAACCATAACAGAACAATAGTTGACTCAAAGTCATTGTTAAAATTCACACCATATGTCTCCATTTTTAACAATCAATTAATCTGATTTTACACCTAAGTGAATATAGTGCTTAAAAACAATCAAATGCTAAATAATTTTCAACAGAGCAGGGAATCTGTTTTCCCTTTCAATTTTGGATCTTCTTTACATATATGTAAGGTAGGGTTTTCCTCTGATAGGAAAACTATATTACTTTTTCCATGTTAAATATTTAGACACCCAGTACAATACAATTGCATTTAAAAGACTGATTCTGCTCAGCTAAGGATGGATTGAACCTCATTACTGCTTTATGATTATTGGCTGAGCAATCTGTGGCCACGGTGGTGTTTTCCAAAGGGGGCTTGGCCAAGAGTCTGCTCAAGCAAAGAGGTGAATAGATGAATTCTTGAACATTTCATGAATAGCTAAAGAGTTAGACCTTACAGCATGGATTTCTATGAAAACGAGTGTGAGTTCACATTAGTATTCTGAAATCTCTAAACAAGTAGCTCACAGTAGACCTTCACCCCCCTGTGAATGAATGATAAAGGCTGGGGTTTCTCAGTCCTTACTCTGCGTGGAACTAGGGTGCGTAGGAAGAAGTTTCTCCTGTTGGTAGAAGATGAGGATGATTAGGCAGCGATTTTATTTTCTCTACAGTCTTGAATTTGGAGGATGGAATTAGGAAAGGACTGGCAGTAGGATTTCTTATTCGAAGAGAGTGTTTTCTTCGGTAACCTTGTCTTTGGGTGGGGTGCAGTGAGGTGGGGAGGGCCGGGTGTGGAAACTGCAGGGCTCCCTCCAAGGTAGGGAGGGCAGTTAGAAGTCTGTGACTGTTTTTTTCTAATGCCAAAACAGATAAGGATTGCCATGAACCACAGCCAAGCGCCCTGCCAGGGCAATGGAGACTCCAATGAGCTCAAATGTCATAGCCTCTAAATTTAGTGTGCATCAAGTGCTCATCAGAAAGAGGCGTGAACTAGCAATCCCAGATTACAGGCTGATGAAGAACAGTGACAAAAACTTGGAAGAAACTCTATAATTTTTCCCGTTTAGAAATAAAGGAGGGGACCAGGGCCAGAGGTGTAGCTCAGTGGTAGAACGCTGGCCTAGCATGTGAAGGCCCTGGGTTCAATCCCAAGAAGCCAGTGAAGGGGAGGGGAGAATCAAGTTCCCTTGACATTTGAAAGGAAAAGAAGGAAAGAGGAGAAAGAGCAGAGGAAAGAAGAAATACAGGGCAGAGGTGGAGGCAGGCAGTAAGGAGAGGCTGCCTACGCCACAAACTGGGTATTGAGCGTGGAAACGGAGGAGACCCTCGTGAGGAACAGAGGCTGCGTGTTAGAAAGAATGCAGACTCCCAGACACTGGTCTGTTGGGCTTGGAGCATGCAGGTAAACTGTGGCCTCAGTGCATAGGATTGT
Source organism: Spermophilus citellus (assembly GCF_964194105.1). Taxonomy (NCBI): domain Eukaryota; kingdom Metazoa; phylum Chordata; class Mammalia; order Rodentia; family Sciuridae; genus Spermophilus; species Spermophilus citellus. The sequence continues at coordinate 136,715,726 of NC_138182.1, read as the reverse complement.
TTTACTCCCTTCAAAATAGGAAACCTTGTGGTCAGCCTGCCCATCTGTGCCTTCTGGAAGTAATCAGAAGGCACATTTTATAAGAATAGCATCACCCAAGGGCTCAGATTTCCTCAGCAGGGCGGGAATGGGCACTTAAGGCCTTATTTTTAACTGGGATTTGTTCCTTGTGGAGACATTCTTGTAGGGAGCGTTGAATGACAGGACCAGGTGGAGATGAGTGACTGACTGTAGGGAGCCAAGCTAGTTCTAGGCCTGCTGTGGTCTCTTTATGAAGGCAAACTTGTGGAATAGAATGTAGTGCTTTATTCTCATGAAGAAATCTCTTTAATTGTATTTTTTAATTGTATTTTTTTTTAAAAAAATCACCAAGGGCATGTGCCACATTGTTGGTTATATTTGGGGTCTCTAAAGAAATAACCAATAGGATAGATATGGGTATAAGAGGAGATTTATTATGGGAATTGGCTCACATCCGTATGGAGGCCAGAAAGTCCCACCATATTGATCTGCAAGCTGGAAACCTAGGAAAACCAGGGTGTACTTCAGTCTTGAGTCCCAAGGCCTGGACGCCAGAAGAGCTGATGGCGTAATTCCCATTTGGAGACCTAAGGCCTGAGGAAGCAGGGGGGTTGGAGTGGGGACAGAAAGCACCGATTTAAGTCAGGCCCAAAGCCAGGAAATCGAAAGTCTGAGGGTAGGAGAAGATGCACTTTACGAGGTGCTGTTTCTGGCCAGATGTGGTTTTATAGAAGAATTTCTACAGGAATCCAGGAGGGAATGGCTTTGGGAAGATCCCTCTCTGGGTGTCTGCTATAGCCCAGCCACTTTTGTCTTATATATCGGAGTTTTGCAAGGTATTTCGTTTGAAGAGAGAGTTTTAATATTTTATCAGTAAAGATTGCATTTGACTGCAAGCTATTCACACACGACTCCAAGAAGTGTAAACATAAAAGGACTTATTTTTTGTGCCTATGGATAGAGATCAGCCTTTCACAGTCCCGGACGCTGGCAGCAGCTGAGCCTTGTCCTAGGGGATCAGAACATCCTCTGCTCTATCATCTTCAGTAGTGGAGCTCAACTCGTGTTCTTCTCTGCAGGTATCACCTTCAAGCCAGGGCAAAAGAGGCAGGATATGAAGGGGAAAGCTATTCCTTCTCTTAACCTTGACTCCTTTAATCACAAAGGATACGCCTTTCCTTTTAGACCAGTCTTCATGGCTCAGCCCACACAGGCAGTATGGGGTCCTGTAGACCCTGGTTTCAGGGAGTCACATTACCATGATTGATTAAAGTCAATTCCTATTTCACCCTCTGAGTCTGGAGTAGGAACCCACAAATTTGGGTCAAAGGCTTTTTTCCCCCCTGATAATGAGCATCATTGTTCTATTAGCAGTTGAGATTGGGGAGGATGTTTGGCAGATAGCAATGGGTAGTGTCAGCTACAAATACTTTTTCTTAAAATATTTTTTACTTATACGTAGGAACAATATCTTTATTTTGCTTATTTATTTTTATGTGGTGCTGAGGATTGAACCCAGTGCCTCACATGTGCGAGGCGAGCACTCTGCCACTGAGCCATAACCCCAGCCCATACAAATACTTAAAAATGTTTACAAAAGTTCATTTGCAAATCCATTTGAAAAACTCCTCTCATATTTCATTTCTTCCATCATAAAGAAGTAGACATAGAGACCAGAAGAGACATGCCATTTGCCTAAGGAGCATGGGCAGCCCAGGACAAGGCAGGTCCAGGGAAGAGTAGGCGTTTTGTGTGTTGGCTCAGTGACCTCAGCTGAGTGAGACTTTGGAGGCTGTGCTAGAGAAAGTGACATTGTAGTGGAGACTTAGTATTAGAAGTTCTCTCAGAAGCCACCTGGTTTCATAATTTCTCAAAGTCCCCATAACCTGATTAGAGTTGGAGAATTTCTGTATTTTTTAAAGCTTCCCCACTGATTCTGTGGAAGCCAAGCAGATACTGGTCCACAGAGCCAGATCTGATAAATGTGGCTGTGGGTGAATTCCTCATCCTTATGGGATCCCTGTGTGACAGATGCCAGGCAGATGTGACGGTGATGCCTTCAGTGATGTCCTGTCTCTGCACGGTGGGGCAGCCAGGGGTGTCCCTTCCCCCCTCAGACCTTGTCCGATTCAGTCAAATATGCCTTTCTGTACTTTGCAAGGACCACGCTTGTCATTGCCTCTTGGGTCAAATCTGAGGATGGCAATGGTACTCTGTACAAAAGTGGGCTTGGGAGATAGAGTAAATGGAGAGGTGTTCAGAAATGTTGGGATAGATCCTAGCTCCATGACGCTTTAGGTTTCAGTTTTGTAAGAGTATTGGGTGCTTCTTAGATGTTTTCTCTTTCTTTCTTTTTTTCTTTATAATTTTTTGTTTTAATCAGTTATACATGACAGTGGGATGCATTTATGCACCTTGATATACGTAAGTGGGGTAGAATTTCTCATTTTTCTGATTGTACATGTTGTAGAATCACATCGGCCGTGCAGTCATTATATGCACACAAGGTGACAATGTCTGATTCATCTTTTATCCTTCCTATCCCCATACTCCCTGCCCTCCTTTCCCTCCCTTCTACCTAATCTAAAGAAACTCTATTCTATAGTGCAACCCCTCCCAATTGTGAATTAGCATTCAAATATCAGAAAGAACATTTGGCCTTTGAGTTTTGGGATTGGCTTATTTTGTTTAGCAAAAGGAAGGAGTTGGAGAATATCATACTTATAGACTTTTTAAAATGAAGCTTTTGATTTATTTTTATCTAATTTTTGTAATAATTTTAACAGTTTTAGGTTTATAATGAAACAATACAAAGGGATCTGGTATACCCTACACCTGATTACCTTGGTAATGGACTATTAGTACAGTTCACTTCTTACAATTAATGAACTAATTGTGATACATTATTATTAGCTGAAGTTCATACATTGTTTGAATTTCTTTAGATTTCATCTAACATCCTTTCCAAGTTCCAGGATCCTATCCAGGATAACACATTGCAGTTCATTGTCTTAGGCTCCTCTTGGCTATGACAGTTTTACAGACATTCCTTGTGTTTGAGAACCTTGATGGTTTTGAAGAGTACTTATTTATCAGATGTTTTCTGCATGACTAGACTGGGTATTTTATTTATTTATTTATTTATTCATATTTTTTTCAAATTTTTCATTTTGTATTTAATTAGTTATATGTGACAGTAGAATGCACTTATGCACTTTGATATTTCATACATACATGGAATATAATCTCTCATTTTCCTGAGTGTACATGTTGTAGAATCACACTAGTCATGGGGTCCCACATGTATATAAAGTGATAATGTCCGTTTTGTTCTACTATCCTTCCTATTCCCACACACCCTCCCCTGCCTTCCCTTCACTTCCCTCTACCTAATCTAAGGTAACTCCATTCTTCTCTAGTGCCCCCCACATACACCCTTATTGTGAATTAGCATCCACATATTAGAGAAAACATTGGCTTATTTCGCTTAGCATGATACATCTTGAATTCCAGCACCCATCTCTGCATCCTTCCTGGACTCTCCTGTTACTTTCCTCTGAAACCCAACAGCTAACTTCACCCTGACAAAACTATGGTCCCCAGACTCAACTCCAATTATCTTAGAATTTGTATCTCCCATGAGTGGGACGTAAGTATCCTGAAAAGGAAGAGGATAGCTGTAAGGGAGAAGTACAACCAAAAAGAAGGGTGGCCAGTGGGTGATCTTAGAATATTATCACTCTTTTGCTCTGAGTTCAGGCTCACAGGTGGACACTGTGGAGATCTGGGTGACCTCAGGCAAATTTCATCACCTCCATGGTCCTAATTTCCTATAAGATCCCCTTCATATTGTATTGTGAGATTGTGTGCATAATGCTCTTAGAAAGGTGCCCTATACTTAAAAAAGAACCTAAATATTTAGATATCCACATAGTTCATGTTAACTGAGATAGTACAAGGCAAACAGAATAAGGGCATCAGAGTATGAAGAGCCAAGGCAGGCAGCGCCAAAAAAAAAAAAAAAAAAAAAAAGTTGCACATTGAATTGCTCAGGTTGCTTTATTTATTTATTTATTTTTTGTGCTGCAAAAAAAAATTTCTCTGCAAATTCTGATGTCCCCTTCTTCTTTTCACCTATGCTGCCACACAGAAAGGTGACTGTCTTCATCATTGTTTCAAATTCCTGACTCATATACAGGAAATCATGTAAGCTGTGGCCCCTGACCTGCCTCTCAGACAGGTCTGCAGGACTGGGGAGGAACAGGTCACCACGGTTCGCCAAGTGTATAAATCCTGTAAGATTGGTTTGGTCGAGGATCTTTGCTGGTGGTTGTACTAATGGAGCTCAGGGTGTGTAGGTGGATGTGAATGTAGTTGCTTTATTCTTCTTTTTTAACCGATCAAGTAGTGGCACCTATTAAAGTGAGCACAATTCCCTGATAATTAATAAATAAATAAATAAATTAATAAATTAATTAAAATAAAATAAAATAAAAAACCTGTGTTGCCAGGGATTAGAAACTCCCTTCTTATTCAGACTGCTTTCCCTTGCCAGAGTGATAGAATCAGAGTGTCTTGTGAGCACCCTGACTTCCAAATGATACATTCAAAATGCCTGCAGCCCCTGCTGTTACTTGCCAGGGTTGAAATCTTCAGCCACTGAAACAGCTTTCATTGAGCTCAGAGTAAATAAATAGCAGGGCTCCCTCCCTTCTGCAAGAAGATGATTCCACAACATCCTGCTGCACTCACTCTGATTGGGGTTGGGATGCTGGGCAAGGTGTATGTAATGAAAGAAGATGGCTCAAGGGCAGAGACAGCTGGGGGGCAGAGCCAGGCTGTTTTGTTCCAGTCCTTGCCTATGGTGGCTTTATTTCTACTCTCTCTGTGATCTTTCTAGTTCTTTTCCTCTGTTAACTTATTCTAGTCCATTTATCCACTGGGAGTTTCTTTCCTCTCTCTTGTTCAGTATGTGCTTACTAGAGTTGTTATCTGCTTTCCTCCAGGGGTTGGAGTTGGTGATAGACCAGAGTCTGCACAGCACTAATTTTTTTTTATCATGTCATGACAGACATTAACTTGTAAAGCTGGCTGTGTCCTTCAAAGATCTGTGCTTTCACTTCTGTGTCTGACTAAGCTGCTCCTGATGTTTCCCAGGTGACGAAACAGGTCACAAACTAGCAACCCAAAGGCTGACCTAACGGTGCATTTTGGTTCACAAAATGTGTGCGTGTGTGCGTGCGCGAGTGTGTGTGTGTGTGTGTGTGTGTGTGTGTGTGTTTGACTTAGTTACAAAGCATTAAAATGCCCCAAGATATCCTACAAAAATCTACATGTCTGCATTTTCTGGAAAAGCTAAAGACGGGCACCATGCTCTGATTTCTCATGGTGCAGTGGTTGAGGGTTTGGACAACTCCTGTTTCTTTAAGTGGCATATGTCCCCTCATTCATTGATCTCACTTTCCTGATCTCTAGGCATTCAACTTTGTCAACTCTGTTTTGCTTGATAATTTCTCAGTGAAATCACAAAAGGTAATGATTTTTGAGAGAATTTCCTTGGTCCTCCCTGGGGTGGTACAAATAGTACCGTTCTAGATGCACAGGAGAGAAGTTGTGGCGTAATTGAGACCTGGCTGAATTCTCTGAGAACATTGATGGGATGGGCTAAGCATCCATGGGAGGGGCACAGGAGGACAACATGGCAGCCAAGAGTATGGGTCTCAAAGTTAGACGTTTCTGGAAATGACCACCTCAGAGGATTGTTACTAGGGTTAAAAGTTTAACTGGTAGAAATCACAATAGTCACTGGCTCTGGGGGTGGGAACTGCTTAAGAAAGGGCATATGAGAACTTTCTATGGTGAGAGAAATGTTCCCTACTTCCTTTGAATATTGTTTACAAAGAAATAGATTTGTAAAACACACTGAGCTGTAAAGTTAATATCTATGTGTATGTCCCTGGAGGTCAATTATAACTTGATAGACATATCCATCCATATCTCAAAGCAGGCAAAGTGCTTATCAAAGTGCGTAATAACTGTTAGCTGTTCTCATGCTTGTTTCTGGAAATTTTTATTTAAAAAGCCAGATAAAATGTCTAAAAATGGGATGAATGTTTCCTTTTTGACCACAGATTTCATTTCCAGCATCTAAGAGTATAGGTAAATAGCTAAAGACTCATGCCAAACAATTGTCAAGGGAGAATCTATTGGATCAATGCTAATTTTATGGAGCTATTGAATCACTGTGAAAGGATGTGCCTAATTTGCTGTAGCTGTTTTTCATGATGCTGTAAAAATTCATGGGTTTTGGAGACATATCAAACAGGGTTTATTTCCTGAGAGAAAAATACCTGTACTTAAAATAACATGCACCCTGGCTGAATTACAGTAGTTTCTCAGTAATTATTCAATAATCTATCTTAAAATTAATATCCATGTTGAGAAATTCTGGCTAAAACAATTATAAAAAATATGTCTTTAATTAGTAATTGTGCTGTTCTGGGTAATGATTCTCATATATCTGGAAGCATTTCCCATGAGAATTAAGAGAACCACTTTTTTGGCCAGGTATTCTGGATTCAAATTCCTATAATGCCTTTAAAAAGCCAAGATATATATGTGTGAGTATGTATATGAATATATATATATACACACATACACACACACATCTTTGAGTATTGTTCAAAAGGCGTGGGTATAGTAGTTGATAAAAGTGATATGAAACCAGCAAATGAAAGTCAAAGTGCAGAAGGCTGAGCCTGGAATTTCTGAGAGACATACTAATTTTCAGATGAGCCAAATGTGGTTTTGTCAGTAAGTTGCTCTGTGGCCTTGATTAAGTCATTTCACCTCCTAGAACCTCATTTTCTCATCTGTTTAACAAGGATTTTGACATTTCCTTCAAGTCTTTGTGTTTCATTTTATGATTCTAAGTGTTTGAGTCATGTTTGTTATTGTTTTATTAACTACCTCGATCCCCAAGTCACAGGAGAGCTGTGGCAGCTCCTCTGTGATTGTCATTATCTGGTTCTGGTCAGAACCCTCCATGGGGACTTGGAAGCACTGGCCCTGTACAATACAGGGCAGGAGGCTTGGTGAAAGGAGTCAGATGTGTTCACAACCGGCCAGAGCAGCATCTTTTGCATGTGAAAATGACGTTATTAAATCTGTGATAGGGCATATGAAAGTGTTTTTCCTGTTCAAGTGTGCAGTTCACACATCCATTTCTGGTCCTTATCTTGCCCGTCAAGGAACAGGTACAGAATTACATCTCTGAGTTTTATATAGAGCCAATCTTCAACACATGAGATTCTTTCAAGTCTTTGCTCAAATGTTACCTACTTCATGAGGACAACCCCTCTTCTTTTTTTATCTTGTGTCTTTTTCCCAAAGCCCTCTTCCCCTGACATAAATATAATATACCTTACTCATTTTCATTTTTGTTACCTGCCTCTATCACTGACCTCTGCCATGAAATCAAGGGTCTTTATCTTTGCTTTTTTTATATATCCCAATTTTCAAGATCAATGCCAGGGGATCACCTGAAAGAAATACCTACTGGCAGGTGCTGGTAGCATTTATGCCCATTTAAATGTCTCCTTCACTAAACACACCTCCACAGGAATTCTAAATACCTTGCATTGCATCAGATTCAGGAAATGCTAGGTCTTTGCTTTACTCTCAGTATGTAACGGTAAGAAAATCAGGCCTGGATTTGAGTTCAAACCCTGACTGACCTCCTTGCTACGAGCTCTTGAGAATATTCCTGTATTCCTTGGAACTACTGTTTCCTCATTCATGAAACGGTTTTAACACTATTGATTTCCTAGAGTATTATCAGAAAAGGATTCATTCATAGATCTGATAATACCTGATACAAGTATGTATGTGGCTCACAAATATATTCCTGTCTAAAACTACTTCAATAGCATGCCAGGTTTCTGCAGTTCCAGGATGGCAAGAATCAATGTTCATAATGATACCAGACTATCTTCCAGTTCATCAGAGATAAGAATTTTTAACTTAAATGCAAGGTACATGTTCATAATACTGATAGATTGAAGACTTACACATTTGTGCCTGAAGGCCCAGCCCTCTATCCACTGGTTTCCAGACTCATTTCTAAGTGCCTTTGCAACCCTGTCCTCTCTTGGGTCTTGTATGCATTTGAAATTTAGCAGAACTGTCTATCTGGCTGTCTTGCTCACACCCCGCTCCTTTGCCCCGTGAGCCTCCCTTCCCATCTGGCCCCGTCATTCACCTGGCTGTTTATTCCAGAGCCCTGGCATCCTCCTTCACTCCTGTCCTTTTCTCATACCCAGTGAATGCTATTGACTGTACTTGCCCAATAGATTCCATTTATAGCAACTCTTCACTTTCTCACCCATCTCTATGCAGGTTTGGGCCACGGTCCCCTCAGCCTACTCTCTCGACTTCCATTCTCGTGCCCCACAGCCCGTCCACTAGAGAACAGCCAGAATGGTCCTAAAGTAGAAATATGATCATCTCTGACTCCTGCCTCATGTCCTCAATGGTTACTTTCACAGTCAGAATCATAGCTAAGGTTTTTACTTTGGCTTATAAGACTCTGCATATACATCCCACCCTATCTTCACTAGGGCTTATTTTCAAACACTTTCGTCTGGTCCTGTCTGATCTACTTACATCACTCGTCACACATGCCAAGCAAGCCCTCAGCCCAGGGCTTTGGCACTTGCTGGTCCTGTTTCCTTCTCCTAGAAGCCTTCTCAAGGAGTCTTCATGCTTTACTCTCTTGCTCATTCATGTTTTTTTTTTCCCCCTCAAACCTCTCCATTACAGAGAGATTGTTCTCTGACAGGAGTGCCCCAACATAAACAGCTCCCCAAGTTTATCTCCGACTGCTTCAGTTTTTTCTTCACAAGACAACTTTGCAAGAATAAGTGCAAGAAGTTACCTGTTGATTGGTTTATATGCTTATTGTTTACTCCATTAATGCATCCCAGAGGAGGAGTGGCCAGTCTTCTGACTGCCAAAGGTCTAGTGTGAAAACCTGGGAGGCCCTGGCAAGAGTTATTGGTTTCAATACTCATGGGTGACAGTAAACTTCTGAGGGGAGCCAGAGTGTTCATCTCTAAGGAGTCCATTGTTACGTGTCTCATATCCATATGATTTTTAAAATTTTTTTTAATTTGTTTTAATTAGTTATACATAACAGTAGAGTGCATTTATGCACTTTGATATATCATACATAGGTAGGATATAATTTTTCATTTTCCTGATTGTACATGTTGTAGAATCGCATTGGTCATGCAGTCCTATATATACATAAAGTAAGAATGTCTATTTCATTCTACTATCCTTCCTATCCATATGATTTTAAATAGTCTAGCTGTTTAAAAAATTAATTTTATACATCTTTGTGGGACTATCACTTACCAAATTTAAGTGATGATTTTAAGTATTCTATCAAAACTATACACACACACATATATAATGTAGATATATAGATAAATAGATATGGATATAGACATATATAGAGAGATGGTTTGGATGCATATATGTTGCTGGAATCCTAGGCCAGAAACCTTACTCTCTGGCTCCCAACAGCCCAGGTTTGTACACCTGCTATCTGGAGAGCCCAATCAGAGAGAGACAATGGGAGGTGAAGCAGGAAAGGAACTAATTATTCCGAGTGGGCCCAAAGAGAAGAAACGGGGGCCCAGCATCCTGAGCACCTTCGGGATTATATAGGGGAAGGCCAAAGGTGGTGAGGAGCAGGCAGTGTGTGTTGTCAGTCACTCCTGGTCAAACTAAGAGCTGGTTGGTCACTATTGGCATGTCCTGCTGGCACTGGAGAAAGGGCTCTTGCATGGTGGGGTGGTGATTGGATTCCCATTGAGAGATGATTTCTCCATCTTTGGGGAGGGGGCAGCCTGGATTCTAGTCTGATTTGGGGGCAGCCTCAGTTCCCATCACAGGGAGATCTGCTTCCAAGACTTGTTCTTCATGAAATCTTACACACCATCGTCACTCCTTCTTGGTGTCCTCAGTCTTGAAGGAGACAGGAGAGGCTAGGTAAATTCAGGGTTAGTCATCCTCATGTTACCAATTCTTATACAGACGCTCCTTAAATACTTAACCTGTTTATGTGCAGAGTTGGGTAGGAATCTGACTCAGAGTTTAAGGAGGCAAAGGAAACAGCTGCAGGCCCAAGTAGAGTTGGTCCTGTTTTTGCAAAAGCCATTTTTACAGTTGTTATATGTGTGTTGAACATTTGTACAAGAACTTTTAAAACCCTGGTAAAAGTGGCTGCCTTTATAGAGGATGAAGGTGTGATGAGAATCTTCTTAACTGTTATGTTCTTTCAAATAATGTTCTTGTCTAATTTTCAGTAAAAGTTGCTCAGTACTTAATGCACTTGAATTCTTATAAAGTTTGAACATGGAATAACTTTTAAATTAATCCAAATATTCAAAAAGTAAATACAATTCATAGGCTATAAAAAGTCATTTACTTTTCTGGATAAATTTATAAGGAAACATGTATTCTACCAGAACTAAAAACAATGGGTTTGTTACGATTTTCTAAATTGTGCCAGACTTTAGTAATCTAAGACTTATTACTCATATGGATGACTGCATGGACACAACCCTTGAAAGCAGTTTTAAATCAGAAACCACAAATGAACATGGCTGAAAGATAACTATTTATGTGCCAAGACAATCTAAAATAGTTCAAATTCCACAATAAACCAGAAACTGTAATGAGCCTATAAGGGAACTTGTACTTGCTATTTATATAAACTGATTACAATTATGTAATTGCGTAATTCATGGTTACTTTTCTGTTTATCGGAAATTTCAACATGGACTAGCACCAAAGCACCGTAGCCTACTTGGCCGATGTCATATGTCTCATTCTAAGCCAGATAATGTAGTTATTAGTTCTTCTGTATTTTTCTCTAATTCTTATAAATATGAGGAGCCATATACTGGCACTCTAGCCTCTTTCTTCAATTGTGTGTCTTCCCTCTCCTCCATGTTTGGTCAGTTCCAAGTCTTAAGCACTTGAACATGCTTTTCAGGTTATCTTGTGTGGTCTCCACTGGAAAACTTGTATCCTTCTTATTGCCACAGGAATTGTCACCTTGTCAGAATGGCCTTCCATGACCAGAGAGGGTCACTCTCTAATCTCTACAATGGGACCTCTTTTGCTTCTTCTCCAGCACATGACTTTATTTGTAATAGTTTTGTCCGTCTTCCCATTTGTTATTCTCTTCTCCCATTAAAATGGGCCCTTGATAGAAGCAGAAATAAATCACTCTCAGACTTTTGCCAATGATAGGGAATTCCCTTCAAGGGTGGATCTGAGCTATGTCACGGTTCTTTCCTCCCGGGTATGTGACTGAACAGAGAACTGCACTCATTCGCTCTCACGTTCCTTGATGGAACACATGTAGTGACACCGGATGGAGAACAGAGTCAAGTAAGCCTAGGTAAGAAGCAGGCCATTGTCTCCTGGTTCTTAACCTTGCCCTATTGCTAGAGTTGATCAAGGTACAAACTAAAAACAAAAATCATTGGAAAACTTGGTGGCATTGATGTGTCTTTAGATAGTTTACTAATTCAAAACAAATCATCCCTGAAAACATAATGTATTCTTATACAGCAGGCTAAGAATGCAGCTGATCTAACTAGTTGCCAGGTAGCTCTCTTACTTGGGCCTGGGAGTATTTTTACCCTTCTAAAAAGACCTGCTTGAACTTGAGCATGGAACGCATCTATAAAACGCCGGCTTTTCTCAGTATCAGGCTAGAATGTGTACTTGGGCTCATGAAGCACAGCAGCTGTGTGTTTCTGCCCCATGAACTTCCATCATGCCCTCATCTACCGATGATATGTAGGGAGAGGGCAATAAAAGATTTTCATAGTGTGTATCTGATGCCTCTGAGAGAGAGAGAGAAGGGGGGGGTGAACACAGTATAAACTCGATGACCCCCAGAGTATGATGGGGCCAGTGTCTGTTGGACTGTCACAGCTTGTCAAAAAAATGTTGTCACTCCTATAAATCTCAGTGTGGCTTCCATAATTAAAGGGACAATGGCTAGAGAGTGTAGGTGCCAGTTAGTCTGGGCCTGGTTCAAAGGTCATTGTGACAACATCATATGGAGGGGTGATTTGCTCCCAGTTATAGGGCTCCTGTAACACATATTTGCCCTCATGAGGCTATTGGAGAATGCTCTATATAGGCCTCAGAAAGTCATGAGTGGTTGGAGGTGGCTGCAGTGGCAGAATTGAGACAGGGTCACACAGCCTAGGATGTTTACCAATGCAAGTCATTAAATGGAGCCTTTTCTTGAAGCTGTACTAATAAACTAACATCAGGCCCTTGATTCTGTAATGCTGTGTGATTCCCAAGTGTGATCATTTGAATGTCTGAGACCACGAGGTTGGAGCTCCCAAAACCATTATCTAGTACCATGCCCATCCTGAGGGACCTACTTTGGAAACTCCACATCTGTTATGTTTGACAAGTCATTAGTCTGGGAATGTGGGTGGTTATATTACGACATGGCCTTAGTTACTGAGAGTTTATTCCTATCCTATGGTAAAGTGACAGAAAGTTTTGCTACCTTCATTCTCTGGGAAATATAATCCTATTGCATTCTGTGCACAAGAAACATTATCCTTAAGTCAACTGGATTGATGCCTAGACAGGTGAACACCGAAAATAGCCTTATGAAGGAGGAGAGCTATGCTTCGGATTTAAGCCTACTTAGCATTAGTACAATGTGTGTGTCTTTGGAAAGGCACAGGGGTGTACATTTCTATTCCCTTATTTTTGATATTACAGCAGGTGTTTTTTTTTTTATTACTAGACAATGTATTCTGCTATTCAACATTGACTTGGTTTTTCATTCATTCATTGAGCAACATATGCTTATGTGACATATCTTAGGTGCTATTGGAGTCAAAGAGGTTGAAGAGTGGACCCTGTGTTCATGGATGACATATATTAATATTAAAAAATCCTATGGAATAATTTTAAAGAAGTGTTTCAAAGACTGATGGAAATTACCACCATTCTATGATTCTTAAGAGATGGGAGTGTTTGAAAATTGACTCCTTTTGAAATTCAACTCCAGAGATACAAGAAAGCCTCCTAGAGAGTGTACTATACTGGTTGAAATTAATTTTGCTGAATTATTTAACTGTGGGAATCATTTTGGATGTATATTATTATAGAAGGTGGGAAAAATGATAATCATCGTCCAACACAAATGTTTGTTTTGTTACTATGACAGACGAGACACTGCTATAGACTTCCTACAATTGTAAATGAGATGTCCATTCCCTGGGTTCCTAAGCTGCTGTGATGTTTCACAGCCTTCTCTGTAACATCTGAACTTCTTACTGTGATCTACAAAGTCCAGAATCACCTGACTCCAGGGTCCTTTTCCAAGTCCCTCTCATGCCTGTCCCTACTGTACCCATGCCAAGCCAGTTGTGAGGCCTTGTGTGAATTTGAGGCTTTTCTCCCTTTGCTTAGGATGCTTCTGTATCCTAGTATTCACTCTTTCATAACCTTCAATCTTCAGCTGAAATGTTACGTCTTCATAGAGTTCTTTTCTTCATCAATCCTTATAAAGTACCTTCCACCCTGTGATGCTCTCTTTAATAGATATGTGGTGTGAGTGCTTAATACAATTCATTCTATTTCTTTACTCATTTGCAATGCTCATTGTCTTCCCACCATCCAAACTGTGGGCTTCATAAAGGCAGGATAACTTTATTACCTCCCATACCTTGAGAACTTGGTACAGGATATGAAATTTGATCAATGCTCTATAACGATTTGATGAGTGAGTAGCTGAATGGAAAACGTGTAAGTTCAATTTGCAATGGAAACTGGACTTTCAGTGGTACACTGAGGGTCATCCTCATAGAAGTTCAAACCAACAGGATGATATTGAACCTGTCTCTGAGGAGAAAGAGAACATTGACTTATAACATGAACCTAAAGAAGCAGAGAAGAGATTTAGGAATGACAGGTGGTAAACAAAGTGGTAGAAAAAGAACCCCAGTCCTGTGCTGTCCTGATTGCCAAAGAAAGTCAGTTTCCAGGTGAGCGGGAAAGTGAGCAGTGCCTAGAACATGAGAAGGTCCAAGGAAAATGAGCATGTTAAGAAAAGTACACTGAATTTTAATGGCTGGGCTTTGAATGGACCGTTTCAATCAATGGATGAGAATATGTGATTCCTAGGGCTTACCGTGGATCTGGAAGCCCTGAACATTAATGAAATTAAAATAGGAAATAAGCAGAGAAGAAATCAAAGATGACCTGAGGGGTTTGTTTGTTTGTTTGTTTGGTAGCAGTAAAGATTTGTGCATGTTAAATTGTTAAGACACCAAAGGTTGCAAAGAGCATAAGATTAAACACACAGTTATATCCACTCTATGCCTTGGTTTTATTAATTGTTAAATAAAAATTAATAATGAGTGTATAAAAGTTGTTTAGAAGATGGCCTGGCAAGTACTAAGGGCTCAATACAAGGTTTTTTTTTCTTACTTTCTTCTTTTTTTAAAAAAAAATTAGTTTGAATCAAATGTATGAAATATGATATGTCAAGAGCTTTGTAATATTTTGAACAACCAATAAAAAAATTTAAAAAAAGATTTTTATAGAAGACAAAAAAAAACAATAGTTTAAAAAAAGAAAAAAAAAAAGAAAAATTAAAAAAAAAAAGAGAACCAGCTTGAAAAAATAAATAACAGTACAGACTGACATTTGTTACTCAACTTGGGGAAACAAAAGCCTTTCAATATAAAGCGCTAAGTACCCATATACACCTCCCTTTGATCCCATTTACTTTCCTAACACCCAATTATTCTAAATGCAATGATTCCTATCAGCATGCTTTTCTTTATACATGCTCTGAACATACATATTCCAAAAATATCATGTTCCATGGTTCTAGACATAACATTAATACAATCAGATTATGCACATTCTTCTACAACTTGCCCTTTCTGTTCATTGATATATACGTGTGACTCATTTGTGTAAATGTATAAAGATTGCTTCTTAATTTTTACTGCTACATAATATCCCATTATATTCCTTATTCTGTTGCTCATGAAAATTTATTATGTTTCCATTTGACTCCTGGCCACAAAAATGGTATGTTTCTCCTCTTTAATAACTAAATCTTTTTTTTAAAGGCAATGAAATACCCAGATTCTCCAAAAGAGAAAATTAAAAGCCAAATAGACTGCTGAAAGAGGGTAGTGAAAATGAAAGCTCCAGGAGTAAAGAAAAAGTGTGAAGCATGGCGAAGTGTGCATGGGAAGAAGAGGGTGACCCAGGTGCATAAGTATCCATGTTGATGCTAGCTAAAAAGAGATTCCTGACACAGGTGCACTAAACTGGCATCTCCTAGTGTGAAGCCTAAGAATTTGCATTTAATCTATTCCTCTGAGTGATTCATCTGCATCCTAAAGTTTAAAAACCATGCTGGTGGAACAGGGACTCCACTGTGTTCAGCTTGGCAATAGTCTGCAGCGCTACACCCAGGTCTTGGTATGCACTTAGGGCTCCTGATGGGAGAGACCAAGAGAGGATCTGGGGTTAATGAGGCTGGAAGCTCAATTTGAGTGGCTGTTTTAAGAAAATAAAACTAGGAATACAAACTTAAGATAAAAACATGAATATGTATTTAGAATGAAAAATGAGATTACATTATTAATTTTTAAACGGCGACATCATATATACTTTTACACATCTTAGTGGCTTAGCCTTTTTAGATGACATCTATAAAGAAAATGGGGCTGGGGATGTGGCTCAAGTGGTAGCGCGCTCGCCTGGCATGCGTGCGGCCCAGGTTCAATCCTCAGCACCACATACCAACAAAGATGTTGTGTCCGCCGAGAACTAAAAAAAATATTAAAAATTCTCTCTCTCTCCCTCCCTCCCTCCCTCCCTCCCTCCCTCCCTCCCTCCCTCCTCTCTCACTCTCTCTTAAAAAAAAAAAAGAGTGGAAAACGGCTAATAAAAAGGTATTATCTCCTATGGCAACCTTGACATTTATTTTTAATTATTGATGACCCACAGATACTTAAAGCTTGCAACTTTACATTGAAACCCCCCTGATGGACAGAATCTATGAATATGAGTATTCTGTTTGATTCCATTTCCTTGGTTCCTAAAAAAAGAAAAAAAAATAGAGCATTTGTAATTATGTATGATGAACTGCATGTAAAGAATTTCTGTTTTGAGTAGGCTTCTAGGAGAATTGAATCTTACACTTGCAACTTTACACTTCTGATCATTTTCTCTTCCTAGCCACATCTTTCTCCTTATTACTCATATTTCTGGTGCTGGTCACCCTGAGTCTTGTTTATGTCACAGTGCTTGTTGGGTTGGCACCAGGGGTAAAAGGAGGATTTCTGGAATACAGTCCTGTCCCAGGAGAGCTGACAATCCTGTGCCTCCACAGGAAAGTGGCTGAAAACCACTTAAATACATCTGCAGCACCCAAGATAAGTGAACCCCCAATTCAACCTCCTCTTCATTGAATCTCTAAAATTTGTATAAGTCCATCAAAGTGTGAAGGAAGGCAGAGTAGAATAAAATATGGTTTAATAAATTAAAAGTAAACTTTCTTACTTTGCTCAGAAACTTTTGACGATGTTCATGCATTCCCGGGACCCCCCCAGGACTTTCAAAGAGCCCTGGCCGAGGGAGGACTTGAAAGTTCAACTTCGTTCTGTGGACAGATTTCTTTGGGGAAGGAATAAAAAGAAACACAGATTAGAGGTTGTCTGTCTTCTTTTATCATTTTGATTTTTGACTAGAGAAATGAAAAACTAGATATGCTGAGTATGTTCCCTTTTTCTGCAGGATAATTGAGAACAGATGTGCTCACTACCTTACATTTGCGTGGCAAGGACTCCTGTTGTAATCAGTTATAGAAAATTGCTCTCTTCCTCCCTGTTTTTTATTAGTTTTAGAGTTGGGCACTGGAGTATTGTGTTTCTTAAAGATCCTTAGAGTAAGTGGTAAAGATGTGAGAACCTAGAGGTACGTAAAACAGCCCACTCCCCACACACCAGAGGACCTGAGTTCTAATCACTGCTCTGCTTCTGGTTCTCTGTATGGCTTGAAAAGCAGCTGCTACTTCTTCCTGGCCAAGGGTTCATCTGTAACGGTGTTTGAGAAAATCTGTGGGTCCTAGGAGCCGAAGGTCTCCACAGAAGTGCTTTTCCAAGGCAGCCAGACTGTGGTTCCTGTTTTAAGTGGTGGAACTCTGCTTTTCTGCTATTTTCTTTGCTGAGGTTGCATTCAAGATTTTTCTTAACATGGTTACATCATAACATCAAAAACTCAATTTCATTTCTTTATCTCAAATGCTTAGAATTACCTGGGTAGTATTTTAGCAATGAATCACCCTGAGCCCAGATTCTAATGATGGAGATCAGAATTTGTATTTAAGTATCCTTCGGGGCTGACACAAGGTCAGGGTTGCCATTATTCCAGCCCAATGCTATGTGAGCCTGTCTACCATTGGGATTATCTGCAAACTTTGATAAACAGGGATACAATGGAGCTCTATTCCTGACTGTTGTTTAATTAACCTCAGTGTAGCTGTTTTTAATAACTCCACAGTGGACTCTGAACTAAAAACATCTACTAAAAGCAACCACTGCCTTCTGTCAAGTTTTAACAGTATTTAACGTATTAAAACCAAAAAGTCACAACTTGGTATCTATGTCCCCATTCTCTTCTACCTATTGAGTATAACATTTTGAATAAATGGCCACTTTATCCTAAGTTATATAATGATATCATCAGTTGCATTGAGTGACAGAGAAAGGACATGTGCTATGCTGGCAGTGGGATTAGCTTCTGTACATTCATTATGGGGTTGTTCACTGTCCACCATGCCTGCAAGAATCCTGGACTGTCATTTGTATCCTTGCCCTACCACTAATCCTACCACCATACACCTGTGGGTTAACTTCTCTGATTCTATTTCAGTTCTTCCATAAAATGAGTAGATTCAGATCAAAGGAACTTGTAGCTCTTCTAAGGTTCTAAGATCCTTTACTTACTTCACAGAATATGATCAAATGGAAAACAAAGGTATAATTTCCTGTGGAATTCTGCAACCTTCTTTCCCCTTTTAATAATGTTGGTGTATATAAGACTGCTGTGTGATAACTGTGCCTCATCTTCTTACAACACTTCTCATCATCGACAGAATTGTCAGCCTGGGCAATAAAACGGGGATCACCTTATAGCACAAGCCTTACTCCTCGACTGGGAACCGTGGGCTTGGGAGCCTGAAGGGGAGATTTGCAAGGACACACACACAGGAACCTCCTGGTGGTGCTTGACTTGCTCTTGTATACACTCCCAGGCAGCATCAGCACCAGTAGGGGATGTAAAGTCATTTATTTGCTCTAAATTCACATGTTCATATTTTTCATTCATCAATTCCACACACAGCATTTAAGCATCTAATCACATTAGGCACTGATTTCAGCACTAGGGCAGTGTTGGGAATGAAACAGATGTCATGCTGGCTTTTATGGCTGCCATGAGGAAGAATTCCCTCAGGTTTTTGAATGGAATTCCACTGGATGCCTGATGGCCATGTGTCCTGTGGGGAAATTTTTGCTGATTATCTAAAAGTCATAAAATAATCATCTTCTAAACCATGGAGAACATGACCAAATAACACAAAGCTGTGATTTTTTTCTTTTTTTTTTTTTTAGGACTCACATTTTAGTTTGTGCTTATGGTCACTTTGGCACCACATATTGCTAATTAATTGCTACAGGCTAAGAAAGAATAAACAGGCAGCCCTTCTCTGCAGAGAATGTAGTATTCCTACACAGGGATCACAGGAAGTAAATGCCCCAGATAAAGGTTGCACAGTAATCTGAATAGAGAGGAGTAGCATTGGCTGTGTCCTTGGATGGTTTAAGGCAGAGAAGAGTTGCTGTGCTCAGAGGCCCTGTTCCAAGGCCCTTGGTGCCACACTCTTGAGACTTACTTTTAGCAAATCCTTCTGTGGAGTCATTAGTTCTTTCCCATTTCGAATGACAGGTGTTTTATAACTGTTTGCCCCTAATTTTAAGATTTGTTTTGGTTTTAGAATTCTAAAAACAAGTGATGCTGGTAACCAATTAGCACTGCTAGTATTAGGATCATTTGTGTCAACACAAAGGGATTTGGGAAAGAATTCTTGCATTAAAGGTGATCAACAGTACCTCTGGTTGACAGATACTTTTCTGCACTTATTTTATGTTGACCAGTGCTCATATCAGCCTATCGGCTCCTGGAAGGCAGGAGCACATCTTGGCTTTCTTATGTTGACTAGGTAAATAAGTCAGTTGAAAACAGAGCTGGATAATGCACAAGGACTAACACAGATACCAAGGTCTATAATATTCTACCACTCAGTGAAGTCTCCCAGCTCAGTGAAGCTTCAGCTGTGTGTCCATCGGGGCCCTTTTTAACTCTGAAATAGGAAAGATGAAAATGGTTACTTTTGCCACTTACTGGTTAGCAATACAGAATGATTGCATTTGAGATCTTATATTACTCTCCAAATAAATGGTCTGAATAATATTTAATAATAATAATATAATAAGATGAACTGCAAGGTAGGGATTGTTTTGTTTTTTGTTGTTGTTGTTGTTGTTGTTTGTTTTTATCAGACTAACTCAGTTTCACCTTTAGAGTTTGAATGAGTCTCTGAATGTTTCCCTCACTAAGATGTTGGAATTCTAAGAGTTATTTGGAAAATAGCTTCCTAGGAGACCCTTTCCTCCCAGGATGTATGCGGATGTGAATGTCTCAATGCGCATCAGGAAAGAAGTCTGCTTGAAAGGGAGGGCTAAAGCAAGCATCCAGAGAAGCCACCTTTGTCCAGAGGAGACAGATTTTTAGAGTTGTCAGGAGGGTGAGAACACGCACAGTAGCCAGCCATATCTCTTCATCAGTTGATTTTTTTTCCTATCTTTTTTGCTCACTCTCTCTCAGCAGTTTAATGTGTGTACTTTTCTCTCACCTCGTTTATTTCAGATGCCTCAGGAACAGTACACACACCACCGGAGCACCATGCCCAGCTCTGAGGGGCCACAGGTCTACAAGGTGGGGATTTATGGCTGGCGGAAAAGATGCCTCTATTTCTTTGTCCTGCTCCTCATGATTTTGATACTGGTGAACTTGGCCATGACCATCTGGATTCTCAAAGTGATGAACTTCACAATCGTAAGTAAAAGCACACTGGGTTGTGGAGCGCTTGCTGGGGGAAGGCTGAACGTGAAGTCAGATGAAAGGGGTTGTGGATGAGTGATGTGGCATGACTCAGTACATCCTGCAACCTGGTGTTGGCTAGATGGAATTCCTGATCAGATTGGATATGGACCTCGGCTGTGATCTTGCCTCGGAGTTCTTCCCGAGGCTGGTGATCCACTTTAGGAGCATTGCTCTCCTTTACGATCCCTTGTTTGATTTGCCTGCATTTTTATACCTGTGCTTCTGTATCCGGTAGCTTTTAAGCAGCTGAAGTAAATAATACAGGATAAACTCAAGGTATCATGTTTCCCACAATTTTAGCCATGTTAGTAGAAGGTTTCGTGAAGTAGGAGTTGAGACTTCTGAGTGCAATTAGGCTTTGAGCCTTATTTAAGAATACTACCTCTCCAGTTACACCTTCTTGTTCATTGCTTTGTATAACTGAGCAAGTTCTCAGTTTGAAGAGAAAAATCTTCTCTGGCACTATTCGGGAAAGATGCAGATAGAAAAAAAAGTCAGTGGGGTTTCATATCTTAGGAACTGGCTTTTATGCTTCTTTGAAGAAAATTTGTTACTGGTGTTTAGGGTCCCTGTTCAGACTAGGTAATTACTCATTTGATTTGAAATGGAAAGAAAATGGTGATAAAGTAACTTTTGGCATTATTCTGAGCTTTTAATTTTTTTTTTCATTAGTGATCCTACCCTATACAGAGCAATATAAGTGCTCAACTTACTAAAAAGGAGGTAGTCGTTGTAATCCACCAACGTGAAAAAAAACTTTTTCTTGTTCTGATTGCAAAAGTTAATAATTATATGAGCAATGAAAACAAACTCCTGTTTAAGTGCAACAAAATTAACAGGTTTTCATGTGAAAATCCCAAACATGATAACAGGTTTTTTTCTGAATTACAAGGTGCTATGCTTGGCAACCTGTGCATCAGCTACTCTTCTCTGCCTTTGCTCAGGCAGAATCGGCATGGAGTGCTTTTCTCTGCCTTCCTAGGAAACCCTTCCTTGATGCTCTTGTAGCCCCATTTCTTATCTCTAAATACACTCAACATTCCAGATAATGTTTTTTTGCATGTGTTTTCCAGGAAGACTGAAGGATGAGAAGGGTAAGGGCTGCCTCTCTTCCCTGGGTGCCTTGGCCATCACTCATGGTTGGCCTTGTTGGTGCTTGGGTTGACTAGGAGTGTGTATACCAAGGTTGAAGATGCTGCTTCAGGCTTCAGAATGGCTCTGTTTTTAATACTTGTGGTTAAAGCTAAGAAACAATCTAATAAAATTAACCTCCATGTTATGGAGTTCTTCTATTTTAGGGGAACGGGTTGAGTTATTTCACAAATACAGAAAAAGTTCTGTCTTGCAATACCAACTTTGGAAGCCTATATCGTTCACTCTCCATGGGATTGTGGGGGGGTTCCAGGTTATAGGTTCTACAGTATTGGAGCACAACAGCTTCTGTTTCTGAATTGAATTCAATAAAGACTTTTAAAGCTTGAGCTTTCTTTACAGATGAGCAGAATTCAGAGAAGTGCGTAAGCAGGAAGAGAGTCGAGATCAGATTTTAGTCTAGAGAGCTGGCACAGGCAACGATATAATAGAATGGGGAAAGTTTTCCCAGGTTTAGGGCTGCAGAGGATGTCCAGGGTCCATTGGATCAAAAGTCCAAGTGATCACAGTTGCCATCTATTAATGTGCATGTTCTTGGTTGGAATAATGGAAACTTAGAAATCCTTCTGCGTTGTAAAATATAAGAACACTGAAACTCAGGCAGTGGAATGGAGGGGAAAGATTTGAAAGACACTTAAAAGATAGAATTGACATACCCTCATTACCCTGGTTGGAAATAGGAGTTAAGGAGTGAGTAGACATTTTGGAAGAATTCCAGGTTTGGACTGGGGAGAAAATTGGATGATGGGGTGCCCCAAAACCAAGATGGTATTTATTACCTTCCCACTGGTCTCCACCCCAATCTTCTGCTTAAAGTTAAATCCCCTGTCCCTCTGCGTTTGTAACTTTTACCTGCTCTGACATTCATTTAATACAACCTGAAACCTTTAGGGACATGGGGGTCAAAATAGGATTTCAAACCTGAATACGTGTGATTTTATACCAATACGACTTCTAAAGTATGTTTTATCTGGCCAGTGTCATAAAAGTATATGGACATGTATGTGCAATACCACTTCATAGATATGAGCTGGGGGAGCAATATCATATTAAGGCAATAATCTATATAAAACCAGCTCTTTCCTGTAGTTAACTAAATTGATTGTCAAAGTTGAGAGTCCTTAAAACTTTACCAAACCAAGTACTTACTGAGGTGAGAATAATGCCATTATTAGCTGTAATTGGTGCTTTACAAGAGTAATGCGTTTGAGCAAATAGAAGTGAAGTGTTAGAAAATTGGTCTTGCCCTGCAAGTTAAAAGCATATTTTTCCACCAATCACAGTATAAAACATAGTCTTTTCGAGTTATAATTTTATTTCACAAATAATAATTTACTGTCAATAAAGCCTTGCAAAAAGAATGAGGTATTGATCAATGTTATATTGAAGATTGTGAGATGAACAAGCAAAGGAAATCAATGATGGAACAGTGAAGCATTTTATGCAGAGATTGTTTAAAAAATCAGCAATAGGAAACAGTGGTTATTTTATATGCTTCGATTGCTCCATAATTTGGGATCTGGAAGAGTTTACACTATAATCAAACCTTCCAAGTAACAATGACCGACAGGGTGATATCATGTGAAAGTCCTTCTGGATGACCTCCAAAGCCATCCAGGACTGGATATCTGGAATTCTACTTTGTCATCAGACTTGCCTTCTGTTCCAACCCCAAGGGACTCTGTTGGAAAAGCCCGCCTAATATAACGGTGTGGATGTACATGCACATTTTCCTTATTTCAGAGGCAAATCAGGAAAAATTGTTTTGTTTTCCTCTGCTCTTGGCAGGATTTTCCAGCGTTCATTACTAGACAGGAGAACAAGGTTACACTTTTCAATTTCCCCCTACAATGAAGAGCTCGTAGTTTACCTATACTGTGAATACCTTAAACATCAACCTTTCCTGGTTTATCGCACACTGTGGCATATAAGGGAACTAATATTTATTGGGTATATTCTGTGCACAAAACATGAAGAACTAAACAGACACTTCTCAAAAAAAAAAAAAAAAACAAGAAAGGGGGGGCAGCAAATACATGAAAAAATCTTCAATATCCTTAGTAATCAGGGGAACACAATCAAAACTACACTGAAATTTAATCTCACTCTAATTAGAATGACAATCATCCAAGAACAAAAATAACAGTAGGTGGTGGCAAGGATATGGGGGGAAAGGTAAAGTCATACCTGTTGGTAGGACTACAGATTAGATTTAATCACTCTGGAAAGCAGTATGGAGGACCATCAAAAGACTAGGAATGGAACCACCATATGACCCAGTTGTCCCACAACTTGGTATTTATTCAAAGTAACTAAAATCCACATCATAGAGTGATAGACACATCCATATTTATAGTAGCACAATTCACAATAGCCAAGTCATGGAACCCACAGTCAAGTGCCCACCTACAGATGAATGGATACAGAAAATGTGGTACATTTACACAATGGAGTTTTACTCAGTTGGAAATAAAAGTGAAAATATGCTATTTGCTGGTATGTGGATGGAATGGAGAATATCATGTAAGGTGAATAAGCCATGTTTTCTCTCCCATGAAGAAGCTAGACCAAAAGGAAGAGGGGTGGGGGCAGAATTGCATGAAAATAGAAGGGAGAGCAGTGGAGTGGAGGAAGGGGGAAAGGGGAGGAACAGGAAGGAGGAAGAACCAAACTATACTACATACTATACAACAGTGAATGTCCCCTCTACATACGTCTATAAAGCACCTATATGAACAACTATGAATACATAGAAGAAAGACCTGTAGAGCTGAGGAAGGGTAACAGGGGTAGGGAGAGCTAAAGAACAGTAGGAATACTGGCAGCTGAATTGGAGCAAATTATATCCCATGTCTATATGATCATGTCACAATAAACCCCAATATTATGTATGGCTACAAAGAACTAATAAAAACAAAACAAAAAAAAACCCTTCAACTTTCAAAACGACTCTACAAATTAGGTGGTATTATCCCCATTGTACTAAAATAAATTAGGTGTTATTTCTGCAATACTAAGCCCCACCCCAAGACCCAGGGAAGTTGAGTGACTTACTGAAAAATACACAGCTAGCGAGTGAAGAATTGGTGTTTCATATCAAAACCCAACCTTCCCATTGCACTGCTCCTTCTTCTCCTCCTACTGTTGCAATCACCTGGCTCCTCACAAAGATTCTGGAGCTAGCAAAATGGCGCATTATCTCTGTTGCCCATCTTGTGTCATTGGTAATGATCTTCCCTCCCATCTAAGGATGTCACTGGAGACAGTGACATTTTCTGCCGGGAGTGTTTCCCTGGTACCTGTGACTGTTTGGTGCTTATCTTAACTTCTCCTGGCACTGTAAGTTGATGAACCTTTCCCTGCACTGTCTCCAACTTTTGTTTTGTCCCCTTGCTGTGTCAATTGAATAAGTGTCACAGGTGAATGTGAAGATTCAGTGAGTGGGCTCACAGTAAGCATTTGGAGCAGCATCTGACACATAGGAAGACTCAGTATTGACAGCATAAAGTCATGCCACACATGTGACACCACAGGGTTGTAGTGAGGGGCTTAGACTCTATAGATGGAGGTATAGGTTTTGATTCTGCCACTTACTGTATGACCTTCAACGAGTTCCTTTACCTTTCTGAGCTCTTATTTCCCAGAAACAATCCTACTTCATAGGATTGATGGACAGACACATAGTAAGTGCTTCACAGGAATGTTGGCTGTGATCATCAATTATTGCAGGCTCAATCTATGACAAGCACTGTGCTATTGCAGTTTACAAATGTTATATAACTTAAACCTTATCCAGGTAGACACTGTTAAGGGGCTGACTTTATAAGGGAGAGGCTCATTAACTTGATTTGGGAATCCATGAGGGTCTGACTCTGGATCCTGTTCATCTACCTGGTTTGACACTGAGGGGATAGTACAGAGAGCCTCAGCAGGGATGTCTGGGTCTAGGTGGCTTCTCCATACTGCCCATGACAAACATTTCCTTTATTCTCTTGAGCTCCATGCAGAACCAAATGAGCTAGCCCCGGTGTTTCGAAAGCACCTTCCTGTTTGGTTACTGTGATTTTGTCTTTTGATCTTACTTAGCCGGGTGAAGCTCATTCCATTGAAGGCTATTGCTTCTGCCAACACTTTCTAGCAGCCCCATCCAAACAACCTGGCCTCAAAGACCTTCCAAGTCCTGCCATATCGATCACGCACACTATCATTTCACACAAGTGGTCATTAAGTGGCAAAACTAAAAAGGGTTAGGAATCATGAATAGGTGGCCTGGTCCTTTGCCCTGGTGGTTGTAAAACAGATGAAGTAGAAGCCACAGGAGTCAGTTCATCAGAAACCTTCATTTCACAGATGAAGGAACCAGAGTGACCTAGCTTCAGCACCCCAGCTGACCTGGGCACTTCTCAGGAGCAAGAATTTTGATCTGTTCATTATTTTCCTCACTTTACTTTAGTCACTCCTATACAGTTGGCTTTGAATATGCATTTGTTAATTGTAAATTGCCTCTTTCAGGCCACACACAGGAGGTAATGGATGTCAAGTGTCTAGTCAGTGCTGGGCACATCGTAGGTTCTCAAATTATCCATAACTGTCTGATGTAGATCTCTTGATTTCTATTTCTCTTTCCAGTCTCTAGATTTATAACATTCAAATGATTGGAATTTGCGGTTGTGTAAATAATAAATGTTAATATGTTTAATAAAAACTCTAGTTCCCTCACAACACTGATAAAAACCCTATACGGCAGGCATCACTGTTACCCATATTTTATAGATAAGGTGGCATGGGCTCAGAGAAGTACAGTAACTTGCCCAAGGTCATACAGTGGGTGAGGGATGTAGTTGGGATTGGGTGTCAGGGAGTCTGGCTTGAGATCCCTTCCTCTTGATCAGGGCACAGCGCTATTTTTCATGAAGACAAATTGAATTTGTTCAGTATGATGTCTAAAACATGATTTATTTACCCTAAAGTAAGATAAAGATCCACTGAGGGTCAGGGAGGAAGGCATTCTAAGACTTATAAATTGGACACTTTGTAAAACAACAAAAGCCTGAGAGAATGGCCAGCTTCTTCCATAACTGGGGACACTGGCCCGTCATCTGCTTGGGGAAGGCTCATGGAACTGCGACGCAGTCAATCTAACTCAAGCTGAGGGAGGTGAGGACACATATATAGAGGGAAGAGGAGTGGATCTCAAAGGAATTCAGGATGCCAATGGGGTATGGGTGACTCACACAGCAGTCTGGGTGCTGTCGGGAACTGGTAATCCTCGGGGATATTCTGAAAATGGCTTTCCTGGCCCAATGGCATCAGGCTTTGCCTTGGAAGACTCTTTCTAAAGGCAGGGGTCCTTCTGCTTGTGGTGAGCAAAATTCTCTGTCTTTTCCTGTTTTCTGTTGGCTTGCAACTTCAACTTGCCTCTGCCTTTGACCTTCCCTGTGGAATGACCTTTGCCATTCATTCAGTCCCCACCTCAACCGGCGGTCATCTCTTACCTAAGTGAAATCCCAGATAGAGAACCCCACTGGCCTGGTAGATTCCATTCATCACCTTGCGGTTGGCTTGCATCCCCTTAGGAGGAATTGAATGTCTCAGTACCTGAGCCCTGGGAGGGCAAAGTCGCATGTCTGCAGAATCCTGTGCCAAAGCAGCAGGGTGTGAACTCCCTTCCCACAAAAGAGGTCAGATTTCACTTGAAATTTGTATGTACATTTGATCTCCTATCCACATTGCCCCTTTAAAGGTTTTTTTCTTCTCATTTCTTCTCTGAAGTTCTCCCAGGTGGAGCCCGTGACTCCCTCCTTTGTGCTGTGCTGTGCGGGGTGGCTGGTGCAGGGCAACAGGCGGGACTGCTTTTATTTTCCTGTCTGTCTCCCTATTGGGCTGTGAGCTCAGAAGACAGTCACCTTAAACTATTCCTCTTTGAAGCACAGCTCTTAGCCTCTTGCTTAACACATGGTGGATACTTGGAATATGTTTACTGAATAAATGAACAGGGCAAAGTTATGAATAGGCAGTCACTTTAAATTAAAATGTGGAAAGATGGGTCAATTGAGCTTTATATGGCTTTTTAAAATGAAGTATTCACTGAATTTATTAAGGTAGACAGATCATAAAGGAGATGAGTGCTTGAATTTGATTATGAAGAGGTGTTTTAATACAGACACTCCCTTCTGTGTACCAACTACCTGATACACCTTAATTACACAAGAAGAGAAGGGTAATAATGCAATGTGAAAAGATTAGAAACTGACTTTCTTCTAGTTAATACTCAGTTTTGCTCACTAATGAGAGAAAGTGCTGTTACTGGCTTTAGCTATACTTTTTGTTTTACACTGTTAATGAATGAATACATAGTACACGTGAGAAGCCTATGCTGTGTGGTAGATTTCACCTTCACTTGTGGACTTGGGGAGACACCTCTACAGAAAACACCATGCATTCACCTCAAGTGGATACTTTTCACCCATTAGCTCAAAGTCATCAGTCTGAGACATTGCCAAAATGTTATTTTAATGCAGACAAATCACCCTCCAAAATTTATTTTGTTCTACACTGAGTCATAGTATATAAATGCCTGATGTCATCTTGGGTCTGGAAAGCGTTTTGTACCTTGGCAAGCTTGTCTATCATCGGGAAAGGTGCTGGTGTTATAATTGCTACAAAGTGACATGAATCAGGACTATTAGGAGTTTATACAATGCAGTGGGCATATTTGCTTCATTCAAACAGTATTTCTTTAATTTTTATTTGTTTTAATTATATATAACATTAGAATGCATTTATGCACTTTGATATATCATACATAGATGGGATATAATTTTTCATTTTTCTGAATGTACATGTTGTAGAATCACATTGTCATGCAGTCACATATATACATAAAGTAATAATGTCTATTTCATTTTACTATCTTTCCTATCCCCACATCCCCTTTCTTCACTTCCTTCTACCTAATCTAAGGTAATGCTATTCTTCTCTAGTGCCCTCTACCTTATTGTGAATTAGCATCTGCATATTAGAGAAAACATTCAGCCTTTGGTTCTTTGGGATTGGCTTATTTCACGTAGCGTGATATTCTCCAACTCTATTCTACTAGCAAATGTCATAATTTCACTCTTCTTTAACACTTAATAATATTCCATTGAGTATATATACCACATTTTCTTTATCCATTCATCTATTGAAGGGCGCCTAAGTTGGTTCCATAGTTTAGCTATTGTGAATTGAGCTGTTCTAAACATGGATGTGGCTGCATCACTGTAGTATGCTGTGTTAAATTCTTTGGGTATAAACTGAGGAGTGGGTTAGATGGGCCAAATGGTGGTTCCATTCCAAATTTTCTGAGGAATCCCCCCCCATTCTGCTTTTCATAGTAGTTGCACCAAATTGCAATCCCACCAGCGATGTATAAGTGTACCTTTTCCCCCACATCCTCACCAACACTTATTGTTGCCTGTATTCTTGATGATTGCCATTCTGATAGGAGTGAGATGAAATCTTAGAGTAGTTTTGATTTGCATTTTTCTAATTGCTAAGCACAATGGGCAGTGTTCTGTTTTGTGTGAAAGCTAAAGATTATAATAAAAATGGTCCTATACTTTAGTAGCTAGTTCACAGTTTACCAGGAGAAATACCCAGTGTATCATTTTAAGACCTTCCAAAATGGCAGATATTTTAAGAAATTATGAAAGAAGAATCAACTAAGGCTAGAAGGCACTGAAAGGCTTCTTGATCTGAGAATTGTGAGATGGAAGAGGCATTTGGAGGGATGTGCAAAGCCGAGAAAGCAGCATGGTTGTTCTCTGGAAGCAGGAGGGTTAAAGTTGATTGGGGAACCTCCTCGGGATGATCCTGGTGGTGAAACCTCAGGCCACTAGAGAGGGCAGAGTTGGTAGGAAGGTGGAGACCAGAATCTGACACTGGTCAAGTGGAATTGAATGTAAGTTACACTCTAAGGAGGTCAACCTGAGAAACATGAATTCCAATTATCAGCACATTACTATGCAACTTTATCCTATTATTTGGGTAGTACTCATGACCTTTGCCACTTATTACAGTTTTCTATACCTGAAGTTATATTTTTATGGTTCTAGAATAGAGAAAAAGAATGCTGGAAAATCTCCCTGGAAATATTTTTGTTGCTCACACTTGGAATTTTAGTCCTATTGATCCAGCTCCTGAGAACTATGAATGACCTCAGAAATTAGCAATCATGACCACATCTGAGGAATCTGTTTGCTCTTAGTGAGGCATTATTAGTCATAGGAAAGCATTTACAGTTCTCCGGGAGTATGCTACTGTAGATAACTTGAGGGTCAGTCCTTTCACAATAGACATGATAGTGAAATTATTCAAACTGCAGAAAGAACCAATTAATAGAAGGAGGTTTTCCTATCTGGTGTATTTGAGACTCATTAGTTGGGATTTCTAGGCTCTTAGTGGTTCTGTAAGTACTCTGTATACCAAAGATGTCAAATTAAATAACATTAAAATTGCACTTCCTCAGTCTTACTAGCCACATTGTAAGACTTCAATAGCTACATGTGGTTAGTGGCTGCCATATTCCGCAGAGCAGATATAGCACACTTCCCCCATCCCAGAATCATTTTGTTTTAGAACTTGGTCTAGAATCTGTCATCCCAACTCTTATATTGGTCTTTGCTTTTTAGATTGGTCTTTGAGGACATGCTCATACCCTTGGATGAAGATGTTCTTCATTCCTCACCATACAACCTTTCTTGGCTCTGGACACTTTCCAAATCCTGAAGCCATGGAATTAATGTAGGAAAACAAACAACAAACACACCCAATAATATAGCTTAACAGTAAGAGAAGAAAGTGTGTCATAATCTCATGAACAAATGATCTAGAATAACTATTACATCCACAGCATCTTCGTATCTTTTTCTCCCTTTCTTTCTGTTTTCTAAATTGGGAAGGAAATGAGATTAATAACATTTTTCATCTTGCCTGTGAGGAGCAAGATGGATCTTTGTAAGGTAATGAGCTGCATGAGGAAGGAGGGGCACAACCATGTTTAGCCTTATTCTGCTAATTTTGCTAATTTATAAAATATGCAGTTAGGACCACATGATATTATAAATTCATTCAAGATCACATAGTTTCTATTTCTAATTACTAGGTTCTCCATACTCCTTGACTCAGAATGAGATCATTATTTCTCTCTGGAAGTGTGTGGTGTGTGTGTGTGTGTGTGTGTGTGTGTGTGTGTGTGTGTGTCTGTCTGTCTGCCTGCTTATTCTAATTCTATATCTGGTTAAACAAAGATTCGAGATCCTAAGTTCCAGGGAATGAATCTCATGTGCCTTTTTAAATCTTAATTCATTCAGTTATGTAGTGAGTATTTGATCTGGCTAGCTACAGAAGCAATGGTCTTAAAATTTAGTAGCTTAATGTGAAAATATATTCACTTTGCTCCAAATTTTCAGTTTGGGCATAGTCGGAACTCTAACCCTTCATTCGTGGCTGAAAGATTCTAGCAGAACATGTGGATGAGAGAGTGTAGTGATTGACTGGTGGCCCTCCAGAAGAGATATCCAGTCTTAGAATCTGTGAGTGTTGCTATATTTGGAAAGATGGATCTTATCTAAATTAAGGGTCTTGAGACAGGAGATTTTTCCTGGCTTATTTGGGAGGACTCTAAAGTAAATGACTAGTGTCCTTGTGAAAGGAGGCAAGCAAAGATTGGAAACAATCAGAAGAACAGACAGCATGACCTTGGAGTTCAGAACAGGAGTAACGCAGCAATTGAGGGCATGCACACTACTTGAGGGTAAGTCAAGGAAGCTGGAAGAGACAATGGACAGATTCTCTAGAGCCTGAAGAAGGTGTGAAGCTTGGCAACAACTTGAATTCAGAACTATGTTTTCTATGACTTTGAGAAAATATATTTCTATTGTTGTAAGCCTCTCGTTTTGTGGTAAATTGTTAGAGAAGCCACAGGAAATTAATACTGCAGTACAATTGGGTCCATGTTTGGAAATTAAAATCTGGCACAACACCTCCTCTGCCAACTCAAATTAGACACACAAACCCACATTTGCATCAAACCCTCCTTGAGAAAAACATAGAGTGTTGGACTGTGGTTTCTTCTTTATTTCTCATAATGAACCTGTAAGATTCTATTCTCTCCTTTGGATCATAGAAGAAAACTGAAACACTAAGATCTTAACTAACCTGCCCAACTTTTCAAGTTGGTAAATAGAAAGGTCAGACCCAACTAGGTCTATCTGCAAAGCTTAGCCTTTGAACCCCACCAGAAAATATTTACTGTCGAAAAGCAAAGTCAGTGTGTCCTAAACAGTAATGACTTCACTTGAATAATGTTCAGGGCCAGTGATGGTCAGTGTGTAGAGAGGACTGAAGCTCAATGGGCATCTTTAAAACACTTTGATCCTGGTTCAGCCATTGGCTACTCAAGCAGTTTTCTATCTGTGAACAATTAAGGGGTCATGCTAGTCTCATAACTGGTGCCTGTAAGAATCATAGTTTAGTTTCCTTTTGGGTTCCTTTTTTTTTTTTTTTTTTTGTTTTCACAATCTACAGATAAATGATCTTGCTAATTGTTCTCTTGATAAAGAACAAGTTAAAAACATGGAAAACATCCTCAATAGAATTGTAGCCTTTCAATTTATAAGAAAAACCCAACCGACTGCTTTGAAGACAAAATTGTACATTCTGACCAGGTTTAATTACTAACCAATGTTGTTAAGTGGAGAGCGTGACTTGTAGCCCTAGTAAGTACTATGGTCAACCTCTTATCTTTAGAATAAGTAAAAATGAACAATGGGCATTAGAATGTACCAACATTGGGCTTGGGGGTATACTTCAGTGGTAGAGCACTTTCCAATTTCCTGTGGCTTCTGTAGCAACTGACCACATAGCACTTTCCTAGCATGTGTACAATCCCAAGCTCCACAAAAACAAACAAAAACTTAGCAACATTTGTCTTTTTTTTTAAAGTGTTATTCTTATTTTATTCTTTTTTTTTATTGGATGTTCACAACATTACAAAGCTCTTGACAAATCATATTTCATACGTTAGAATCAAGTGGGTTATGAACTCCCATTTTTACCCCAAATACAGATTGCAGAATCACATCGGTTACACATCACATTTTACATACTGCCATATTAGTGACTGTTGTATTCTGCTACCTTTCCTATCCTCTACTATCCCCCCTCCCCTCCCCTCCCATCTTCTCTCTCTACCCCAACTACTGTAATTCATTTCCCTCCATGTTTGTTATCCCATTCCCCTCATAACCTCTTATATATAATTTTGTATAACAATGAGGGTCTCCCTCCATTTCCATGTGATTTCCTTTTTTTTCTCCCTTTCCCTCCCGCCTCATGTCTCTGTTTAATGTTAAACTTTTCTTCCTGCTCTTCCTCCCTGTTCTGTTCTTAGTTGCTCTCATTATATCAAAGAAGACATTTGGTATTTGTTTTTTAGGGATTGGCTAGCTTCACTAAGCATAATCTGCTCTAGTGCCATCCATTTCCCTGCAAATTCCATGATTTTGTCATTTTTTAGTGCTGCGTAATACTCCATGGTGTATAAATGCCACATTTTTTTTATCCATTCATCTATTGAAGGGCATCTGGGTTGATTCCACAGTCTAGCAATTGTGAATTGTGCTGCTATGAACATCGATGTGGCAGTATCCCTGTAGTGTGCTCTTTTAAGGTTTTCAGGAAATAGTCCGAGAAGGGCAATAGCTGGGTCAAATGGTGGTTCCATTCCCAGCTTTCCCAGGAATCTCCATACTGCTTTCCAAATTGGCCGCACCCGTTTGCAGTCCCACCAGCAGTGTACAAGAGTACCCTTTTCCCCACATCCTCGCCAGCACTCGTTGTTGTTTGACTTCGTCATGGCTGCCAATCTTACTGGGGTGAGGTGGTATCTTAGGGTGGTTTTGATTTGCATTTCCTTGACTGCTAGAGATGGTGAGCATTTTGGAGAAAGGATAGCATCTTCAACAAATGGTGTTGGGAAAACTGGAAATCCATATGCAACAAAATGAAACTGAATCCCCTACTCTCGCCATGCACAAAAGTCAACTCAAAGTGGATAAAGAGCTAGATATCAAATCAGAGACTCTCCGTCTGATAGAAGAAAAAGTTGGCTTTTTCTAAAGATTGTGGGGACGGGCTCAAAATTCCTTAACAGGACACCCATAGCACAAGAGTTAATAACAAGAATCAACAAATGGGACTTTCTTAAACTGAAAAGTTTTTTCTCAGCAAGAGAAACAATAAGAGAGGTAAATAGGGAGCCCACATCATGGGAACAAATTTTTACTCCTCACACTTCAGATAGAGCCCTAATATCCAGAGTATACAAAGAACTCAAAAAATTAGACAATAAGAAAACAAACAACCCAATCAACAAATGGGCCAAGGACATGAACAAACACTTCACAGAGGAGGACACACAATCAAGCAACATTTGTCTTTGAAGACTCTGGCAATCCACCCAATCTGAGTCTTTGACATGCATGGTAAAATCACATTATTTTCCCTTAGCTAGCCATCAAGTTTGGGTTGGCTAGCATCAGGAAGTTTTGACCATAGATGTACAAGACTATAATCTGCTATGTTAATAAAGCATGTGATAATCTCTTAATTACAAAATAAAAGGGGAAGCACCATCTCTAAACCCTAAATACAGATGGGACTGATCATTTGGATCACTGGGTCCACTAGATTAAATCAGTTAGGTGCCATTCATAGTTGATTGCCATTTGAGAAATGAATGCTTTATAGTTCACATAAGTGCTTTGAAATATGCTCAACTGAAACATGCATTGCAATTCTTGACAAGGAGGGTTCAGGGGCAGGGATAATTTGTGTCTTGTTCATTCCCTGGTTGAAAGCCTTGTGCTTCTGACTTTTGTGGTTTTCTTTGGAAAATAATTTCTTAGCCCCAATTAAAGCAAAATGGATCCTATTTGAAATCCTTACCTCTTTAAGTTCATTACCACTCTAGTTACAATCTGGTGATAGACTAATAAATGAATAACCGTCCTCTTACTCAACAAATGTTTGTTGAGTTTTCCCTCATGAGCTAAGCGCTCTACTTAGTCCAAACTTGTCCTGCTGGCTGGAGATGCAGGAGTGAACAAGACCCAGAGCCTATTCCCCCTCATGCAGCATTCTGTACACTAGAGGAAAGACAGGGATGAATCATATGATGAGACCAATAAACATGAAGGAGTAGCTGTGATAAGAGGGTGTTGTAAGAATGTACAAAGGGGTGATATGGTATAATCAAACTGACTTTCCCTTGGACATTATGCTGTTGAACATGGTGTGAGGAGAATGTTCTTAGGTAACAGTTGTGGAATTCAAGACAAACATAAGAAGCTAAAGGAAAAAAAGAATCATCATAAATAGAAAAGTAAGAATGAGTCATGATAATTGCTTTCTTAAGGACCACTTGGCTACATCATGAATGAATTGGGGACTTCGCCCTTCAGAATAAATAGACTTATTCTTCTCATTGACTACAAATACCTTGTACGTTAAGAAGGCTGACTTATAGCATCTTTTGCTTGCTTTATTAGGACAAAACAACATTTTTCCACTCACACATGCATTGAAATTGACCTCAGGATTTGCAAATAGATTATTGCCTTTGATAGAATGAGGTTTGAGAGCTGATTCTCCAGTAGGCATGGTACTGTGCACTAGACACAGGGTATATTATCTAGCCCTGTGACAACCCTAGCATGTGAGTCCTACAGTGTCTTCCTTTTCCAACTGAGGAAGCTGAATCTTAGAAAAGAGGTCAGGTCATTTTCCTAAAGTTGCAGGAAGTGACAGAACTTGGATACCAAGCAAGGCTGAGCTTGGAACTCCTGAAGTGCTACGTGACTTTCCATGATGCTATACAGTCTGAGAGTATACTCTTTTATTCCTCATAGTACTCGGTCCCCAGGCTTGTGACATGACTAAAACATTCAAAGAGTCCACAGAAGGCCACAGGAGAAATGCTGACAATCTGTAGTACTCATCTCTGGAAACTTCTTGATGCCCACATGCAGATACAAAGATGTCTAACTACAGCTGGCACTGTGCCTCTGTGCAGTTTGTTGAGATATTGTCTTTTCTTTGTGTTTTCTAACGGGCCCTATTGATTCTCCTTACTCTTATTGGTCCAATGGCATATTGAACTCAGAGAGGTTAAGAGGTTTCATAGACTGCAGACTTAATTACACTGAAGCAAATCCTCTCGATCTATACTGTCTGGATTATTGGCTTATTTTCCACTGGGCTTTCATTGTGCCAAGCTACTCTGAAGTCATATTGGCAACTGATGGTTGGGGAGGATTCTGACATGTGAAAAAGTGATTTTAGGGGCAACAGGATTTAGCAGGCTTGAGAGGACAGAATTGGGTCAAAACCTCAGCTCTGCTACCAATGAACTAGGTGGCAGCTTCCCTTCTTTGAGCTTTGCTATACTCATCTGTAGTAATGGGATTCATAATACCCGCATTGCAGAGCATAGTGAAGATTAACCACAACCAGAAAGTAGATCATAGCAGACAACCAGCATTAGTCATTCTTACTGTCAACTTGAACACATGCAGAATTGCCTCACAAAGACAGTGGATTCAGTTGCTGAAATTCAGTATGGTCCCAAGCTCACTTTTAAAGGAATGACTAATAGAGTCTTAAAAACATATTTAACTTGGGTGTTGCAGAAAATCATCATTGTGGTAAGAATTACAGTCACTCAGATATTTTATGTGTGCATATTATTGCCAATTCAACTTAAAATAGATCTCTGGGAAACCGTAAACTATAACCATTCTAGGGGTTGAGATGGCTTATAAAGAAGCAAACTGCTAAATAAACAAAGTAATTATTAGTTATGATGTATCCTCTGCAGGAAGGAGATATCATGATGAGAAATTGGGGCGTGGCTTGCTATGGATGCTGGTCAGCCTGTGCCTCTCCACAGAGGCGAATTTTAGTGGAAACTTGAAAGAAAGAGGTTGAGACAGTCATAGGAAGAGCTAGCGGAAATTCCAGTGGGGGAAAAGGAGGAGGATGGTATTTCAGGAAATTTCAAAGGTCCTGATGGGGAAACAGCTAGGAGCAGGCATTGTCCCTGTGGTGACAAGAAAAGGAAGGTGCCATTGAGTGTCTATACCCCACAAAAGAGTCATCGAAGGGATGACACTGTGCTTTGTTCCCTGCCCTGCTTTGTCATTCATAGTCACCATTTGACTTTTAATGGCTTGTTTCTAATTGGCATATTGTGATACTTACATTAGGTGGTTTGATATCCATGTCCTTTAGTAAGCCCTGTGCCTAGCTGGTCTATTTGAAGTCAATATCCCTTTGTCCCACTTACAGACAGAGTGCTCAATTATTAGAGAAATGATGGTGTTGGCCTGGTGGTTGTTAATCTCATGGTGCCATCATAAAAATCCTTTCCAGTCAGAGAGACATGGGAGAGCAATTTATGAAAACAGTCCATTTGGGTTTTTTGCTCAGTATCCACAGCAACCTTCAAATATTATAAATGGGCTCCACTATCTAATCAGAGAATTATAGCAATCTATTAATTGCCATTTCTGATTATTTGCATTTAATTAAGGGGTACTCCTGAGAAAATGAAGGACAGCCTAACCTCAAAATATGGCTTTATGTCATAGATAATTGACTATAATTTCTGCCTTTATAGCTTTCCCTAAATTGATTATTTCTCCAGATGGTTCCTAAAAAAAAAAAAAAAAAAAAAAAAAACCTATGATTTTACCTCTTTTCTTTTAATGGGCAAGCAGGGTTTTCCGATAAAAGCTTATATGGTTTATTTTTCCCAAATAAATTGAAACTTAATTAGCCAAAAGTCCAGATCTGTGATGTGTTTATAAAATTCATACAAACATAATTAATTTCAGCTAATTGCACAAATAGGTTTTCTATGTAATCAGTCACCTTTCTCATTGCTGACCTCTCAACATCAGATTTCAGTAGATCTAATCTCTTGACTTCCCTGGTAATACTAAATCAACTCACCTAATCCAGAATATATTGCTCTTCCTTTGATTTATGAATTTTGCCATGGGAGTCAGTGATTACCTTCTACAGCCCATGTTTCATGTTCTGAAGATGCTATGAGAAAGATGTGCTAGACCAGCATTGTTTTTGTTTCTGTGCAAGCTTGGAAAAAAAAGAAGTAGAAATATGATTTGGTTTTGTTTCTAAGTTCGATTCTTCTCATAAAGTTACCTGGGCTTTTTCTTTCTATTTGAATGACAGTTCAAATTACATTGATCAGCTAAATGTCAAAAAGAATAGTTATTATTTAAAAAAAATCTCCTGATATTTCTAGGATTTCTGTTCCTGAGAAGAATGATAAAATGCTCAGCCAGATTCTTTGGCTGCTTGAGCCATTCCCTTTGCAGAAGACTTTAGAAAGCCATGTTAATCCTAAAGAATTATTTTTTAAATGCATGCCTTCATGTTTGATTGGCAATTAAACTTTCTTATTAGCCCCCTCATTATTTCCCTAAAAAGCCTTGTATATAGATGGAAGCTGGTAAATTCTCCTTCTCTTCTTTGTTCATATTCTGAGAAAGGAAGAAGATGTAACTTCAGGACATATGTCAGAAGACCCAGGAGCCTCTTTTCTAGGGCATCTAGAAAAACTCACCACCTGTCTCACTGGCCTGAATGGCGTAACATGTCCATGTGTGGAGCAGCAGTGGTAGGCAGGGAGTGTGATTAGGATCATTAGCTTGATCCTGAGTCACAGTTCCCATGCCCAAAACCCATTACCTGCAGAGAGGTACAAGCAGCAGCAGAATGAAAATGAGCCATCCCAAGTGACAAAGGAGGAGCATGGGGAAGGCATTCACAGGCCCATCTCTCAGAGCCGAATGCACTGTCATACTGGGATTATGACGGCAGAAACCCAGGGAACCTCTTGACTTTAGAGTGACTTTTGCTTCAAGATGGTTAGTGCATGTGAACTATGAATCTGAAAAGTTCTCTTCCTTGCCATATTTCCTCCAAGGTTCATTAACAGCCAATATTATAGAACCAATTCAAAAGGAACATGTTTTTTGGTGCCTATCTTATTATTAGCTTCAGGGCTACATGCTTTAAGATGCATAATGAAATCCATGGAGTATTTAGCAGAAATGTGGCACTTTGCAAAATTGACTTTGGGGACAATGCATGGCTTATTTTGCAAGGGAAGTGTCATGCAGTTGCATGAATTGAAAAATCTTTGGTCCATCTCCAGGCTGCAATGAGCCATAAGCAGTTGGAAAAGGAGAAATGTAGAATATGCATGACTTTCAAAGGATCTATTAAGGTTCAGTGCCTTCTTAGTTTTGTACACAGACTATAGAAGGTCATCTTTCCCTGTGTGTTTCAAGTCACCTCCCTCCTATTGTGGGGTTGCTCATTTCCAAGGATAAGAAATGGGAACTGGCTGTTGTTCGTGACAGAACAGTGCTTCAAGAATAATGAGAGTCACTCCTCCTTTTCCCTAAAGATTGGTAAAGCAGAAGTACACACTGACTTAGTAGTTTTTTTTCTAAACACCCATCATTACCATTTTCTCTCCAGAACTGTGGAGAGAGCCTCATCACTGTGAAAGTCGGGACACATGAGTTATGGTCTAGGCTTTGTTACAAGCTGTGTGACCTCGGGCGCAAAACTTATCCCTTCTGGGCAACATGGTGCACTTTGATAAGATGAAGCGCTGCAAAGGCATTCAGAACCAAGTGATGTCCCAGATAGCAGTTACCGCTAACACTGCACATATATACAGTGGGGAGATGTGAAATAGGGACTTCTGCTTTAAAAGTGGCATCTTCTTCACCCTCTTAACCATCTACTAAAATTCCCAAGATAAAATGGAGAATGAAGAATTCATCCATCAAAAACTGGGAATGGTAATCAGTCTCTTGCCAAAATCTGGGAGGAATTTTCATGAACCTTCAAGGTTTATGCACTTGTATTAAAGGGCACAATTAAAGGTAATGGATGCTACACCATCAGAAATGGAGAAATCTTCCCCTTATCAGGGGTTCTTTAGAAAATGCTTCATCTTTTCATCCATATTTTCACCCTGGATATAAAATTCACTATCAGTAGCAAATTGGGAAAACAAGCATTTCCTCCTTTTGCTTTGTGTGATTGGTCTTCTTGAGTCAAACTGATCTTCAGTTCTCTTCCTCCTCGGGGAATACACATATGCATGTCTGCAAAATTGCACATGCATTTATGCAAACACATCTGAACACAATCATACAGATATTTGCAAAGATACACATCTATATGTGTATTATGTATGCATACATACATACTTACATATATATACCTATATATAAGCACATAAACCCATAAACTAGTGAGGGGGTACAATATGTTTTCTGTGCCTAAAGAATGGAAATATAAAGGACAGATCTGGCAGAGGCAGACAGGCTATAAAATCAAAGGAAATCACATAGGAAACAAGAGAGTAAAAAGACAACAGCAAAACTAAACCCCACTTTGGAATCGACAAAAGATTTATGTTGAGAGAAAAATAAATAAGTGAAAACAAAACAAAACAAAACCAAAAAAAGGTGCTGTCCCAAAATGAATAAGGAAGAAAAGAGATAAAGCAGAAGAAAAAAAATATTATATATGGAGAATAATGTAAGAGTTATAGAAATTCCTAAGAACCACAGAAATCTCTGAGGAAGAGGTTAGCATTAAGGCCAATATATCAAATTATTGAGTGACATGTATTGAAAGTTTTCATTTGAGAACTTGAAGATACACATGAACCACACCTAGGAAACCACATGTTACCAGTATGGAACCAAAAACTTACCCCATCCCCCTGCCCCCCAAAAAAGT
The DNA here is from genome assembly GCF_964194105.1 of Spermophilus citellus. Lineage (NCBI taxonomy): Eukaryota > Metazoa > Chordata > Mammalia > Rodentia > Sciuridae > Spermophilus > Spermophilus citellus. The sequence continues at coordinate 136,675,346 of NC_138182.1, read as the reverse complement.
GTCTTGATCCAAGGCTTCTCTTTTAGAATAAAGAAGAAAAACAACAGGATATCTGGATGTTTTTGAAGGGAAAAAATTATTTCCAATGATGCGTCAGTCAGAGAAGTGGTTTATCTTAATGGAATAAAACTAAGACACTTTCTCACATAATCTAATCCCCATAAAACATCTTCCACTATTTTTCTCCAGCCAACTAAAAGTCAGTTCTTAATACAAATTAAGAATCCCAAAATGAGAGGATGATGCCATAAAATAATAGGGGGTAAGTTTTGCAACCATAAGCCTGTGAAAGATTTCTAAATATTTTCTGCAAATATTTAAACACAATTGTAAGTAGTTGCAAAACAACAAAAAAAGATAAGGTTTAGATTAACCTAAAAACTGGCATCTAAAATGTAGACATCATTCTCAAAGACCAGAGAGGTGGATACAGAATGCAGGAAAGGGGCAAGGAGATGTGAATTTGGAGGTTCTGAACTGACCATTGACTATCTAGCAGAAATGGGTAGGAGCATCTCAAAAACTACCACTTTGTCTTCACTTTGATAGAAATTGAAAGGTGGATAGAATTATTTTTTTAAAAAAATTTCCTAAGCAATGTCAAGAAGTATATTTTTTTCATAATACCTTTTCTTAGAGAGCAAGGATATGGTAACTCAAAAGCAACAAATAAATGCACTAAATGGATGGTCAAAAAAGCATGAAGGGTATTCAGATTCATTTTAAAGGCTTTAACCTAATTACTGCCTAATTCTAACATGGAAGCAATCTTGTAGTGTCATGGTACATTTTACCATGCAGAGTGACATTTAGTTGTAGATCTTCATCAAGGAAGGGTCAGACAACCGGTACAGGACCACATATGGTAAAGTGCTATACAGCAGCACTGTAAGCCAAATAAGGTCTGGTGTTGCCACATAGTCTTGGTGACAGAGCGTGAGCATCAACAAGACAACTTGAATGATCTACCTGAGCTAAGTTCAGTCTTCAGAAATGCTGTGGGATAAGACTCCTTGTGTGTGTTTTCATTGTTTTATTTTTAACTGAGAATCTTCTCAGGAAGTACCAAAACACATTCCAGCCTTTTCTGTCTCATCTGGAGACTGGAATTTTCTTCCAAGTCTTTTGATCCATATTTGTGCATATAGAGTTAATACTATATGCTTTATTAAAAATTCTATTTACTATTTCCTACCTTCCAATATGGATTGGCTCTTCCAGGAAAGACTTGTAGCCTGGAGAGCAAGGAGATGAGGTTCTTTGTTATTTACAACGCATTTCTTATTCTTTCATGACTTCTGTTTCTTCATTTCTTTGAGAGTCAGCCGCCCTTTCTTAGCCTGAAAGCTGTGAGGTAAACCAGATGATTCCCTGAGATTCCTTCCAGCTCTAAGATCCATAGGTGTTTGTGGAGGGCTGTGTGTATGAGAGGAGGTTTAGATTTCAAGGGAAAAATAAGACTCAATCTCATCAGGGCAAGAGCCATAAATCGCCCATTTTCCCACCCATGTCACGGTTTACTGGGTTGTCAACAGAGTATTTATAACATAGACTTGTGTTGTGGTGGTATATCCTCCTGTCACATAAGAATTCAGGAGAAAATTGAAGAGGTATTTGGGAGTTTTGCATTAGGAGTCAAGAGATCCCACTTGTAGACCTGCATCCAAGATGGACTAAAATCCACTATGGGATCTCTGGGTTAATCTCCTCATTTGTGAAATGAAAAGTTTAGATGAGGTTAGGTTTTATGGACTGGCCATTGGACAAACTATCTAGCAGAAATATATTAATAGACCTGTAAAGTGTTGACAGTGTTCTTTTGAATGCTGTTGGAGGAGGGGTGCATGCCCAGCATTACACCCCAGCCTTCCACCCCCTATAGTATAACCCAAGTCTGGTCTTCAGCACACATTTATGTTTACTTTATTAACTTAAGTAATCATGTGGTGGAGATTTTTCAGTAAGGCCAGGGAAGGAATTCAATTCTACATCTTTAAAATTAACTCTTCTGCTCTTCAAATTCTAGAGAGTCAATATGAAAAGGAATATGTGTATATGTGTTTTTATTAGACATTAGAGGTTAAAATTTATTTGACTCACTAGAATAGATTGATGTGGGGTGCAAAGTCAACCTAGGAATGCACACCAGAGAAACTGCAAATGGGTTTTAAGATGGAAATAGAAAAGTTATATCAGTGTACTTGTTTCCAAGTGCCTTCTCTTCAAAGTCATTAGTTTGGCCTGAACTACACCAGAATGGTCCTAATAGCCTCAGTCACAAGAGCTATTACAGGTTGTCTAACTTGGTTAAATTCTTTTCTGCTCTAAATTGTTAATGATTCAGCATTTCATGGCTTGAGTCAGGTGCTCTCAGAGGGCACCTTGCTTAAAGGTCAGTCACTTTCCAGAAATCGGCATCCAAGATTAAGATTGCAAATTCTGCATGGTGACCTTGAGAGAATAAATTATGTACTAGACTCAGAGCTCAGAAGGCACAGCTCTAGGGAGGGAGACCCCAGTTGGCAATGCTGGGAAAAGAAAAGAAAATCTAGTGAGAAACCATGGTGCCGGGAGGCAGTGGTATGGGTTTGAGGACAGTCCTACAACAGAGGGAGACCTGGGGCTATAGAAAGAGAGTTGAAAATTCTGCATCTGCCTGTACAGTTAGGAACATCCCATACTCCATCTCTCTTTACCTGCTCAGGAGGCTTCTTAGTAAGTAACTATGATCATCACTAGATCACAGATGGGAAAACTGAGTCTTGGAGAAATGAGGCAACATGCCTACCTAAGAACATTTTCAGAGTTTGCACAATATTTCATGAGGAACATATTATTATTCTCTGAACACCGGTATCTGATGAATGATTTATGCATTTTATTCATTTGTTACTGTGAGCTGATATCTGCAAAGTAAATGTTGACTTGAGAGCCCTTTTGTCACCTGCATGGAGTTGTCACTATTACCCAAGGCTGAAACAGATATTCCAGGAGGGAGTGTGACAGATTCATGCCACTTCTTCCCCCCATCCCCTTAAAGTGGGGTGTTACAGAGATACGTTTACATGAAATTGATCAGAACAAAAGGAGGGGGGAGATATTTGGGAACAAACAGAAGGGTGATGACTAAGGAGAATATTAATATTGTCAGCAAAGTAGTGTGCATTTAGAAATAATCGGCCTCTAATTCCTAGGATGCTGTGGGAGGCCAATGGAGAATTTATTATGTTTTTCCCATTTGCAAACCAGCAAGAAGATGATTCATGTACTAAAGGAAAGAAGAAGAAGGAGGAAAAAAAAGGCTAACAATGATTCTTTTTCCCCCTCTCATGACATGCAGTTACCAGCTTCGGTTTCTATTTTTACCCTGCCCTACTCCCTGAACATGTTTTTCCCTTATTTAGTAAACCTGCAACTACAAATGTATTGAATCCATTTTCTTACCTTCCTGCTAAATATAGAGGACAATACTTGCATTTCCATGCCTAGGGATTATTTTAAACAGCATCCAGAGCAGTTTTCAAACAAGGAGTCCTGTGGGGGTTTGCATCATATTTTGGTTTGGGCTATTTATTTACTTATTACCCTTGTGGAAGATGTTTATCTTTAGTGATTATTTTTTCATATTTTAAATGAAGGAATAAATCATCTTTAAGGTTATTTTATACTAAGACAAATTGTGTTTGGATTAGTGTAAGAATTCTGTTAATTCCTTTTATGATAATACTGGGAGTAAAAAAAACAGGAGAATATACCCATAGTTGTAGGATTGAGGAAGCAATGTGAAGACTTCCCTGGGAGGTCATGGATGACTAGGATGGGACTACAGGCTGGAGGAAGGAGAGAGACCCCAGCATTGGGTGCTGGCTCCTTGGGCGTTGCATTTGTTCCTTTAGATGGGTGGGAGATGAGCTAGACACAAAAGACAAATCTCTTTAATCTCTAACAAACTACCTCAGAACCCTTGTTTGCAAGTCTGATTCTGAGCCTGCCTTGATCTCTGACAGCAATGGGGAGCTAGATCCCTTTGGAGTGTCTCGTTCTTCTCTCCTTCCTCCATGTTCACAGCCACACTCTACTCCCAGCCCTCTTGGTCTTGTTTAACTCATTGCAGGCCATGGTTTACCCAACTAACCTCTCTGAAATGCTACTTGATGTGTCACTCTACTTCTCAGAAGTTGAAAGACACATTGAGGGTGGCTCTATCAGGAAGACTTACAGCTGTCCTTTAGATGTCTCTCAATATCCAGTGCATGTTCTCCATTGTCCTTATCATTCATCTACTGTCCCTGAAATGTATTCCTCCTGATTTCCACATCTTTGGGGCTGATGTCTTGTGCTACCTCCACAGCTTTGAGAAAACAGAAGACACAGAACATGCTGACTTTCATGTGTTGAATTTTTTAAAAAATATTTTTAGTTGTAGATGAGCACAATACCTTTATTTTTATATATTGCTGAGGGATGAACTCAGTGCCTCACACGTCCAAGGCAAGCACTCCACCACTGAGCCACAACCCCAGCCCTCTCACATGTTGAATTTTGACTTGTGTAGCAACTAACACTTTGAAACTATTTTAGAGTGATTACCAGCTTCATACCTCCACCCGTGTTCATGCCAGCACTCTAAAAATGTTCCCCTATTCCCTTAATGTTCTTCTTTTCATAATTGGAAAATGAAGCTGTGATTGATGAGAATCAGAGGTTTCAATACAGTTAAGGCAAAGCTATGCATCTTTAGGGTTGTTAATAATGAAGAGTTGGGTTCTCTACCAGGTCCTCTTTCCATTTAAGCTGATTTTGTGACATAATAGAAAAGAGAAAATAAGAACATGACAAAATGTAGGAATGGTATCTTTTCATGCTATCCTAGAGGTTTGGAATAATAAGATTTTATATTCTGTAGCTCCTTTGTGGGTGTTAATCTATTATTTTACCTGTATAATTTACCTTGGCACATTTTCACAGACATGTGCTTAGAGTAAGGGGTGACGTCCTGTGTTCGTTAATTATGGTAACTTTACTTTTGCTCCCAGCTGTAATACCAACTCCCTCTAGTATATTAAGAAACTGTTGGGGCTCATTTGGATTTACTTTCTATAGTTGTTTTTCTTCAATTGTATCTAAATTTCACTTCATCTCCCTTTGGGCTGCTTTGAAATGATATAGTGTATATCTAAAAGTTACTTATTGATTATTTTGTCTGTTGTCAGCAAAGTAGTGTACATTTAGAAATAATTGGCTAGTTCACTTGCCCTGTCCACTAAAGTCTGAATTCCTTGAAAGCAAGAATAGGAATTTATCCAGAATACTCTGGGGGAACATAAGGCTATATTAGCTAGGTATCTCAGAACTGTGGGACATAGATTTGCCTACTACATATTAAATGCTAGGAAGAGTTAGTCACATTCTACCTTCTTTAAGGGCATTGCACAACCCTTCTGTTTAATATCCAAATTATTTCACTCACTCTAAATGAGTCTCAGTCAAGCTTAAAGAGCTTTGAAAGGGTTGTGGGATTCCTTTATCTATGTTCTTCAAACTTTCTACAGTGAAATCATGTTTGCTCTTGGGTTTGTAGCCTGAGCCACCCTAATGAAGATGACATTTTATAAAATGGAGAGAAATGGAGTGTTTAGCATCTTCTTTTGTGCCATCCCAGAAATACACAATAGTGATTCTTGATCATGAGAGGTATTAGTGTTTAAATCCCCAGTTTTAAGCCACTTGTAAGTTAGCTGTTTGAACAGTAGGGTGGGTTTCATTTGTGTTGGTGTTAGAATTCATGTCTTTTTAGATAATTTACAGGAGAAGAATAATTTCCTCTAAAACAACTCTGTAAAGGAGGACACTTGCCAATCCAATTACATTCTCAACTTCTCATTTCTTTTTCTATAACCTCCAATAATTTTACTGGACTTTTAAAGAAAAAACATGATCTCATATTATTTTTATATCTATCCTCAGTTGATGCTAATTTTAGTTTTAATGTTCCCTCCTTGATATCTCCCTTTCTATTGATTTGGTAAGAGTTAAGTTTAATCACTTAAAAGTAAGTAATGCATTAAGACTGCCCAGGGCTAGCCTATATTTGGAAAAATCACTCCATTTAAGAATTAATTTAACAAGAGTCTATTACACATTTTACTTTGGAAATTCACCAGGATTCTTTCCATCTCTGTGAAAGCATTTATTATCCAGAATAGATTAGACCTAATTTTAGAGAATGCGACAGTGGCAAAAAACTTCCTTAAATTTCCAGAAATCTCCAGGACCATGACTATAATAATAATGTTTAAGATTCACAGAATTTCAGTGCTGAAAGAAAACGAGTAGATGGCACTCATAATTAGAATACCACCACCTAGCTTCAGGTATTTTAAAGCTATTTATACTGTAAAATAAGGCACAAAAAGGAGATGACTTGTTAGCTCAGGCCAAGAGGATATTTTAGTTCTGTGAAAGTTTTCATCTGGTTTTACATTCTGTTTGTGACTACGTCACTAAGTGATCAGCATGGGGGGCTGGGGATGGACAGACCAACCAGATCACCTTGCATGGCAGGAAGTTAGAGCAAAGAACTTAGAAATCTCTATCCTAATATGCTGTTGGCAAGGAGAGTAGGGAAATGAAATCGTAGCTAGAAGCAGAGCAGTGGAGTCAACAGACACTTCATTTTTATTTGGGGTAGGCAGAAACACATTTTTGATAAAAGGGGTTTCCTTTTGTAGAAACTATATCATCAAAGATATCTATGAAAAATGCTCACCTTAATCTGGCTCCCTATCTGGGTATTTGAATCACCAAAGCTGTGGAAAAAGTAAGTGATCAACCCTAGCATAATGTAAATGTCACCTGGGATAATTACTACCAGTCATTGGGACTTGGTAGCAAAATATTGATAGTTTTCTTCATCTGTACCTATTGAGTTTTATTCCTCTCAAAGAATAGGAGACACAGAGAATTGCCCAGTATTTTCAATATTTGACCTATTCATTGAGGCAGGGTCATTGGGGGGATATGGAATGTTTTCTGATTTGAGGGAGCAGTGTGTGTGTGTAAAACAAAAATTCAAAAAAATTCTTAAAATCAGAAGCTTCCTCCAGTACAAAACAATATTATGAGCCAGTCATGATGGCGCATGTGTGTAATCCCAGGGGCTCGGGAGGCTAAGACAGGTGGATCGTGAGTTCAAAACCAGCCTCAGCAATGGCGAGGTGCTAAGCAACTTAGTGAAACCCTGTCTCTCTAATAAATACAAAATTGGGCTGGGAATGTGGTTCAGTGGTTGAGTGCCTCTGAGTTCAATTCCTAGTACCTAATCTCCCCACAAAATAATATATATTATTTTTAGTCTGAATTATACTTTGTAGGGAAAGCCTATACTTTGGGAAATTTTTTTGAACTTGCCATAGTCACCTAATTCGCTGAGAAATCAACATCAAAAGTGACTCCTGTTATTCTGTGTTTAAATAACTTAATTTCTTATGAAAGAATTTTTTTAAAAAATGCAGCTTTCAAATATATAACAACAATTCCCACCATTATGTACAACTATAATGCAACAATAAAAAAGAAAAAAAAACACAATTGTAGGTTAAAAACTACAATCCATATAATTTTCAGTTGGGTGCAGTGGTGCATACCTTTCATCCCAGTGGTGGCTCAGGAGGCTGAGGCAGAAGGATATTAAGTTCAAGGCCAGCCTCAGCGACCTAGTGAGACCCTGTCTCAAAATTTAAAAAAAAAATAAAATTAGCTGGAGATGTAGCTCAGTGGTTAAGCATGTCTGGGTTTAATCCTTGGTAGCAAAACACACACACACACACACACACACACACACACACACGTTACTTTTATTTGTTAACAGACAATGATAAAAGTGCAGAGTTTTTAATCCCAGATTTTGCTTTGGGCGCATATGGCTGAGTAACAGATAAGAGCCAAGACTAATTATCTTTGAAAAAATAATGACAAACAGTTAAAGCTCTTCTGTCCAGCAGTTAACATAGGGTGTACATGTCCTAAAACCACTGAAATTGAAAATAAAGAATGAAAGAGGGAAGGAATTTATATATAATCCCAAACCTCTATTTTAAAATGTCAGTATTATAGGGATAATGAACTTAATACCTACTATTTAATTAAAACTTAAGCTAATTAGTTAGTCTAATTAATTCATCTGATGAGCACCTGAATATTGCCAACATTATTCTGCATCTTTTGGAGTATGTTTTTAAATTTGTAGGGAGTAATTTAATGATGCTCAACACAGATTGTTTACAGTGCAAAATAAATTTGATATTTTAATGTGTCAAAATCCCATTACATTATAAAATTTATCTTGATTCTTTCTGTTTCTACCTTGCAAGTTAGTCTGTTTATTATTCTCAAACATACTACGTTTTCTCATTAGAGCAAATATCAGTCATAATAGCAATAGTTTGTTGTGATATACAGAGTGCATGTCTTACTGAAATGACTGCAAGCTCCATGAAGGCCAGAATTGTTTTGAACTTGGTCACTTTACCTAAGCCTAGTGCGCAGAATGCATTGGAAGGTGTTTGGGAGACAGAGACACATGAGCAGATGTCCTCACCAAAAATAAAAACAGCAGTGCACTTGAGGGCGACAGTGGTGTGTGCTGGTGTGCTCTTAGATTCAGGTCTAATAAACTATTGTCTTGAATCCCGGAGCCCTACCAATAATATCCATTAGGTACACACACATACACACACACACACACACACACACACACACACACAAACAAACACACACTAGTTTCTGTGGTTAAATATATTTTCTGTTAATTGCAAGTTTGTCTGAATGTGTAATGAAGTCTCTCTGGTGTTAGACAAGCTCTCTTAAGTGGATGGTACTCATTATCTGTTGCTATGTAACTCAGTGGCTTGAAACAATAATAAACATTTTGATCACACAATTTTTTATATTACCATATGATCCAACAATTCTACTTCTGCATTGAAGTAGGGATTCAAACAGATATTTGTATACCAGTGTTTGTAGCAGGGTTATTCACAGTAGCCAAAAGGTAGAAGTAATCCAAGTATTCACTAATGGATAAATGAATAAACAAAATGTCTCATATACATACAAAAAATGTTACCCCGTCCTAAAAAAAGAAAAAAAAAGAAAGAAAATAAATTTTTATTTCCTATGCTACAGTATAGATGAACCTTGAGGACTTCCTGAGAAGTGAAGTCAGTCAGTCATAATAAGACACGGTATGGAAACCATGTGATTCCATTTATGTGAGGCATGTAGTCAAATTCACAGGGAAGGAAGGTCAAAGGGTCAGACAGGGGAGAATGCAGTATTAGTTAATGGGTACTTACTTTAAATTCTACAAGAGGAAAAATGTTTGAGGTATAGACAGTGGTGATGCCTGCATAGCAATAATTTTTTTAAAAAAATTTTTAGTTGTAAAGGAACACAATACCTTTATTTTTATTTATTTATTTTTATGTTGTGCTGAGGGTTAAACCCAGTGCCTCACACATGCCAGGCAAGTGTTCTACCACTGAGCCACCATTCCAGCCCAGCAATGAATATTCTTAATAAGCCTGAACAACATATTTAAAGGAGATGATATGGTTAATTTTATTAAGTGTGTTTTAAAACAATTTAATGAAAATATTCCTAATTTCATCTCCAGCATTATAAAAATCCAGCCATGTATGCAAACTCCTAAAAGCTCCTTGGCATCAATACATTTCCAGTGTGTGAAACTTCTGATAGAAGCCAACTTTTTTAAAAACTATTTTTCCACTCTTTTACTATCAGTTTATATAAGTGAAAAACTGTCCTGTATTATTTTTCCATTTTTGTTACTAGCTGTGTACTCTTGAATAATTATTTTTTTCTAGGTTTCAGTTCATTGCATGTAAAAAGAGAATATACTCCTATTCAGTGTACCCAGAGCATAAACTGAAATGGGGTATGTGGACAAATTTTCTAAATTAAAGTTTTATGCAGATGAAAAATAACTTTAAATTTCATATACAATGTATTAGAAAGTATAGGTAATACTAAAGAATGAAGTGAAATTACATGGAATAACACCATCCCAGATGTTACCCTGTTGTGGTTAATTCATTTTTTATTCACTCAGGCACCGAGCATCTGTTGTGTGTCAAATACTGGCACCTACTTCCATTTTACCTGCTCATCAACCCACAAGCCTATTTGTTAATTATTCAGTCCATTCCTTGAATGAGCAAGCATTTCACATGCCAGGCACTATTCTAGGCTCTGAAGATGCAAAAGAAACAAAATAAAAAATATCCGCTATCTTGCATTCTAATAGGTAAAAATAAGTCAGGAAAGGATGTTAGAAAATGTCATTGGTGGGTGGATTTTGGCAGTTCAGGAAAAGCCTTTGACTTTGAGGAAAGATCTGCCAGAAGTGGTGAGTTTCTCACGAATATGTCTGAGCAAAAACATCTGAAGAACTGGCATGTGCAAGAAGCTGAGGTGTTCCTGAGGTGGGGTCTGGGTGGCATTCACCAGAAGCAGAAAGAAGTATGCCTCTGCCTGGCAGAAGCAGTGGACACGAGCTCAGAGTTGGAGCAGAGGCCAAATCATTCAGTGTCTGTACATGAGAACAAGGCTTGGCTTTTATTTTGAGTGACAAAGGAAGCCTTTTTTTTTAAGCAGAACAGCAATGTTATTTAATAGCATCTCTCCTGCTGCTATCATGAGACTACCTGGCAGAAGGGCAAGGGGAAGAGGAGAAATATAAGAGGGAACACTGTACCAATAATCCAGGTTTGAGGAGATAATGCTTGGATCAGAGTGATAGCAACAGAGAAAAGGAGATCTTTTCAAAGGAGGACTGGAGTGATCTGCTGGACAGGATGCCGGTTGGGAGACAAAAGAAAGGAATCCCAGATGACACCAGTCTTTTTGCTTTGATGACTCCTTCAGAATGATTTAGAAAATTATCTTAGGAAAATAATAAAAAGCAAAACCTGCCAAATGGCAGTGTTAGAATTTGTTTTAGTCTTAGTATATCTGTCATTTCACATTTGTTCCCTGTGTTTAAACAAAAACAAAGAATTATAAAGTTTGGGCATGCCCAGGGGTAGATCCGTCCAGACTCCATGTTTGTGGTTTGAGGTGTTCCCTCAAGTTGTGGCGGCTGCATCTTGAACATTCCTACCCTTTCATTTTCTGTTCTCACTTGTAATCACCATTGCAAATGTCTGGTTTAGATTCCAGGGTCTTTGGCTTGTCTGTGTTCCTCCTGGGTTTCAAAAAAGAATCAGGGCAGTAATTGTACTGCACTCATGTAAATGTACTGTAAATGTGCTGTCGACTTCACCAAACCCAAGGCAGACATCAAAAATGCTATACTATTTAGCCAAACCGAGTCTGGAAGCCTGTAGCAGATGAGGCTGGCCAGGCTGGATTAACGAAAGCTAGAGGAGCACACGTTTCAAGCACTCTCTCCTCCCTCCCTCCCTCCCTTCCTTCCTTCCTTCCTTCCTTCCTTCCTTCCTTCCTTCCTTCCTTCCTTCCAGTAAGTGAGACACTGCGAGTCAGAAAATGAAATGATTATATATCCAATTGAAATGTGTTTTAATACATTCATACATGCATGTAGCATAATTTGGTCCACCTCTTTCCCCTTATCCCCCACCTCTAGTTCACTGATCTCCCTTCTATTTTCATGAAATCCTTTTTTTTTTTTCATTCCTTCTTTTCTCTCCAGCTTCTTTTATATGAAAGAAACACTGAACCCTTGACTTTGAGTTTGGCTTATTTCACGTAGCATGATGTTTTCTTCAACTTCATTTACCAACAAACAGTATAAAGCCTTTCTTCTTTATAACGGAGTAGAACTCCATTGTGTATGTATACTGCATTTTCTTTATCCATTTGTCTATTGATGGGCACTTAGGTTGGTTCCATAACTTGGCTATTGTTATGAGTTTTATATATAAATACAATGCACTAATTAAAAACTAGAAGGGAGACCAATAAAGGAAGAGAGTCAGGAGAGGAAGATGAGGAAGGAAGGGGGAAGTATTGGAACTAGAAATGCATTAAACCGTGTTATATGCATTTATAAATATGTCAAAGTGAACCTCACTACTGTGTATAACTATAATGTACTAATAAAAATGTAAAAATCTAAATAGTTTGTTTTATTCATTTTTATGAGTGATGATACTTGAGTATAGATTTGAGTCATCAGTTTCTATGTTTCATATAGAAGTAATGGGATTATGGCATTTTTGAGTTGAAAGGATCTCTAAAGAGCTTGGTAAAAACAGCAAGGAATTGCAGGGAAGTAGAGGGATTGTAAGCTTCAGGACTAACCTGCTTGGGCCAGATTTCAACCTCACTCTTTGAGTCTCTGTGACTATAGGTAGATTACTTAAACTTTCAGTACATTGGTTTTCTCTTCCATAAAATGAGATAATAATAGTATATTTTTCTTAGAGTTTTTAGAAAACCAAATGATATTATTTGTGTAAAACATTTATCATAAACATCATTTTATATTACCTCTTTTACCTCCCCCAAGTTGTTGAAGTATGTACAGTTGTGTTTTTAATTTGCAGCTATCAAACTAAAGGCTCTGTGATGTTAAATGATGTAAATAATCAGAAATCAGGAAGCACAAATCAAACTCAGGCGTGTCTCATTCCAGAATTTAGGCTCTTGGGCAACAGGGCTCACTGGACACTTGCCAGGGATTTAATCACTGCTTCTTAGATGTTCATCTGGCACATCCCTTGCCTTTCTCTCTCTCAGCTTCCCCTGTCAAAGAAGCCAGCTAAGAGATGGCAGAATATCCTTGGCACACTTCAAAGACTTGTAGAAGTTCACTCATGTTGCTCTACATTGTGAATAAAAGTGAAGAGTCTACCCAGATATGAACAAACATGATCACTAAAAACATGCTGAGGACCAGGTTTAAAGGAGTAATGGAAGGGCTGTTTTGTATCTTGATGAGCTTGCAAATCGAGGCTAAATTTACTAAGCACTTTTATCTCATGTTCATTTAAGTGCCAAGAGATTGTTACTCAAAACCTAAACCTGAAAACTGTTTCCAAGAGCAGTGACGGGGTGTTTTAAACAAAGTAATAAATATCAGGAACACTGAGTATGGCTTCCAATAATATTAGTAGGCGCATAACATTTTCCAAATCCAGTAATGGAAGTCTTTATACTGGGATTTAATTTGTCAACATTTCAAACCCTGTTCACTGAAATATGTAAACAAAGCAAGTTTCTTGCATCTAATATGAGGTTGCTAAAATTGGTGATTTATGTAAGAAATTTTATGAACTTTCAATGACTATAGTACATTAGATTTTAATCTGATTGATAAGCACATTCTGATAGCTAAAACCAAGTTACTCCATTCATGATGAATGGCTATATTAAGTACAATTGATTTCATCCTTGGCCAAAACCAAGCTCATTTCTATGTATAACAAGCTCATCAGCCCTTTTTATTGGGGGCTGTCATAGAGTAGACAGGTTTTCATGCATGGCACCTTGCTCAAAAGACTGATTTTATAATTATGAAGAGGACCTGGAGTCTGGAAGGTTACCCAGAATGCTGCCATGAACTTGGCCCATGTGATGTGTAGGACATTCTGGGCTCATCTCTAGAGTTCATAAACATGGGAAGTTTGACTGGAGAAGGGGTATTGACTGGAAAGACAGGACTCCTGGGGATGCCCTCCTCTGCTCTGCTAGGTGCTTACAAGCACTGTTCCTCTTGGCTCCCTTTATTTTCTTGTCTATAACAGGGAGCCTTGCACTGAAGCCTAAAGTGAAATCAATCCAGTATCCATAATGCAAATCACAGAAGTCCTCAGAATGGCCCTTGGCTTTCTTTTCTTTTTAGAAGCTCATATGTTGTCTCTGCAGAAGTCGAGAACAGCTGAGTCCTCCAGGGACAGAACAGATTGTTTTGTTTTTTTTTTTTTCATTAAGCACAAAATGCCAGATGTAGTAATTGACTTTTGTTTAGGGACTCGCATATGAAAGTAAATATATATGTATATTTATATCTATATATGTATATTATATATATTTTATTATATAGGATATAATATTGTATATAACATAATATATAATAGAATCATAAAATATACAATATATCATGTAGATTTATATTATGACATGATGCCTTAATGATGTATGTTATATATCAGTTTATATAATACATATATTAATCCTTATTACCCAATTTGTTTTATATTATATACATAATTAAATTATAAATCTCTTCTCTCATGTGCTCATTCTTGAGTCCATGCTATTTAAATCTGTGTGCATTTACAGGCACATGTGTGCAGACATTTGGCTGATGCTGAGTTTTCTGGGTCAAGTATATGCTGTTGAAGTCACATAAGTTAGATCTGTGCAGCTGTAGTGATTTATGTAAGAAATTTTATGAACTTTCAATGATTATGGTACAATATTAGATTTTGTATATATTCATTAGCCCTCAGAATGGGCTAATGAATATAGACCAGAAACGTGGATGCTTCTCCTGCTGGGATGTACCAGGTTTTCCTTGCTCCCAGGTTCTTGGGTATGGGATTCTCTCTTCTTGGTTCTTTGGTCTCCTTGATTATTTGTTTACTTCCCTAAATCCTCTTCTTACACTAGCTCTGAATAAAGGTCCTCTACACCTGCAAGCCTTCCTTAGCCTCTTTAAGCTAAGCTAGACTCCTGTGTGCTTCACCCCCACTAACAAAGGCCTTCTCATACTGTAGTGGGAACTGCTTGATAACTTGGCTCTCCTCAGTGAGATATCAGAACCTTATCTGTCTCATTTATTGGGTTCCTCTTATGTGCCACATGCCAGACTATGGAGATAGGATGGTAAATATGTGGTGAAGAATTGAACAAATGCACAAACAAACAAGTTAGATGCCAAATAAAATCTTCAGGGTTTTATCTACAAAGAAGAATATAAGACATCCCACAATATTTTTTTTTGGTACTGAGGATTGAACCCAGGGGCGCTTAACTACTGAGCAATATCCCCAGCTCTTTTTTATAGAGACAGGGTCTTGCTGGGTTGCTTAGGACCTCACTAAGTTGCTGGGGTTGGCTTTGAACTCGTGATCCTTCTGCCTCAGCCTCCTGAGTTATTGGGATTAAGTGTGCCACCACACTTGGAAATACATTCAGTTTTAAAAACATATACTGACAAAATGCCCAGTATTTTCCCCTTCATTATTATCAGAGGTCTCAAATAAAATTTCTTGTAAATTTCTAAGAGTGTAAAGAGTAATTACGTCATGTTTATGTGTAAACTTTGTCACTCCAGGACTTGGATGACTAGAGACAGGACCTAGCCTAGATAACAAGTCAGGCTTAAGTGGAGGGGCTTCTAGGTATTGAAAGCCAGGTGCTCCAAGATGCACCTGAAGTTGTCACATGATGTAGCAGGAAGGGTCAGGGGTGAGATGCAGACAGAGAGACAGTGATCTAGCCAAGGCAGGGAGGGAAAGCATGTTATAATCCCAGTAGGCAGATGGATTCTTGAATATGGGTAGAAGGTTCTGGAATCCAGCCAGAAACAGAAGTCATTAAAAGCATCCAGAGAACACTCCAAAATCTGGGTGATCAGAAGTTTACCTTCAGGTGGCATTGAAGTACAGTGGAGTGAACAAGAAGTCAGGATTGGAAGATCTGAGTTCTAATTCCAATTTGGCTAGTGACTGGTCCTGTGACCTTTGGGAAACCTACCTGCCCTTTCAGACTTCAGTGTGTCTCCCTGTAAAATGAGGGAAGTGACAACCCCATAAACTTAGAGTCTAGATAATTCTTTAGGCGACAGGATGCCACAGGAGATCATTGGTCAGCAGGAGACTTTGAACCAAGGTTGCCTATGTGTGCATTTCTACTTCCAACCCCAGTTGACTTCAAGGATGGGTAGTCTAGGCCTAGGAGAAGGGGAGGAGAAAGCCAAAGGACAGTGACCTGGGAGTAGTGGTCTTTATACTGAAAAATTGACGCTGGTTTTTCATTTTCACAATATTTCTGCCAAACAAGATTAGACAAGAATGGCTCAGTAGAGTATGCCGGAGCATCAGAATGGGAGAAGGGCTGTTTCCTGGCCACTCAGGAACTCTCCCTGGAAGAGGTAAGGGCTTCTTCTGGGTCTTTGAAGGAGGAAAGTCCCTTCAGAGGTTGCTGTAAGTTTGAGATATTTGTAGACAGGGTCTCCAGGATGATGCAAGGCCTTGAGTGATAAAGCACATGTTCCCTGGTGCTTGTGTATATATATATATATATATATATATATATATATATATATATATATATATATATTTTTTTTTTTTAAATTTTAGATGCTCCCACTTATTGAGCATTTGTCAATAGTCATCCCCTGTGCTAAGTCATGTTTACATGTATGATCTCCTACAGTTGCCCATACTGGCTTTATAGGTATTTTTTATTACCACCTCTGTTAAATAAGGAAGAGTATAAATTGAATGACCAAAGTGTTCTGCCCAAAAGCATACACCTAGTTAGAATAGGAGCATGGACTCTGAGTCTTTAAATCCAGAAGATTCTAATAGGTACTGAGGACAAAAATGATTCCACGTCATTAGCAGTAAAAGTGGAGACAAAGCTTACCACACTGCTTTGCTGATAGTACACTCACCTGTTACCTTAGTTTACACATTTGCTAATGTCCTTGAAGCACTGAAGGCCCCATACTGAGTCAGATTGTGGAGTTAGCAGTACAATCTGTGGATCATAAAATGTGGATCGTATAGGGGATGAGTTATATAGTCACAATCTGAGATTACCTTCTGACTGTGTGATGCATGCCGAGTCCACTGGCCTCTCTGAATCTAGATTTGTCTACCCACGAAAGGGAATAGGATTAAATGAGTTAACATATTTAAATTTATTGCAATGTTTGTTATGGCACACAATGAAACACAAGACATAAGACCATTGTTATAATCATCATCTACACTGTCATGTTGGATGGATAAGCACTACATTTAACAATAAATCTCAGGCTAGGGATATATCTCAGTTGGTAGAGTGCTTGTCTTGCATGTACTAATCCCCACACATACAAAAAAGAATAAACATCTCAGTTTGCAACTTTTTAAAATGTGTTGTCTTAAAAGTCACATGGGATTTAGGATATTGCATCTCTCACCTATAAAGTAGGGGGTTGTAATGGTGCCTCATAAGACTGTGATTTGCCTAAATGAAGTGAAGCATACAGAAATATTTTCTGAAACACCCAGACTCTTACGAATGTTGGTAGCGTTTTTCTAGTGATGAGCTCCTTGGAACTCTCTACAATCTGTAGCTGAAGAGTTGCCCCAGATATTGGAGGAATTAGGCATCAGTCTTATTTCCTATTTGATCATTATTACTTTGGCTCTGCCCAAACCATCTCCAGCTCACTGGAGTCATCAGAAATTTTTAGCCCTCTCAAAAAGTATTTCAAAATGGTGAATCGGGTGAAGGTATGTTTATTCATTGCTCTTTCTTATTTTGTGATGGATTATTTGGGGGAGTACACACTGATGCAGTTGCGGTTTTAAAACAATGCCATTTTGAGCAGTCAGGAATGAAGATCCCAGCACATCCTGCAGATTCTGGGATCTTCGAGCCCTGGAGAACTATCTAGCAGACTTTCAAATCAAGACAGCCTTTGGGAGCGAAGTTGCCTTCTCTTTCCTCTTGTTCATGCTCAGT
This sequence comes from Spermophilus citellus, assembly GCF_964194105.1. Taxonomy (NCBI): domain Eukaryota; kingdom Metazoa; phylum Chordata; class Mammalia; order Rodentia; family Sciuridae; genus Spermophilus; species Spermophilus citellus. The sequence continues at coordinate 136,657,616 of NC_138182.1, read as the reverse complement.
AATAAACAGTTGTATTGTGAAGTCGGTAACAAAAGCACACAAGCCTCATGCATTTGGGGGATGTGACAGTTCCAAATGGTGTTGTTTAAAGGAGCATGCTGGGTGTAAGCGTGAGTATAATCAATGTGTGGTGACATTTCAAGGTTGTGGAAGTTCAGATCCCTTTGCTGTGTGCAGTATTCAACTCTGGATACAGAAACAACTGTTGTCTCTATTGTACTTCACCACGCCAGATGATTAATGTGCTTTTTGCTTAAATAATTGGGAGGGGTGGCACCTCAGGGAATACTAAACATATTTTTAATTGCTATATAAATATGTCATTTCCTTGCTAATTCAAGTTATGCATGGAAGGTTATATAATACCAGAGGGCTTGTGGGCATGATGCATTGCACCTGTAAGCCGAGTCAAAGGACTAACTGGGCCCAGCTGAAGGTAAAATATTTTTTGCAAACTCTGTCTTAGCAGATGAAGAATTAGATGTTGAAGTATGACATTTCTTTATAAAAGCAGAATTATTGTTTGGCGCAGAGTATAGTTTCTAAATAACTTTCTGTGATGTTGGAAGGAAACTGCATTTTCAATAAGAAAAAAAAAGTGCCCAAATGCAACCCCAACTAAAGTATCCTTATTTAGGAGGGTGTATGTGTTAAGGAGAAAAGAATATTGTCTTTGGCATGAAGTTACAAAGGCAAGGTGGTGGAGGACATTATTCTCCCATTACCAACATTCATATTATAGCCTAAAACTGGCTACATCAGTTTGGTGTCTCTGAAAGCAAAGATTTATTTAGCTCAAATTCTCCAATTTTTCCTTTCCAGGACAACCCTTCACCTTAGGGGGAGAGGGCAAGAGAGAGACTAAGAAAGAGTCCATATGTATGAAATTGTGCTAATTCACTTTTTCAGGCTCAGTCGACCTGATAGTTTGTCTAACCACAAGAGCTATACGTAAGTTGAATTTTACATTTTGAGACTGCAAAGGAGTCATGTTTAAATTTTGGAATGAGTCTATTTTTGTTGAGGTCACCACCCCAGACTGATTCTAAATGACCAAAAATGCATGTTTAATAGGCAATTGAAGGTGAGAAATTCAAGATAATTCAAGAACTATGTTTGTTTTTTTTTTAAAAAAATGCTTCTTATAAGAGAAAACATACAGCCTTTGGTTTTTTGGGGATTGGCTTATTTCACTTAGCATGATGTTTTCTAGTTCCATCTATTTCCGTGCAAAAGCCATAATTTCATAGTGGGTGGGATAGGGAAGAATGAAGGAACTTTGAATTGTACAGAAGGGAGTGAGGGGAGGTGTGGGGCTGTGGGGATGGGAAAGAAAGTAGAATGAGACAGACATTATTACCCCATTTACATGTATAATTATCCTACCAGTGTGACTCTGTACCATGTATAGCCAGAGGAATGAGAAGTTGTGCTCCATTTGTATATAATGTGTCAAAATGCATTCTACTCTCATGTATAATTAATTAGAACGAGTAAAAAAATCTTCCTGATAATAGTTTCTTTGAACACTTTGTTTTCTCTATGGATCCTGGCTCATTAACAGAAAGACTGTTGCTGGATTAAACACAGAAGGCGGATTCATTCCATGATCAGATGCCAAGAAAATAGTAGTCATTGGCAAACCCAGGGGTCTGATATAGACAGTAATCAAATCACTCACTATTAGATGTGCCCTATCAGTGGTCATTATTTTATTTGCAAGGGCCCTGAAGATGTCCTTTAATTTAAAGAAGAATGGAATCAGAAATCAATTAATGACTGATTGCTGTTTCTCCTACAAATTGATTTTTGGTTTTGGCAGTCTGAGGACACCATTGTGCCAAAATCCATGCACCGGCTACATTAAAATACAGCTAGGAGTGTAGATCAGTGAATTAGACCAGCTCTTCTACCTTCTTCAGAAAAAGTCTGTTTTATTCTAACAAAAGTTTAATTTCAAAAATTTCCTTGCTCCCACTTTCATAACTTTCTGTGGTTCTATTTATGTCTAACTTTTAGTCAACTGAAAAGGAGTGTTACTGATTCATTTGTATTTTAAATAGCTCCCTAAATGTTTCTAGGGGCAAAAAACTCAATACAAACACTATTCTGAAATATAGATATTGAAACCAGAAGATCCCCAATGCCAGTCTTGTAAAATCAATGTTACATGTGCCACCTGCTAAATTCTCATTGGGTATCCATAGCTGAAGTGTTGACTTGACTTGGTAGTGGGCACGGAAGAAAAGGGAAGCCCTGGTCCGTATCTAGAAGGTTCAACAGATATGCATCTGGAAGGAGCTGACAGTGCTTGCACGTTCCCTCCCACCAACTCCTTGTAGACAGACCCACATTAACTTCAGATACAGCAAGAGGCCCATACTTCTGAGCTCAGCCCCCCAACCCCAAGTTTCTTCCCAGAGGAGCTTCTCCTGTCTCCTCCTTGTGGGTTTTCTGTTGGCTACCTAATCTGGGAGCAAATGAAATTTTATGGATTCTTCCATTTGTAAGCTGTATCTCCATTTGGAAAGATGCCTTGAGAGCTTGTCCAAAGGCTGGGGGCTGGCAGGAATTCCCAGCTCCATCCCATGGTCAGGGGGACATTCATACTTTCTTTTTTTTTTTTTTTTTTTGGTACTGAGGATTGGACCCAGCAGTGCTCAACCACTGAGCCACATCCCCAGCCCTTTTTAATATTTTATTTAGAGACAAGCTCACTGAGATGCTAAGTGCCTCACTGTTGCTGAGGTTGGGTTTGAACTCACAAATCCCCCTGCCTCAGCCTCCAGAACCGCTGGGATTACAGTTGTGCTCCACCATGCCTGACCAAACTAAGGTTCTTCCTCCTCTTATCCAGATCTGGGTGCCTACATTAGAGGTCCTCTAGCAGATTGGATCTACTCTGACTCAATGGGACGAACTTCAGGAAGATAACACTCAACAGCTGAGAGTTTTAGTACACTCTGTGTTTTGTCAGCTGAAGAATATAGCCTCCTGATTAACAACAGAGGCTCCGGAGCCAGAATGCCATACATTCATTTCTAAACTATGTGATTTTGAGAAGGAATTTCATTTCTTTGTGCCTCAGTTTCCTCATGTCATATCAAAGTGTTCTATGATTAAATGAATTAATAGTACCCAGCATATAAAGTACTATATGTACATACTTATTATGGCTATTTTCTTGGGGTTTTATAGGAAAAAAAATCAACTGTAATATTTTTCTAATCATTGAAATTTCTTCCTTAAATAGTAAAATAGAATACAGGAAATAATTGTTATTGTTTTCTTTAAAGAATTATTGTTGCTGAACTGCCTTTCGATCCTTGGTTGATGTCAGGTGTTTTGTACAAACTATTTGAAAATGTGTTGTAACAGGCCCTTATTTGTAAACTTGATTCTTTCAGCACAACATATATCAGTTATATTCTTGGGAATTTCTCAAACGCAAGCCATGTCAGGTCATATTGATAAAAGACTTATCCTTTCGGGGCTCCTGGTTCAAACTCTAAACCACTTGCCATCTGTCCTGAAGCATTAACCAGTATCACATCAGTATGACAGTGATGAGGGGAAGAAGTTGCTCACATATTTATTCAATCCATGCATTCAACATTTGTTGAGGTCCTGATGCCAGAAACCGTGGTGAAGAGTTGGCATGCCCTCGGCCCCACAGAGCCTGCAGTCTGGTGGTACAGGTAGACATGAGACACACGTGGAGAAAAGGAAATAGGAAGTAGGGAAGCATTGGTACAGGGATTGAGAAGACCTCCCCGAATAAAGGAGATTCAATCTAAGCAGTGTCTGTACTATGTACTTGAACTAGTCCTGGAATGCCGAGGGTGTTTGTTTGAATGTAGCCAATAGGATTATTATTAAAACAAACTTCACTCTATTTATGGTACAGTAAAGCCAACTCATATCGGTTTATGGAAAACCAATTTTGATTCTTTAGGAATTTTGCCAATGACTCAGTTGTTAAACACAACTATTAATATTATTTTTAAATAAACAGATAAATGATCATAAATACCCAAAACTGATCACTTCCCTATTTATTTGTACTCTGATTTTGTCTGTGGTGGAGTGCTGGGGATTAAACTCAGGGATGCTCTAGCACTGGGCTACTTCACCAGCCCTTTTTATTTATTTATTATTTTTATTTATTTATTATTTTTATTTTTAGTTGCTGAGGCTGGCCTCAAACTTGTGATCCTCTTGCCTCAGCCTCCCATGTAGCTGGGCTTACAGCCATGCACCACGATGCCCAGCTTCAAGGTTCTTTAGTCTATTAGATCTTTATGGCATAGAAGTCCCATATGGTGGTATTCTCCTGTGCATCTCTTCCCAGTGAAGGCCTGTTAATACCTTAAAATTGACCTTGATGAGTGAATTTACACCACAGAAATAGACAGTATATGTCAGGGTCCTCTTCCCCAAAGAGCCTATTGTTAAGCAGTTACCAGCAAGGTGCTTGTCTGTCTGCAGTGTTTTTCATCTGTAGCATCCATCTACCTCCTGGGTCTGGCTGGGTAAAGATGTGGGATGAACTGAAAGGCAGAAGCAGGAGCCAGGTGACTCAGATTCCAGTACCAACTTTGCATTTTGCATGAGTTTTGCATTTGGAGTGTGTCACTTAATAATCAGCACACTTAAAGACGTGCCTCTCAAGGAGGCTAGATTCTGTGCTTGGAAGACAGAGATGTGTATCTAACTAATTACAATTGATTCTGATATAATGGTTCTTTGGGAGTAAGATGAGTCAGTCTCATATTGGTCACTTGGGAGGAATTCATTGAGGATGTGACTTGTGAGGAACTGAGCAGAATATATATATATATATATATATATATATATATATATATATATATATATATATCTCAGTAGGTAGAAGAGGGGGACATCAGTAGCTTATAAGTTAGTGTTCTCTGGATAAAGGATGGGAAGCTTTGGGGGTGATGATGGGAGGAGATTATAAATTAGGACCCAATTGTGATTAGCAGCTATGAGATGCCAACAAGGTTTCCAATGGTTTTACAAGTTGTATGATGACTGCTTCTGTTTAGAGCATATTAGGTTCAGTAACTGCAGATGGAACAAACTGAATTTATTAATACACCAAAAGTCAGGTGGCACATGCCTGTAATTCCAGCTGTCTGGGAGGTGGAGGCAGGAGGAACATGAGCTCAAGTCCAGTCTCCCCAGTTTAGCAAGACCCTGTCTCAAAAAAAAAAACAATAATAAATAAAAATGTCTGGCTTTAGATGTAGCTGAGTGGTAGAGCACTTGCCTAGCATGAATAATGAACACCCTTGGTTGCATTCCAAGTACCTTAAAAAAAAAGCTTCAAGGAACCATTTTAGGATTATTATGATGCAGAAGATGGAGAAGTGGGAACCTGAGGTAGGCATCAGGCATCCACCATTACTTTGGTCATCCACAAAAGGGACCAGTATTATTTCCTATGACCAGTGCCACATTATATAAGACTTCTGAATTCTCTAGGTATGTTTTGCTTCTTTGGCTCCCTTATTCCACAAAAGCCTGCTAATTATATTTCAAAATGGCACTGTGCTTAATGGATAAGTCAGCTCTGCCTCTGACCCATTCTTAAAGTCGATGGCAAACGAGGAACATGCGGGTAAGCTCCTGGAAGAAGATTAAACACTATACAAACCTGCGCTCCTTTTAGAATTCATATGGGCCAGAAGAGGCTCAGGCATTGTATTGCACTGATTACTTCCTTTGCTGTTGGCTTGATCAGTGGATTGAAAGTCCGGACCCTGGATTTCAGGAAGCCTTATATGTTCTTAATTTACTGTATGGCAGTGTGTGTGAGATGGTGCGGGGTAGATGTGCATGCACGCCATGAAAGTCAGAGAAGACTAAACAAAAGCAGAAAGCAAAGGCTATTTATTCTGAATTTGCTAGAGCAAGGGAGTCAGCCACCCATCACTTGTGTTTTGGCAGAGACTCAAAGACGGGCAGGGAGTGAGGAGGCTAGGTGATGGAACAGAAAGAGAGGTTTCAGGTGTGCCCTGCTTGGAGGCTAGGGGGAAGCTGCAGGTGGGCTGCTAGCAGCGAGGCATTCTGCATGATTGGCTAGGGGTACATACTTGGCTTTCTTTGGCTAAGAAAGCCTAAGTTGGAAGACAGAGATTTAGGGAAGCTGACAGTTATTAATAAAGTTCTGGCCGATTGGGGCATATTATCACAGAGTTATTGTGTAGCTTCTTAGATTGCCACTGGAGACAGCAGTCCTGTCTTCCAGAAGCTCTGATGTGTAGCAGACTGGCTTCCTGAGTTGATGGAGGAGTAGTTCCTGGGCAGACTGCAGCAGGTTGCGGGTCAAATTCTGTTTTTATATGTGATCTGAACATTGTCTATTTGCGTGTTCAGTCTTTCTGCAATTTTCAGTCTCACTGCAATTATCTTCTCAGCCTGGTGATAAATTGCCTGTCTAATCCTCTCAATGACACTATGAACAGGGTACTAACTAACATCTGCAGAGAGGGGACGGATGATCAGAGAGGTTAGGTGTTTTGGTAGTAAGAGGAAGAGACTGTGTTCAGATACACGTGTGTGTCTCTAAAGCCCATGAGTTTAACTCCCATGCTCCACTGGGGTTCAGATCCATCCACTTGCAAAGTGAAGATGAAGGTGATCACTAGGGTGGCTTCTAAATCCAAATCTCTGATTCACTGGACCATGGTGTCCATCATTCCCGTTCATGACCCTCATTCGACCAGACCAACTGTGAACCCATGAGACCAACTGCCTGTCAACTCATGAGACCATGAGTTTAATTTAGGCATATCCAGAAAACCTTGAGGGTCTGCAAATTTTATTGCATCAAATTTTGAAAATTCAACAGAACTAAGTCAAGCTACCTGGCTAACTGAACCCTGTCTATAAAGCCCTTCCTGGGAGACTTACGCTTCCCAGGAAAGGCATAGCTTTGCCTACTGCAACAAGCCATTTTCCCTTGGAAGGATTTAATTTCATGCACAGAGAGATTCTGCGTAGGCGAAGAGAATGCACTATCATGTCATTCAGTCATGTCTGCGATTTCTCAGCTTCTCCCCAGTGCTGTAGAAATGATTAATTCCTCGGAAGGAAGCCAAGAAAATCATGAAAATAGCAAAAATATTTCGACTGCAATTGTAGAGCACATAAACTTGTCAGTGGAGTGATTAGAAAACTGCTGGGTTGCCTCTCATTAGCAGCAAAATATTTTATTTATATATGTGCTTGTGTGTGTGTGTGTTGTTGCAGTGTGGAGCATGTGGGGAGGGCTTTGGGCTTAGATAAGCAGAGTTTTGGAGAGAGTCTATTTTGTGCCCTTGTTGAGTTTCTCACCTGAGGGCTGCTGAGGCCTTTGCCAACAGTATTGATTGGTTAATATGTGTTGAGTGGTCCCTGGTGTGGAGCATGGTAGGTACTTCACGATGTGAGACTTATTGACCCCCCGAACAGTACTATTGAAATGGTTTCACGAGGCAGGCGTGTGCGAACAGAGAAAAAGGAAGTGTGTTCTCACTGCAATTATGACAGCTTACATTGACTGACATCTTAGTATGTCCCAGGCTTTTTGCAGAATGCTTTCCAAGTACTATATTACTATATTCCCTCTGCAATCCTAGAAATAGGTACTATCATGATTTCTCATTTGTGTACTGAGGTTTAGAGAGATTAAATAATTTACCAATGCCTACAGATCTTAAGAGATAAAGCTCAGACTCAGTGTGAGGATTCAGACTCTCAAACCAGAAACAAAGGAGGTCAGAGCCAGAAAAGACTTTCATGAATGTTTGGGTCTAAGGGTTTCAAACTGTGCATCTCCCAGGAGCACAGGGCTTATCAGGTACCCCTAGAGGAAAAGGTGTTGATCCGGTTTCAACAACTGCATCAGCCTGAGCGGGTTGTAGTATGGGTTATATATTTAGGATTGGGACTCACTGTAAGATATCCTTTAGAGAGATGACTCCAATAAAGTGTGGGGAGAGAGGAAAATTTGAAAAAAATAGGCATTTTTTTCTCTAGTTTATTATCTTCAATTTAGAGCAGCAGTCAACACACTTTTTTCTGTAAAGAGCCAGGTAGTAAAGACTTTAGTCTTGGTGTTCTATGTGGTGTCTCAATGGCATATTTTTTACTTTGGTTTTTATGTTTAATGTTTTACACAAAACATTCTTGGGCTACGAATTATACAAAAATAGCCTACAAACTGGATGTGGTCCACAGTCTGATTTGCCAAACCTTTTTGTAGAAGATAAACCCAAAATTCAGAGAGGGAAAGTGGTTTGCCTAAAGCTCACACATTCAAGAAGGACTAGAACTCAAGTTGTCCAAAAATTGCGTTATGGGCCCTGCTGACGAAACCAAGCAATTACACGTTCACTGTGCCCTAAACCAGGCCAGATACGGGGCTATATGTGTGGTGGATTTATATAGAGTGTGTAAGTGCACCTACCCACCAAGCAGCTTAGAATCTAGGGAGAGACAAGACTTAAATGCATGATAAGTTAACCAGCAATACAGAACCCTCCCCCAAAGAAGTGCATAAGTCATTGCCAGGAAAGTGACACTTTAAAAGCTGAGTTCCAAAGAAGCAAAGTGAAGTGATTTTTTTTGACAGCTCCTAACCAAGGGCAGGGACATATTTGATGAATTTTAGGGCAACGAGTTGTGTTATTCTTCATCTCTCCTGCCTACCAAGAAATGGTTTTGAATCTGTCCTGAGGCTGATTAGAAGTAAGATTTAGTAACATTGCTGCCCTTTTGCTTTGGGACCAGCATCCAAAACTTTTTAACCCTTTGGTACAAGTGTTCCAGGGAATTTGACAACTGCTTCTGGGCTGTTAGATAAATCTCTTCCCCCAAGGCTCTGCCTAAAGTTCCCTTATTGGTTATTCCTGGGACGTGGGCATTGGGGTCAGTCGTTTAATGTGGACAGTATGAAGTGATGGGATTGTGGGAATTCATCTTCACATGCAGCTGCCCATTGTATTTATAGCATCACCCAAGTAGGTTACCAGAGAAACTAGTTCAGTTTTCCTTGAAGGAGAAGGAAAGAAGAAAAGCGGAAGGAAGTGTGTGTGGAGAATAAGACTCCCTTGGAGGAAGCTCCTTAGAACTAGAAAAGCCTTTTCCTGGGAATATTCTAGCATGAACTGCTTCAGCACCTGATGAACAATGGAATGAAATGATCAATTAGTATATAACCCGAGGGCACTTAACCACTAAGCTATATCCTCAGCCCTTCTATTATTTTTTTATTTTGAGATGGGGTCTTGCTGAGTTGCTTAGAGCCTCACTAAGTTGCTGAGGGTGGCTTGGAACTCAAAATCCTCCTGCCTCAGCCTCCCGAGCCACCAGAATTAACAGGCGTGTGCCACCACACCTAGAAATCAATTAGTTTTTACCATCTCTAAAGTCCATGAGTAGGCTTGATGGAGGTCAGGGGTGATAGAGAACCCTAGAAAACAGCCTTTTTATGACAAGTTACCCATGATAGAGACAGTGGGCTATTCACTAAAATGATATGCACTTCCTCTGTGTTGAACATGGATCTGAAGCTGCAGGCAGCTGTATGCCCAGACAGCATGCCTTCTAGACTCTTGCGTTCCCTGTGACCATGTGGCCAATTCTCATTCCAGGAGGGGGAGTAGAATTGGACAAAATGTGCACCACTCAGCACATGCCTGGTTGATAACAGTGCCCTGCCATGCTTTGCCATGTTCTTTTCCTCTTCCAATGGGCTGGATAGAGAACCTCCAGGGTGACCTTGAAGGCTATGTATTGAGAGTGACAGAGCCTCCATTCACCTAAGTGCTAACCCTCTCTTGATTGCTCGTCTGGTTGAGCAACCACTAGACACATGTGGCCGTTTAAATTATTTAAAATTAAAATTCCAGTTCCCTGGTTACACTCATCACATTTTGAGTATTTGATAAATGCATGTGACCAGTGCTACCATACTGGGAAGCACAGTTAGAAAACACTTTCATGATTTCAGATGGACCTATTGAATAGCTCTACTCTGTTATATTTGAACTTTGATATATTTTAACTCTCACTTCTTTAACACTGGGCCTCCTCCTACTAATACACATATCAGGATAAGGGTTTGTTGACCCTTAAAGAAAAATATTTGTTAGGTGCATATTGAGGTTCCAGTCCTGCTCTAGAGCTTGGAAATACACCACTGAAGACAGCAAACTAAATACCCTACTATCGGGAGTAGAAGATGTTAAACAAATGAAGAACAGGGACTTCTGGTGGGGTGAATCTACTCCGTAAGATGCCATCATGGTGAAAATTGCCATTATTCTTTGTCAATGCTTTAAAAAACTGTAAAATTCATGTTTTAATAAATAATTAAACTATTTATTGCCATTAATAATTATTCCATACCATCACTATTGGCAAAATATTTTGATTTCGTGCTTACATCAAATGTTTCTCAGTAATACACAAAGAAAAAAATAGTGGAAACTCTGAATAAGGGAAGGCATATGGGAGCGTGGTACTATGGGCTTCATTTTCCTGTAAATCTACAACTCTTTTTAAAATAAAGTCTGTTCATTAAAACAAAAATAAATAAATAAATACATACATACATACCCCACTATCCATGAACTCATTGTAATAAGCCATGTGACTTATAAGATTTCTAAAGGTGCAAATTCAGGATTTTTGTTTTCTATAATATCAATAATGTTTTCCTTTACTAGTTCCCCAAATACCAACTTCTGTGCAAGAAGCAGACCCACTAAACCAGTGGTCCAACTGGAGAGGCTCAAAAGATGAGATGAGCTGGGGGAAACACACCTGTGAGTTGTGCTCTCCACCTTCACCAGCTGACTGTGGCATTTCCAGAGCCTTGGTGCATGGTGCTTTCTGGAAGCATGCCTGAGTGGAATCATCTTTCATGTACTAGGACAGGTGTTTTAGTCTCTTTGGCCAAAACAAAGCAGAGGAAGGATGATACTGGTTTTCAAAGCAAACTAAGGGCCCAAGCGATGCTGAATTATCCACTATCTCCATAACATGCCCTCGCCTCTTCCCACACATAATGTTCTCTGAGCATTCATTGCTCATCTGTCTTCTCCCCTAGACTGGATGTTCTGAGGTGAAAGGGATTATATCAGTCACAGGTACCACAGTATTCCCAGGGTCTGGCATGGAATATAATGCAATAAATATGTATTCTTGTCATCATATGTTGATAATTATCTAGTGAATATATTTTACTTTTTCTTTGGTGCCAGGGATTGAAATCAGGAGCACTCGACCACTGAGCCACATCCCCAGCCTTATTTTGTGTTTTATTTAGAGACAGGGTCTCACTGAGTTGCTTAGTGTCTGGCTTTTGCCGAGACTGGCTTTGAACTTATGGTCCTTCTGCCTCAGCCTCCTGAGCCGCTGGGATTATAGGCGCATGCCACAGCCTTTGCTTTTTGATAATCTGGTATTGCACTTGTTAATATGTACCTCACAAAACAGTTTGTATGGAAGTTAGTAGGGATCACATGGAAAGTGGTGGAGGGGCAAATGTGTTTGAGTAAAGCTATTTTAAATAAGTGTGTTTTCTCTAAGGCCTTCTGCAGGACGTTTTGCATCACTGCACTGTAGTGGTGTTTCCCAAACTACAGTGAGCTTGAGACTCACCTGGAGAATTGCCAAAGCATGCATCTCTGGGCTCTGCCCCCAGGGTTTCTGATTCAAGAAGCCTAGGGAGGGCCTGAGTATTACCATTTTTATCAAGTTCTCAATTGATCTCATGCAGCTCCTCTGGCCACCAAACTTTGAGAACCAATGTGAAGTTGTGTTTTTGACTCTCAGAAAAAAAAAAAAAAGATATTTCTACCATTTCCCATACATGTTCCTTTAAATATCTTTTTAAACCCAAAGCTCAGTCTAAGTTGACCTACTTTATGCTCAAGTGCCTATGAATTATAAATTAATGCATCCACATTTTTAATGGGACATCTGGGCAGAGAACTATTGGAAGCATAAATAATGTGTTGCTACTGATAAAATTTGGACTTCATTCTAAAATAATGACAAGATTTGGGGATGGAGTATCAAAAGAAAAAGAATCAATGACTCCTCCTAGTTATAAAATGGATTTAATCACAACCAGTATTGCCTGGGAAAGAACTGTTTATAACTCGAATCTCTGGCATTATTATTGTCTAAAGCAATTGAGATGCTTTGTATCTGCAGCTGTTCTAGTTTAAATACACATTGCTTGGCCCTGACAGCCTGCTGATTTTTTGCCTCTTGGACTTTAGAATGGTCTGAAATGTGTTATTCATAAGTCTTCTGACTTTCAAGGATGGGAAAGAACAGATGTGGACCTGAAGGAATAATCAACTCTTGCTAATATTGCTTTAGACAGAGATTATATATAATATATGTGTGTGTGTGTGTGTGTGTGTGTGTGTACATACACACACATAACATATTTAATATATATATTTGCATGAAAATGAAAAAACTGCATTTGGTCTTTTTGCTTGAGATTTTAGAATGACACCAGTCACTGTAGGTTAACCCAGCACTGTGTGCTGTTTTAGGTTTATCAGAAAATTCATCAATGAACTTGGCACTCACTAATCTCATAAATACTGTAGGTAACATATTTCTGGACTTCATGGAATATGTAAGTTATCTTAGGGAGCAAGACATAATCATGAGATAATTAAAGCAGAGGTTTCCCAACATATTTGTATAGTAGCTTAAGCAAATAAAGAAACAAAAACCCAGATTCCAGGACACATCTGAGACCTACTAAATCAGCTTATGAAAAAGTGATACCAGAGAATACATATTTTTATTACATTATTATTATTATTATTATTATTATTATGGTAGTGGGGATTGAACCCAGAGACAATTTACCACTGAGCTCCATCCTCAACCTTTTTATTATTTTGTTTTGAGATAGGGTCTCCTTAAGTTGCTCAAGGCCTTGTTAAATGGCTGAGGCTCGTCTTGAACTTGGGTCTTCCTGCCTCAGTCTCCCAAGTTGCGGGATTACGGGTGACAGGCATGGCCACCATGCCTTGTTAGAAAATATGTATTTTTAAATAGTTTTCTAGTGGATGCTGATAACCAGGCAGAACTGGAATTCACTAAATAGCTTAAGAGTTTTCAATAATAACGATGATGTATCGAACACTTCTGCCTTAAATTCTATTTCATCCAGTTGACATATTCTGTCTTCAGAGTGTGTCTAATCTATTTCTCTGATGGCAGATGGCATGGCAAGGAGATAAACCCTTACATTCTTGGCTCTGGAGGGCTGCTAGTTCAGGGTGGGCAATCTGCAAACAGAGCCAAGACACAATTAATGAATGGTGAGAGCAAGAAAGTCGTGGGGTGGCACTCCACCAGAGTTGACAGGATCAGTCTTGTCACTTAAATATTGAGAACTTTCTGTGTGGCAGACAATGTGTGAGGCTCTGGAGATATTTAAAATAAGTAAAACTAGTGGCCCCTGCCCACAGAGACCCTAACAATCTAGGGGAGACTCAAATCGGAGATAGAATCATGGTCTTATCCCTGCTTTTAAAAAATTCTGGTAAAATTCACATCAAGTTAATCATTTTAGGCAATTATCAAAAATACAAGTAACAATAAATGTTGGTGAGGATGTGGGGAAAAGGTATACTCATACATTGCTGGTGGGACTGCAAATTGGTGCAACCCTTCTGGAAAGCAGTGTGGAGATTCCTCAGAAGACTTGGAATGGAACCACCATTTGACCCAGTTATCCCACTCTTCAGTCTATACCCAAAGGACTTAAAATCAGCATACCATGGTGATATGGTCACATCAATATTTATAACAGCTCAATTCACAATAGTAAGCTATGGAACCAACCTAGGTATCCTTCAAAAGACGAATGGATAAAGAAAATGAGGTATATATACACAATGAAATATCACTGAGCCATAAAGAAGAATGAAATTATGGCATTTGCTACTAAATGGATAGAACTGGAGACTATAACACTAAGTGAAATAAGCCAATTCCAAAGAACCAAAGCCCAAATGTTCTCTCTGGTAAGTGGATGGTAACACAAAATAAAAGGGGGTGTGAATAGAAATATTTTGGATTAGACAAAGGAAAATGAGAGAAAGGGAGGGGGGATGAGAATGGGAAAGACAGTAGAATGAATCAGACATAAATTTCCGATGTTAATAGATGAATACACAACCAGTATAACTCCACATCACACACAATCATAATAAGCAGAAGTTGTACTCCATGTATGCGTAATATGTCGAAATACATTCTACCATCATGAATAACTAATAAGAACAAATAAAACATTCTTTTAAAAGTTTGCCACTTTAACCATTTCAAGTACATAGCTCAGGCACATTAAGGACATTTATATTGTTACCCAAACATCATTGCCATTCATCTCCAGAGCTCTTTCATTATCCCAAACTAAAGCTCTGTAACTATCAGACAACAACTCCTCGTTGCTTTCCTCTAACCTTGGTAACCACCATTTTACTTTCTGTCTATAAATTTGACTGCTCTGGGTGACTGTCTCATTTTGCTCAATATGTTATCTCAAGATCCGTCCATATTTCACCACATGTAAGAATTTCATTCCTTTTTCATACTGAATGATATTCCACTGTATGTGTATATCATGTTTGTGTCTCTTTTCATCAGTGGATGCTTGCGTTGTTTCCACCTTGGTCTGCTGTATATCTCCTTGTTCTGAACACTCGTGTGCAAATATTCCCTAGGGTCCCTTGCTTTCCATTCCTTTGAGTGTAGTTCTAGAGGTAGAAGTTCCAGGTCATATGATAACTCTACATTTTGTTGTTGGAGGAGTTGCCATACTATTTTCCACAATCGTTACCCCAAATTTATAGCCGCACTCTTCTGACAAGATAGCAGAATTGGGGTATCATTCCTGTAAGGATTTTATTTATTTGTTATCATTGTTTAAAAAACTTTAGTGTCAGGCACCTCAAGGCCACACTGTAGCCCACATCCCAAAGCCACCTCCCCAACCCCCCAGACCTCCCACCTCCAGTTTATCCTTCCACCCATCCTCCCCAGCACCACATTCAGCTTTACAGTGTAAGAAAATCCAGCCTAGAGCCCTCAGGCCGAGGGCCATGTGGCCTATAATGTGTTCCTCCAAGTCACAGTTTTTCCATCTCGGGTACAATCTTCTGTAATCCTGTTGCCATACCCCACAGGAGAATCTGCTGGTTTTAGAGAACTCAGGTTCTGTTAAGGTTGAGTGAAAGCCTGGGGCAAAGGCACTGGGGAGTTCTAATCTCAATTTTGCTCCACAATGCGTGGCAGCCTGGGGCAGGTCATTTAACCTCCGCAATCCCTCACATTTTCTGACTCACTGAGATGGTTGTAACGACCTCTCTTTGGAGCTAGTGGTAAGGAATTCATAATGATAGACTAAGGGATGCTTGCAAGGTCTTTTGCTAGGGTTCACTCAGCTGCAAGACACCAGTGTCGTGTCACTTGCTCCTATGAGCACTCATGTCCACATGTGGAGTGTCAGTCCCCCATGCCAGGCTCAGTGTCTCTAGGGTTAGCTTACCTCTGCTTCATGAGAATGGACCTAGGTCTCTGTGCTCATCTGCAGTCCTTGCAGTGAAATGTGTGGTCCTTGGATTTTTTTTTTTTCCTCCAGTTCTTTGGGAGAAGGTGGAAAAGCACCCGGGAGAGGGGCATAAAAATATCCCTTAACATGTCTTAATTCCACTGAATATTTGCAATTGTGCCCCAAATTGAGAATTTTGGTATTGAGAATGTCATTTCCATTCCCTTCAACTTGCCCATGGGCAGGTGTGGGCAGGGTTCTTGTCTCCAGATCCATTTGTTCTCTGTTCTTCTTTGATGCAGAATTCTATGCTGCTTTGTATTGGTCAAGAAAATTTCAGTTCCACAAAAACCCTGAGAGAGGAATGTAGATTCTACTGAAGGTTTCTGTAGGGAGCCCGAGTGAGCTTCCCTCTCACTTCCTGCAGCAGAGACCTTGATACCTTTATGAGTCTTTTCTCCTGAATAAGTGTCTCCCTGCTTAGTGCCTTTCTCCCTGAGAGCATCCAGAACCTCTCCTTTTCTCCCTCCTGCATGTAACTCTTTAAACTCCTCACATTCCTTCCCAGGCCCCAAGTCACACAGAGCATGCATTATCCCAGTTTCTACCACAAGGAGTTGTCACATGTCCCCTCTCTCTGAAGGCAGGGTAGATTACCTATTGTTTCTTACTTATATAAAAACTGGTTTTATGTAACAACTGTATTGATCCATCATGGGTTGCTAATAACAAACACAATACCTAGGTAACAACTCTAAGCTCACAGTTCTGCAGATCCAAGTCTCAGAGGCCACCTATGGTGGTGGTCTTCTTGCTTAGAGAGGTACGGGCCTTCTCTCTTCTGAATACCCTCTCAACTTTCTACCTCTAAACACCATAATCGGAGGGAAACAGTGTCCCCCTCTTACTACTTCACAGTGGAGTTAAACTACAACAGACAAGCCCTTGAGTGACAGTGTCAAATGGTGTCCCAACCTTAGCAATGATTGTGATGATTCATTGCTGCTGCTGCTGCAAAGTTATATTGTTGATACTTTTTATATTTCAATAATTTCCAAGTGTCCTTTAAAACATTCTAGTAGGAAGTCATCCCTTTCTTTTTAGAAAGCTGTACGGAGTGGTAGATAGAAATCTAAAGTGGCTGCCAGGATCATCACTCTCTGATGTACATACTTTGTGTAATTTCTTCCCTTTCATTGAGGGAGCAAGAAACTTGTAAATATGAGACCTGACCCTTAGGATGATGGTATTGCCTGAGAGATTTTGTAGATACAATTAAGGCTGCTAATCAGTTGACCCAGTCAAAGGGGAGATTTGAGGTGGGGCTGCTGTCTTCACGGGAGTCCTTCTGAATCTGGGTATAGGAGTCAGAGTCTGAGAAAGCGGGAGAGAAATGGAGGAGGAGTCTGGGAGTCACACGGAAAGGAAGGGCGCTGCTAGAACCTGAGAGTGGCCCTGGCTATCAGCCAGCAGGAGAACTGGGGTCTCAGTCTCATGGCTTCTGGGTTTCCAAACACATAAGCCTGGAAACTTCCCAAGCCCTAGCAGGGACACAGCTCGGGTGAGGCCTTGATGTAGGCCTTGTGAGAACCTTGTCAGAGAACCCTGTTCTGTGCCTGGGCTCCCGACCTGCAGGCACCATGAGGGGATATGTGGGTGTGGATTCAAGCCCCTGAATCTGTGCTGGTGGGGATTTAGGAGAGCACCTCTGTGTACTTTATTGTGGGCTGGCTGACTTTCCTTTAGTTGCAGGTGTGAAAATAAATGCCTTGTTTTTAGCAAACAATGATTGCGGTAGAGGGTAGGTTTTGGGTTTTAACAAAATACTCTGACTTTGGCCAAAAAAAAAAAAAAAAAGTTTATAAACCTTTGTCAACTCCTCCTGCCTTATAGGGTTTGTTTGGGAATTTTAGTAAACGAAGAAGTTGCCAAGTCTAGAAATCACAGATTGAAAACGTCCTCTTTCTCCTTCTATTGTTTAGATTTTTCCCCTTCTCTAAAACTGCAAGGCAAGTTCTGCAAGGGTTTGCAGGTGTTTTCTGCTCCTGAGAGTCTTTCTTCTCCACAGTGAGTTCTTAAATCCTGTGCCCTGAGTAAAAACTTGCATTTTGTTGTCGAGATGAATCCTGTACTGATAAATATTTCCTGCATTTTATCTTGACTCTCAAGCTACAGACCCAGAGGCAGGACACAATTTCTACCTCCCATGACCCCCTGAGCCTGGCCAAATGCTTAATGTACAGTGGGTGTTCAATCTACCTTTAGATTGAATTATTTTATAAGTTAAGGAACAAAATTTGCTACCAAATAATTGATCAACACACTTTTGGATTTTTTAAGGCATTCCTGTGTATAGATAGCACCTGATGCATTTGGTTCCATCTTTGCCTTTTAAAAAACAAAACAAAACAAAACAAAACAAAAAAAAACTTCTGGTTATAAGTCCCTCTTTAAGAGAGAGAAAAACTTTTAGCAGTAGCTGGTCCATTGGATTAAAGACTGAATGTCTGTAATGTGTTTAGCCCATGGTCTGCTTGTTCAGAATTCCACATAAGGCAGGAAGGAAATACCTGAGAGCCCAGGATCCAGAGAAGACATGAAGAGGATTGGTGGCAGTGATGTCCTTCCTTGAGGTGTCACATTATAATCCCTGAGCTGTTTAATGCAGATGCTCTTCAATGGCTTCTCATTAGCCACAAGAAAGCATTCAGAGTCCCAGTGTGGCACACCCTCCCCTACGCCCTGCTCCCTCCCTGTGTAGGCTGGTACTAGTTTCATTTACCTGCTCAAAGCTCTCCCTTTGGGTTTTTTCCTCTCCAATTTCAGGGCATGCCATTAGCTGCTCAGGAATGAACTTTTCTGCAGCTTCTTCCCCAATCCCATCCACCCAGTGATTTCTACAGTTATCCTTCAAGACCACACTGAAGTATCACTTCTACACAGTCTCCCCTGACCAGAGGATTTTTGGCAAACCTTCACTGAGTTTTTCCCCTGTTATAAGCACTTTTTACAAACCATCTCAAAAAAAAAAAAAATGCTCACAACAACCCAATGAGGTAGACACTCTGCGTCTTTCAGAGGATGGAGCTAAGACTTACAGAGGTTCACTTACCTGGCCAAGTTTTGTAGCTACTAAGCCAGCATATAAGCCTGGGACTGTTTCAATCCAAAGCCTGGGCTTATAACAGTGGGGTTCTTCTCTGGACTGTGCTGCTTCTTGAGCCCACACAATTCTGTATGTGTCATCTCTAAAGAAATGTCCCTCCTTCCTGTCACTATTCACAGCCATCTTCTTCATTCTTCTCTAAGTCTTATGGAGATAGGGGCCACCTTCGTCGTAATGTATCTCCAGTGAAGTGTAAAATGTTGGACATACCTGAGCTTAATAAATAGAGAATAAGAAAAAATTGTCACAGGCAAAAGGGCTCAAAGGAAAGAAGTATCTAATGGAAATGATAATCTACTCAGAGTTACATTGGCTCTGATAAGGCCAGGAGTGGGCTCATTGGAAGTACCAGGACCTGAGTTTTTGTTTCATTGAACGGAAAAGCACAGATGCAAGAAGAAATCATGCAGAGAGTAAGGGAAATAAAAGAGGAGGGAGCAAGTCTACATCTTCCCCAGATACCATGACTTTTACTATATCATTGATGCTTAATTCCACTTATTTAACGTGTGTATTGGAAGGAGTTTGTTGGATGCAGCTGTAGGGTGTTCAGAGGAACGGTTTCAAAATATTCTGCTCCCCAAGCTCCTTTTCTACCTTACGGCATCATCTGTAACCAACATGGAGAAGAACGTAACGTGCCTTGAAGCAGAGGGTGATGGCATTTAATACTTGGTTCAATTTCGGGAATAACAATGTCCACCTCAAAGATGGCGTCCTAGGAGAGAGGAGCTGAGCAAAGTGATATTTAAGCGCCTGGTTCAGTGTTGCTGCTGAATATGTAGGTTGAGATCATAAAACCACATGTCACTCTTAATTCTTTATTCCTTTCCTTGTTATGTATAAATGTTTCTCAGAGATGTAAGCATTTTACTAGGGATAAGAGGACTTTGGGTTAGAATGAAATGAGGACCCCACCCTGTGCCCCTGGCCTTGGATACACAGGACTCAGTGGAGACGATTTTCAAACTTCATTTTATTTCCTCGGCTTCCTGGGCAGAAAACCAAGTCCAGTTTCTTTCGCTCATTGAGCCTTATCATGGGCCAGCCGCCTCTTTGGTTCTCCTTTTTTCTCTGTCATCATACTTTCTTTCCATCCTCAAAGCATCTGTCTTTAATCATTCTCTCATTCTGTCCCATTCCAGAGAAAATATGCCTTTTCATTTCAGACTGAGACCTCTGTGTCCTCACAGCTGGTCAGAGAGAGCCCCCTGGTCAGAGTCACCACTTTCTATTGGTGATTTTAGCTGAGTCCCTGAGCTTCTCTAAGGTGTCCTCTTCTGTAAGAAAGATAATGGCCCGTGTGCGGCTTCCACCTCCAGGTTCTGCTCTTGCATAGTTTCTTCCCAAGGCTTGTACTCTTTTGGCAGGAGGAAGACAAACACAAATGGGTAATAATAAAACACACACACACACACACACACACACACACACACACACACAAATATACTTGAGGCTCCTTTATCCTTTAGAAAAACAAAACAAAACTTCTTTGACTCTGATTGCATGTCCTTAAGCCACACTGCCTGTGTTTATTTGGCCTGTCTAACTTGTAAAAGGAAAACCTTCTCTGTCTCCGTGGTCTTACCTGTTCATCCAACCTTCACCTGTTATAAAGCCCCTTCTTTCTTCCTGTCTTAGTTGTTGTTGTTACTGGGGATTAAACCCAGAGTTGCTTAACCATTGAGTCACACCCCCTCCCTTTTTATTTAGCTACTGGTTCTCACTACATTGCTCAGGGCCTCACTGAGTTGCTGAGGCTGGCCTTGAACTTGTGATCCTCCTACCTCCGCCTCCTGAGTTGCTGGAATTACAGGCATGAGCCACCATGCCCAGCCTGTTCTCTTCAATCATTCTCTTGATGGTCACCAATGGTCAAACTTCCAAATCCTATAGCCTTTGTTCATTTGTCCCCCTTGATATCTGTAGAATTTTCTACCACCAAATTCCTCTGTTTTGAAACAACCAGGAACATATCTTTTTTTCCTCTTTTTCTGTTCAAATAAGGGCTCCCTCCCTGTTTTCATTAGCAATAGCAATTCTCCTGGTCTCCTTTGCCTCAGACCCCATGGTAAATCATGAGTCACACATGGCTTTTAAGTGCTGACTTCCAGCTGATCACCAGGCCTTGTGTCACCTCTGGTGGTGTCCTCCTTGTCCTTCTCTTCCCTTGTCTCACATTCTATGGACAGATTGTGTTGCAACCCATCCCAGCCCCAGAACAATTCTACGACCTTGGCAAACCTATCAGACTTCTTTGATCTTGGCTTTCCTCATCTTAATTAGGAATAATGGTAATAGTGGTTTCTCCCTCCAGGAGTTATTGTGAAGAGTCAACAAAATACCGAACAGAGAGTCCTGTTGGCTCCTGTACTCCACAGTTGGCAGGTGTCAGGTTTTATCTGTGCCACACCACCCAAAAGCCCTCATTAGGATGTTTGTATGGGACAAGTGGTACTCTGCATTTCAGCCCTACACCAGCATGCTCTCCTCCAGGTTTCTCCATTTGATACTCCAGAGCTCCAGGACAAAACCTAGATCAAGATCACCACGGCACAGTTGTGCAGATGTAGCAAGTTATATGACATTAAAGAGTGAAAATCTTTAGAACTGGCAGAACTGGGCTTGAATCCTGGTTCTGCCTCTTCTTCTCTGAATAATTTCAGTCTGGTTTCTGAACATCTGTGAGTTTCCATTTGAACCTCTGTGAGCTACCATTCAGGCCTGGTGTAGGAATGAAAAATGTCAGTCCCCAAGATAGTGTCCCGTACTGTCTTACTGAGCAAGTGGTAGAGTTGATGGCACGTCAGTCCCTTGCTCTCTTTAACCCAGAAAATAAATTCCTAGAAGCTGTGATGGACAGACAAGTTTACCCAAGTTCAGCCTCAGTTTCCCCTCCCAGCTGCCTCTACTATGTTGCTTCCTACTATATCTTTTCATGTACACATTGACCTGTGCAAGAAGCCTCATTTTTCTCAGTCTCTATTCCGCCATTTTTTCCCACTCCTCCTTAGTGGAATCCCAATTCCTTCTCCTCCTCCTTTACCGTGCTTCTTTTCTACCTGGTGCAGTGAAAACATACTAAGAATTTTAAGATTGTTGTGGATCTAGACCTTACTATGCCTGCCATTGGGACTTTTCTGTATTTATTTCAGAAACACATCACATTCACTGGTGATTTGGTACTAATGTAAGATAGCCTTATGTTTAGCTGGGCTCAGTGGCACACATCTGCAATCCCAGTGACTCGGGAGGCTGAGCAAGGGGATTGCAAGTTTGAGGCCAGCCTCAACAACTTAGCAAATTCCTGTCTAAAAGGAAAAATAAAAAATGGCAAGGGATGTAGCTCAGTTTTTACAACACCCCTGGATTTAATACCCACTGCCAAAAAAAAAAAAAATAGTATTGTGTTGATACTTTCCTCCTCGATAGCTCCTTATTGCCTTGTTTCTCCTTTAATGACAAGACAACTATTGAGCAATTACATAAAAAAAGTTCAGTAACCTCTCCTTTGGTGATTTTCTAGCTTGATTTTCATGGAATTAACAGCTCCTGCATAATCTAATCCTTAGGTGGCACCACTTATTTCTTGGCCTCTGCACAGACCCTTTTCCTCCTAGAGGTTCCATCTGCTTTGCAGAAATTAGCTCATGACTCATTCCTTCCCCACCCTCCTTGTAAACTGTAAAAGCAGGAGGCCTGCCCTTTGCAGGAAGAGAAAGTAGAGGTCCAAGGAAGCAGTGGGGAGTTGGAAATAGACTCAAGTTTATCAAGTCCTGGTTCAGGCTTATTACCCCCAAGGCTCATGGAGAAATCAGGCAAGGACAGCTCTGTTCAGTGGAAAGATCAGGTGCGTTCAAGCCTGACATGACCGGGCTCCGATCCAGGCTCCGGCTGCTATGTGGCCTGAGACCTTTGGCCACACCCTATCTGTTGAGAAACACCAGAGCTGTGGCCTTTGGTTTCTTTATTTTCACTCAGAGTGGTTGGAGTTAACCTTTCCAAATCATTGTTTGTCATTCAAGAATGTGGTAGCATCAATATCTGCCTACTGGTGCTATTTTAAGATTCAAGGGGCCAGTACATACAGCTCCTGGCATGCGTGCTGGTTCAGAGTATTATTTAATGCTTATTCTTTATTCCTGGTAATGTTTGGTTGCCCACCAACCCACCCAAAGAGAACACGGCAGGAATGATTGATGAATGCATCAGAAACTTGGCAAATAACTTTTCAACCCCTTTCAGGTCTACTGTAAGACATGATGATGTTTGAAGGGTGAATTGTTTGCTATTCTTTCTTAACAGGAAAGAAACTTGATAAAACACACATGTGAGTTAGAACTGTTTTTATTACTTCCGACCTGACAGCCGGAAACAAAAGTCTGAAAATGATCTTTCTCCCTTTACTTTGAGTTATCAAGCGCTGCATTCCCAGAGGGAATCTGGAATTTAGCTAAATAACATTTTTCAGTCGTGCAATGGAGGGTGGACCTCTATGCAGTGTTCTACCTTTGTGCTTTATGTTCACCCTTTACATTGATTTAGGGAAAATTAACATGGGAAAGTTAGATCACATAGGGGTCAGGGTAGGACCTGACTTGGCCACACTTTGCCCAGCGAGAAACACCAAAGCTGTGGACCTTGGTTTTATTATTTTCACTCAAAGTGATTGGAGTGACCCTTCATTAGCCAGACTTCCAAGATTTTCTCAATCTAAAATTAGATCATGCGTATAAAAGTGTTTTAAAATTATAGTTCTACATGAAGACAAATAACAGACTTTTTTTCCTACCCATGATTATAAGTTAGAAAATAATGTAGAAATAGGAATAGTAACCAAGGGTAGATATTACAATATTCTTTATGCCTCAGGACCAGACTAATTTAACCATGAAGAATTCTTTGGATTAGGCTCTATTATTTGTTTGCCTTTTACTAATGAAGAAAAATAGAAGGAATTTAAGTTTCTTTCGTAAGAAACAGAGGTACCAGGATTCAAATGTAGGTATTCTATCTTTGGAGTCCATGAGCTCAATAGTCCTATGGAGAAATCCCTCGTTTTAGTGTTTATTTTCTCCTTAATTCAGCAAGTACTTATTAATTACCCATTATTTACCTGGCAGTACAAATCATGGGGGAGAGCCAGAGTAAATCAGGCAGGCAGGGCTCTTGTTCTCCTTGAGTTCATAGCCTGATGGGGTAAATGAAAAAATATACAAATAGGGAGATTTAATAATTGCACACTGTTCTAAATGCTGTAATTACAGCCAGCAGGTGCTGAGATGGAGAACAAAGGGTCAGCAGAGGCCTGTATTTGGATCAGATGTTCAAGGAAGGGCTCTTGGAGAGGGTGGCATTTAAGCTAGGCCTCATGAGATGAGAAAATGGTCACCTGGCACATGTGTGACCTATCAGCTTAGTGGTTAAATGGGGATACAAAGCTCAGAGATCAAGTCTAATGTATGACTTGAGTCTGGAGGCATTTCACTCTTCAAACTCAGAAGCTAAACAGCAGCTGAAGACTGAGCAGGAGCTGGAAGGCGTCTTATCTTGCTGTTGAAATCTGAGCTGCTTCTGGCAGCTGCTCCATTATGTCACTTGCTTTCACCCCCTTCTTGAGAGAAATCTGATTTATTTATTTATTTATTTATTTATTTATTTAAAGAGGGAGAGAGAATTATAATATTTATTTATTTATTTATTTATTTTGGCGGACACAACATCTTTGTTTGTATGTGGTGCTGAGGATCGAACCTGGGCCACATGCATGCCAGGCGAGCCCGCTACCGCTTGAGCCACATCCCCAGCCCTGAGAAATCTGATTTATATAAAACAAACTCTATCTTTGCTACACTGGATATTCAAAATAGATTTCTTACAAGTTGGCTAAGAAAATTGGGAAAAGGAAGCCTTTCTAATAGAAGCAAGTGTCCTTTCAAAGAACTGGGAAATGTTAATGGAGACTTTGCAGACTGGGGTCCCCTGGATTGCTGTCCTCCAAATGTGCTGTGTGAGAGAAAAATGATCCATTTGAATTTAGGTAATGCAAAGTTCCCGAGCTTTCAAAAAGACTGAATTTTGAACTTTGCTTTGCATCTTTTTTTTTTTTTTTTTCTGGGTATCATGTAGTATCTTGGCACCTGTCTCTATTTCCAGGATATCTGAGGGAAAAGGTAAAAATATTATTCACTATTTTTTTTTGCAGTTTTCTGAAGCAAGTTTTTTATTCTTGATCTCCACCATGCTTCAACTTTCAATGTCTCTTGGTTTTCTAGTTTTCAAAATTTGTAAATGGGACCTATAAAAATAAATTCCCATCAGTAGAACATCAATGAAATTAGCAACCTTTCTATAACATTCAGTGATGAGTGTCTTAAAAAGATTAAGGTAGATCTAGACAAAATGATCATAAAAGGACATTCTTGGTAGAAGGTTGACAGGAAACGATGGTTATGGAGGAGAGACTGGCACACCGTTTTTGTAAAGGAACTGGTAGTTAATATTTTAGGTTTTGTGGGCTGCATGATTTCTGTGGCAGTTTCCCAGCTCTGCTGTCGTGGCGTGAAAGCAGCCCTAGATAATATGTAAACAAATGAGCAAGGCTGTATTCCAGTAAAACTCTTTACAAGCTTTTACAAAAACAGGCGGTGGCTTCACAGTCTGTAGTTGTGCAGGTACTGTCATAAACTATGTAGACTGTGAAATAATTTGTTCTTCAACAATTAAATATTTGGAAGGATATGTAACAAATTGTTTAATGTTCACTATATTGCAGGGAGAGATTATTGGAATGATTTTAGTAGCATTTAGTATGTCATAATAAGCAATGATTGCTTTTATTGTCAGCAAAAACAATGAAGACACTACCATTTTAGTAAAATGAGAGTTTGTCTTAATTTGGGATTGGCTCAGTTCAGATAAGTAATATTTATATATTTCCTATGCCATCAGAGCAATTGCTGTTATTTTATTCTTTGGAGGCAGCAACCAGAAGTGCAGAATTAAAGTAATTACTATTTCGGGGGGTGTTGCTGGGAACCAAGAGCCTTGCTCATGCTAAACACACGCTCTACCACTGAGATATACCACCAGCCCCTAATTAATGAAATTTCCACAAATTTACCCCAAATTTTGCCCACAGTTTCAGTTTTGAAAAGTATCTAGGTACAAAGTGAGGGTCTGTCTCTTTCCATCCTCTGATGTCATATTCTAGAAGAGGGATCTTTTTTTTTTTTTTGCTACCAAGGATTGAACCCATCTTTACCCATCTTCTCATGTCAGTCTAGAAGGGGCATCTTTTCCTGTTTGTTTTGATACCAAGGATTGAGCCCAGGGGGTACAAGATCACGGAGATCACTGAGCCACATCCCCAGCCCTTTATATTTTTATTTTGATACAGTATCTTTCTAAGTTGCTTAGGGCCTTGCTAAATTGCTAAGACTGACTTTGAACTTGTGATCCTTCTGCCTCAGCCTCTGGTGTCCCTCCTGCCACCATGCCCAGCTAGAGGGCGACTCTTGATGCAGACTCTTAGGTAATGCAATATGTAACATGTCATAAAATCTCTATAACCCACTCTTCTGTAATCAGAACATTACCTCTCTTTACATGATATTGTCCTGCCTTAGATGATACCTTCAGTTTTCCCCTGTTGTGCGGTGTTAATCAACACAATGAAAGAGGAGCATAGTTTATGGGAAAGTTCGTTCTGCCTGGTTCTGTCTTCCCTGATGACCATGTTGAAGATGTGGTTTGAACTCAGGATCAGAGGTTCGGTATGAGTTACTTCTGCCCTGATTCTGTTTTCATGACTCAATTGTTGGTCAGACTGAGTATTTCTCCAAGGCTCAAAACATCAATGGGTCTTGAAATGAAGCAAATTGCCATGATTTAGCATTTGAGTTTTAAATTCCAGGTCTAGTTGAGGAGCAAGTAGTTAAAGTGGAGCCAGTCAGAGCTCACTGAAGTGAAAATGGAAGCAGAGGCTCACCCTGTGGGCGTCCCATGGCCTGCCCTTCCTTGGCTCCAGAGGAACACGGCAAACGTCTCCCTGACTCGGTAACATTTTTCAGAGTTCCTCATAGTGGATTTCAAATACCAGTTAAATGGAGCAAACCTGGGGCTTCTGATTTATTCCTAATTGGAGGAAAGTCCCTTTAAACATTTTTGGCAAAGTGAGCTTTGTATTTTCAAATGAAAAAGGCACATGACTCGACTACTTTTGTTTTCTTATGCTATTAGTGAGTTTGAAGAATGTGCAACTTTGGCTCTGAGTTAAGTGCACTTGCCATTTCATAACATGTTCTTAGATTTTCTTTGCTCAAATTTATTTTCTGGTGGAAGAAAGTAGAAAAAGGGCAGGAGAGAACAATGCATTACCAAAAAAATCTCATTTTAGAGGGGAAACAAAGAAAAAAAACTTTGAGAAAACTGTTTCGGTAATACATTGCACACTGATAATGCAGCCATGATACAAATGTTTCAATTGAACGGCTCTATCTCCTTCCTCAATGAAAAGCCCCAATTTCTCTGTTTTTTTTTTTTTTTACACTTGCTCCTAATGTCACATGTTTATTTCCATCCCTATTGCATTTCTGGAGATAATATTCCCAACAACAACACAGTAAAGTCTGCCTCCCTGGCCATTAATAAATGATTGTGAGCACTTCAAATGGAAAACTATATAAATAAGTGTAAATACTTGGCGATAATGACGGCAGTAACACCTCAAAGGAATATGGGGGAATTAGTTGAAGTCTGCTTAATAGTTGCTAGTGATTTTCAGGGAAAAGACTTGGTTGTCGTCTCTATCTGCTTGAACTTCTATGACAAAATAGCACAGACTATGTGGCTTACGCACCAGAAAGTGTTTGGGAACTGAACCGTCTAAGATCCAGGTCTGGCAGGGTTTGGTTTCTGCTGCAGGCTCTATTCCTGACTTGCAGACAGCTGCCCTCTCCCTGTGTCCAATCACAGCAGAAAGAGGAACCTCTAGCATCTCTCCCTCTGCTCTGCAGGGCGCCTGTTCTCTGGGATCAGGGCACCACCCTGTGACCTCATCGAACCTTGATCACCTCCCTGTCTCCAGTGCAATTTTGTAAGAGATTAGAACTTGCACATTTGGACTTGGGAACGGGAAGGCACTATTCAATCTATAGTAGTATCATGCATTGAAACTGAGCCACCACTGGCCTAGCGCTCAGTTGCCAATACCATAAGATGCTTTCTTGCCCTTAGCTTTTGTAACAGTTAGTTCATAAACATCACAAGTGTTTCTAGTCTCATCCCCAAATAGAAGCGCAAACTAGATAGAAAGATTGAAGATGGGAGTGCCATAACGCCTGGTCAACCCTAAAAGGCAGTTGTGAAAGTTGTAGAAGATTATAGACACACAGATCCCAGGAATTATCCAAACCAAACTTGACACTCAGATTTTCAGATGGACGTTAAGAGCAATGGAGAGCTTTGCCATAGGTCACTCAGTTAAGCAGTTGTCCATATGTTCCTGGAAGCCTTCTGACTCCCATTACAGTGCTCAGTGTGATAATGGATATGATTGTGTTTTTAAATGGAGGAGTTTATGGAATGAGTTCCAACTTCATCTTAACAGCAGTTAGGATGGTTTCCTTTTTATATCAAAAACTATAAGTCAACTCTCATTCTAAGCATAAAGGGTATTGGGGATTTGCAGAATTGGTGAAGGAGGGGAAGACTCCGTTTGGTTGCTGGACAGAATCCTGGCAGCTTTGCCACTACAGTGCAGAAGTACCACCAGGATACCAACCTGCTGCTAGAGAACACTATCTCCATCAGCCCCTGGAGTTGGTTCATACCAGTTCTTTTGGAGGGACCTCATGGGATGTCAGAGTCCCAGAAGAGAGATTTCCAGTCTTCTTCATTAATGGTTTCCCAATTGGGGATAGAAAGAAAAGAGGGAAGATCTAGCCCTTACATCTTATATAAGGGTTCAGAGGCCCTATTTTTTAAAAAAATGTTTTTAAAGTTGTCAATTGACCTTTTTTTCATTTATTTATACATGATGCTGAGAATTGAACCCAATGCTTCACTCATGGTATGCAAGTGCTTCACTACTGAGCTAAAATCCCAGCCCAGGGGCCCTATTTTTACACAGAAATAGGGGATATCCCAAAATAGAAATTGGTTAGATACAGGACATTGAAAATACAAATTAGAGCAGAAACAAGTATTTATGACAGTTTCCAACATACATGCTTACATAATGGAAGATGGCTTTTTCCAAAGTAGTTTTATTTCATGTAGAAGCTTCAGATTTCCCTAAAGCTCTCTGGTCTATTGCTAGCCCAGTGTATATTTGGCACTACCTTTTATTTTCTCATTTAGAATGGAATCCAGTATTGGATTTTCTTCTTTTATCTATGTTGATTTTTAGCATTCTGTCCCCATATCTAAAGATATATGGCAATTAGGATTCTTCAGAATGGAAGTCATAGGATTCTTCAGAATGGAAGTCAGTTTTTCTAACCTACTTTGTTATTACCTAGTTAAAAGAGAGAGATCTCAGAACACTCTCAGGGAAGATTTCCAACCATTTTCAGAATATGGTCTTACTTGTTCATCTATGATCTGGCTATTAAAAAATTATATATGCATCTGAGTACTTGAACACATGGGTTCAATTTTTCCCTTGTGTAATTGAAGTAACAATCTTCATCTCCAGTTCTTTAGAAAACAAGAGAGATATTGATCTTAACCAGAAGAATGAATTTGTCAACAACAATATCATGATCCTAGATGACATGTCTTCTGAGATTTCTCTGTACCTTACTTTTTCTCTTTGGCACTCATCTTCCCCCAGATCATATCCAAGAGAGGAAGTTCAGAAATGGGTGTTCCATTGGTGAGATAACATATAGATCTTTATTTAGTCTCTGACACCAACACCTTCATCATTTTCTTTTTTTAGGATCAGATTCATATTTTCTGCCAAATAGAAAAAGTGCCACTCAGAATGGTTCATGGATACTATTCGTGGAACTTACCATCCCTGTAGTTGATGGTAGGCAATAGGGGAAAGATGGTGGTGGATCAGCAACTGGCTGGTCCTTGGGAAGCAAGGGGAGATAAGGATGTGGACTACCATGAGAAATAGTTATTAGTTTTGCAAATGGACGAGAGAAAACAGAGGACTCTTCTTAATCCTTGTTCTTGATATTTTACTGAAAGTTACATTTTGTAAATATCTTGCTGGACCAAGACCTAGGCCCACTTCCAAGGTCACACAGAAAAATGGGCATTCCACATCTGTGATAGTTGCCAAGGTGGGTGTTGTTCTGTGCAAGTGTGCACTGAGTTTTGAGAATACACTTGTGTGCTAATGGAGTGAACTGCATTTTTCCATCCTTGTCCAGGGTAACTTCATGCAACAGCAAGCAGAACCTAGTGGGATTTCTGTGATGTGCTTTTGCCCCATCCCCACCCCTCCCCAAATTTTGATTGCCATCTTGCTTTATCTCTCTTACCTTTCCCTATGTAATATTATAAAAATACTCAGATTTTCCCCTCAATTTTAACAATTTTTTTCTTGACAAAATCTGCATCTTTTTTTCTTTAGATATCATGCATATTATACTAATGCAAGCCCAGAAGCTGATGGACCATCTTGATGGTCTGTACAGAGTTCAGTAACAAATAGTCAATGAGTTCCTCTGATTTTATATCTGAAACTGTGCACTATATCATAGATTCAAAAAAAGCAATTTCAAAGGGGAAGCACATAAGAAATACATTAAAATTTGAGAGACACCAAGTGAAATTTGTTCTTGGGAGTGTTTTTTACTACGCTTGTACCATTAGGAGCTTAGAGAATATTGGATAAATTCTCTCTAATGTACCAAGTAACTCATTACTAATTTTGTGTGAATTTCACAGGACCATGCCTTTCTTTGCCTGATATTTCTATACAATTTGCATAAAACCCCATCTCAACTGAAGCCTGATTCTCATTTCAATTTTGACTTTACAAAGAAATTTCTCTGCTTCATCTCCGAGTGCTAGGGCAACCATTTTGACATTTCTGCCGTGATAAGAGATCAGGGCGGCATTTCTATTGGGGCTTTTTAAAAAGACTCTTTGCTGTGTAATTGCCAGGACAATTAGCTTCAGGCTCTAGTCACTATCTCTTAGCAATGAAAGCTGCTTCCCACTGTAAGAATTGTTCTTTCCCTCAGTGGTGTTGACAAGATGAAGAGCAGTTTGTATGTGATGATTCTGAATTGGCTATCTGTTGGTGATCCCTGCTTCAAAGTGGTTATGATTCAGTTGTAGTCAACTGACATTTATGGCTTTTAGCATCTAGACTAGGGTTTCAATTCAGCTCAATCAGGTGTCCACAGACAAGCATCTGTTACATGGAAGTTTACTGATGTCTTTCTTTCAAACCTGTTATTTCCCTTAAATCAAATGCTTAGTTCAATAGAGCCTGAAAAAGCAAAATAAAACAAAAAAAATAATAAAGTGAAAACTTCAAATGGTCTCCATGGGATATTTTGGAGAATGCTATTAGGAAAAGGCACAAAGAAAGTAAACTGTACTAGGCTTGAGAATGGGAATGGTCTCTTTTCTCCCATGCCCTTTAAACTGTTATTAATAAAGAGGGTAATAACCCAGCTGAGACTGAACAGTGTATTCAGAGATTTTCTACTGAATCAGTCCATTTAAAGGATCATAATAATCAACCTGTGATCCTTTAGGTGGTAAAGGAAAACAGCAAGTTTTTGACAGGACAGATTTGCATCCTGATTCCCAGTCCATAAGCTCCACCTTTGGATAACTTGTAGTTTTCATGTAAACACTGGTTTCTTCCTCCATAAGCTTGGGTCCTGCTATTAGATTTACAAACTTTTTCATCCATACTTATTTATGGAGCCTCTATTATGTACCTGGCACTATATGCATCTTTGGAGATTCAGGTACAAAAACAGTAAAGATTAGACTCTATGTTCTAACAAGGCTTAATGATTTTTTTCTATTATATCCTACATGTCCACTAAAGAAAACTGCCCTTTGAGATTTAAATTAAGTAAATTCCAACCTCCCATTTTGCATTCATTGCATAATTCAACATCCCTCTTGGTACCATCAGAAATTTCTGGGGGAAAGATACCTTTGTGCTTCTTACTTCTGACTCTGAATTCTTGCTTTCTCTACAATAGCCCAGTTAAGGATTATCTTTCTGGTTGACTGATAATATATTGTGTATGGCACACATTACCAGCTATCAGTTCTGCAAAATTCTATCAGCACAAAGCTATCAGTTGAACATATGTTTACGTGTGACTTTAGGATGATAGATGCAGCTTACATCACAAATTATTTAAATTGTTTTTTCATGAGAGATCTTGTGGCTATAGCCCCACTAGAATTATTGGACAAATGTGGTACTACTCAGGGCCTGCCTCCCCCACTCCCACCCCATTAACAAGCCACTCACTCCTCCTTTCCAAGTACC
The DNA here is from genome assembly GCF_964194105.1 of Spermophilus citellus. Lineage (NCBI taxonomy): Eukaryota > Metazoa > Chordata > Mammalia > Rodentia > Sciuridae > Spermophilus > Spermophilus citellus. The sequence continues at coordinate 136,625,357 of NC_138182.1, read as the reverse complement.
TTAGACTTTACCTGTAAACCCACAGTGATCTTCTGAGTACTATACAGATTGAGCATCTCTATTACAAACATCCAAAATCCAAAGCACCCCATATGCAGAAACTGAGTGTTGACGTGCTGCCATAAGTAGAAAATTCCAGACCATGGGACTTGACTTCCTTTGCCAAAATCATTAAAGATATTGTATAAAATTACCTTCAGCTGAGCTCTGGGTATAAAATATATAGGAAACAAATCAGTTTCAGATTTAGACATAGGTCCCATCCTGGAGATGACTCAATATCTACATGCAAATATTCCAAAATCTGAAACCTGATTCTCTTATGGTCCCAAGCAGTTTAGATAAGGAATACTCAATGTATATCACAAATGTATAGCCATCTCATTTACAGGAACTCTGCAGTAGTAACTAAAGCAATATTCTCCCTGTTCCCATTGTATTACTTTTGGTGTGTGGCTCTCCAGACAATTGAGTTAGCTTTGTTTTATTTCACAGCTACTGACAGCTTTCCTCACAATTGGAATTGGCTACTTTGACAAACATAGGTCAACAGGAGTGCCCCTTGAACAAAAGAAATCCAACCACACATGTGATTCTGTGCTGTCCCTGAGTTACCCCCATGCTCGCCTTGTCAATAGCATCTGAAGTGGAGATGGAGTGTAAAGCACATGACCTGATGGGGCAGAGAGGCTGGCCACAGGAGCAGACAGGTCACCTCTCAAGAGCCATTGAATTTGAATTCCTAAAGAAGCCCTTAAGTAAATGAGAGCCCTTGGTAGCACTTGATGCTCTCAGTTGTGGCCTAAAGAGGCACAGTTCCAAATCACAGATGCTACTTACAAAGGCTAGGAAAATCTGTCACTTATTCCTAGTGCCTTTGGAAAGATTTTTGATTAGGCTCTGGTTGAAGGATAAGTCCTAATACCCAATCAGCAAGCTTTTACCAGACACAGCACATGGGATAAATGTGAAATGACAGTGTGTGCCCTCCGGAAATTACAGAGATAAGTACAGACTCATATTATGCTGGGCCCGCGAGGCCACAGAGAGCTTTTGGAAACAGACACCTCCCGCCCAGCAGCTCAGAGTGTTTTATCAGCACTTTACTAATGTGGTTTCCAATGAAGGTCAGAAAGTTAAACTTATCACCCAGTAGCTGGGGTTGATAGTTCATATCTTGATCTTATCACTGGGTCTCTTTCTCCCATTCCAATTGCTTTTTGAGGGCTTAGAACTGCTCGCTTGGGGGAAATATTTGCTGTGAGCAGGAGCCTAAGTAAAAATAAAAATCAAGTTGTGTAAGGTAGAAACAAAGTGTTCAAAACAGTATTTCGGTTTGCTCCCCAAATGTGGATTTTTGATCCATCCATTTGTGTCAAAATGATGTGCCCTCATAACAAAGTCGCTATTCTCATTCTCAGACATCAAAGGAAAATATGTTTTGAGGACATATCTCTTGAAGTCCTCCTCTTTTGCTTTTGTCAGCTTCCATTGAAATTTAATTTGGACAGCATTGCCATAGGTTTTAAAGGACTCTCGGCTTAATATAGAGAGGGATTTGCTGAAAATGTTCATGCAGCTTGATCCTTGATATTCACTAGCTAGATTACCCAGGATATTCTCAAATCCCCAAATTCATGAACACCATAGTGACATCTCCTCATTTTCCCCAGGTTAAACCAGGGTCTCTCGGCAGCAGCACTGTTGACATTTTGAGCAAGGCTAATTCTTTATTATGGCACTTGTCCTGTGCATTGTAGGAAGTACAGCAGCATTGCTAGCTTCTCCCACACCAGAAGCCTGCAGCACCAGGCAGCCAAAAAATGTCTTTAGACATTGCCAAATGTCCCTGTAAGTGCAATGTGTTTCTGTGTCCCAGTAGAGAACCACTGAAGTACAGTGAAGTCAATATATCCTTTAATAGGTGGCTGAAAGAATGAATGGAAGTTGTGTGGGAAGTAGGACCAAGGAATCTGCAAATCAGGAAGGCTGGGAGGTGTGCAGTATTCACACACAAACCAATTTACTCGGACTCAAAACTCATAGTGTGAGTTTAGTCCTAGAGAAAGCTTCCTTTCACAAAGGTTCTTAGAAACAACAAAGATAGAAAATAGTAAATTAACAAAGGGTACATGTCTCCTGGAGTCCCCTATGCCTTATACGTGAATATTCTAGCATCATCTTCATCATTTCTTTTCTCAGAGTTACAGCCTGGGTTGTTGTTTTGTTTTTGGTACTGGAGATTGAATCAGGGACACTTCACCACTGAGCTATATCCCTAGTCTTTTTTTTTTTTTTTTTTTTTTTTTTTTTTTTTTTTTTTTTTATTTAGACAGCATCTCACTATGTTGCTGAGGGCCTCACTAATTTGCTGAGGCTGGTCTCAAACTTGCAAGCAAAACTCCTGTCTCAGACTCCCAAGTTGTTGGGATTAGAGGTGTGTACTATTATGCCCAGCTAGCAAATTGGATTGTAAGAACACTGCCTGATGCTAAGAATATGCACGAAAAATGCTCAAGGGAAGAAGGCAGGCAGCTCTCAAGAACAGCCCCAGGACCCAATGGCCATGCAGGCACAGGTCAACCATCAGCATTTTTTTTTTTTTTAAATCAGCTTCTGGGACCTATGCCAGTATTAAGCACAATCCTGGTGAGTTGTTTGTCATTCTGTGCCTCAGCTTCCTGGTCTGTAAGACAGGGATATTAACAGTACATATTTCATGTGATTATAGTGGAAGTTAAATAAAGTGCCATGTAACACTACTGTTATACCTGGTAGATGTGTTGTGTCATGGTATATCTATCTGGTATATGCTCAATTAAAGTTAGCTCATGTGATTACTGTTGCCGTCACCATCAATATCAGGGTATAGTGCGAATTGATTTATTTTGGCTCTCAGGTGCAGGAGTTGAGTTAATCATATTCTTCTGTTCATGGTACTTGGTTGATCCAGTCAAGCCTCTCCTCTTATTCTAAGGGTTAGATGATTCTTGACTTCCATACCTTACTTCCTTCACCCTTGCCCTCACCAGAAAACTTTGTTTTAATGCAGTTACTGGTTATTTTGTTTGTATGTAATCTTGCAAAATGCATGTTGTTTTGTATGTACATGCTCTTGATTGACATACATGATATTGTGCTGTGTGTGATTTCTCCTTTAATGTCTTCACTGAGCTATTACTGCATGCTTGCATGCTTCTTCATAGTCACATGACATTTGATGATGTGCATCAGCATGACTTACCCTTGTATTCTCCAGAGAAAAGCACCTAATGGCATCCAGTTCTTCACAAATGGAACAGTCATGAATTTCCTCATTCATTAGCTCTTAATGTACGTGGGAGGATGTATTTGGGATATATATTCTTCTCACATTTCTCTCGGAAGGAAGCTGACGTGGAAAGCATCCTAAAGTTTTGTTCTTGCCACATCAAAATCACTGTTGCCTGTCATTTTATTCAGAGCAATAACATCAGAAAATCAAGCTGAGGATAATGATAAATACATCTACTGCATGCATTTTTTATAAGCTAGATACTGTGCTAGATATTTTATGTCTCCAAGACCACCCTTGGGTCTGGAAAGTTGCTAGAAAGATTCCCAGGGTGCAAGTAGTCTTATTCATGGTACACTTCTTCTTCTTCTTCTTCTTTTAACAAAAGGTACTTAAAAAAAAAAAAAAACAGGAAAGAAAAAGGGAGGAGGGTGAAGTTCAAATCCACAGGAAATCAGAGTCTTTTGCCAGTGGAAAGCTCTTAATTCCCCCCAAAGATTTGGGATAATATGTGTGAAGTGTTGCTAATCGGGGAAAGTCATTTTTTTTGTAGGGTTGGTGGCATGGACTGTCTGTGCCCAGGATATACCCAAATCCCAGGCATTCAGAAGGAAATCAGATGTTCACCATAAGCCCATATCGTTTGTGCCAAGAGTAGAGGAATAGAGAGCCATTCTTATCAGCTCTGGGAACAGTGGGACCTTCCAAGACCAGTAAGTTCTCAAACTCCAGCCAAAGGTCAACTTGATTAGTGAGGCTTTCAAAGGGTGGAGGTCAGGTCCACTAGGTCAAATCTTTTCTGCACATTTTACTTTCAGTATATGTCAGTGTACACAAAAGCAGATAACAATGATCTCATTTTGAAATGAGGAAACAGGCTTTGAGAAGTTAAGTAGCTTGCCCCAGACAGAGCACAGAAGGAAAGGAACCAGGCCCTGCCCCCAAAATTCAAAATACCTTCAAAAATTGACATCCTCTCTGCAGTAAATTTAGGCTCATCCCCAGTAATTAGAGAACTTATCCAATCGTGTTATGTCTTTCTTTGTGGACATTAACTTGACCTATCATTTTCTTATTTCAAAAGTCATTTCTGAGAAAAGTCTTAGGCTACTATATTGACCTAAGCACAGGATGTGGCCTTGCTATAGTTTGGAGCCAGTGACATTTTTTGGTAAACTGCTTAAATGATGTATATTTTGAACCACAGAGGACAAAGTTAAAAAGTTGTGTAACTTAAAGCAAATATAAAGTTAGGTGAACAGTCTCTCTTTACTGGTTAGAAAAACTGAGAAGAACCCTCCCTGTGTGCTAAGGGCTCCTGATGTGTGCTCAGAAACTAGCAGTTACATGATGAATTTCCCAAATCTCTTCCACTTACTAGGCGGTGGAGCAGAGATTTGAACCAGACAGATGCCAAAATAAGACTTGCCCAGGAGCCCTACTGCCATCTCCAAACATTACCCTCATGACGTCTCAGGGTGAACCAGTTGGAGGAAACTGGTCACTGTGAACTAAGCAAGAAAACAAAGGTCCATCTTGAGGGTTGGCCCACCAGGAAACCCCCCTTCAGAACTGGTTCAATGTGCTTTAGCATGCCCCTATCTCTTGGTGCCTCAATCCTCCGTTTCCCAAATGAGGGTATAAATTCCCACCTACCACCTGCACAGTATGATTGTGGACAGCAATAATAATAATACAGTAGAAGTATTTTTGAAAGATTGCTAAGGGGCTTGTATCAGTCATTACGCCCTGAGTTGCCTGTGTCTTGAGGCAAAAAAGGTCTTTTATCAGGACATAAAACTGAAACTTCTAGAAGGAGGTGTATTATCATGTGTAGCTGTGGCAACATAAGGTGCCTTCCCCCTGGGCTGCCCTCAGGCTTATGTTTCCTTCAAGGATGCCCCTTTCTCAAAAGCACCTCCCCTTGTGGTTACAACATGACTGTAGCAGTTGTTAACTTGCTATCTGCAAATGTCAAATGCCTCAGGAAAGTTCATTTATCATGACTATAATGAAATACCTGAGACCAGATACTCCTGAAGAAAAGCGTTTTTTTTTTTTTTTTTTTTTTTTCCTCTCAGTTTTTGGAGCCTGAAAGTCCAGGCAGCTTATCTCTGGCTCTGGCAAGTATCTCTCAAAAATATCTCCTCAAAGGGGTTAGCACCACAACCACAGTAGGACGTAAAAAGAAGAGGTCATACAGTAAGAAGGAAGCTGGAGGGGGAGGGAGAGGCCCGTCTTGTGACCTCTCACTAGGTCCTGCCTCTTACAGGTGGTTCCACTACCACTCACATCACCACATTGGAGATGGGTGCCCTAATCATGAAACCTTGAGGGTGCACACTCTAGTTGGATCCAGACCATAGCTTTGAGAGTCCCATAACAGCGGCTAATTGCCTTGGGTAACATGCCTGGATAGGTACTATTCCCTGCCCAGTACTGGCTAGGCTAAGGCCACTTGCCACCCTTGCACCTGAGATAACCATTAGAACCACTTGCAAAGGCAGTGTGTAAGGTGTGGGTCTCTCATGGCTAGAACCTGAAGAAGGGTGATTCTGCTAAGAAAGATCCAGCGGCATCGTTTCAATGCTAAAACCTTATTAAAACACCAGAGATCCAAGAAAGCACTGTTCCGTACCCTGGCTGTTCTGTAACAGGTGAAATTGAGATGTATTTTTCTGAACATAAAATTGAGAGAGGAGGGAAACTCCCCACAGATGCACGCTGTTCATTAAGCTTGCAAAGTTCAATGCAGTTCAGCGACAGAAAGGCTCCCTCTCTCTCCAACCTCATTGAAGGCTTTATTTTTCTGCTCTTGTCATATTGGCCCACTTAGGGAAGGGTAACTATATAAAGTAATTACAGAGATAGTTATTTAATTAGTTTTGGTCTCAAATCAAGGTATTTGCTGCCAGCCTGGCCAGTAATGGGGATGGACATTAATGAAGGAAACCGTGTGATTAAAACATCTGTCACTGTCAAGCACAGTCGATTCAGGGTGGGGATTGGCTGGTCATGGGGAACGTGATGATGCCATGGAAAGCCAAATTAGCCAAACTTAATGTTTCCCTAATGATGAGACGATTGACTGACACTGATTGGTCACAAACATGCACCCGTGAGCAGTAATGAAGTTGCCACCAGATCAGTTAGGCGTAGGTTTTTCAGGATAATTAGCTAGACAAAAATGTTAATTTAATCAAAGAAACATGTATTCATTAAAGGTGTATAGGAGAACTGGAGGAGAAAATTGGCTCAGTCATTGAGGAGGTGAAATTATAGCTGCAAAGCAAGTCATCTCGGCTTCAGAAAGTCATTCCTCAATTTACAGCATCTCTTAGCAAACAGTCTAGTTACACTTAAGCACATCACATGATCTTTTTTCTTCAGATCGGATTATTGTAAGGGAGAGATCATCTGCAGAGCAAGGTAAAATAAAAGCAACATGCTTATGTCATTTTATCCCCAAGGATTAATTAATTCCTTTAGAAATATTCTTTTACCTTTATTCATGGCTACCAGAATAGCAACGGTTCTTAGAGATTGTCTAATTCATGCCATTCTGTTTATAGGAAGTAAAAGGAGGCACAGAGAGTTTCTGTCACTTGCTCAAGGCCACACAGCTTAGCATATATTGATAGGTGCCTTGGACACAAAATTTCTCATGTAGTCAGTGGAGTGCAACTTGCAAATTAATTATGGGAAATGGCATTTCGCCCTTATGTCACTATGCTGCTGACATCCTGACACGTTTTATAGAGACATTTATCTACAGATTACTATCTAGCTGTGCTTGTTGATTGTGAGGAAAATTTAAAATTTACACTACAAATACAGTTTGCTTATTTCTTAGCATAGATCATGCACGTGAAAGCACAGGAAGCCACGGGTATTTTATGTGTTGGTTCTTGCTGTATTTCAAGGACTGAAGTTATTTTCTTTGTCTCCTCTGGACCATCTCCTTGATAAGTGTTGCAGAGATTGCCTCGGGAGTGTTGTGTCCTATGATTACTCTAGGTCATCTGAGTCTAAGTGCACCACCAACCCCTGGTTACTAGCTACCTAATTAGTTATCTATTTGTCCATTCGTGTATAAATTCTGCAAATACTTCTGAGGAGGGATTGGGGTGGAAAATTAAGTCCATTGTTCAAATTAGGGCTTCGGATAATTCTCTCCAGGTTGGAAAGGGAGGAAGCCCTTGGGTTCTGACAATTGCTCAGCCCAAGTTTTGTCAAAAATTTCCCTTGTCCTTGTCTTCAGCTGAGGAAATTCTGCTCATCTTTCAGAGCTCATTTTGAATATTCTTTCCTCTAGGTAGCTCTCCCTGGCTCCCAGATCATATGGGAACTACACCAGTTGCCCCCAGTACATAAGCCTACATTTATCATGACAACTGTCATTCATCTAGAGTAGCCTGCTAGCTAGGTGTGGCTGTGTGGCTGTCATTCCAGCTACTGATTAGGCTAAAGTGGGAGAATGGATTGAGCCCAGGAGTTCAGGGCCAGCCTGGGCAACATTTCAAGAACCCATCTTTTTAAAAATTATTTGATTTTATTTTTTAAATACATGACAGTGGAATGCATTACAATTCTTATTACACATATAGAGCACAATTTTTTCATCTCTCTGTATATAAAGAATGTTCACACCAATTTATGTCTTCATACAAGTATTTTGGATAATGATGTCTATCACATTCCACCATCATTGCTAACCCCCTGCCCCCTCCCTTCCTCTCCCACCCCTCTGCCCTATCTAGAGTTCGTCTGTTCAGAGTAGCCTACCAATTACCTGCCTCTTCTTGGACCACAGCTTCTTAGTATGGTCCGGGCAGTACCTACATCAAAATTGCCCGATTTTGCTTGTTAAAATTTGAATTATTTGTCTGTGCTCTGTATTACACCTGGGATCTTAGCAAATTTCTTAGGGGATTCTTACATATCATAAGGTTTTAAAAGACTCTATCGATCTCTAAGGATGGGCAGGTGCATGGCAAATGCTTAATATGTACTTGCTGAGGGAATGAAAGCATGAATGAATGAATTCCAGTCATATCAAAGGCAATCTTCAGATCATATAGTAGGAACAATCCCAAAGAACAACTAACAGTTTTGATAGTATGGCGTCCTATTTCTCATCTCTGATACTGTAGAAGGAAATAATAACATTTTGGAAGTTCTAAGTGTCCTTGTAAATCCTCCACTCCATTCTTATGGTTTAGATGACCCGATGGCAGGAAAATTACCTAAGGTCCCAGAGCATGTTAATGACTCAGAGTAGAACCTATATTTCCCTGTGAGTTCATCTCCTTCCCTTTGACACCATGCTTCCCTGCTGTGGCTTACTCTAGGGAAGTAAAGGAAAGCTTTCCTTGCTATAGGATCACTTAAGGAAATGTGCAAACTTTCTGGTTTTTTTTTTAATTTTTGATTGATATAATAATTGCATACATTTTATGGAGGATAATGTGATAATTTGTGTGAATACAATGTGCAATAATCAAATAAGGATAATTATTGTTTCCTTTCCCTTAAACATTTATTATTTTGTGTTGGAGCCTTCAAACTCCTCTCTTGTAGTTCTTCATTAAACATATAATAAATTATTGTAAATGGGTCCAAATGGATCAAGATTTTAATAGTTCCCCTGTAAATAGCATTTCCTTTGTCGCTAAGTAACTGAGCCACATCTAATATATGGAGAAATTCTTATCAAAATATCAGAGTAATAGTTGTTTCAAATTGTAAAAAACAATTAGAAAATCCAGCCTCAGGGAATGGGAGCATCTAATGGCCAGTAAGACCCTTGCTGTCATTTAGTACCAGTCCTGTACCCCATAATTTATTCATCTCCATTCATTCAGCACGTTGATAGCTATACCAAAAACCGAACATTTTCCTCTCAGTGAGCTTTAAAAAATATGGCATTCATCCTAAATAGTAAGATTCATAGGATAACAAACTTGACGTGTCAGGTTTTTCTTATAAATGTTTTTAAATATTTTAAAGTCTTTGTATGTGGAAGTCATCTTCTCTGCATTATGCTTTGGGGACCCACTCCCTCATTCATTATTTTGTTTAATTGTGTCATTTTTCCATTTGTACCCCAAAGGGGTGTCCTCACAAAATTTCAAAGGAAATGCTCTTATGGTCTCATTTAAATGAAAATAAAGATGCTATCCTGTGGGCATGTTGATTCTTCTGAAGTATGTCTATGGCAAAGTATGGTGGGTTCCTGTATGTTCCTATCACACCCAGAGCTATTTGGTTAATTTTAAAGAATGAAAGATGGTACAAAGGTGGCCCAGGTAGGAATTAAGGTCCCTTTGCACATCTGGCAAATTTTGAAGCCCACAGAGGTAGTTTCGATGCTGTCATCAAATGATGCAGGCGGGGATGCCTTAGCCATCTAAACTTTACATTTTCAATGAAACACAGTTCTAGTAAACACGTGGAAATGGTCAATAATCTACCTAACAAAAAAGAGGAGTTACAATTTGACTGTCTGCTTAGGATGTTTTAAATCTTGGTCAAGGGGGAAGATGCCCATTCTGGGAAAATCAAGAGATCGCTAATGTCATTCTCTGAAGGAGGAAGAAAACATGTATGTTCACTTTTTTTTTTTAACTTTTGTAAATAACCAAATTCAAGTTTTAGAATCAATCCTTCAGACCCACTACAAGGGGTATTTGAATGAGCACTCTAAATCACTCTCAGCTGTACATTCTCTAGGTTTTAGAGGGACCAAAGGCCTATGCACAAGTTGGGGACCTGGAAGTGGCCTTGGGCAGGCTGGGTTTACAACCCTGAAATGGCTCCAAACTCAAATGGGAGTTAAAGGATCTCCGTGAGGGTTTGGAATGGGGAGAGCATATTTGTCAGATTTGCGGACAGTAGGAAATCGACCATTTTTAGAAAACCATAAATGAGTTAATGTAGTGTTCAGGACAAGCTGTGAATTGGCCTCTCCAAGGAGGTTTGTAGTAATAACCCACGGTAAAAATTGCCACTTCCTATTCCAGCAGTCTCCACCATATGCTCCTGCTCAGAAAGCTGCCATTTTCTGGCAGTCACTGTAGCTTAAGGACCTATTATTCTGTGTGGTGGACTTTGGCTGTGTTTCCTATGTGCTTTTAGGTGGGCAATTTGCAGCCAGGGAGGGAAGCCTGTGGGAAGTTAAGATGGAAGGATCTTTTTCAAAAGGTGGTTTTTATGCACAGGAGCGAGAAGCACAGAGCTGAAGAGAGAGATTTGTATTCTTAAATGATAGGAAGGAAACTTCACTTCAACTCCCACCTCTCCTGGGAAGCTAGCTACACCGACTCATGCTGTTCTCCTGTTTATGAAACTATGGAGTACCTGTAATCTCTACTGCAATATTTAGTAATTAGTCATTTTCTTTTCTTTTTTTTTAAGAGAGAGAGAGAGAGAGAGAGAGAGAGAGAGAAATAATTTTTTAATATTTTTTAGTTTTCGGCGGACACAACATCTTTGTTCGTATGTGGTGCTGAGGATCGAACCCAGGCAGCACGCATGCCAGGCAAGTGTGCTACCGCTTGAGCCACATCCCCAGCCCAGTAATTAGTCATTTTCTATCATCTCTTTTCTTTTGTCCTTCGCTTCCTCACAGGGAACCCTAACGTAAGGGTGTGCCATTTTCTATGTTTCAAGAATGATTTTGTATTCTCTTTAGCAAGTAGCAGCCAGAGAGGCTAATAAGAGCAGTAGCTGCAGTTTGAATCTTGGTAATAACCAGCCTAGCAACTTCAGATGGATTGAAAGCATTTTAGGCCGTAGATGCTGCTTAAGCTTTCTAGGAAGCAAGTCTTTTAATCTTCCAACAACCGTGAGAGAGTTCCCGTTTATTTCGTGCGTTTGAGCAATTGAAGGGGCATTGAAGGTAAGAAATGTTAAGAATTAACTCAAATTCAAAGTGAATACGAAAACTCAAGCCAAATGTCTGCCAAGCTTCCACACCTAACCCCTGGGCTCTTTCCTTCTCGAGTGAAATGAAGAAAAAGCAGCTCATCTCTAAGTGGGAGTCAGACTACCTTAGGAACTGTGCCAAGAACCTCTGGGATACAATCCCATTTAACCCTGAAGCCCAATGAAGGAGGTGCTCTTTCTAGTGCCTCCCCCTCTGGAAGAAACTAAGGTTCAGAAAGGTTAGGAGCTGCTCAATGTCATGCAGCTACTAAGCAGAGCTTCTGAGGAGCCTGTTGGTTTAATCATGGCGTGATCCAGCTTCAGGACATACCTGATGTTTATCTGGGTGGTAAGAATTATTAGAGTTCCCTTTGGGCTGACTCACTCATTTCTCAAGAGGAAAGTATTATTCCTTATTGTCTTTATTTAGCTAGGATACTACTTCTCAATCTCCCCCTCCTCCTCCCCCCCTCCCCCCAACTCCTCCTCCCACTCTCCCCCCACTCCCACTCCCCCCTTCCCTTTCCCTCCCTCCCTTTCCCCTTATTGTCCTTCTCAGTTGCCTGTGGATTGTTTTCATGTTGTTTTGCTTTGGCATAATCACTCCCCAGCAGGCAATGTTAATATAGCAGATATACCCCATGTCTGTTGATGCACTGTAGGTATGACTGTGCTTTATACGTGAAAGAAATACAGCATTTTAGTTAAACATAACCAGTGTTCATCCCATTGGGGGACTTATTACCCAGGTGAGATGCAGGAGTGAATCTTTCTGTACCGCATTTTTAAAGCTCTCTTGCCATGCTCTCTTGAAAAGCAAGACAAAGTTTTGATTAAAGCAAGAACTCCTTGTGCTGGATGCTTCCATCAGTCAACAATCCTTTATGTTCATATCCTTTGGAATGCTTTGTCTGGTTTTATCAGATTGTTCTGGAGGAAAAAAAATGGATATCAGCAAGACATATTTTTTTTCTGGGCTTTTAACTTTATCATTGGAGGCTCAGGACTCATGGGAGATCCATCCTACAGAAGTTCAATGCTGTTGTTTTTAATTGAAGTGAAGTTCACATCACATAGAACTAACCATTTTAAAGTGAGGGATTCAGTGGTATTCAGTATATTCAAAGGGTTGTTCAATTTTCATCTTTAATCCCAAAGTGTTTTCAGCATCCCAAAAGGAGACCCCACACCTATAAATCAGTCATTCCCCACTGGCCACCACCAATCTGCCTTTACCTCTATGGATTTAACTATTCCAGATACTTCATATAGATGGAACCATGTATCTCTAGCTTTTATTGGTGTCTGATTTCTTTAACTTACCATAATGTTTCACCCATCTTTACAAGTTCCTTTTTTTATGGCTGATTAACATTCTTTTGTATAGATTATGCCATAATTTGCTTATTTATCAGCTGATGGACATTCCGGTTCTTATCACTTTTTGGCTATTGTGAATAAAGCTGCTGTGGATATTTGTGCATAAATTGCCATATTGGTACAGGCTTTCAGTTTTCTTGGGCATGGTATGGACTTCCTGGATCATATGGGAATGCTAGGTTTCACTGCTTCAGGAACTGGAAACTGCTTTCCACTATGGCTGTACTATTTTGCATTTACCCCAGCATCGTACGAGTTCCAGTTGTACCACATCCAATATACAATCATTTTTTTTATTATCATCTTTTAGGTGGGTGTGAAATGCTACCTTATTTTGGTTTTGATCTGCATTTCCCTAAGCATTAATGCTTTTGAGCATATTTTTTTTTAATTCTAATTGGTTATACATGATAGTATACATGACAGTTATACATGACATTTTGACACATCATACATATATGGAGTATAACTTCTCATTCTTCTGGTTGTATATAGTGCAGAATCACACCAGTCATGTGATCATATATGCACATAGGGTAATAATGGTCAATTCATTCTACTATCCTTTCTACCTCCTAACCCCTTCCTCTCCCTTCACTCGCCTCCCCTCTGCCTAATCCAGAGTACCTCTATTCTTCCCTCGCCCCCGCTGCCCCCGGCCCTTATTGATAACTAGCATCTGCATATCAGAGAATACATTTGGCCTTTGGTTTTGGGGATTGATTTATTTTAGAGCATAATTTCAAGTGCTTATTGGCCATATGAGATATCTTCTTAGGAGAAATATCTATTCAAATACTTGTCTTCTTTTTTTTAAAATCTGGTTGTCTTTTTATTAAATTGTAGAGATTCTTTACATATTGTGGGTATCAGTCCAATATTAGTTATATGAGTTGCAAAAACTTGTCCCCATTCTATGAGTTAGCAGTCTTTATACTTTCCTGATGGTGTCTTAAAGCACCATAATTTGGAGGAAGAATAATTAATTCATTGAGTTTAGGATTTCTCCCTGCTTGCCCAGCTTATTCCTCTGTTTTGGTGTCATAGACAAGATGTATCAGTGTTTTAATAGAAATCCTGTAGCTGTCCAATCCATAACTTGAAGGATTAAAACTTTAATGTTGTGATTACAGGCCCTGTAGTAGGTGGGGTGGGGACTAGTTTAGTGGCAGTGTCCTTGAAATGTCTCCTAAGGTGCCACATCATCAGCCGCCTACACTGAGGACTTAGAAGATACACTTCAGCCAGGCATAGCCTGCTGATCATAGGCACAGCTTTGGAGGCAAAGCTGAGTTTGAATCTACTGTGTGTCTTAGAGCAAGAGAATAGATGTCTCAAAGATTTCTTATTCTGTAAAGGAAAGAATGATAAGATTCTACTTTTTAAAATTTGTTTTATTCAGTTGTATACGACTATAGAATGCATGGTGATACATCATACATTCTCATTTTTTTGTACATGATGTAGAATCCCACCAGTCATGTAGATATAGATATGATATAATAATGTCACATTCATTCTACTATTCCTTTCTATCCCCATACCCTCTCCCCTCCCTTCACTCCCCTCTACCTAATCTACAGTAACTCTATTCTTCCCTAGCACCAACCCCCATATTATGAATTAGCATCCACATATCAGAGAAAACATTCAGCATTTGTTTTTTTGGGGACTGGCTTATTTCACTTAGCATGATATTCTCTAGCTCTATCCATTTAGCAGCAAATACCATAATTTCATTCTTTTAAAAGGCTGAGTTATGTTCCATTGTGTATATATACTATGTTTTCTTTGTCCATTCCATTAGAGAAATGCAAATCAAAACTACTCTAAGATTTCATCTCACTCCAGTCAGAATGGCAATTATCAAGAATACAAGCAACATTACATTGGCAAGGATTTGAGGAAAAAGGTACACTCATACATTGCTCATGGAAATCCAAATTGGTACAACCATTATAGAAAGTAGTGTGGAGATTCCCTAGAAAAATTGGAATGGAACCACCATTTGACCCAGCTATCACACTGCTTGGCTTATACACAAAGGACTTAAAATCAGCACATTACAGTAATGCAGCCACATCAATGTTTATAGCAGCTCAACTCACAATATCACAAGAGCTAAACTATTGAACCAACCTAGGTGCCCTTCAACAGATGAATAGATTCTTTTTTTTTTTTTTGAGGCTGTGTCTTAAATAGGTAGTATAGCATACAGTGCATATAATGTGCTTGAAAAAAAGTTATCAGTGATATCACATTATCAATAATTATTACTTGATTCTTTCATAATCAGTACATATGGTGCAGAATGAAAACTGAATGATCATTTCCATATCCAGTGGTTCTGCATTATCCATGCAACTGCTCCTTTATTTTAGTGTGACTAATTGAAAGATGATTGTACAGATAATCCTCCTGTATTTTTCAATCAAAATTTGTAATTTCCAGGCTGCTCACTTGCATCTTTCTTTCTGGGGTATGTAGTGAGAGGCCTATTGGTCACTTGGAGTGGTACAGGGAGATTTTGTCTAGAAACATGTGTGGAATCCAGCCATGACTGTTTCCTGTTGTCAGCTTTCTTCAGCTGATTATTAGGGTGTCATTGGACCTTGGGGGTTAATTTCGTATACTCTGAGTGTTGCAAATGGGTAAATTGCTCACAGTCACCAGAGGTGGAAATAGCTGATTTGGATGGAAGGAATGCTTGAGAGTAGGTGCATTGTCCTGAGAGTGCTTTCTAGCTATGACATTAACTTCCTTCCAAGTCAGGAGGTAGCAGGCTGCTGTTAAGTGAGAAAACCTCCAAATCCAACAGTCCACTTGGACCTCCAATAATGGTGTACTTCCTTGCATGGAGGTTTCACAGGAGCTAGGAGGACAAAAGAATGGATTTATCTCTGAGTGTGGCTGCAGATTTATTGTTCCAGTTGGGAGTGTGCCTAAGTATAATTCCTGTAAAGAAATCACGCATAGTTTCACTTTTTTTGTCTGGAATACATTTCATCATCGCTATCAGTTCCGTATTCTAAGTAGACATAACAGAGTTAACAAGGATCAAAAGATACTCCTAACTCTAGGAGTCTGGTGAATAGAAAAAACATGGAGGTGGGACTGGTTTACACAGGTTGAAACTTCAGCTTTACCCTCTGTTTCTCTGGACCTTGCACACATCCCCACATCTGTAAAAGTTAGCTTCCTCAACTGCACAATGAAAAGAATGGAGGAAGAGGGAAAAAAAATCTTTTAGTAAGTGTTCAATGGTTTCATTTTTTTTTTTAAAGGCAATGCATGCACCCAACAGAATGAAGTTTAGAGGTTCCAGAGTGTATTTTAGTGCATAGAATACGTGCAGTTTGTATCTTGCACCGATACAGAAGAAAACAGAATTGCTTCCGTGTTTATGCAGCTGATATTTTAATGGAGGAGACAAAGTAAAGAAGAGAACACATAAAATGATCTTAAAATGTAGTTGCTGGGGGCTGGGGCTCAGTGGTAACGCGCTTGCCTGGTATGTGTGAGGCACTGGGTTTCGATTCTTAGCATCACATATAAATAAATCAAAAATAAAGATCTGTCAATAACTAAAAAATATTTTTTTTAAATGTGGTTGTTGTTTTTAAGGGAAATAACCAGCTGGGATGGAGCAAAAGAAGGAGTGGACCTAATTTCAGAAAAACGTGTATATTTTAACTTGTGTCACATTTTGCATCTTCTTTTCAACTATTTCTTTGCAATATATAGTATATTAAAATTTTAGACTGATGTTTCAAAAGACAGTAACTCTGTCATATACCTTTGATGGAACCTACAGCTAACTTCTTGTTGGGAAGAGTTTTGCCGACATGAGGTAGCCTTCGCGCTGTGTGATTCTGAAGTGTCTCCACCCCGGGAATCATTAGACTGAGTCTCTCTCAGGATCGTCTGGGACTGTGAGAATTAGACGTTGGACTGGGCTAATTAAAGGCTGACCTCATGGCCATTTATTGAAGTTTGGTTTGCAGGATCCTGTTTTATTGCATCCTGGGTCATAGCTGATTGGGTGCAAATGACACTTAAGTGACAAGTGAAGACTCCAGGATCAAGAGTGAGGGCACTTAGGATCAGTTCCAGTCTCTGACACTAATTTGTTGTGTGTCTTTGAAAGAATCACAAGGCTCCTCGGGGATTCAGTTCTCCAGCTGTAAAAATAAGGGAACTATTTGGCGCAAAATGGCTTCTAGATTTCATCCCACACTGCCATTGGTAGCATGGAACTTGGGGTCAGTGCCCAGTGGGAAAGGATACCCAGCCACTTGGGTCTGCTATGGGCGAGGGACAGGAGGAGGTGTGGCTGGCACACTTGATTGATTGGCTGACTCCCAGTTAGATCATCTTTCTGGTTTAATTCCTCATCTAGCTATGAAAGTGTACTACCTTTATAAACGAGAATCCAAATCAATTGAGATTTTCACATTCTAAAGACCCTCCTGAACAAAACAGATATTTGCTGATTTTGGACACCCCACCAGGTTTTCGGAAGGTTTTGTTTCTTTGCGTTCATGTTTGCGTGTGTGTGTGTGTGTGTGTGTGTGTTTGTGTTTGCTTTTTTCCTTCAACTGTCAATCAATCCCCTTCAGAAGAATGAAAGGAAATCTCCTCAAGAGCCTGAGAATTCTGCTCAGAAAATCATGTTTCTATCTTTTGGGACAAGCTGGCTGCCTCTGCTGAAGCACTGAGCTTAGAAAGTTTGGGGGCTTCCAGATGTGCTCTGCCTCATGAGGCTGTCTGCACTTTGAAAGCTCGGGCCTCTGCCGCTGCTGGTTGAAGGCCCACAGCTGGATGGCTGGCTGTGCTTAAAGTCTTCCTTCCTTTGGGGAAATGGTTTATTTGAAAAGGTTGGCAGTCCTGCGAATCAGAATCTCTCTGTGCCTCTCCCATCTCCACCCCCCACCTCCAAACCTTTATTCCACACAAATTGATGCTTTACTGGAGGAGGAAAAAGATCCTCCTCTTCAATGATCATAAATTGCCTTTCTTTTCTGTAGAGATTGTGGCTAATTTCATTATAGGATATAATGGATGAAGGACATTCAGCATGAAAATGTATCTATCCGCTGTAATTACATCAACATTTTTAAGCTTAAAGAAGTGTTAGGGAAAGAACTCATTTTGCATCTATAACCAAGAATGCTCCATGTGTTTTTACAAGAGGATAATAAAGACATAAATGGGATAGATGGGGCTAAGTAGTTTTACAGATGGTGGTTGCATATTAAAGATTAAATTGCTGTCTATAAATAAAGCCACTTTTACAGTAACTAGGTTACTGCTTTATCTTAATTTAGGTGTAATTGAGAGCATTAGCGTTCTTTATAATAGCCCAATGGATGTTCCTGCAGACTGTAAACAGGGCTCTGTGGAGTGCTCACTGATGAATGCTCCCTTTGCTCCCGAGAGGCCTTAACTTAAAGGTTACCTGAAGAGTGCTGGCTTCCAGTCCTCATTTTGCAACTCTTGACCCAGAAAATGTTAGAAAGACTAGGTGGGGCCCACAAGAAGGTGTCACCTTTTTCAGTGTCCGTTGCATTATGTCCAGTGGGTGTGCATGTATTAAGTACTGTTGTGTTTGGATCTCCACCACTGGCCTTTTATTTTATTCTGTAGTTCAAATATCTGCCATATTTAATCAAAACTACTGGCATTTATGTATCTTGAGCTACCAAATTTCTTGTAAAATGAGAACCATACCATCAAAATGCTTATGATATAGGAGCTGTTTTGAAATATAATTTATTTGACTTGAGGCTGAGACTGCCTGGGTTTAAGTCCCTCCCACTGCTTGCAGCCTCTGTGACCTTCCATAAGTCATGTACCTCTCTGTGTTTTGGTTTCCGGCTCTGCAAACTGGCACCGTGATAGCACCTATCACATCAACTTGCTATATGAATCGAATGGCATTATCCATGCAAGACTAAGTGCACATAAAAATCCTGGCACACAGATTCCTTGATCACATTGTATGTGAATACACACACACACACACACACACACACACACACAGTTTTGTCATGTTGAGATAGTTTTATTCATTCACTTCTTTGCCAAGTCTTTTGAGGGTGTTATGGTTTAGATATGACATGTCTCTGAAAAACTCAAACGTGAGACAACGCAAGAAGGTTCAGAGGAGAAGATTGGGTTGTGAGAGTCTTAATCTAATCAGTGGATTGAATTAATAGGGATTACTTGAGTGGTAACTGAAATGGTGGGGTGTGGCTCGGCAAGGTAGGAATTGGGGGTGTGGCTTTGGGGTATCTATTTGTATCTGGCAAGTGGGGACCTCTCTCTCTCTCTCTCTCTCTCTCTCTCTCTCTAATTTCTGATCTTCATGTGAGCTGCTTCTCTCCACCATACTCTTCCACCTTGTTGCTCAGCCTCATCTCGAGCCCCAAGGATTAAAGTCTGCTGCCCATGGACTGAGACCCCTGAAACCATGAGCCCCCAAATAATCCTTTCCTCCTCTATAACTGTTCTGGTCAGATCTTTTAGTCACAGCAGGGAAAAAGCTGACTAAAACAGAGGGTACGTATTGTGTGTCATGCAGTTATGCTTTTTGTTAGGGAGGAAAAAAAAATTAAGACAGTCTCCAACCTCTAGGATCTCCTATAAGAATGATTTCCAAAGTGGCAGGATCTTGTCATTCTAGTCCCGTACAATCGGTGCTTGGTACATGGTTTGTCCTAAAAATATAGCTGCCGAATGGAGGAAAAGGGCCAACCAAGATCTTGAGTTCCACCCAGAACCGCAGAAAATACAGGCACATACTCTGTTTCCCCAAAGCAAAATCAAATTAATTTTTCCAAAAGAATTGGAGCTGGGTGGCAAAATTAAGTATACCCTACAGACACAAGAAAAGTAAAGTACATTTTGGGAGAGTTTAAAAGACAAGATGAGAAGGATGTTATGAGACTGAGGAAGTCATAAAAGCAGTGACACTGGAGTGAAGAGAAACTGGCTGTAGGGGTGAACATCCTTGGGGACTTCAAGGTGTGGGGTGGTTTGCAGTGACTGAAGAGAGGTGGCCTCATGGCGTTATTGTAAGAAGCAGCAGCCCAGATATTCACCCAGTTTCAGGATGGAGAGGAAAGCAAATCTTATTCAAAAGTCTCTTTTATTTTCTGGTTATGCAATGTATTTTGTGATTTCCCCCAACAGACTTACTTTGCTAATTAAATTTATCCTAGGCAACCATTCAAAAACAGAGCCTGTGGTATAAAGGGACAGATGGCCAGAGTTCCACCTCTCTTCCCTAGCTTAGAGAGTGGGGTCCAGGAAAAGGCTGGCTGGGTAGGAATAATTGTTGTGCAAATTAGCCCTTGGTAAAATTCCTGGAATGGAATGACTTCCTGAGGATGAGGTAATATGGAAAAGAACCTGAATCCCAGGGCCAGCCACAGAGTCATGCAATTATAGAGCTGGAAGAGATCTCTTGAAGCCCTCTACCCCAATTCCTTTATTTCATACTTGGAGAAACAGAGGCCCAGATAAACTGAGCAAATTCCCTACGGTCACACATCAGATTATGCCAAACCTGGAGTTTTAGCCCAGGTCTCCACAAACCAGTGGCAGAGATCTATACACTTATGAGATCTTTTAGAACACAGGAATGAAATACACAGCACTCTAAAGATGGGTTAAAGTAGCATTTTTTTAAAGTCCACAGAGAATTGCACAGTATTTTAAGAAGTCGTACAGATTATAGAGATAAATGCTTCGATGGACTTAAACTACTTTGACTCCATCAAATCTTTTCTTAATTCCTATGATTGGAGGTATGATTTGAGCATGTTGTCCCTGTTTAGGTAGAACCATATAAAATTGCTCATATCTGGATGTTGGGAGCATACAGAAATGGAAATTGCTGTGACATTCAGTCCAATACAAAGCAATCAACAGAAGAGTGAATGATATTCTAAGAACACAGCAGCATGACCAGGAATGATTCACATTTTCTGAATCCCCTAGTCAAATTTTCTGCTGTTGCTGCAGACATGTTGTCTTAATCAAAATCGTTCTCCTATAATCTTGTCATGCCTGATAGACTATAATAGGGAATCTGGATTTTTAAAAATATGAAAACATTTTTAAAAGTGATAATAAAACTGTCACTGAGTACTCACTATGTATCTGACATCATTCTTTATTTGATTAATTATTGTTACTGTCCTATGAGACATAAACACTATTATTAATCTCCATTTTACAGGGAGGAAGAAAGGAGGTTCCCAGAGATAACATGTTTTACTCAAGGTCAAACTAGTTTCTAAACGGAGGTCTGTCTGAATCCTGTTCTGTACCTGGGACAACCACTTTTTTCTACCTTTATCAAATCCCTTTGTAACACATCCTCCATTCAAGTCATCCTTTGTCTCCTTGAAGTCCTAGTGATTGAACTCAGCCCTCCCAGAGGGACCCCTATCATTGGATGATTCCAACTGTTAAAAAGTGTGTCCTAATGCCCCCCAATTCCCTCTCCAGCTCTGGGCTGCCTCTCATTACATAAAACATTAGTTTCCATTTGACCACCTGCCTGAGTTTGCACAAGGTAATTTGAGATCACTTTAATTAGAACACTCTATTGGGGATGAATTATATTGATTTCTCAATCAGAGCGTGATGATGAAAAGTGGTTCTATAATTTTTTTATTAGCGTGGTCTGTGGTACGACACTAAACAGCAGCAAGCTCTTCGTGGGGTATGTTGGAAGCCCTGTGCTTTCAGAGTAAAGCAGCAGGAGCTAGATGGATACGGTTGACATAACCTTGCATTGCCCAGAAGTTAATTTTCAGGGCATTTCTGCATGTACTAAACTTACAGTCTCAGCAGTTGCCTGTTCCAAGGACAGATAACTATCCATAGTTGTGTCCATGGGCAGGAGAACCTCATTTGCAGAAACACTTGCCCTGTGTAAGGTTTTAAGTCCCTGTTTTGCATTCCTTTGGGATATTATCAAGCACCAAAAGCATGCACTCTTTTTTTTGGTGTGTGATTGAGCTCTTACTTCCGAACAGTGTGTTCTTTGAAAGATCAGTTTTATCCGGGATAATGGATCTGTAGTCGCCTAAGTTTCACCTCATGAAATGCATTGTCACAGGTTTCTTTACTTCTTCTCAATTTCAAATTTATCCTCATCCATCAGAGTATTTGGGTCATGTCTGTTTCACTGAGTGAAACAGACTTTTAAGAGCAGAACCGAGTTTCCTCACCACTGAACTCTTAGTAACTAGCACACATCCTGAGAAACACCTTGTGCAGTCAACTCCATGGGTGAAAGGAGGAGCTTCAAGGGAGGATAAGGAGATGGCTTGAGAGTCAACCAAGGAGGGCTGGGGATGTGGCTCAAGCGGTAGCATGCTCACCTGGCATGCGTTCTATCCTCAGCACCACATACAAACACAGATGTTGTGTCCGCCGAAAACTGAAAAATAAATATATATATAAAAATTCTCTCTCTCTCTCTCTCTCTCTCTCTCTCTCTCTCTCTCTAAAAAAAAAAAAAAGAGAATCAACCAAGAGGAGGGAAACAGGACCATGAAGAGAATAATAAACTTTGTCACCTGTGAAATTTCTCCACAGCTAGTTTTGCTATAAACTGTGTTCACAGTGATCTTTACTTTTAGGTCTGAAAGCCTGAAATTGTCCCCCAGGTGGGAGGAAGGTGTGAATCTGGGAGAACCCATTTGGTCTAACCATCCTCCCTTCAGAGCCCTCACACCCTGACACTAGTCAGGTGGGTCCCGTTCACAGTTGCTACTCAATTTCAACATTTTTTTCCCTCTTATTCCCCTCACAAAGTTTCCATGGGCTGCAATTTGAGTTGCCAGTTTCTCCTGGAGATTGGATTTGCCAACTGGCAGACAGCGTGGCTCATGTGACTGCCCCAAACAGTTCACTCTTCGTGTCCACACTGTCCACGGGAGCCCAGGTGCAGAGCCAGGCAATGTGAGGAGGTGCTGGCTAGAGCCTACCCGGTTCACATACTGCCCTGCAAATGCTGCGGTGGAGACTCCCCAAGAAAGAAGCTGCACCAGGAAGAGAATGCTTAGACGCCCTGCCAAACTTTATAGCAAATATAAGTTAATTGGCAAGGATTGCATACAGCCATCTGGGAGTCACTGAAAGATGGCTTAGATTAAAGGTGAATCCTCTTCAGAAAGAATTTTTGTGTTGCAGTTCAAGAAATTTGAAAAAATAGTATTCTAGTTGTTTTCTAGTAGTAATTAAGGGAGGAGTCTAACAAAGAACTGCTATGCGTATTCAAATAATAATGTCATGTAGAAATTGACCTACTTTTTGAATGAAACTAATTAAAAGGAGGGTAGCTATAACCTAATGTTAGAAGCAAATCCATGATATCTGGGCGTGTGAGTGTGTGTGTGTAGGGGGGAGAGATGATTCGGAGGGAACTTTCTTTCATATGATTAGGGTGATACAGATGTATTGTAGGAAGTTTTGGAAAACATGAGCAAGAAAGAAATGAGAGGCTGGAGTTGTGGCGCAGCAGTAGAGCACTCGCCTAGCACGTTCGGGACACTGGGTTTGCTCCTCAGCACCAAATAAAAATAAATAAATAAAATAACAGTATTGTGTCTAACTACAACTAAGAAAAAAAATAAAAGAAAAAAAAAAGAAACGAATAGAACTTACTCTAAATCCCACTGATCCTAAAATAGGTCTTTTATTTTCTCTTTCCAATAATAGGCAGATTGACATAATATACGTTGTTTTTATCTTTTCTTCTCCTTCCTTTCATTCTTATTTTCTTCCCTTGTCCTCCTTTCTTCCTTTTACTATCTTCTCTTGTTTCTTATGATCATACTCTTATCCAACAGCCTTCAGCTAGAAATTGATGGGTTTGATTAGTAGACCAGTTTAATGGCACAGACGTGTGGGTCTGGGTTCAGTGAGGCATTTGACAAAGTCCCTTATTACATAGTTGTGGACAAGGTGAAGAACTATGGCCTGAAGAGCAGGACAATTAGGTGAGTTGACAGCTAGCTGAACATTTGTAGCCAGAGGGCCTTGATTAATGCCCCAGTATCAACCAGCACAGAGGTCACAGTGGTGTTTGCAAGACTGTGTTTAGCAGATACTATGCTTAGCCAGCACCCAGGATTATGCCTAGTTTAGGAATTTTTCCGTAAGTGCTGATCTGTCTATATCCAAATCTTGAAAGCAATTTCAATCAAAGCCCATTAGGCAATGATGGAACAGACCTCTAAGAATGGAATCATAAAATTAGAGATGGTAGGCTTGAAATTGCTGTGGACATAGAGAAATCTGCCCTCTGGGTCTAATCTACTACCAAATTTAGAGAATGCTTTATAACTAAACATTTCACTAAGAAGAAAAATGTTCTGAGAGATTAATTGTATCCTTACTCAGTTTACCACCAAGTTTACAAAAATGTTCACCTGTCTTGGAGTAGAACATCAACCTAGAGCAGGACAAGTGGCAATTATTCACATTCCAATGTATCCACACTGAGAAACTTTTGACACACTTAGCAAATGGCTAACAAGGATGCCTCTACCTAGCTCCTTGGTGGATAACACAACAGTTAAACTTTATGAGTTTTATTGAGCTTTTCCTCTGTACCAGTTCTGCTTAAGACTCTGTATGAGTTATTTCGATTTCCAGCACCCTAGTGGTACAGTTACTAGATCTGCAGATGAGAAAACTGGGGCAGAGAGAGGATACATACTTGATGTCATGCAGTTGGTACAAGTTATGTCAAGGATTTCATCCCAGCAGTCCAACTCGGGAGTCTATCAGTTCTAACATCATGGTACTGTTGCTCCACCTCCTGATTCAGCCTCAATACCTCTTCTGCAACTTTGGGTCCACTGCCTGATTCCCATGCTTTTCTTGGTTGTGATGAGTGCTCCTTCTAATTGTCATTTTTCATTCTCACTGAAGAAAGCTCAAGGTCTCTGTATATCTTAAAGAGCAGCGTGTAGGTACAGCCTCTCATTAAGTTTTTCTAAGGAGTTTTTTCTCCCCCTGCATTTGCTCTTTGGGTAAGGAAGTTTGCAGCTCTCTGCATTTCTCTCTCTGAACACATTTTTATTTGCTTTCTACCCATTTCTCAGATTATGCTACCACAGTTAATAGTAGATTCTTTAGGCCACTAACATTTTGGAAGGAGGAAATAAAGTTGCATCTTCAGGTTGCACATGGAACAAAGTTCCCTAATTATGCAGAAACAAAATGTTTCTGCCTAGCCATTCCTAATAAAAGCTTACCCTTCTATGTTCATCAGAGTTTTAGAAAACATTCAAAAGATGCATGCCAAATTAGTGAAAGCCAACAGACTCCTTGGATCTTCATCTTCAACATTTATTTTAAAGCATAGAAGAGGAGTTATAAATTATTCTAAATAAATTTATGGATGCCTCAAAAGCAAGATTTTGTAGTGAATGACACAATCAACATTCAAATTCACTCTAATGCATTGGAAAAAATGCCTCCATCAACAAGAAGAAAAGAAATGTAGGCAAATGTGTGCCATCTCTCTGACAGCTCTACATGAAGGCGATAAAGGAAATCCTAATTAACAACAATGTAAGAAAAGTAAGCTGGAGAAAGAGGTACTTGACCATACGTTTACTATGAACCAAGTCAATCCAAAACCAAATTAAGTAGCGGAGTTTTACTAAATGACAATATTCACCTTTTTTTCTTGCTTCTCTATAGTAGTCATTTCAGTTTTAAATATTGCATTCTAACAGTGTTATTGCTAAATTTAAATGTGTCCTAGGATAGGCAAAAAGAATAATGTTATCTGGGTGTGGTGGAACACGCCTGTAATCCCAGTGGTTTGTGAAGCTGAGGCAGGAGGATTGTGAGTTCAAAGCCAGCTTTAGGAACTTAGTGAGACCCTGTCCCAAAATAAAAAGGCTGGGGATGTGGTTCAGTGGTTAAAAGCCCCTGGGTTCAATCCCAGTACCAAAAACCAAAACATAATAATGTGACTTTAGGAAAAAAATTAAAAAAAAATATTAGAGGAGGAAAAAAGATACTCTCAAGTTGGAAGTATTGTCACATGAAAAATAAAGCAGAATCCTCACATATTACTCCATGGTGGAGGAAATGGTCAGTGATATAGCCGTAAGGGTACAATGTGCCATCACAGAACCAGGTATTCCCCAAGGTAGTAATCAGCTCACCTTCACCCATGTCCAAGTGAAGGCTGGAAAATCATATCATGAGTGCTATAAAAAGAAGTGTGAGCGCTCACAGTAGCATCAGCCGTAGGAGTCATGGACCAGAAACAACATAGATGAGTGTATCTCCTAGTCCTGCTCAATGAAGGTGGTTCTTCTCTCCAGGGGAACATTTAGCAATGTCTGTAGATAATTTTGTTTCTCACGGTGGGGAAGGGGCCTATGGTACGTATCCAGCAGCTGGAGACTGAGGACACTCCTAAACATCCTGTGCAAGACAACAAAGAATTATTCAGCCCAAATGGCAAAACTGCTCAGGTTGAGAAATCCTGAGAACCATGCAGCAGATTGTCAATACAGTGGAATTGATTAGCAATAGAAAGAAAGGAATTGCTGATAGATGGAATAGCATGGATGAATCTCAACATTACGATACTGTGTGGGGAAAAATCAGACACTAGACTGCATACAGCATGAACTCTCTTGTACAAAATTTTAGAATGTGAAAGGTAATCTATAGGAAGAGAAAGCAAATCAGGGCTTGCCTGGGGTGGAAGGGGAAGAGAATAGATCGCAGAGGGTCATGAAGAATCTGTTTAGATTAGAAATACTCTCAATCTTGATTGTTGTGGTGGTTTCATAGGTATATAAAACTCATCGCATTGCACATTGTTCGGTTCAGCAAAGCACATAAAAAATATAAATATATATAAATATTCCTAAAAATTAAATAATAGAATTCTCTGTATTGGGAGGCACTTCATGTAAGATTCTCTATTTTGCTTCCCAGCTCCAAGATGTCCTTTTGTCGCTCTCTGTCCGTTGTGTTGTTTGTCTATTGGACTTTCGGGAAGTCTGTATAAAGGTTTGTTGTATCAGTGTGCATTTGATCATGAGACTAAAATTATATGATAAGTTAAAGAAGGGGAACT
Organism: Spermophilus citellus; assembly: GCF_964194105.1. Lineage (NCBI taxonomy): Eukaryota > Metazoa > Chordata > Mammalia > Rodentia > Sciuridae > Spermophilus > Spermophilus citellus. Next base: position 136,598,640 of record NC_138182.1, on the reverse strand, counting down.
TAATACAGTTATTCAAATCTTACAAAACATAAAGAAACTCTAAATGGTACCCCAGGGATGCAAGAGAACATCTAAGTAAGGCTGAACTTAAAAGACTACCTTTTTCCCAAGACTAGAGTTCAGACTTTGCTGAGGAAGGAAAGTGTCACTTAGCTCATTGGATAGCAAAGAAGATTGCTTGTTTGTCCAGATTGGAGCTGGTCTGTGGTTATTTATCAAGCTGTAAGTAGCCTCTGAAGTGCAGATGAAGTATAGGCAATGAGCACCTGGGGATGCAAGAACATAGAGGAGATCCTGGGGTGCAGGTGAGCCATGCGTGGATGTATAAAGACAGCCTTGGAGTAGTGGTAAAAGAGGGGACACTTGCTGAGTAAAGGTGAGCTAAGTGTGGTCTTAAACAGAAATCAGGCCTCTGAGGTCAGGAGACTTAGAGGTAATGGTGTGCTGGTAAGAAAGCTGCTGACAGATTATTGTCAGGCCAGGTAAAGAATGCAGTGTTGTTGAGGGATTATGCGCTCTGAGAATGTGGCTGGATCAGAAATGCACTAGAAGTTCTTACATCCAGTGCTAATCCTCTGTGTAGCATGCAAAACCAGCTCCTCCTTCCTGCAGTATCTCTCCAACTTACAGTTGCTCAGCATCATCTTAACTGTAAAGAAAGAGCATTTTAAAAAATCCTGACCATTATTAAAAAGCATCTATTGAATGGAGAACTTGAGAGACAATAAATTAATACTTGACATTCTTGTTGTTCGGCTTAAATTGTGTCCCACATAAAGATATATAAAAGTCTTAACTCCCAGTACCCCAAACCTAACTTTATTTGGACATAGAAGCTTTGTGGATGGAATTAAGATTAACTTGTGGGGAGTAGGCTGTAATCCAATATAATTTATAATCCATTATAAGGCCTGGGAAAGTGCACTGTGAAGACAGACACACACACAGGGGGCATATCAGGTTACAGCAGAGGCAGACTTTGGACTGATGTAAGCACAGGTGGAAAGCTGGCAGGAAGCACAGAAACATTCCACTCTGTCTCAGAGGGAGCATGGCCCTGCTTACACTTGGACTTCAGACTTCTTGCCTTGAGAACTGACAGAATCCATTTTGGTTGTTTTTAAATACCCAGTTTGTATGATGCTATGATGGATCAAGGAAACAGATTTTTGGTACCAGGAAGTGGGGAGCTCTTGTAACAAACATCCAAGATTGTGGAAGTGACTTCAAAATCAGGTAATGGGTAAAGGCTGGAAGAGTCGGTGGCACTTGGTAGAAAAAGCCTAGATTGCCTTAAGGGGATTACTGGTAAACATATGGATATTCACGGCAATTCTGGAGAGGACTCAGAAAGAGAGGAGAACCACAGGGAAAGCGGTCCTCTTAGCAAATACATACATGGCAGTGAAGAGAGGCTCCCAGGTGCATGACTGGTGAATGTGCTTCCAATGAGGTCTCAGAGATGAGGAGCATATTACTAGACACTGGGGTAAAGATAATCCTTGTTATAAAGTGGCAGAGAAATTAGCTGAATTATGTTCAGGTAAAAATTATACATTATGATCTTGGATATTTAGGAAGAGATTTCTAAGCAAAGTTTGGAAGGTGCAACTTGGTATCTCCTTGCTGCTCATAGTACAGTTTGAAAGGAAAAAAAAAATAATTGGGGAATAAATTGTGAAGACATAACAAAATAAAACAGAAACTCCTGAGGTTACCATAAGCTGGAAGAAACAGAAGATTTCTCCCCCAGACATATCATGGTCCTGCGGACACCTTTATTTCTGACTCCCAGCCTTCACAACTGTGAGAAAATAAATTTCAATTGTTTTAAGGCACTTGCTTGTAGGTTCTTTGTTATGGCAGCCGTAGACAATAATACATCTGGCAGATTCCATTCATTGATTCAGATTTTAAATTAAAATTCATTTAGTGATTATCCTAACCAACAAAGCAAATGTATAGACAAAATGTTAGTTTTTATATTTTAATAAAAATTACATTAATCCAAAAGTAATTTGGTCTCAGTGCACACATCATGATGGGAACCTTTGCCTCAGGAAATGTTTTGGGTTTCTAGGTTTCAACCTTGTCCAGTTATCTACATTTTACTGGAACACAGACCCAAAACACATTTGTTATGCTCACTTCCTTATTTGGTTTCCCAAGTGTGAAAATCTGTGTTCATTATACTCCATTCAGAAGCAGAATTTCTTCAAAATAGTGAAGATTTCCTCAGGGAAACCTTATTTTGCTTTAATAAGGCAAAAGCTTCTGAAAATAGCCTTTTTAAAAAAAAAAAAAAAAAAAAAAAGCCTGCTTTGTTTCTTCAAGTTGGTCACTCTTGCTAGACCTTTGATCCCTTAAAATAATTTCTAGCATATATATAAAAGGCTGACTTGACATTTACTTATTGAATATGCAGTAGTTATGCCGAGAGAATGTTAATTTCCTCTATGACTTTTACATCGCCCCAAAGTTAAATACTCAAACTGGAAATCATTTCATTAAAAAGACAAAACACCCATCAAAAATAAAAATGTGAGTGAAAGAAGACCAGTAAAGGAGGTTGGGGGGAGGGGGAGGAAAAGAAAGGTACCAGGGGTTGAAACAGAGTATGGATGTATGCTTTTGACAGAATGAACACCCTCCCCTCAAAAAAAGACAAAATAGTAAATACTTGCCACATCCATCCAAAATACATCAAATATCACATCCCTGACTGGGGGCTTCAGCTCTTTCAGGGTGTTTACTAAGCCACAAAAGTGAAATAAAATCACAATCATCACCATGTCTTCCTCTTCTCAAAGCTCTGCCTAGTGGTGTTGGTAACCTTAGAAGATTAAAAGATGGAGTCCTTTTCTTAGTCCTCTGTTAGGAAAACATGGGAAGGTGTGACTGTGCCTCAGGACCCACTTCAGAGTTGGTTAGAGTGGTCCCTATTGGAGCCTTGGAAACCAATAAGCCACTGAACAACTGTAACCTTGTTTTCTCCTCAGGCATTGTTGGGGCAGGCCCCAAATGGCTGTAGATAAGCTTCCTCTTCTGGTGGGTTGTGTTATGTTTTTAGTGTGTAGCCAGGGCTGGGAACAAGCTGCGTAAGGTGGGGTCAAGGCCAGAAACACTCTGATTGCTTCAATGTCATGCACTCCACGTCATAAACATTAACTTGTGAGCATACGCTCCCTTAGGTGACCTGTTGGCATTGTGCCTTCTTTGTTTGACCTGTGTATGTATGTATGTATGTATATGTATGTGTGTATATATACACACATACACAAGTGATGGGGTGAGGAGAGACCTAGAACTAGTCCAGTATCTTCTACAACTTGGACAGGTCACTTTTGGCACCTTGGTTAACATCTCTAGACCTCACATCTTTATTTGTAAAATACCAAAAGATATATCTTCATGTAAATGTTTTAAGAATAAAGGTGATAATTTATTTTTAGACACTTACTTGCAAAGAGCTCAGCCATCATCATTATCATCACCTGTGAGGTAGGGAGAGTGGTAATTTAACCTGAAGGATCTCCTGAGTCCTACCTGTGAGAGCCTTTAAGCAAATGGCCAGTACATGGTTGGTTTTCAGTAGAATTTAATGCATTCTTTGCCCTCCAAACCTGAGATCCACTGGAAAGATGTCAATTCTAGTATGGGGTTATTAAAGCTAAAGATAGTGCTGCAATTGTCATCATTTTAAGACATTTCCCCTGAATCATGAAAAAACAAAGCTCTTTCAAGACATATTGAGATTATCTTATTTTTCATTCAGCAAGAGCCTATAAAAGTTGGGATAATTCTTTATAACTTGCACTTATTTAACAGTTGTCTTAGAAATCCTGTTTATCAAAGCATGTACATTTTACTGTTATTTCTAAGCTATTATAATAACAAAACTTTGATGTTGCTCACTCCAGCTTGAAATATTCTTAAGTTAAAGCAATGTTCCCCAAGGGGCTGAATGAACATGTGTATCAGTATTAGAATATTTCCCTTGAATGGGTAATCATGGATTGGGGTTCCACCACAACACCTCCCAGGAAATTAAAATAATGCCTAATTAAACCAACAAATCTAGGTCTATGAGTAGAAATTCTAAATCAAATAATATGAACATAATCACAAATCCATAAATTGAAGTCCTGACTAATACTTCTAAGGGTATTGTTTTTATAATCGCATCATTAGCGCATTCACAAACCTTGGAAATTATCAATCCCATCTATCAACAATATTCATTGTTTTAAAAATCCCTGATCTAGTCTTTGTGGGTCTCTGATTTTCACTGGTGCATTATAATATTATACTCTATAGTGGGATTCATTATGCCCTATTCATACGTGCATGTAACATAATGTGATCACCCTCATTCCTGGTAACTTTCATCATCTTCTCTCTCTCCCCCTGTTGATTGGATGCTAATATCAGGAAAAATATAAAATTAACCAAATTCAAGCATTCTTTATGAAATGCTCCTTTCTACCCCGTTTCTTTCCCTCCTGTCTTCCTTTTGTCCCCTTCCTCTTGTCCTCTACTTTGTGAAGGACAAAATTGCATGGATACTATATGGAGAAACCTAAAGCTCAGCACTGCAGCACAGAGCCGGACAGACACCCTGCACTGAAGCCTGCTGTGTTCTAGCAGAAAGCCTGCAGTCCAGCTGGAAAGTGGTACTCTGTTTTACTCTCCCAGCCATCTAATTCCTGACCACACTGCTTCTCAAGCTTTGGTGTGCATGAGGATAACTTGGAGGATTTTTAAAAATACACTCAGTCTCTAAATTTAAGAAAGATTTTTTTTAAAATCCCAGCTATTCCCTCATTTTGCCTGTATGCTCCTGGAGGAATTATTTTTTCTGGGCCTCAGAAACTCTCCAGCTTGGTGTTCACAGTTTACAAAGGAAGAACTTAGGAATTATATGCTCTCTTTAGAACACCTTGTCTGTGTTCTGAAGAACTCTTGGTCAGTGCTTATTAACTCTGAAGGCTTGGCAATTGAAAAGAAGTGCATCTAATTCATTCAACTTACCACCAATGTATTGAAAATTAGAAAAGGCCAATTAGCATCTAGACTTAACATTTTTAAAGGAGATTTTTAAGCATTAACTAAGGTGATCTGGAACGTCCTAGATTCAATTGATAATTTGCATTTAATGCCTTTCCTTGCATTTATTTCCCTACTGCAGGCTGGCTAAGATACACTGTCCACATTCCCTGGATATTTGAATTCAAGCCAGAGATGAGTATTGGCTGAAAAGTTTCCTGCTCATTTACAGGGAAACCATTTTTAAAGAACAGCCTTCCCCCCAACGTAGACTATTGAAATGTGTTTCTTTATTGCATATGGTCCTATTATAAGGAAACCAAAGCCACCACTAATGGATTGATACCATCAATAAAGTCTGTTGTTTGGCTGAGGTCTTTCTTTTCAAACTTGAGCTGAAGGTCAATTAGAACAATGATGGAAGGCAGTTAATTTCCTGTTTATAAATACAGACTAGGAAATGCAGTATTGATTGCTGCATTTCAAGGAGGGCAGCAACTACCCTCAACTGCAGGCAGGCTAGGATGATGTAATTTATAAGGCCAGAGAGTACAATGTTGCTGCATATATCAAGTAAACAATGATTTATTGGTTGAAGACCACATTAGGTCTGTGAGTCTGAGATATTTGAAATATTGTCCTTGGCTTTTAAGAGCTTAAAAATGTAGGCATCAAATCAAGATCTAGAAATATTAAGATTTAGAAATCATTACCCATAACTGTATGTATGCTAAATGCATTTGGAGTTCAAAGATGAGAAAGAGCCATTGGATAATAGGCATTGCAGGAGAATTCATAAAATAAATAGGATTTGACCAGGACTTTGAAGAATGGAAAAATAAGGGTTATAGTCCCGATAATGCATGCCACAGACAGACAGATCTGTTGGTGCTGCCTGGAAACAGAGACTTAATTGTGTCCTTTGCTGATGTTGAGTGAGCGAGTGAGTGAATGAATGGAGGAAGGTGTGAGTAAAGATATCCTGGGGTTTATTATCTACAAGCCCATTCACTACTGGCTAAAATGACAGAGCTAAGGGATGGCCCACTCTCTCAAACACCATAGCCCCAAATTAGCAAACTAAGATGTATCAGAATAGCATTTCCTGGTGTGTGCTCTTCAGGCTTTTAAAGGGTGTTGAAGGAGTTTCTTAGCCGAATAAAATCTCAGAATACTGGGATAAAGTTAAAGGCTTCTTGGAGCCTTGAACACGTGGCCATGCCTTATCATTCTCCAAGAAGTTCCTAGAGTATACAGCATTTCCCAAAATGATTTAGCCACAGAAAGAAAGAGATTAATGAAATGTGTCAGTACTTACAGATATATAGGTAGATAGACTGACAGATATTGTATAAATTCCTTTTTTTCAGAGCATTTCATAGGGAAAGAGTTTCACAGGGAAAGCGTTTCTAGGACATAGTCTGGGAGATACAAAAATAGTTTTCTTCTGCTAGGCTTTTATGGAATCTATGAGTCCCTCTCAGAGTAAGCTTCACTTTTGCATTTTTTATTTGTTTCATATTGGAGACATAAGCCATGGAGCTATAAGCCCAGCTCTTTTTATTTTTTTATTTTGAAACAGGGTCTCACCAAGTTGCTTAGGGCCTAAGTTGCTGAGGTTGGCCTCAAAATTGTGATCCTCCTGCCTCAGCCTCCCATGTCACTGGGATTATAGGTGTGTGCCATGATGACTGGCTTACACACTTTTCATTTCACATGGCAATTCTGCTCCTTTATAATTAACAAATTCTGAGAAGCCCAAAAAATCTCAGCTTAAGGGACATAAGGTATATATTGCATTATCAAAGCATATTACTTTCAATGATTAAAAAATTACATGTGATGTGTCTGTTTTTTCCTGTCCTGTTAACCAATGTCAAAATAAACATTGAATTTCATAGGAGTTTCTGAAACAGGATAGCGTTACCAGAAATTCAGGGAGAAAAAAAAATGAGAAAAACTTATTATGAAATGAGGCTAGATTTAATGTGGTAAACTACTGGATAAAATGAAATAAGTTTAATTCTATATTAAAACAGCAATAATCTTGGAGGAAAAATCCCTCATTCTACAAATTATGCTCATATATAAGATGCTATTGGGAAATCCATTTGGCCATGCATTTTACTCATTTTCCCTTTGTCTTTTACCTTGTTGATTTCCAGTAAAGACACAGTCTACTTAGGAGCTAATCTTCACAGTCTCATTTCAAATAATTAAATCTGAAGATACCTGGATTTTAATACATTCACACAGCAAGATGCATTTGGAGTCCTCCCAGGAGGGAGGGAGATGTGGTCTAGAATCTTACCTTTATTCATTTAGCTTTCTTCTCCTGAAATTATCATTTGTGGTGATCAAGTGAATCTCTCTCTCTTTCCTCCATGAATAAAACACCTCTGCATTGTTCTTAGTGCTCTGTATTAAATTCAGAAAGTTTGGGTTCTAATCAGACCTCCAGACTTTGAGCTTCCCACCTGCATTTCTCTTGATAGTTTTATAGATTGGGGTTATCGGTAGAAGTATGGGTGAAGGAAAAAATATGTGAAAATGTTTACGAAAGAATAGCACTCTATTTTTATGGTCAAATTTGATTATAAAATGCTTGACATAAAGGGCAAGAGAAACAGGGTAGGAGGAAGGGGTGAGGAGAAGGAAATGAATATTCCGTATTCTTCTCCATATTCAAATATTCAACTTTTGCAGTCCCTTAGACAAGGAATCTACTCAGAGATAATTCTGAAATTTTCTGTTTTCTGGTTCCATTGATAATTTAAGAAAAATTTTAAGTTAACTTAGACTACGTTTATTATCTATCTTCATCTTACCTCCTTTTAAGAGTTTTTTTTCCACAATGCCTTTATTTTATTTATTTGTTTATTATTATTATTTTAATATTTGGTGCTAAGACTCTAACCCAGTGCCTCACATATACTAGGCAAGCACTCTACCACTGAGCTATAGCACCAGCCATCTACTGATTTTTGAAACCTGCCCCTGTAGGTGCTACTCTACTGAAAGTCATACTATGGGACTTTAAAATTAAAGGGGACAAAAAAGAGGGTTTTTTTTTAACCCATTAGATCTCATCATCCCAAATGTGGAATACCTATAAAAAATTAAGTGAAAAATATACCACTTATGGGTTACTTATGGTAACTTTTGAAATAAATATTACATTTTTAGAGTTATATCATTTTGAGAAAAATAGAAGAATGAGTAGATCATGTGAAAAATAAATACTTTATATGTATGAAAAATATGTGCTTCCAGGTATATATGAAAATATTCATAGGTTGGGGCTGTAGTTCAGCCGCAAAGTGCTTGCCTAGCATGTGTGAGGCACTGGGTTCGATCCTTAGCACCACATAAAAGTAAACAAAATAAAGGCATTCTGTCCATCTATAACTACAAAAAAAAAATTTAATAAAAAAGTTTAAAAAAATCATAAAGGAGATAAAAGCTCTAGATTATGATCTCCAACATATTTTAATGTACCTATGTCAATTTTGTTGAATTATTCACAGAATTGAAAAATTAAGTCTTGATGAGTTAAATTTAACTATCCTGATTTTACTGTTGAAGAAAAGAAATTAAGACACAAAGACTGGGAATAACTTGTCTACTGATTTAGGAGAGAACGGATGAAATGTTGTTGTTTTTAACTCTGGAAATTAGATGACCACACCTGTTAGAATTATGTATAAATAAAGATTAAGTGGACTTTGAGTGACTGGTAGAAGATAATAATGAAGAACAGATTATCTTATGATTAAAACACAAGTGTTTAGACTTTTTTTTTCTTTTTTGCTAATAACATTCCCCAAAGAAAGCAGGCTATGGTGTAATTTTGTGGGCTAAGAATTTATGTAGAATTTTGAAGACTAGAACATTATGATTAATGTGAATTTGAATTATATTCTGATTCATCAAGCATTTGCTGTTCCTGGTAAAAGTTCATCATGAAATAAGACCATTTCTCCCTCTCCTTACAAATTCCTCCCTATACTTGGAAAGTGTGTAAAGACACTTTGGAAGAAAATGAAACTCTGGGAAACCTCAGAGAAAATGTATATTAACAGATGCAAAGAAAAAGTGTTGACTCTGTCCAAAGAAATCCTCTTTATGCAGCAGATGCATAGCACTTGGCTTTAGAGCAAAGGGTGAATTTTTAATATTTTTCTTTGTCAATTAGGCTTTGAAGCTATCTATATAATATATATAAAATTATATATATATATATATATATATATATATAATTTTATATATAATTTTTTTCACCTGAACTGTCCATTTCTTTGGTTGAAATATTGCAATGGAGATGGTGGGTTTACACTGGGCTCAGTATGGTGTTGACTGCAGGAGCAGCAAATGAGAAAGGAGTAGATCATTTTTCTCCTAATCCCCAAAGCACATGACCTAGCATGAGTCACTGAATTTCTCTAAGTCCAGTCACAGTGGGGGCAATGAAAACTGTGTAACTGCTGCTGATGATGAAAGGTAAATTTTAATTGAATTGACAACGTGCTGGGTACTATGTGAAACACTTGGTGTGCCCATCTTATTTAAAACTCAAAGCAATCCTATGGAATAGCTACTACCATGGTATTCATTTTATACATGAGGAAACTGAGGCTGAGAAAAATGACACAGCTTAACCCCACTCAGACCACTAATAAGTGAAAGAATGTAGATTTGAGTCTGTATTTTTAACCGCCATTTTTTTTTAAATATGAAAGCATTTGAGAATAGCTATGAAGAAATGGCAGGGGGTTGTTTCTTTGTAGTAGTTTTGAAAACTCTTGATTAAATCAAAGAGATGATAAGAAAGGTGCTTGATTGAACAGATCCTTTTTTTTTTCCTAGACACAAACTAAAAACATAGGTTCAGCTTTCTCCTCAAGCTATCTTTTTCCCCCTGAACACCTACAGCTTGTACAACACACCACAGTTCATGAATGTTCCCTGTTATATTTGTCAAATAATGTAATGACATTTAGGAGTGGGCAGAGTGTAGCAGAGGTATTCAGCCCCTTAATAATTGAAAGGCTTTTGTATTGCTATTGATTTTTTTTAAGTCAAAACTCCCAACAAATCCCTGTTTCAAACATTAATTACAACATTTTTTTTTCCTGTACTTGAGCTGAAATGCTACGTGGGATAAGGTTATTCTGCACACTTTAGATTTGTGGAGCTGTGTTTGAGGCTAACTCTCCAGTGTCTGAGCTGCAACTTGAGAATAAATTGGATAGTATTGGACACTCGCTCACCCTGGTGCATCCAGGGGTATGCATTGTTTATAAAAGCAGTTCAGGGTTGCTCTCTCCAAAAATCCCCTCCAAGAAATCACCCACCTGCCTCTTAGCATGCCAATGCTTCAAAAGCTTACTTAGTGCTTCTCAAATAGGAGTGTGTGGTTTAACCACTGGGGAGCCAGTGAAAATCTAAGTTCGATTTCTGTAGGTATGGGTAGAGAAATCTGCATCATGAAGCTGATGCCACTGGTCCACCCAAATATTTTGAAACTCAAGGTAATGAGGGATGCATCCGTATCCTCATGGAAAGATATGACTTTCATGTCGGCTTAGGGAAAACAACATCCCTGGGCAACTCCCTACAGTTAGTTCATGGGAACATTGAGGCATATTTATTTTTAGACATCCTCATAACTACAAACACACATCACATTTTCTCACTTTTTGCAACTCTGATGGCCTAGGTCATTAAATGTTCATACTGTTCTGAGAAGCCTCCAAGAGCATCTCTGCATCTTTCCCATCAGGTCTCGTGTCTCAAAGACTTTCTTCTCTCTGCTTCCTAATGCACCACAAGTGACCTGTTTTCTGACCTACAGTCTCAGAACCTCCCCTCCGTGGTGCCAGTCTAATCAGTACAAAGCCTTTACCCCAGAACAAAAGAATGAGAGAGGTTGGATAGGGAGATATTTTGGAGCAGAGGAAACTTCTAGAATCCTTGAGATGATGTCGCATGGATGCTGGGTACTGTTTTGCAGCCCCAGGGCTCAAGGAGCATCGGTTCTTTCTACTGAGGAGACATCCCCTTGTACTTGTTATTGTATACTATCAGGCTTCCGTGCTAACAGGTGTTGTGATTTTTTTTTTCTTTTTGTTTCCAAAGTTCTTTGTTGGTATGTTTTTGTAAAGAAAAAGAAAGTAATATACTTATGCCTTCCCTTTTGGGATAATATCTTTCAAATCTCTCATTTCTGGGCAACCTCCCGAGCTTTCTCTGCATCCAGCAATGTCATATACAAGTTTTAGATAACACCAGAAGGCAGCTTAAATTATTTTTCAATATATTCTGAGAGTGAAAATGCCAAGTCATATATTTTTGTGAACAGATGTAACTGTAAAAATTCAGTGTTTCCTTAACTGGAGAACTGTAGGGGAGGACTGGGTGCTGTGGGATGTCATTTCATCTCTATTCCTATAAAGTCTCCTACAAAGCCTCTAGAGAGTGACAACATTCTAAGAAATAAACATATTTAATCCTTACCCACAGCTATTTCCTTTCAAAAACACATTGCCAACTCTAATTATACTGCCTGCTAGATTTAAGAATAATGAGGACCAGGAGATACTCAATTAGCCCTTGTGCCTTAATGAGAAAAGTTTTCTTCTATTTCTGGCAGTTCTTGATTCATTTATCCAACTTCTCCCCTCAGCTACTCTAGGACAGCGCAAAGTGAAGAGACTGGGAAAGAGATTTAGAGTTTGCATTTTATCCAGAGTCAGGGAAGACTGGGGTGAGACCTTACAAGCTATGTGGGCATGAACATATAAATAAAGATGCTGGACGTGGAAATATAAACCCAGGAAGTTTCTTAAAGAGAAAGCAATTTAGTTGAAAGTAATTTAATTGAAAGAGAAAGGTGGTCTCATTTGGTTTCTTTACCTCTATACTAAGGGTATAGAGGTAAAGAAACCTGGATTGGATTAAAAACCCCTGGAAAGGAGTAAAGTGCACTTCTGGTATGTCTGTGAGGATGCTTCCAGACATGAATGGCAGCATGTGGGTCACAAACTGAGTAGAGAAGTCCTTCCCCAAAGGTGGGTGGTACCATTCAGTAGGCTGGGAACCCAAAAGGAGGAACACAAAGCAGGAGGAGGAGAAGGAGAGCTTTGTGCCCACAAGCACTGTTCTTCTTGAAGGGCCCCATTGTTTGCTGTTGCCCTTTACCATGGACATTAAGCTCCAGCTTCTTCAGCCTTTGAACTTAATTAAACCCAGTGACACTCTAAGGGGCTTCCAGATCTTTAACTCGTCACAGGGTAGGCACCAGTTTTCCCTTTTGAGGCTTCCAGCTTCTTAGACCGATATCTCTGGCTCTCCAGCCTACAGACAGCCATCATGGGACTTTCCAACCATTGATCATGCGAGCCAGTCCAATGAAACCCCTTTTGTGATCCCATGTTTTCTCTTGGTTGCTTCTCTAGACAACCCTGGCTCCCTGACTAATACGGGGGCCTGTGGGGAGGGAAGAACGATGTCCGAGAGCTGACTTCTCCATGAGTTGCCGTGGATCTAGTGCCCCTGGTACTGTTAGGGACCACAAAGATATATTAATTTCTTTCAAAATCAGAAGAAACAAATGAAACTTTAAAAAGAAGTCTTAAATTGCCTTTCTAGTGACTTAAGACCAACAATAAAATAGTATAAAAAAAAAAAAAAAAAAAAAAAAAAAAAAAAAAAGAAGTCTTAATATGTAATATCTTCATATTTCATAATCAATGTCATATTTTTAAGTCTAATATAATTTGGTTGGAAATGACCATAAAAGCAAAAGTGCCTAGAGACCCACAAAAGTCACAGTGGGTCCAGGATTTAAGCAAATCGCTTAGCACAGCAGCACATAGGAAGCGTGTTGGAGATGGACACATAGACCAGGTCACACAGTAAATATTTTAGACTTTGCAGGCTAGGCAGTCTCTGGTTCAACTACTGAACTCTTGTTAGTGCAGCATGGAAGTAGACGTGGAAATGTAAACCCAAAGAGGGAAAGCTGTGTTCCAATAAAACTTACTTACAAAATCAAGCAGCAGCCTGAATTTGCTTCTTAGGCCTTAATTGTTGACTCCTGACTTAATACCCATAGGCTTACTATTGAGGTATTGAAAAGAAGTTTAATTTTATTCATTCAGTTATCTAAGAAATATCCTCAAGAACATGTGACCAAGGGAGAAGGTTGTAAATGATATACTTTGGTATTTTCAAGACAACCAAATAAAAGAACCTCAATAAAATCTCTTTTTTCAGGATTTATCAAGCTATCAAATTTTCTTCACTCTGATAAAGAAATCAAGCAGAAGGCAACAAAATGTTTTAGTCATACTTCAGTGTTTCCAGAGATTACCTTATATGGAGGAATAGAGAACTCATGGCTGCAAACATTCTTTATTTAGAAGCAATGTGTACATAAAAAGAAAATATACATGATGGCATAATAGTTATGGTCTGCCATGGTCCATTGTCATTTGACTCTGTGAAAGATTTCTCCTGTGACTTCTTTGGGTGATCAGGCAGTTGCTTAAAGAGAAAACAAATTAGTTGAAAGTAATTTAGTTGAAAGGGAAAGGTGGTCTCGTAGACTAAGCCTCAGTTCAGATGAAGGACAGTCAGGCCCTGAAGAGGTGGTCAAAAACTCCTGTGTTAAAAGATATATATTCATGGAGCAATGATCCCTGTTCAGTCTATTGAACTTGAGACTTTAGCCTACAGAACAAATGGCTAACCTTTATGGCCATGCATATATAACAGTGAGGGCTTTGGAAGTTGAAGAAAATGAAAAGACTATAGCATTTAGAATTAAATTTGGACTCAAATCTTTGGTCTATAACTTTCTGTAGTTTTTAGGAAAGTTTTAAAAACTGAAATCTTGAGCTGGTGATGAGACTCAGTGGTAGAATGTTTGCCTGGTTTGATCCCTAGCACCATAAACATACCAAAATTTAAATCTCAATTTTTATAACTATACAATGAGTTGAAGAATGTCTTTTTCTGTACTTTCCATGGGAACTTGAAGAATTACCTGAGACTTTACAAGGAAAACATGTAACTGAACACCTGTAACATTGACAAATAGGTGTTCAATAAATTGAAGCATTTTAATTCCCATAGAGGTGGGAATAATCACTGCTAGGAAAAAATTTCAACAGACAAGGGGCCTCCTAGAAAAGATACCTGTGAAACACTTAGGCCTTAGAATCTGTGTCTTGCCTCTGTTCACTCGTTAGGTGTATTATACCACTAGTTACCTTACTTTGTCTGATCTTTATTTTCCCCACTTGAAAACTGGAGAGAGAAAGAGAACATACTTCTTAACACCGATGGGGAACTAAATACAACACTGATCACAAGTCTGGCTTAGGATCTGACAGTGCAAATTCCTGGAACATTGTAAATGTTTATCACTTCCTTGTGGTCATCATTTTTTGTTTAAAGCTTGGGTTCTTGGATTCCCCCTGAAGAAATCTTGGGGACTTAAAAGGCACATGAATTCTAGGAAAACTGCATGTGCCAGAGCTTATAGTATTATTGGTTTGGTTTGGTGTGTGTGTGCGTGTGCGTGTGTGTGTATACTATGCACATATGGAATTTTTTTTAAACAAATATACATCTTTCTAGAGTAAAAGTCCATCACTTTTCTTAGTAAATTCATTGCCCCCCAAGTTTTGCAAATTATGTAATCATACAAACAGTCCATATGCCTTGAGGAATTGGTCTTAGCTTGTATTATAATTGCTTATGATAGTAATACAAATTATTAAGAAAGTGCTCCCTAAAATTAGTATACTATATATAAAGAGCTACCCAAGGAAGCATAGCAATATATTTTATCAAAGTTTACAGATATTAGAATTATTGATTTAAAATATTGATTCAAAATACTATAAGAATTATTGATTCAAAATATGTAATCCTCATTATTGTGTTTACAAACT
Source organism: Spermophilus citellus (assembly GCF_964194105.1). NCBI lineage: Eukaryota > Metazoa > Chordata > Mammalia > Rodentia > Sciuridae > Spermophilus > Spermophilus citellus. The sequence goes on along the minus strand of NC_138182.1, from coordinate 136,583,632 downwards.
TGCCTCAACCTCTTTAAATATGCTCTTAGTTGACTTTGGCATGGGTATTCCCATTCCAGTATTCTGCTATTCTCAAATAAATGTCATTATTCTTTGAAGGAATAATTACAGATATTGAAAAGCTGACTTTCATGTAAAATAATGAAATTCATCTAAAAGTGAGAATTTCAATACTTTGGAAAATTAAGTGAACCAGCTCATTCCTTAATGATTCTGCATAATTTCGATGCTAGGTTTGAAAAATGCACTAGCTAATTTGTTTTTAATTTTCCAGTTATTTTAACCAGTGGTTTATATATATAATGCCATTTTATCTGCACTACAATCCCAGGGTCATTTACAGTCATACCTGGCTTAAGATCACTCCTTTCATGAATTGGTGTCAAGTGTCACACCTGATAGTCTTTTTTTTAATTTTTTTTTTTTAAAGAGAGAGTGAGAGAATTTTTAATATTTATTTTTTAGTTTTTGGCGGACACAACATCTTTGTTGGTATGTGGTGCTGAGGATCGAACCCGGGCCGCACGCATGCCTGGCGAGCGCGCTACCGCTTGAGCCACATCCCCAGCCCCAACACCTGATAGTCTTTTGATGGTGACTAAAATTAGTTGCAAAACACAAAAGTGATAGTATCACCTGCTACTGGCAATGACCACTAGTTTGAGTTTCAGTGAGATGAGTTAGTGTGAGGGTCAGAGATGATGAAAAATCACATTTACACAAGTGGAAAGCTGGACCAGGTTAAGCCAGAATCTTTAGTACTGCTAGTTCTCAAGTCTCCAAAATCCATTACTAGCAGAAAATATGCTAGTAATGCATAAGGGTACAATTTCTAAAGTAGTGAGTTTGTACTGGGAAGTTATTTATAACTCATATTTAAGCTCTCCAAGCCAGTCTTAGTTGTGGAAGACCTTAAGAGGTTGAATTACATGATAAACTAACCTCATTCTGGATGTGAACAAGTTTTCTTCAAATTCAACTTCATTTATTTCTTGAGTTCCTTGGAGAGAAGAAATATTTATACATAAAATAGTTGTATATTCACCATTAGCTTCTCAGTTCACTTCTGGGATATTACATGAGTAGACTAGTAAAACAGAAAAATTATTCCGCAGTCTGTGCATCTGACTATGAATGATTGCTACATAATTCATGAAGTTCCTGATGTCTTGAGATTTTTCCTAAAATTTCTTTTGCTCCAAATTTTCTCAGAAAGAATTTTTTTACCATTTCAAATTTTTTTTTTAAAGAGAGAGTGAGAGAGGAGAGAGAGAGAGAGAGAGAGAGAGAGAATTTTTAATATTTATTTTTTAGTTCTCGGCGGACACAACATCTTTGTTGGTATGCGGCGCTGAGAATCGAACCCGGGTCGCACGCATGCCGGACGAGCGCGCTACCGCTTGAGCTACATCCCCAGCCCATCCATTTCAAATTTATACCATGTCAAAACATTGGAACCAGTACAGAATGCCTCAAAAGCAATCATAATGAAGATTAATTAAAAATGTAATCATTTGTAATAACAATAAATGTTGTATTGGAATCTGTTACAACAGGTTACTTAAGGAAATATTTGGAACAATATTAAGAAACTTACTAAATTAAAGGAAAAACATAACTAATGTCTACAGTAATACAGGAGAGATTTTTAGCTCTCTGGAGCTAAAAATACAAAACATTTTTTTCTCAGTAATGAATATGAAGGACTCATCTCTCAAAACTTAAAAGATGGAGTTATTTAGGTAGCATTAGTTGGGTGACTTCTCAGTACAATAAACACAGCAGAATTTGCATAGATGGGGAAAGAGGGTATTCTATACAAAAGAAATTTTAAGAGACATAATTTGGTATACCTGATTCATGGACTGGAAAACTCAGTAAACCATCTCACTCAAATTAATCTATAGTTTTAATGCTATCACAAATAGTGCAACATTGATTTTTTAGTAACTGACATTATACATGAAATTTACATGAAAGTGTAAAGGACTGGAATAAGAAAAGATTCCTTCCTTCCTTCCTTCCTTCCTTCCTTCCTTCCTTCCTTCCTTCCTTCCTTCCGGTACTGGGGATTGAACTCAGAGGTGCTCAACCACTGAGCCACATCTCCAGCCCCTTTTTATTTTTTAATTTTGAGACAGTGTCTCACTAAGTTGCTTAGGATCTTGCAAAGTTGCTGAGGCTGACTTTGAGTTTGTAATCCTCCTGCCTCAGCCTCTTGAGTCACTGGGATTACAGGCATGCACCACCACTCCCAGCAGAAAAAAAAATTAAAAGAAAAATAGCTGAAGAACTCACACTACCAGATATAAAGCTACTGAATCAATTATATTAGTATGATATTAGCAAAATGATTTACACATTTAATGTGAAATATGAAGTCCAGAAATTGACTCATGTCTATAGTCAAAACATATACAGACAGTAGATTTTTCACCAGATTCTGAGGCAATATAATTTGGGGAAATGTAAAGTCTTTTCCACAAATAATACTGAAAAAGGCATCCTCATTTTAAAAGAATTTACACAGCTTGGTGAACCTGCATACAAAATTAATTTGAAATGAATCATTGACCAAGACATAGAAGCTAAAACTATTAAACTCCCAGAAGAAAATACAAAAGATTACCTTCAGGAGTTTGAAATAGGCAAAGATTTTTTAGGATTTAATAAGTGAGAAAATGAGTAATTAGACTTCATCAAAATAAAAACTTCAATCCATCAAGACATTAAGAAAGGAATTGGCAAGCAAGAAACATAAACATAATGTTTGCTACATATATATAAGGTGAAGGTTTTACACCAATATATAAATAATTTCTACAATCAACAATAAAAGATGACAATAAAAATGAGCAAAAGACTTAGGTATTGTACAAAAGAAACACATGAAAAGCTCAACATCATTAGTCATCAGGGATTTCCCAGTTAATACACCAATAATATCCCCACACACACTAGAATAGCTGACATTAAGAGAGATACTGCATGAAATATTTTTTTAACTTCCATTCTCTTTTGTAATGATTTTTTTATTATTAGTTGTTCAAAACATTACAAAGCTCTTGACATATCATATTTCATACATTTGATTCAAGCGGATTATGAACTCCCATTTTTACCCCGTATACATATTGCAGATTCACATTGGTTCCACATCCACTTTTTTACATAATGCCATATTAGTGTATGTTGTATTCTGCTGCCCTTCCTATTCTCAACTATCACCCCACCCCTCCCCTCCTCTCCCCTCCCATCTTCTCTCTCTACCCCATCTTCTCTCTCTACCCCATCTACTGTTATTCATCTCTCTCTTGTTTTTTCCCCTTTCCCCTCACTTCCTCTTTTTTTAAATTTATTTTTATTTATTTTTTAATTTTTTTTATTGGTTGTTCACAACATTACAAAGCTCTTGACATATCATATTTCATACATCTTATATGTAATTTTGTATAACAATGAGGGTCTCCCTCCATTACCATGCATTTTCCCTTTTCTCTCCCTTTCCCTCCCCCCTCTCATCCCTATTTAATGGTGATCTTCTTCTCATGCTCTTCCTCCCTGCTCTGTTCTTAGTTGCCCTCCTTATATCAAAGAAGACATTTGGCATTAGTCTTTTAGGGACTGGCTAGCTTCACTTAGCATAATCTGCTCTAATGCCATCCATTTCCCTGCAAATGCCACTGCATGAAATATTAAGGAGATGGAGTGACTGGGGACGAAGATTGAACTCAGGGGCACTGACCACTGAGCCACATCCCCAGCCCTATCTTGTATTTTATTTAGAGACAGGGTCTCACTGAGTTGCTTAGTGCCTCACTTTTATGGAAGCTGGCTTTGAACTTGTGATCCTTCTGTCTAAGTCTCCTGAGCCACTGGGATTACAGGTATGTGCCACCATGCCCTGGTAGAGCTCTTGACATCACAGCCAAAAGTGTGAAACTATACAACACAATGGAAATTTTTTTTTTCAAAAGTTAAACATATGCCTGCTTTATGACCCCTGGATTTCACTTCTAAGTAGCTAAGATAAATGAAAATGCACATCTACATCGTGAATTTTAAAAAATATTTATACAAACTTTTTCGTAGTTGCTGAAAAATTTAAAACAACCAATATGTATTAAGAATCAATTTTGAATAATCAATCATTGGTTAAAAAAATAACCACTGATATGCACAATGACATAGAGGATTTAAAAAATACTATGTTAAATGAAAGAAAACAGACACAAGAGTACACACATTCCATTGATAAGAATTTCAACCAGAGGCCAACAGTATTCCTCTATGGGATGTAGGAACTGACTAACAGGAATAAGTAATCACTTTGGGAAGTGGAAGTATTAATTAGACGGTGATTTCATGAGTATGGATGTTCATCAAAATGTGTTATATAAACTTACAATCTGTGCATTTCATTGTGTATAAATTACCCTGTAATGAAAGAAAAAAAAACTAAGATCCGTGGTAAAATCTATGTAATTATCTGATATCATGTATTCAAGTCATCTAATGCTTCCACGGGATAATTGCATCTAGGAATTTTCTATTAAACTCTTGTTGAAGACTTGGGTGATTATTTCAACTATTCTTTACCATATTTTAGCAACTTTACAATATTTACCATCTTTATTTAATGACATGTAGCTTTTTGGGTTTTTAAAATTCTTTGTTTCTTCAAAGAGATTATAAGGTCCTTGGGATCATCATCTATATCAGTAGTTATCAATCTTTAATTTGCACAAAAACTACCCAGGGAGTTTAATAAAATTCACAATTTTGAGACTCAACCTGCAGATGTAGTAATTCTCTATTTGGCATTGGTATAAGGAATCTGTTCTTAAGTAACATTCCTGGTGATTATATGCTGACCAGCTTTTGAGAATCAATGACTCATATCATACTTGTATCATTTCCATTAAACACACAAGGCTTCAGTACTATGTGCCAATTAATTAGCCATTCAGTAAATAAACAATGAGTTTGAATGCCTCTGACACCAGTTACTCAACTGTGGGTAGCTATTGGATAGTTTTTTGTGACACTGTTAGAAACTTCAGATAACATTCTAAGGTGGGACTCCCAAATAAGAGATAATTTTCCCCAAGTCCTTTATTTTAAATGTCAAAACTGATGCCCAGGGACTAGCAGGGACTTCCCCAAGGTTCTGTAGCTAGCAGGAGCTGAATGGAGCCTGGAATGCAAGTCTCCCAAACTAAGCCCCCACCTTTCTCTTTCTTCCTTCCTTCCCTCCCTTCCTCCCTCCCTTCCTCCCTCCCTCCCTCCCTCCCTCCCTTCCTTCCTTCCTTCTTTCTTTCTTTCTTGCCATAAAGCATCAAAGTAACAAAGTTCAGTGGTTTTTAAGCAGGGCACATTTTGTCTCCAAAGAGACATTCAGCAACGTCTGAAAATGTTTGATTATCCCACCTTTGGACTGAGGCGTGGCTGGCATTTAGAGAAAGGAAGAGAGAAGCTTCCAGACACTGTAGAGTACACTGGCAGTCCCCCAACAAAATATCAAGCCCCAAATGTCAGTGGTGCAAGGTAGAGAAATTGGAATAGTCCCTGTGGAATGTCATGTCCCAGATTCCCCTCAGGATGACTCAGCCTTATGGGAGGACTTTGCATCAGGATCTATAGACTTCTGCACACTCTTCCTGGCTCTGAACCCCAGAGCTGCCTTTGGACGTCCCAGCAGGCAGCTCGAGCTAACTCCTTAGCACCTCCATAGCAGCTCCTCTCATTTCCTTGACAAAGCATCTGCTGGCATCTGAGCAGCTGGCCCTGGACCGGGGCCACTCCAGCCCTGCTGACAGCTCTCTTTGGTGAGGTGGGAGATGCTCCAGCTGGTCACAGAAATAGGCAAACCAGCTGGGCATGACAGGAGACAGATTTAATTTTTGTCCTGGTAGAAGCAAATACCAGTCCAGAGATGGGCCCCCTCTCGTTTGAGATTTTTACAGGGATAATTGGGTCAAGAGGAAGGAAAAGAACCCTGTAAGTGAGAATATAAGAAAGAAGGGATATTCACCATCTGGCCTATTTTTTTTTTTTTTTTTTTTTTTTTTTTTTTTTGCTGGAATATTGGGTCTCAGAGGCTTAGTGCTGTAAGTCTTCGTTTCTTTGGATTACAGAATGATGATGCTAATAATGTCAATAGTATATGGCTGTTGTAAAGATTAAATGAGCCTAATGAAGGTAGAGAAATATTTTAGTCAAGTGAACGGCATGCAATAAGCACTAAATAAATGATAGCTATTAGCCATTATTTTCCTGCACCATTAACTCACAAAATACGCCAGCCTCCACCAGCCTCTGACTATGCAATAACCCCCTCCCCTTCTTTTTTGTACCAATAGGATTGTGGTACCAGCTCTCCTTGCCTTAATTATGGCCTGTTAGCCCCTCTTCAAGATACCCATCCATTATTTTTAACCATCCATAAAAGGATCCCTGTCCTGTGCTCGCAAATCAGTCTCAGCTACACTCCTCATTACTCACTGGTAATTCTTCTCACCTGAGCTGGCTTCCTCTGCCCCAAAGCCCATTTAAAGATATCCTTCCTCCATCATGCCTGTCTTCAGAACATCAGAGCTCTTATGATATTTCCAGCTGTGGGTTCTCTGAAGGTTGGTGACATTTCAAAGGCTACTGTATGTCCAGAATCCATGCAGAAGAGAAAGAAAAATTCCAAGCAATTCTTGGTCTTTTTTCCTCTGTGAACTCAGCACTGTTCAGCTCTTATTTAGAGACTTGTGCTGAATAGTTATATCAGCTAATTCCTCTAGCCCTTTCTCCCATGGGACTTTAATCTTTCCAAAAGATAGAAGAAGACCAGATGCCCCCCACCTCCTATTGCACCTCCTGCATACCCACACTGGAAGCTAACACTTACAGCAAGTTCTCTGTAACAGCCCACACCCAAATGTAGAAACAACTGCAAAGAGCTCCTGCAGGCTTTGCAGAAGAGGAGACTTCCCTGGTAGTTGGAGATCCCAGCTCAGCACATAGTAATTGTGCATAGGTCAATTACAACCCTACAGGAGGGGAGCAGGGACCCAGAAAGAGGACCTGTGAAGAATTGGGAGAAGAAAGAGACCACACCTGGGGAAGGCATAAAGAAGAGGAGAAAATAAAGATGTGTAGGCAAGGCAGCCTATCCCTCAGAGCCGGGAGGTGCATGGGAACTGGGAGGTTGTGTTTCCCAGGGCTGCAGAGTGAAAGATCAGAGAGGCTATCATCTGTTTTGTTTTGACTTGCCCTGGCTGAAGGCAACAGTCAGCTGTGACCTCTTCCTTGTGACTGATGCCACACAGGCTTGGCCGGCCTCCGTCTCTGTGTGATTTACCATTGAACCATGCCAAGAACTGGACAGCATCCAAGTGGTCCTCCGCGTGGCTATTTCTTAAACTTAGGGTGTAGGAGGATAGTGTGGGGGTGGTGGGAACCCGCAGGCCTGTTTGCAGGCAGCCTCCAGTAGCAGTCCTAGAGTTTTGAATTTCAACCCAAGAAAATAGTGAATTCAAAGTTTATCTTTGAAACAGTGGAAAATGCATAAAGAAGAGAGAAAGGAGAGATTTCCAGATAGGAATTGGGTTTGTGTGGGTAGGGTAGCCACAATGGAAGGAGCATGAATTTGATAATGGAGCTGGGCTCAGTGGAGACACAAGGCTTAATCATCATCACATTTTACTTCTGGTCATCCACACAGTCCCGATTCTAGTGTAGTCATGGTCTTTAAACATGGCCTTAGCAGATTTTAGATACAGTCTTTTGCAATGAATTTTGAAATCAGGGCCTACCAGAGCTCTGTTTGAAACTTGAGAAAAGAAAAATGCCTTCAAGAAAATAAGGCAGTGTGTAAATGCTTTCATAGGTAAATGTTGCACATGAGGGACCCGGAATGCAGTAAATGGTAAATCCTGAACTTCTTCAGCAAAACCATTGTAGAGGAAAATTGTTCACCTGAGGGAGGAAACCCGTCCAGGCTTCCACAGGTGTAACAGTGACTCTGGGAATCCTCATCAGGTGTCTGATAGGTAAACTGAATTCTTGTGCCTTGAATGATTCAGAGGAGCTGGCATCCGTCACCCATCCAGTCCCAGGTTTGCCTCTAAGTAGATCTTTGCACTGTGATTGCAGCAGGATTTTCATTTTTAGAGGAAAAAAAATATCTCATGGTCCTAAAAGCATCTTCCTTGAGACTGTCAATATCCTTGAACTGCAAACAATAGCAATTTCAGACAGAGTGTTAATTCAGTGAATTTGAGGAGAAAAAGGGGAAAAAAGAGAAAAGAAAGGCTCATACAATTGTTGGTGCTAAATGAACTGAAAAGTAGTTTGAAGGAACATTTCCGACTCAGTTCTTTCTCTATTCTGTTTTTACATTTAAGAATTTCTTTGGTATTGTTGAGCCCCATTGACTAGGATGCTACCAACAAAATATGGTATTTGTTTAGATCTCTGTTTTTATATACTACTGGGATGGAACCAGAATGTTATGCAACTGAAACATATAAGATGCAATCAGCACGGTTATTCTCCCCAAAACATTATATCCCACTTGAACCAGTGTTTCCCTCTCTCCTTGGATGGACATAGCACAAGGACCCTGACTTTTCTGGTGACTCTCAGATAATGAGAAGTCATCTGGACAATATAAATTATAAAAACCCATCTGTCTTCAGAGATTCTAGGAAGAAGGGGACAAAGGACAGGGAAGTCCTCCTTGACTAGAGCTAAAATAGCTAGGACCCCTGTTCCCTGCACTTGACTTCTATTGGTAATTTTGTCTCATGAGAGCCTTTGCAGAGATTTCTTACTAACTGCTGCCCTGATACTGGTAACTGTGTCTATCTGGCTTCTTACAACAAGCATAGTTTAATTTTTTTTTCAAAACAAGACAAAAATTGTGATGTCAAGGTCATAACCACTTGACCTATTTTTTTTAATTTTTATTTTTATTGGGTAGCAGGGATTGAATTCAGGGGCACTTGACCACTGAGCCACACCCCCAGCCCTGTTTTGTATTTTATGTAGAGACAGGGTCTCACTGAGTTGCTTAGCACCTCGCTTTTGCTGAGGCTGGCTTTGAACTTGGAATCCTTCTGCCTCAACCTCCCAAGCTACTGGGATTACAGGCCTGCACCACTGCACCTGGTTTAAATTTTATTTTAATGATCTGAACTAATATAGTAATGGAGGTCAAGGTGGGTAGCTGCAATATACCTTTAAATCAATTGTTTTCTGTGTCATTAGGTGCAAAATGCAGGCCTTATCAAAATTTATTTTTTGGAACCTGCTCATCCCACAGATGGTTAATGGGTAGTAGAGAACATATGTTCTAATCAAATCCTCTTGGAAGCTTTAGATCACAATGTCATCACCATCTAGGTAGTGCAGGAAATAAGACCGGGTGGACAAAAGGGGTGGAAATGGAAGAAGGCTTAGAGAGAGGGTGTGAGCCAGTCGGGGAGAGGTACTGAGTCAAGGGGCAGATGCCTGGTCATCTTCACTAGCTGTGAGAATTAGGAGTGCTGGGTGGCGTTTCTGATGCCCACTTCGTCTGTCAAGTGGAAATACCAGTTCTGACAATAATAGCAACGGTTCTGCAATTTTTCAAATTTGTTTTCTTATCTTTCTTTGATTTCTTACCTTCAGTAAGATTGATAAGTAGCCTATATCAATAATTTGGGCCAGGTGCGGGGGCATACACCTGCAACCCCAGTGATGTGGGAGGCTGAGGCAGGAGGATCTGAAGTTCATAGATGGTCTCAGCAATTTGGAGAAGCCCTAAGCAACTTAGAGAGACCTGTTTCAAAATAAAAAAATAAAGGAAGGAAGGAAGGCAGGCAGGCAGGCAGGCTGGCTGGGCTCAGTGGTAAAGTACCTCTGGGTTTAATCCCTAGTACCAAAGAAAGAAAGAAAGAAAGAAAGAATTGAGAAGTCTCCCTGACCCTAGGTGGGAAAAAGTCTTGACCTCAGACTTCGACCTTTGTTGCTGGTGATGTTAACCCCCACCCATGAAGCTCTTTTGAGAAGTAGGAGCTTGTGCAGGCTTTACTGCTCTGTCTGGTCCTCTCTGAGCCACAAGAATCTCTGTAGGAATCCCTGTAGCCATCCCAGTTGGAAGTCCTGCTCTTTGACTATCTCTGTCAAAGCCGTTTTGGGAAAACACAACCCCCACCCACCTTTTGCATCTCACAGAAGCACTTTCAATCCTTGGGAGCAAAGAGCTACTGCTTTACCTCCTTTCTGATAACCCAGTCCTCTCCCTGGACTGTCTTCTGCCTGAGGGCAAGCCCTCCCTCTAGGCTCACTTGACCCTCTCAGGGCTGAGAAAGAAGACGATAAGCAGTCACCCCTTGTTATCTGAGGAGGAGTGGTTCCAGGACTCCCACAGACACTAAACTCTGGGATGCTCCCATCCCTCACATAAAATGGTATGGCTTGGCAAAAACATAGGCACACTCTCCATCATTCTTTAATCTTCTGTAGATTATCTGCCATACCTAATACAAGTACTGTGTCAATACTCATTATATTGTATTTTTAGAGAATAACAAGGAAAAAATGTGTATACATGTTTAATACAGATGCATGTTTCTTAAATTTACATCCAGATTTGGTTAAATCTGTTGGTGCAAAACCCACAGATATGAAGAACTGATGTGTGTTTTGTTTCATGCACATAATAAAATTTAATCTTAAGGAATTTTTATTTAAAAAAAATAAACAGTGGTCAAGATTGTTGTCAAGATGTTTGACTATAGCCCAAGCAACTGTGTTCTTGTTTCCTTGACCCTGTGGACTGACCTACAGTTACTACTCTGTACTTACCTATAAAGAGTATAGGTACAGTAGTTCAAAGGTACCTAGCAGCTCTGCCTTGACTAGAGAGAACGTGCTTGAGTGATAGATAATGGAAAGTCCAGGTGAGAGAGACCCTGATTGGAGCTTTGATTGGATTCTGAAATTCCCTCAGCTTTGTTCCTTTCTTTAGTTGCATTTTCACAAGGTTTCACTGGTAGTAGCAAAATGGCACCGGCTGCTCCAAGCATCACACCTGTACGTCACACAAGCACAGAATGAAAGAGTTTCTCTTCTTTCCCATTAAAAGTTCTCAACTTCACTCTGATTGAACCAACTTATTTCATGCATCCAACATAAACCAATCACTGTGTAAATGGAGTAAGATGACCTCGATGAGTTTGAATCAGCCAATCTCAGCCTTGAAACAAGGATGGGAGTCACAGCCATGGCTGCTACCCCAGCCAGGGGCAAACCTAGTTTCCTCCAGGGATAATGCTGGGTGCTTTAGTTACCTGACAGTTGCCACTACTGGCCATCACTTATGGGGTATTTGCTGGCTTGCTTGCAAGACAATTCTAAAAGCTAAATCTCAGGAGTTTAAGGAACTTGCTGAATGGGTCTTCAGAGCTCCATCAGACATGAACACTCACATTTTAGGGTCTTCGAAGGCTGCATCTTCACAACACTGTGAAAACTCACATTCCCTGAGGACTGGATGAGAGAGACATTATAAAGTAATCAAAAGATGGTCCTAGACGCTGATTCCAGCCCATCTGCCAACTATTTTATGTGGTCACACTTTTGAATATGTCTCTAAATCTCTCTGGGCCTTGATTTTGTCATCAAGAGAACAAAGACATGATGGATTTTGCAATCTTGAGGAGATCATGCAAGGCCTGTGGTGTCAAAGCATAGAGAAGGTCCAGAGCAAACCTAAATATTTTTGTTTCACTTAGTATGGAATTTCAAATATTATCAGTGTTCTGAAACCACTTTATTCCTGTAGTTTTAAGTCTTCTTTGTTTTAAAAAAAAATTCCATTATGGTCTAATGTAGTATGTAAGAACCTCATACTCAAAAACTCAGAAGGACAAGTTAGTAATAATGGAGAAAAAGGAACAGGGTGGGACCCTCAGGAGGTAGAGGAACTGTGAGCCTCTGAACCTGGAGTCCCTGCCCATCTGAAGAGGATAGTGGCTACTCTCCCTGTTCTCATCATGTGGGAATTTCTGCTTCCTGGATAAATGTGTTAGGATTTGTCAAGAGAGGAATGCAATCTCATGGACTAGATTTGTTTAGCTTTGCTTTTTTATTAAAAAACATTTTGTGGATCCCCAATACTCTATCCACCATCTCCCAAGAGCCCACAGGTGTGCAGTATGAAGCTCCAGTTATTATACATCTCTTCATACACCTATGCCTGGCCATTTCTTACCTGCCTTGGTTAGAAGAATAAGATGATAATAATACCTGTCCCAGATAATAATACCTGTCACCAGGGTGGGAACGAGTTTCAGATCACTCCCTGTGGGCCAGTTCCAAAGGGGGCTGCTACAGATAAACCTTGATACAGGCACCTACGGTAAAGGGGAGCCCCTCAGACCAGGACCAGGACTAGTGCTCTACTCCGCAGGGCCACTGCTGGAGAGTCTGTTTACAGTTTCCTTTTGCTCATTAATCCTGACTAATCACAGATGCCCCCTGCTTGGGCCACCTTCTGGGATCAGTGACTCAGGACCCACAGAGCAGGCAGTCTGGCCCCCGGCCCCTCACAGTTCCCCTTTCCTCCTCCCTTGCCCAGGTGCCTGGGAATGACACTCAAGTTTATAATGAGACGTGGAGGCACAGACATCAAGGTGGTTGCCAGGACTGAGATGCCAACCTGAGTCAAGATGAAATCCAAGGGATTGGGTGCTGGGCTCCAGTGCTGTGGGTGAAAAACATCCTGTAAGGTCACCGCAGCCCGAACCTTTCCCTGTGAAAGGTTCTGCTGGAATATTTTAGTAATTAAAATCCTGGGGTGGGGGGAAAGCTAAAGGAAAGCATTGATCTCCGAGTGGGTGAGATGGGGTTAACACTAGATACTGGGGTGTGCTAGGATGGGCGCTAGTACCTTTTCATTGTATTGTTACTGTTTTACACAATTAGCACCAAATAATTATCCTGTGAACAAAGCAATGGTGACTCCAGGTTTTCTCCCTTCAGGAAAGTGTCAAATGACCCTCTGCCAATTCTTTTAGATCATATATTTAAAAAAAAAAAAGCAAAGCTTGCTAACTAGGATCTGGTAAATGAGCTCTGTGTTCTCTTTAGAATAAAGATTCACCTTAAGGTCAAAGTACTGTGACTGTGTTGTAAAGGATAAGAACATAAAGTCCTTTTAAGTCTACTCACATGGTCTTAGGAACAGTCTCAAGATAGAAAAATAACATTTATAATGCACTTTTCAAAACACTTGCACATTTTCATCCTTCTTTCAACCGAAGGAGTTAGAGCATGTATAAATGGGACCTGGCAATATTTGAATTGTCTAGGACAGGGATTTCCAACCTCCTGGTATTTTAGACAAGTATGGCTTTATGGTGGGGATGTTTCTGTGCAGTGCAGTATGTTCACTACCAACCCTGGCCTCTTCCCACTGGTTGACATCAGCTCCTTCTCCCCAGTTGTGGCATTCATAAATGTTTCCTGATGTTGCCACATGTCCCCTTAGGAGATCAAAATCATGGGGTTAGCACCAGATGCTGGGAAACACTACCCCAACCCCCTACAGTTAGTGAAGGGAATAGCTCACCACAGAAACCTTTGCTCCTGGTTGTCCCCAGTACCAGGGGATGAAATGGAGTGAAATCAAAAGGCAGGAGGAGTGCTATCATCTGTGTAAGGGACCATCAGAAAGAGGTGCAAATGAAGAAAGGTGAATTTCCCAGGAAGTGACATAGATAGGGACTGCCTGACAAATGTGGAGGGTGCTGACCATAGTAGCTAGAAGGGTTCATGTCCCAGGCTATGCTTCACCAGCCTATGGTGATAAGTACATGGGTCTGAGAGGCCTGGAGTTTTGCTGAGAGTCTTGTTGAGAGCCACAGCCAAAGGGGCCCCAGCAAACTTCCAGTTGATTGGCTCACAGCGGCCCCAGCAAACTTCCAGCTAATTGGCTCACCGTGGCCAATCGTTGGTGCAGAGAAGTCATTAGACCATGGAAACATGAAGATTTAAATACATATATTAAATTATGTAGAGACATTAATGAACAAGGGCAAGTCTTGGCAGCTGCAGTACAACAGGCTTTAGATGCCAGGCCAAAAACATGCTACAATTGTGAACAAACAGGAAATTTTAAAAGGAATTGCCCCATAAGAGGAGGGTTTAACAAAACTAGGTATCAAAGGAATAGAATATCGGGTATTTGCCCACGATGCCGTAGAGGGAGACATTGGGCTAATGAATGCCGTTCTCAAACCACCATAGAGGATACTCCCTTATCAAAAAACAAACAAGGACCAGGTGTCTATCCATGATATCGTGGAGAAAGGCATCGGGCTCCATTGCCAAAAAACGAACTTTATTTTTAGAACACACACACACACACACACACACACACACACACACACGGCACCACATGAGCTCTTCAGGAATTCCCTCAGAGCCCAACTGCCACCACCGGCTTCTGGCGAGCCTCTCAACGCCCGCCCCCCCCCCCACACTCCTCCTGCTCTTGAGGCCGATTGGCTGGGTTGTGTGGGCAGAGCCAAAAGAGTCCCCCAATGAGCAGCTCTGTGGTCTGAAAGGGCGGGGAAACAGCCCAATGAGCATCACCGCAGAGGAGCCAATCAGCTGGCAGCTGGAAGTTTGCTGGGGCTGCTGTGAGCCAATCAGCTGGAAGTTTGCTGGGGCCTCTTCAGCTATGGCTCTCAACAGAGTCTTATTAATATTTGCACCTGCCTTTGATGCGGGAGGATCCAGGAGGCTGATGGGGTTGTGTCAGACAGTCAAAGAACATCTGTTCTTGCCATCACCATCGATCTGGCCTTCTGGACAATCCACAGTAGTTTACCTCAGTAATTGCTTATTGTTCTCATCTTAATGTTTTGATTACTAGGTATTTTTCACATATTTGAATATGAGAACTCTGGGACCAGGACTGATAAGCTGTCTTCAACTCTTCATCCAACAACCATTTATAAAATATTCTTACAAAATCTACTCTTTCCCTCAACTGCACACCAAAAATCTTGATTTTTGTTGAATTATAGACCTTACATCTTCATTTGACCCAATGGTTGGCTTGGAAGGCTGCTTTGGGGATATTCTCGAAGGCATCTGCATTGGGGTGTTTGGGATCTGTTCTGTTACTGTGTCCAGTGTTTTGTTTTGATTCCCAGATTCATGAGACAGGAGTAGGTCAATTTCCTTTACCTGTGCATCTCTAGTATAGACCTTTATTTATTTCATTTACTCACATACCCATCTACCCATCCAAAAATAATTTATTAAGTGTCTACCTCTGCCAGGCTCTGGGAAAATCTTCCCAGTACATTGAGCCTTATGTAAAACACTAGTTTGGGGAAATGTATCTGAATGAGGTGTGTTAAAAATGTTGACTGAAAAATAGAATTCCTGTCTAGCTGTTGCAGAGAAGATGGAATGACCTCTAGACCGCTTTCCTAAGCACTAGTTGCCCTTGGCTTCCAGTGTACCATTTCCTACTCACAGGTCCATTTGAATTGATTATATTGATACAAAAGTTTTTCAAAGCACCTTGAGACCTAGAATCCAAGACAGCTGGGGTCTCCTGTACCAAGAAATTTAAACCATCTCATCAACTCTTTGGTTGTTTATTTTAACCTGCAGTATGATACTGATAAAGTAACATCTATAAGCAACATTGCATGATCTATAAAATTAGAAACTTAATGATTATTCAAGGGCCTTCTGTCTCTGAAACAATTTTTAAACAACCAGGGAAATGCTGCAGTTCCTGTATATCTGGAACGTTTTCTCCCCGATGCCTTAAATCTGCAGTTTCTGCAAATAGAACTCTGGAATGAGATAAGGTCCTCATTTTAGTTTGTTGTTTGACAATTTATATTATTTTTCACTGTAACTTTCTAGAGATCTGGTTGGTTTGGACATTGTTCAGTACTAGCCAAATGGGCAAGTGGAAAAACCACTATATGAGAAGACAGGCGGCTTGAGTTCTACCACTAGCTACTATGTGGCTGTGGGCAGCCAAGGAGCCTTGAGCCGGATTGATTTTTGTTTTACTGAATGGCACAGTTGGAGTACATGAGCTCCAAAGTGTCTTGTTGCCTGTGAATTCTTTAGTTTTCTGTTTGGACAACCCTTCATTTTTGATCTACTCCATTTTCAAGAAATAGAACCACAGGCACACCAAAAACTTTCATTTTCATGAGTGGATCTCATGTTTAGTGTGGATTTACAAAATGAGAGATGTAGGAGTGATGGGAGACATGTCCATTTCTTTTTTTTTTTTAAAGAGAGAGTGAGGGGGGAGAGAGAGAGAGAGAGAGAGAGAGAGAGAGAGAGAGAGAGAGAGGGAGGAGAGAGAATTTTTAATATTTATTTTCTAGTTCTCGGCAGACACAACATCTTTGTTGGTATGTGGTGCTGAGGATCGAACCCGGGCTGCACGCATGCCAGGCAAGCGCGCTACCGCTTGAGCCACATCCCCAGCCCAAGACATGTGCATTTCATTGAATGAGATCTTCAATGTGCAGACCTACTCTGTGCTGTATCCACTAGCATTTCAGACTGTGTGTCTGCAGACTCATTTGCATTAACTTTGTTCCCCTTGTTACATGCCACTGTCCCCAGATCAGAAGCTGGCAAGAAATAGCCAGGGACTATTAGTACAGGGACCCCACACTCTCCCTAGGACATTATCTCTGTTGTCATTTAGCAGAGGAGATTCATGACTTAGGTTTGACCTCCTATTTCTGAGCATTTGATTAATCATGACTGTTTCATTGAGTTGGGGTGAGTGATTCAGTGGATGTCTGGGATGTTGTCCAGTCCACCTACTCTCCAGGTGTGGAGTGTTTGGGCGCTGATCTCTTGCATATATAGTATATTATCTTAACTCCCAGCTTTATGAGTCAGAACTCTACACTTGGCACCATCTCTATTTCTTCTACATCTCTGTTGTAGGTGACTCATCTACTCCATGCATCCATTTATACATCTACGCATACAAATCCTACTGGGTCTACTTTAACTCAAGACAAAAGAAAGAATGTGAGATATGGTTACTACCTTCCAGGAGTTTATTCATTCTTGGGAAAGCTTATAAATCAAGGCACAACTTCAAATCTACTGCTACCTGGGGTGCTGATAAAAAGTTAGTAACCAATAAAGATGATAGCAATGCTAATATTTTACTTCATTTGGTGGTTTATCAAGGAGGTACTCAAAGAGTTCTCACACCTTTGCAAAACTTGAGAATAGCAGGTTTTAAATATTATTCAATTTATAGATGGAGGGAAAACGGGCTTTAGTGACTGATCATAGAAAACTCATTTATTTTTTTTTAGGAATTATTTATTGGTAGTATATGGCAGGTACTGTCCCAGCAGTAAATGAAAAATTCAGTGAGGTACCCAACCATCCACAAGTACAAAACAATGTGGAGTGAGGTGTTGGGCAGCATAATGGGGCAGAAGGAGCAAGGGGCTTTATGAAGCCAGAGAAGGCTTTATGAAAGATGTTTAAACTGTGCAGAGAGCCTGGAAAAGAGCGTTCCATTGCAAAGGCCTGGAGGTCGTGCCTATTTGGTGTGATCAGAGGGACATCAAGGAGGCTGGGATAGCTGGGATACAGTGTGTTCTTTCCATTTCTTCTTCTAGCCCCCATGATCATGGACTTAGAAATGAAATCTTCCTTTCCTTCTGTACATGCTTGATATTTAACAGGGGTCAGATTGTGACATTTTTAAAAGACAACCCATCTCAGATGTCTGACTGTGAGTGACAGGGGAGTCACCCTGAGGTTTCAGAGAAAGAATTGATACTAATTGTGGTTGACACAGTGCGTCCCTCTTAAATGCATACTGACTACCACATGGGCTCCTTCTGCGCTGCCTCTCTTGTCTTTGTGCAGGGAAAACCAAAGAGGGGCAACTGCAGGTTTTCAGCAGATTTGTACTGGAGTCAACCATGGGGGACATTCAGCTTCCTTCTTTTCTTCTGTATTTCTTTGTCTCTTGAGAGCAAGAGACTCAGTAGCTAGCGTGGTGTCCATTACATACAGCACCGTGAGTCAATTACATCGTGATGCCCAAGTTGAGCGTGAGCTGCTACTTTGTGCATTTATATGAGATTTACTTTTCTCAAACCACCAGTCCAACCAGCAACCTCTGGTTTGAGGGGAATTCCCACTAACATTCTTAGCATCTTTGCGACAGAGCTCAGAGTCATGCATGGAGTGAAATCTAGGTGAGAGAGGCAGAAACCTGCTACTGGTGAGTAGCTATCTTGGCCTGTATGTTACAGATATTGGGAAATGAAGGTTATAACTATAGCAGCAGAAAGTAAACTTTTGAATGCTTCACTCATTTGAAATTGACACCTCAGACAGCAGGTGTTTTTTTAATAAACAGAGAACCTGACTCAGGTGAATTCCCACATCAGGATTGGACCTAAGGGAAATAAGTCTACGGGCTTCATCTGTATCGACTGAAGAGCTCATATCCCAGTATAGGACATTGTAATTAAAGAAAGGGAAAACCTGAAATAATTCTAGCCTCAAGAATCTGTATAATTTTCAGAAAGACTTCAAAAGGAAAATAAGAATACATGAAGGCCAAATCTATATTTGTTATCTAAAGAAAGTGAAGTAAGGTGACAGTGTACCCCTAGCGGGTCATATCCTATTCTAGGTGACTTAAAGCTGCTAAATACTTGCATCGTTCTACTTGGGTAGCATGTTTATATTTTATAGAGTAATAAATTGAAATCAAAAATAGTAAGTGATTTGCACCAGGTCACATAAACAAGAAGAGCAATTTTGCATTTGAGAATGGGTCTTTCTGCCTCTAGAGCTGCTATTGCAGTACTCCAAAGTGAAGATATTTTAAGTCCTGAATTTAAGGAAGACAGTATTGAGTTATCCTCTAAACTAAAACCACCATTGCATAATGGCTTGTTAGACTATCATTTTTTTTTCCGAGCTATCAGTACTCACCTCTTATCTAGCTGCTCTGAAATGGATTTTTTGTTTCCCAGACCAATCCTCATTCGTACACATATGTCTGACATGGTGACATGCACCTTTTTGGGGGAGGCTTGCTCATTATGAAGCATTTCATGATGAATAGTGTGACTTCAATGATAAAAAGAAAAAGAAATTGCTGCAGAGGTTTCCCTGCACTTTCTGGATGGAGTGAATAACACACAGCCATTTATGGAGCAGAGTTTCTTTTTGTCTGAGCTTGGTAATTTCCAAGGGTCATCTGGGTTAAATGAGATTTTAATTCTGAAATATTGTTGCTGGAAATGTTCCCACTGGCAAATTCAAATTTCCTGAATAATAGGATTCAGGCCAAAATGAAAAGCACTAGTCAAGTGCTGAGGAGTATCTTCCATGTAACCTTTGGGAACAAAGAGTGCATCTGTGTGTGTGTGTATGTGACTCTGTGTGTGTGTGTGTGTGTGTTAAAAGAGTTTGCAAGTGTAAGTTGTTCTGATAATGTATATATCTGACATTCCCAAGACATACAGGTGATCCTCAGAAGATGTTCCTGCCACCTTCATATCTTTTAGGTAGGGGCTGAGAGATGTTTTGTTTCATCTACTGATTCCATGCATCTCTCTTTCAAGTACAAGAGAGGGAGGTTCTTGTTTGCTAATTTTTCTGACATCCTCATGTTGCACAGAATGTAGGAAACAAGTAAATCTTTGTCTTTCTTTTATAGATAGCCATTAATAAAATAAACCCTTCTGAAAGCTTGTGCTATACAAGCCTAACTAGACACAGCCTCCTCCCAATTTCTTGTTGGCTATAGTAATTATAAACTCCCATTAAACTCTGCCCTACAAATTTACATTGTATTAAGCAGTTAACCTCTCAGTACCTGTGGTAGTCCCCCACCTGACAAGGTCAAGGTTACCCTAAACTCTTTGTGGTTGTGACCCAGCTCATTTGCACACAACCATATTGTGATCTGGAGCCTGGCATTCTTGTTCTAGAAGAGATCTGAACAAGGCACCGACTCGGTGCTTGAGAACTGGTGTTCTGTAAAGGACTTCCCTTCTCATGGGAGGCAGAGGTAACTGAGCAGCTATAACAGTGGTGTTTCTGGTGCCTACTGGTGTTTCTGGTTTCTGGTCTCCTCCAAGGGAGAGACCGACCAACTGTGTGTCACTAAGGGGGTGTGCTGGATATGGATGTGCAACAGGAACAAATGCCTTCTGAAAGCTTCTCTTAATTCTACGTAATGCTGATATACTTCTGTCTCTAGAAACTACATTTGGGGTTAGAGTTCTCTAGTGCTTTGTTAGTCAGGGTTGTTTTAAGAAACACAATCAACAGACTAGGACCAAAGATAGATAGGTAGATTGACAGATAGATATTTGCATCTACAAATAAATATGGATATTTATTTATTTTTATTGATTAAAAAATGACAGCGGAATGTATTACAATTATTACATGTATACAGCACAATTTTTCATATCTCTGGTTGTATATAAAGTATGTTGACACCAATTCGTGTCTTCACACATGTACTTTGGGTGATGAGGTCTATCGTATTCCACCATCCTTCTGACCTAGCTAGAATTCAAATATTCCTCCCTAACCCTCCCTACCCCACTATGAGTCAGCCTCCTTATATCAGAGAAAACATTTGGCATTTTTTTTGGGGGGGGGATTGGCTAACTTCACTTAGCATTGTCTTCTCCAACGCCATCCATTTATCTGCAAATGCCGTATGTTATTCTTTTATTGCTGAGTAATATTCCATTGTGTATATATGCCACATTTTTTTATCCATTCATCCACTGAAGGGCATCTAGGTTGACTCCACAGTTTAGCTATTGTGAATTGTGCTGCTATAAACATTGATGTGGCTGTGTCCCTGTAGTATGCTGTTTTTAAGTCTTTGGGGGTATAGACCGAGGAGAGGGATAACTGGGTCAAATGGTGGTTACATTCCCAGATTCCCAAGGAATCTTCATACTGCTTTCCATATTGGCTGCACCAATTTGCAGTCCCACCAGCAATGTATGAGTGTACCTTTTTTCCCACATCCTCACCAAAACTTATTGTTGTTTGTCTTCATAATAGCTTCCATTCTGACTGGAGTGAGATGGTATCTTAGAGTAGTTTTAATTTGCATTTTTGTAATTACTAGAGATGATGAACTTTTTTATATATTTGTTGATTGATTGTATATCCTCTTCTGAGAAGTGTCTGTTCAAGTCCTTGGCCCATTTGTTGACTGGGTTATTTGTTTTTTTGGTGCTTAGCTTTTTGAGTTCTTTATATACCCTAGAGATTAATGCTCTATCTGATGTGTGAGGGGTAAAAAAATTGCTCCCGGGTTGTAGGGTTTCTATTAACCTCACAGATTGTTTCTTTTTCTGAGAAGAAACTTTTAAGTTTGATTCCATCCCACTTATTGATTCTTGGTTTTAATTCTTGTGCTATAGGAGTCTTATTAAGAAAGTTGAGGCCTAATCCCACATGATGAAGATTAGGGCTACTTTTTCTTCTATTAGATGCAGAGTCTCTGGTTTAATTCCTAGGTTGACGATCCACACTGAATTTTGTGCATGGTAAGAGATAGGGGTTTAGTTTCATTTTGTTGCATATGGATTTCCAGTTTTCCCAGAATAAGAGACCCAGAATAGCTAAAGCAATCCTTAGCAGGAAGAATGAAGCAGGTGGCATCGCTATACCAGAACTTAAACTATATTACAGAGCAATAGTAACAAAAGCAGCATGTTATTGATACCAAAACAGACTAGAGACCAATGGTACAGAATAGAGGACACAGAGACCAACCCACACAATTACAATTATCTTAGACAAAGGTGCCAAAAACATGCATTGGGTAAAAGATAGACTCTTTAACAAATGGATATTTATTATTTAAAAAATATTCTCATGCAGTTATGGGGGCTAGACAGTCCCAAAACTTCAGTTGGCAACCTAGTGGCTCAAGAGAGCCAGTGGTGTAGTTCCAGGCCAAGTCCACAGACCGGAGACCCAAGAAAAGCTAATGTTTCAGTGCATGCTAAAGAAGAGAAGAAGAGAGAGAACTCAAATTACTAACATATGGGATGAAAAAGGGAATATCACAACAGATGCTAAAGAAATACAGAAGACAATTAGAAATTATTTCGAAACCCTATATTCCAATAAAATAGAAGATAGTGAAGACATCGATAAATTTAAGTCATATGATTTGCCCAGACTGAGTCAGGAGGATACACACAATTTGAACAGACCAATATCAATGGATGCAATTGAAGAAGCCATCAAAAGACTACCAACCAAGAAAAGCCCAGGACGGGATGGGTATACAGCGGAGTTTTACAAAACCTTTAAAGAAGAATTAATACCAATACTTTTCAAGTTATTTCAGGAAATAGAAAAAGAGGGAGCTCTTCCAAATTCATTCTATGAGGCCAACATCACCCTGATTCCGAAACCAGACAAAGACACCTCAAAGAAAGAAAACTACAGACCAATATCTCTAATGAACCTAGATGCAAAAATCCTCAATAAAATTCTGGCGAATCAGATACAAAAACACATCAAAAAAATTGTGCACCATGATCAAGTAGGATTCATCCCTGGGATGCAAAGATGGTTCAATATACGGAAATCAATAAATGTTATTCACCACATCAATAGACTTAAAGATAAGAACCATATGATCATCTCGATAGATGCAGAAAAAGCATTCGACAAAGTACAGCATCCCTTTATGTTCAAAACATTAGAAAAACTAGGGATAACAGGAACTTACCTCGACATTGTAAAAGCTATCTATGCTAAACCTCAGGCTAGCATCATTCTGAATGGACAAAAGTTAAAGGCATTCCCTCTAAAATCTGGAACAAGACAAGGATGCCCTCTATCACCACTTCTATTCAATATAGTACTTGAAACACTGGCCAGAGCAATTAGACAGATGAAAGAAATTAAAGGCATAAAAATAGGAAAAGGAGAACTTAAATTATCACTATTTGCAGATGACATGATTCTATACCTAGAAGACCCAAAAGGGTCTACAAAGAAACTACTAGAACTAATAAATGAATTCAGCAAAGTGGCAGGATATAAAATCAACACGCATAAATCAAAGGCATTTCTGTATATCAACGACAAAACTTCTGAAACGGAAATGAGGAAAAACACTCCATTCACAATATCCTCAAAAAAAATAAAATACTTGGGAATCAACCTAACAAAAGAGGTGAAAGACTTATACAATGAAAACTACAGAACCCTAAAGAGAGAAGTAGAAGAAGATCTTAGAAGATGGAAAAATATCCCCTGTTCATGGATAGGCAGAACTAACATCATCAAAATGGCGATATTACCAAAAGTTCTCTACAGATTTAATGCAATGCCAATCAAAATCCCAACAGCATTTCTTGTAGAAATAGATAAAGCAATCATGAAATTCATATGGAAAAATAAAAGACCCAGAATAGCAAAAGAAATTCTAAGCAGGAAGTGTGAATCAGGCGGTATAGCGATACCAGATTTCAAACTATATTACAGAGCAATAGTGACAAAAACAGCATGGTACTGGTACCAAAATAGGCGGGTGGACCAATGGTATAAAATAGAGGACACAGAGACTAATCCACAAAGTTAAAACTATCTTATATTTGATAAAGGGGCTAAAAGCATGCAATGGAGGAAGGATAGCATCTTCAACAAATGGTGTTGGGGAAACTGGAAATCCATATGCAACAAAATGAAACTGAATTCCTTTCTCTCACCATGCACAAAAGTTAACTCAAAATGGATCAAGGAGCTTGATATCAAATCAGAGACTCTGCGCCTGATAGAAGAAAAAGTTGGCTCTGATCTACATATTGTGGGGTCGGTCTCCAAATTCCTTAATAGGACACCCATAGCACAAGAGTTAATAACAAGAATCAACAAATGGGACTTCCTTAAACTGAAAAGTTTTTTCTCAGCAAGAGAAACAATAAGAGAGGTGAATAGGGAGCCTACATCCTGGGAACAAATTTTTACTCCTCACACTTCAGATAGAGCCCTAATATCCAGAGTATACAAAGAACTCAAAAAATTAGACAATAAGATAACAAATAACCCAATCAACAAATGGGCCAAGGATCTGAACAGACACTTCTCAGAGGAGGATATACAATCAATCAACAAGTACATGAAAAAATGCTCACCATCTCTAGCAGTCAGAGAAATGCAAATCAAAACCACCCTAAGATACCATCTCACTCCAGTAAGATTGGCAGCCACTATGAAGTCAAACAACAACAAGTGCTGGCGAGGATGTGGGGAAAAGGGTACACTTGTACATTGCTGGTGGGACTGCAAATTGGTGCGGCCAATTTGGAAAGCAGTATGGAGATTCCTGGGAAAGCTGGGAATGGAACCACCATTTGACCCTGCTATTGCCCTTCTCGGACTATTCCCTGAAGACCTTAAAAGAGCGTACTACAGGGATACTGCCACATCGATGTTCATAGCAGCACAATTCACAATAGCTAGACTGTGGAACCAACCCAGATGCCCTTCAATAGATGAATGGATTAAAAAAATGTGGCATTTATACAAATGGAGTATTACTCTGCACTAAAAAATGACAAAATCATGGAACGTGCAGGGCAATGGATGGCATTAGAGCAGATTATGCTAAGTGAAGCTAGCCAATCCCTAAAAAACAAATGCCAAATGTCTTCTTTGATATAATGAGAGCAACTATGAACAGAGCAGGGAGGAAGAGCACGAGGAAAGGATTAACATTAAACAGAGACATGAGGTGGGAGGGAAAGGGAGAGAAAGGGAAATTGCATGGAAATGGAAGGAGACCCTCATTGTTATATAAAATTACATATAAGAGGTTGTGAGGGGAATGGGGAAAAAAAAAAGGAGAGAAATGAATTACAGTAGATGGGATAGAGAGAGAAGATGGGAGGGGAGGGGAGGGGGGATAGTAGAGGATAGGAAAGGTAGCAGAATACAACAGTTACTAATATGGCATTATGTAAAAATGTGGATGTGTAACCCATGTGATTCTGCAATCTGTATTTGGGGTAAAAATGGGAGTTCATAACCCACTTCAATCTAATGTATGAAATATGTTATGTCAAGAGCTTTGTAATGTTTTGAACAACCAATAAAAAAAGAAAAAAAAAGAATTGTATTTATGGTGTATAACTTGATATTTTGATATCTGGTAAACATATACTTTGTGGGATGGCTGAATCAAGCTAATTAACATGTATTATTTCTTATCTTTTTAGGTGGGGAGAACACTTAAAATTTATCTTCTTAACAACATAAGATAAAACATATTGTTATGAACTCTAGCCACACTATGGTACGATGGATCCCTCTGACTAACCACCCCCCTCTCTAACCCCAAATTATGTTTGACTAAGTAACTGGGCAACTAACATATAAAATTAATCATCATGATCATTCTCCCAAATAAGGCATAAGGAATGATTTTAATTGGATTGATGATGGATTTTTGATGACCATGTTGCCTAGCTGGCTCTCTTCTTGCTTTAGGAGATTACCCCAATACTTGGTCCCCCAAATTGTTCAGATTCTTAAAGTCTCCCTTTTTCCCTTTGTAAGGCACAGATGAGGATGTGGCTAATATTTGGCCTGGTAATTAAAAGCAAATAAATGGCAAATTCTGTTCCTTTAATCAGATTTAAATTTAATAATTTATCTTCCATTAAAGTAATTGTGGTACCCTCTTGTCCAGGGAGGAAAATGTCCTCAGTGTTGTCAAACCCTAAAACATCTCTTCTGCTCTCCTTTCCTCTGAATTGCTAGCCTTGAGATGTTGGTTGAGTGCTAATCTCTTTGTCCAAGTTACTGTCTCAGACACGGTTTTTGGTGCACTGCCTTTCATGACTCATGCCTACCCCTCCTGACTCCCTCGCTCTCCATCCCCCTAACGCTGGCAGCTCCATTACTATCCTCTCTTGTTTTTCCTCTTACACAAATCTTTTTGAGCATATAGAATCAAGTAATTGCTAAGTTGTGTGTGGCAGAGTAGACACCTGCCGTACAGGAGACCAGAGAAGGAAGTCAGAAAAGGAAGCAAGCTGGGAATGACTGTGGCGGCTGGGAGATGCTGATTCAGAGCCGCCATTGTGCATTTCCATTGTGCCAGGCACCATGCTGAGTAGGTCACACAAACATGCATACACACAATCCTCAGAGTGATACTCTGATCTCCATTGTACATGGAGAAAAGGTTGAGGTAAGGTCCTCTGGAACCTGAACTCCAAACTGGATCTTTCTGATTCCAGAGCCTATGGTCTTATCTATTGTGTCTATGGATTTGGCCAAACAAAAGAAGTCTATTCAAAACAATTATTTAAATGGGACAAAATCACAGATCTGTTACTAGCGATGATTTTTAAAAAGTGGTTTTCGGGTAATTTTCCATTGTGTATATATACCACAGTTTCTTTATCTATTGAAGGGTATCTAGGTCGGTTCCACAATTTAGCTATTGTGAATGGAGTTGCTATAAACAAGCATTATGTGTCTGCATTTCTATAGTATGCTGATTTTAAGTCCTTTGGGTATAAACCAAGGAGAGGAATTCCTGGGTCAAATGGTGGTCCCTTTCCAAGTTTTTTAAGGAATCTCCATACTGCTTTCCACAATGGAATGCTACTCAGCCTTAAAAGAGAATAAAATTATGGCATTTGCAGGTAAATTGGTGGAGTTGGAGAATATCATGCTAAGCGAAGTACGCCAATTGCAAAAAACAAAAGGCCAAATATTTCTGTCTGATAAGTTGATGGTGATCCATAATGAGTGTGGGGGCATGGGAAACATGGAGGAATTTTGATTGGAGAAAGGGGAGGAAGCCAGATGGGGGCAGGAAAGATGGTAGAATGAGATGGACATCATTATCCTAGGTACATGTATGACTGCACACATGGTGTGGCACTGCATCATGTACAACCAGAGAAATGAAAAGTGGTGCTGCAGTTTTGTACAATGAATTAAAATACATCTGCTCTCATATACACCTAATTAGGATAAATAAGTAAATTCTCAAAAAAAAAAAAAAAGCAAAGGAAGAGAAAGGAAAAGTCACAGCCTATATGTGAATCAAAGGGAAAAGACTGTCATATGCAAAAGAAACAATGAATTAAAATCCTTGTCTTAATTTTTAATACAATACTTTTTTTAAAGTAAACAAAGAGTTATTTTTGGAATTAAGTCTGAAAGGGAATTTATTGAAGTGTGGTTCAGTGCTCTCATGGAATTCTTGGTGGAATTTACCTAAATTAAAATATAAATCAGCTCCAACCAGCCCTGAGATTAGCATGTTGGATTGACATTTGATCACAGGAAGAATATAAATCCAAATTTCTTGGTACCATCTTCTCCAGGATGCTCTGTTAATCTGGTCTTTCCCACTTCTCTGAGTCTATCCTCTGCTCCTTAGTGTAGATGGAGGTGGTAGGATTCCACTCCAGTCATATCAACAGTAGACCTTCTTGGTGTTCTTCAAAGAGACCAAACTCATTAATAACTCTTTTACCGAGTTCTCACTTCTATTGGATTTCTTCTTAGAGATAACTTTGGGAAGTCCTGTTTATAGAAGACCCACCCTCTTTCCATTTTCAGTCTTTCTCCCTTGCTTCATTTGAAATACTCCCCAGCTTTGGTTACAGGATGCTATGAGGCGAACAGTAGTTACGCCTTTGCTCACAAAGAAGACGGGTCCTCCAAGCATTTAACCATCCCCTATGTAGTATCCCCTTGTTCCACTATTTCAAGAACCCGTGTGTGAAATATAGGAAACATATTAGGACTTAGAAGTGCAAGCAAGGGAAGCTTCAGAGACATCTGCCCTGGACCACTGCTGCCTCTTTAGTTGAAGGCTGCACGTAATTGTGGAAACTGGTGGCACATCTGAAAGCCTGAGAGTACAGCCGGTACCATCCCTTGGAAGACCAATTTGGACCTTCAAACTTGAAGGCTAAATTAATAGGTAAGATAGTTCCAGTGCTGAGAGTACACACACTCGCTTTCATAATTCTGAACCTACCCTCGGAAACCGTTCTCACAAGTATCAAAAAGGCACTGGGTACTTTGAAGCTTTAACTTGAAGTCTCATAAAAGACACTGTCGTGTACCACTGACAACTTTTCCTAATGAAAATAGAGAGAAGACAGGACAAGTAGTTCCCTTGAGGCATATACCCTGGTGAAAGAATCTATTTTGGATAGGATTTTCGCAGCATGCATTTTTAGTATCGCTCAGGCCTGCATCTTAATCGGGCTTTCCTGATGGGAAGCGCTCACCTAGCAGCAGGGATCGCCCTGGTATGAATTTTCTCTGAGCACTTGACATAGGCCTAGTCATATTTCACTTATTTTCTTTTATGTGTCTCTTTGAGATAAATGAGTCCCCTCCTTTATCAACAATGGCTCAGGATTCATAAGCTCACATTTTTCACTGAGGACAGGGGATGTAGCAACTTGCACTTTATTATCCATCTCTCATTTTCTTCCCTTCAAACAATCGATAAATTCTCCACCAATGTCTCTTTTTAAAGGTTGCTTACAAGTTTCTATTTCAGAACAATGTGCCGGCTTTGTTTTTTATGCCTAAATCTTCCCTGAATCCAGTGTGCATTTCAAGTGATTTGCAGGAATTTTTTCCAGAATTTCTTTAGCAAAACTACAAGTCACACAAATACCTTAATTGTAGCCTATCTGGGTTTTGGACACTGGTTCCCAGTGATAACTGAGATTCATTCTGTAGGTGACATTTTTTTTTCTTTTCTCTTTGTTTCTTTCTTTTTTTCTTTTTCTTTCTTTTTTTTTTGGTATCATGGAATGAGACTGTATTTAAGGGGAAAGAATCTAAATGTTTATATCACCCTACTTCCCATTATGGGTTAAGAAGGAAACAGATTCAAAGGCACTAGGCTGGTCTAAATTTATACCAACATGTAGTAGAAGGGGTGAGGCCAAGACCCAGGTGCTATACTTTGCTGGTGATTGCATGGGATATGCTCACACACATTTAAGAATAATCTAACCTGGCATGGTGACACACGCCTGTAGTCCCAGTGGCTCTGGAGGCTGAGGCAGGAGGATTGCAGTTCAAGGCCAGCCTCAGCAAAGCAAGCACTAAGCAACTCAGTGAGACCTTTCTCTAAATAAAATACAAAATAGGGCTGGGAATGTGGCTCAGTGGTTCGGTGACCCTGAGTTCAATCCCTGGTACCAAAAAAAAAAAAAAAAAAAAAAAAGAGAGGAATAATCTCTAGTTTGCAGAAGTATATAAAATCTCCCTGTTGTTTCCTCCGGTAGCCAGCTACCAGTATGGTTCTACATAAAGTGATATCCAGAGCTTATTGACTTTCTAGCCAGACTTAAGTTCTTTGGGGAGCTGGAATCAGGTTCTTCCTGGCTAACAGAAGACTTTTCATCCAGCAAGTGGACAGAAAGTAACTGAGTCAGGGACTACAGCTGGCTATAATGCTGGCTCTGCCTACTAAAAGCTTACAATCTAGAAAAATAAGAGGAGGGTGTGGTCCATCAGGCAGTGGCTCTTACACCATTAGCTCCCGGATGTCTGAATTGCTCACATTTCACTACTGAAACCAATGGCAAGTAGCTGGGAAAATGCAATTCCACATGTGCGCGCGCGCGCGCGCGCGCGCGCGCGCGCGCGAGAGAGAGAGAGAGAGAGAGAGAGAGAGAGAGAGAGAATAGCAAAGAATTCAAAATGATGGCTCTTCTACTATCTTGTATGCCTGCGTGACCATCCTGTTAACCCTCTGTGGACATGTGGCTTCATACAGAAATAAATATTTATTGTTTCAAGCCACTGACATTTTTCCTCTTACCATAATGTAGTCTAGCTTCGTTGGAACTTTAGAAATTATTACCTTGGTTACCTGACTGTTCCTGCATGGAGCATGAGGCTTAGGAGGAGCACCAGAAGGCAGTGATGAGCTCACTCAGTCCAGTGCTGTCTTAGCCCAGGACTTATTTTGTTAGTGTACCAAATGCTGTGTGTGTGTGTGTGTGTGTGTGTGTGTGTGTGTGTGTGTGTATGTGTGTGTGTTCCATAATAGAGGAAAGATGGTTCTCAAAGGACTGAGGGGGGAAAATTCACTAAGCCTCTACAGGACAACAGGACTTAGACAATTAGACATCTTGGTAATAAAGAGATTTAGACTCAAGCCGTCTATGTGTGTTTTAGAGATGGGACCCTCCTACCCTCACCCCATGCCTGGCCTCCTTGCTTTACTCAACCCCAGGAAAAGAAGAGGAAAGAATGCCTGTCTATATGTTATTGTTGGCAACCAGGTAAAACGGAAGGCTTCAAATACCTTGGATCTGTCAGTCATTTAAAGCAACTTTATGAGATACTGTAAAATATAAGCAAGATATCACATCCTGACCATTAGGGCTCTAAGCAATTTGGTAGGTACATATGTCTTCTTCTCTGTTGTCTATCTACCCATCTGTCCATCTGTTTCATGTACACATAGTTCTAGCCAATACATAAGCTTTGTGGTAACGAGGAAGTAATAAGGGGAAGAAAGAAAAACATGTATTATGTCAACACTGGTGGAAAAAGAAAATGTAAATGACATTGAGATGACACAGAAAATGACAAAAAGGAGCAGAAGTTGTGACCCCGATACTAAGGGGTCACTGGATCTTGCTGTTGTGTTAATTACTCAGCTATGGTAATATCCCCATTTTTAATGCTCCTGGGAAAAATGGTCAGGAGCTACCTTCGTAGCCTGTCCCACAACTTATAAAATATTTCCTGTGTCTAATTTGCCTTCGTCTTGCTTCCCTTTAGGAATCCTTCATCAAGCTTGGTCTTTGGGAGAAACAAAACACTGCCAACTGGCACCTTTAAGAACTCCAAACAAAACATAGACGAATCATACCTACTTCCCTCTTTTCCCAGCATTCATCTCTGAACCACTTCTCTTGACTGATGTTGGGGATTTCAAAGTCCATAATGCCATCACTCCTGAATTGGCTCCCTCCTTTCTGTGAACATCATTGCATGTTGGCTATTCTTTAAAACATTATTTTTATTAAGGTTATATTTGCATGCTGTAGATTCACCCACTCCAAGTATACAATTCAGTGGTTTTTAGCTAATTTGACTGTTATGCAGCTATCCCACAATCCAACTTTAGAACATTTTCATCACCTCTGTATGGTCCCTTGAGCCCAGATGCAGTCAGCTCCATTCCTACGCCCAGCCCCAAACAACCACTGTTCTACTTTCTGTCTTTATAGCTCTGTGTCTCAGGTCATCCTATGTAAATGGGATCATGCAATTTATGGCCTTTCTTGTCTCCTTTATTTCACGTAGCATAATGTTTTTGAGGATTATCTACATAATAGCATACATCATTATTTCATTCCTCTTTATTGCTAAGTAGAATTCCATTGCATGTATATATATATATTATAATACTTATCTATTCATCAGTTGATGGTAATTTACCTCTTTTTAGCTTTTAGGATTATGCTACTATAATCACTTATGTGTAAATCTGTGTGGACATAGGTTCTTCATTTATCCAGGGCAGATACTTAGGTGTGGAAATGATGGGTCCTATGGTAACTCTATGTTCAACTATTTTAAGAGCCAAGTTCTTTTCTGGAGTGGCCACACTACTTTACATTTCCTGGGTGGTGTATGAGCCCTGCACCTCTACATGTTTGCCATCATGTGTGTTACCTGTGTGTTTTCTTGTAGTTTAGAACTCTGCAACACTTAATGGCTCTGAACTGGTGTTTAGCACAGGGTTGGGAAACACAGAGCTGAACAGGGTGGTGTGGAGCTTGGTGGTTCAAGAGCTTTGTTCTGGAGTTACACTGTCAGGACCTCAAAATGTCTGTTTTCTTAACTGTGAAATGGAGCTAATGGTCCCTCCCCCAGGGTTATAATGGAGGATTAATGAATGCAATGCAGAGGAAGTACTTACCTAATGCATATGAAGTGAAAGCTTTTATTATGTTTCAAATTTTGCATCAGTGAGCACTTTCCAAACAATATCTAATTTAGCCCACTTCATTTTTCTCTTGCAGTTACATGTTTAGAGACGTACAGGGTATGTCCTGGACCCCAAAGGTAAAATTATAAGTGATTCATAATCCCTTATCTCAAGGAATCTGAATCTAGTGAAGCAAGATGTAGATGTGCATGGGTGATTACAATGGCAATGATAGGAGACAGGAGATGGAAGGCAACATGAGACAGAGGAGACGTGGCGGTGAGATGGGGGATGTGAGACTGATGGAGAGGCGCACAGGGATGAAGGCACCACAGAGGGAGACACTGAACCCAGACAAGAATCCTAAGCAAAACTAAAGGAAGAGAGAGGGGAGAAAAAGAGCTAGGGAGAGTATTGCTGACCAAAGGAGAAACTCAGAGAAAGAGAGAGAGAGAGTGAGAGTGAGTTTAGAAAAATCACCAACATTTTCCATGGCAGTAAAGAAAGACTGGAAAGAGGTAGAGCTGAGGAAGTAAACAAATGGAGATCAAGAAATGTGTAAATATTATTCAGAAGAAAGGAAATCGGTATGTTGACATGATATCTGGTCTCCCTTGTTCATTGCAGCACTATGAAATAAGACACAGGGCCAACTTAAATGTCCATCAAAAGATAAAGGGATAAAGAAAATATGGCATATAGATTTAATGGAATACTATTCAGCCTTAAAAAAGAAGGAAATCCTGTCCTTTGTGATAACATGCATGAACTGGGAGACATTATGTTAAGTGAAATAAATAGCATCACAAAAAAGACCAAAAAAAAAGGTGTTAAATGTTGCTTAAATTAAGGTGTTTGCCCTGTATATTTGCTGCCGTGTTCTATTACATTTTGATACATGAGGAACTGCAAAGAAGATATATCAATATGCACATAGTGTAAGGGATCATTAATAAATTAAAGGGAAAAGTCTGAAAAATTTATAATACTTCAATACAGCATTTCCCAACTCTGGTTCTCATTATTGACCTCCTTCCCAGGAGCATCATACTGGACACTTAAGAATAGTTATGCTTGCTACATACAGAGAGTAAGATTGGTTTTTTCCTCCACTTGACTCCCCAGTAACCATATTCACCTAGTGAGAATGGTCACTCTAGATGGAAAGCTCATGTAGAGGTGGGTATAAGTGTTACTATTTTTTATAACCCCCACACTACCTTTAAAATGTTAGTGTGGACAGTCCCTATCTAGAGATGGTTCATGTTACAATTTTGTTATTTGCTCTTCTTAGATACACATTATAGTAGAGTGTATTTTGGCACATTATGCATATATGGAGTACAACTTATTCTACTTAGTATCCCATTCTTGTGGTTGTCCTTGAGATGGAGTTTCACCAGTGATGTTTACATCTGAGTCATTCTCCTGTCTTTCCCATTCCTATCCCACCTCCCTTCCATCATTCTCCTTTGTCTAATCCACTGCTGCATTGCTGTCTGTTAACAATCCACATGTCAGAACATTCCACCTTTGGTTTCTTAGGACTGACTTATTTCACGTGGCCTGATAGTCTCCAGATCACCTATTTACTGACAGAAATTCATGAAGTTATTCTTTATTTATGGATAAGTAATATTCCATTATGTATATATACCACATTTTCTTTATCCATTCATCTGTTGAGGGGCACCTAGGTTGGTTCCATAGCTTATCTATTTCGAATTGAGCTGCTATAAACATTGACATGGCTGTGTCCATTTTTTTGACTTTTAAAGATGTGAAAGTGATAGCATTCAGTGGACATCACACTTGAAACTTTGATCTTGCTCTGGGCTAGCCATCTGTGGTACAATACTTGCAACCCTGGGAAGTAGCAGCAAACCACAGCTCTCCTTAGACCATGCAAGCAAGAGAGTAAGCAAATAATACTCTAGGATGTTGAGTAGGTTAGGAGCATTAAACAAATTTCCTATTTATGATGCTTTCAACTCACAGTGGTTTTTTTATTAAACCTATGGGCCATAACCCCATTTTAAGTAAAGGGATACTTGCATTTGTTGAAATACTACTTATCAATACTATTTGCCAAGCAACGTTTTAGGAATGAGATCAAAGGAGTGAACAAAATAGTAAAAAAAAAAAAAAAAAAATCCCATTCCTCATGAAGCTTCCATTTGAATGCAATCTGTGCATAGGTAAAATTATTTCGTGCTCAGATCAGAACTAAGTCCTGCCTGCCATTAAAATTGCTCCAGGATGAGATTGCCTTGAGAGTACTTACTAAAACAGGACTTGGCATTACTTCAAGCTCGAAATGTGCTGACAGAATTAAAAACCTGTCTGATGCTGATGCAGCAGGAAAATCACAGGAGCAGGAAATAGCACTTTCTTAAAATCAACATAATACCAATTCCCAGTCCCCCTGGGCCACAATGGCTGGCTGTCAGCTAAGTCCACTGCACTTGGGAGTTTACAGATGTCCTGGAGTTGGCCAGCAACTCTGGGGGGTCCTGTCCCCCTTGTGTGCTGCTCTTACTGAGAGAACTGGGGTCTTACCCATGTGATCCCTTGAAGATTAGTGGTTCTGATGCTTCTCTGCTACTCCAGGGCCAGAGCCCTGCAGCCACCTCTTTTTGAGGCCTTAACCCCTCCTGGGACATTGCAAGACGCTAGTCTCCGACTGATGGGAAGCACAGATCTCCTGTTCACCCCCCGGTTGGAAAATATCTCTTTTTTTATTTCCCTCTTCCATTTTCCTCTCTAGCTCACTCTATTCAATGAGATTTTCCTTTTATAAAAGATGGGAAGTCCCAGTGCTTTCTGACTGCCTCTTCTTTTCACTTGTAGGCTTTTAGCCAAGTAATCACAAAACTTGGGAACCTGCTTGAAATGGGGATCTTAGGGATCAGGTCCCAGCATGAGAGATCGGAGGAAAGAAACAAATTAATATTTCAGCCTATTGCCCCACCACTCTGAAATCTCTCTACTCTACAGTACTCATCTTGTAGAAAATTGGCTATGCCAACCAACCTACCAGTCAGGACCAGATAAAGAGGAAGAGCAAATGCTATAGTCCTTGTACCAGCCCAGAAGGAGAAGCCACAGATTCTACCCACCTCTGCCTGTGTCCCCAAGCATTATCTTTCCTGAAAAAACTTACGATGGAGCCTTCAATTGGACTAGGAAAATAACCGGAGGTGCCCTGGTGTTTTTAAAAACTCCTATTCTGAATCAGTGCCATGGGCCAGGCCTGGGCTATGACACTGGTGAAGCTGCAGTGACCAGGACAGTCAGAGGCTCTTCCCTTGCTGGATGACAGTGGACCCTGACCTTGCACTTGTGATGGACTTTGCAGACTTCATTCCCCAGACTTCACTCTGGCAGTCAGTCACACCTGTTTGGTCATTTCACTTATTGGAATTCTTCTGCCTGTCTTAAAGAGAATCTAAGATTCACAGTTTGGAGAAGAAAAAAGATAAAGGATTCTGAATCTCCTCCATGCCTCTTTTACATTTTACCGGAAGGAGATAGGACCTGAAGTCCTATCTGAATTCTACTCATAGCTGCTGCTGCAATTAAAGGTTGCAAATATTTTAAAGGATGCTGATCTCAAGACATTGTGGAGTGTCTTCAATACAGGGCTACTGTTCCAAAAATATGAAGGAGACTCTCTATATGTGGGGACAGGTAGTTGGTTGTCATTGACTTTTTGTTTTGCAAATAGAGGAAAATGACAGAAAGTCACACTATTCTGCTAGATCTTTCCCACTAAATACCTTGATACATATCTGGAGACAGGGAAGGAGGTTGGAAAACTTAAAGCCGATGATGCACAGAGTGGGAGGAATCCAGAAGTGGAAGACATGATAGGGGCTTGGCAAGTTCGTGGAGAGTTTCCATACACAAGGATTTAAGTGAAGAGTGAGTCACTATTGTAAAGCATGAAAAGGACAAAGTATGGCAATCAGTGCAAAGTAATTCATCATAAACGTTAGGAATGTAAGAGGGAAGCGAAATAGATCTTATTTGGGATAGGCTAGCTAACTACCCCCCAAATATAATCTATTATATGAGAATACTTATGAGTCTTTTTTTAAATTTTATAAACATACATATCAAGCATACAAGACAGTTTAGGAAGCATATAGAAACCACATTTGGCATGTGTTTTTTCAGAAGAGGTCTGTCTCTCTAGCTAAGGGGATACTGAAGAATATTCCCAAAGTAAGAGTGAATTCACATCTCTCTTTTTTTTTTTTTTTTCTTTTGGAAGGATTTGAGATGCCTTTGGGCTCTTGCTTTCTTTTTCTTTTTTTCCTTGTGTTGCAGGTTCTGCCTGCTGCCGGCGAGATGTGGCCATGTCCTAATATCTCTCGCCCTCCTACTGGGTTTGAGTACCAGTCCCTGGCCCCCTTGGCAGACCTGTGCCCATGAGTGCCAGAAACAAACAGAAATATGCAGATGGTACACTGTCCACAGAGAACAATACTGACCTGCAGGATCTGTTCTGATCTCCAGGCTGATGTGCTTTTATGAAAAAGGGTAGGGGAAGAGTGCCCATTTCTCACTTGGCCATTCAATTCCACCCTACGTGATACCTGTGTTGAATTTAATGGAGTTTCATTCACAATGGCAGTGCCCGGGGAGAAGAAGCTGAAGGAGTCTAAGATCACACAGCTCAGTGAAATGGGCTGGGTAGGGACTGTGGTGAACCATGGAGCCTCTGGGGTGTCCGAGCAGGACCGCTGCCATTCATCTCCATGGACAGTGGCCATGAGAGAAGGCAGACCTGGAGTCACCAGGATTCCAGTGTTCAAGAGAAACTGAAAACCTAGATTTTTCATTCTAGTATTTTAGTTTCCAAATGCTATTAAGAAATGGTCGTGTAGGCATTGTGTGTATAAACATACAGTCTACACAGGGTACTTCAGGGAAGGGAATCATGGTAAAGGGAAAAATTTGTACTTTAAAAAAAACCCTGAAAAAATTGAGATAAAAGAGATGAGACAGGACTGGTATGGGTTGAATACTTGCCTGGCATAAGCCCTGGGTTTGATTCCCCAGCACCAAAAAATAGACAAATAATAAAAAATGAGACAATTGAACTTCACTGGTATCAGGTGGCATAACCACACAGAATGAATTTCAAGTGACTTTGAAATCCAATAATTTGTGCTTCCTTAGTAGGCTATGCTTTAAAGATTTTTAAAAACAAATGAATTTTAAATTGTTTTTATTAATCATGTCAGTTTTGTAGTAGCATTGGGGTTTTGAAACTGTTGTGTGTGTATTGCGGATTAAATCAAATGAATTATCATGAGACAAAGTCATGGTATATTTTACTTAAAACAACAGAAAATACATGGTGGTTTTTATTTTATTTTTATTTAATGTTCTATACACTAAACTATTTTTTGGCTCCTACAGAAGCAAGGGCTTATCCAGTAGCTATGAGAATGTTATTCTCTGCACTTTGGGTCTCTAAATATCAGTTCCTGCTAAAAT
This sequence comes from Spermophilus citellus, assembly GCF_964194105.1. Classification (NCBI taxonomy): domain Eukaryota; kingdom Metazoa; phylum Chordata; class Mammalia; order Rodentia; family Sciuridae; genus Spermophilus; species Spermophilus citellus. The sequence continues at coordinate 136,546,092 of NC_138182.1, read as the reverse complement.
GACCCATGTTGTCACCATAAAGGCAAAAGATCCATTGCAGACTACCAGGTCACAATAAGGACTTGGGCGTTATCTTGAAGGGGTTCTTCTCCATGACCAAAGGCAGGAAAGTTAGAAAATTAAAAATAAAAATTAATGTTAGGGAAAAGTGAACATTGACACAAGGTATTGGACATGAACAAAGGAATGATTGTTACTGTTACTTACAATGGGTGTGATATAGGACAGATGAAGATGGATACCCCAGGAATTTTCAGAAAACAGGTTTATTTAAGCTGCCATGGTGCAGGGGGTCTAATGCCTAAATATCCCTGGACCTGAGGTTCAGAAATTCTTTTAGATTTATACTCCGTGTTGGTCACATGTCAGTGGGAGTGGGTAGGAAAGTAATAGTTACTCTTTGTCCTATAATCTTAGGCTAGACAGAGATTTCACACCACACGTTTTGTCTGAAAACATGGCATTTATAAGAAACAGAAAGCTTCAAACCATATTGACCTCTCTCCAGAATTCCCATGAAATGCTGTTGACACTCTTTGTAAAAATCTTTCTGACAAGAGAACAAACTTAATTATGGGGTACCTGGTCTGCTTCAGTTGTTTGATATTAATTAAGGAATGGTTGCTATTAGGAGGTGGGGTAATGTATATGGATAATGTGGTCATTTTAAAACTGAGGGTCAGAGGACTGTAAGGGGGTCCAATAGACAGCAATAACCATGATATGACGATAGTTGAAGATGGGTGACGACTACCTAGATGTTTCCTAGCCTTTCTTTTATATATATATTAATAATAAAAAATAATAAAATATTAGTTAAAGTGTCAGTAACTTATCTGACTTCTTAAATGTTTAATGAGCCAAACATGCCATGATTAAAAGTCAGATGTGACTCACAAGTTGCCAGTCCATGCCAATTTTTGCATGGACATCAGGAAACCAGATCTTGCCCTTGAACCTCGAGGGTCATCCTTCACTTTCTTTTTTATTTATTTATTTATTTTTTTAATTTTATTTTTTTATTGGTTGTTCACAACATTACAAAGCTCTTGACATATTTCATACATTACATTCAAGTGGGTTATGAACTCCCATTTTTACCCCAAATGCAGATTGCAGAATCACGTCGGTTACACATCCACAATTTTACATAATGCCCTATTAGTAATTGTTGTATTCTGCTACCTTTCCTATCCCCTACTATCCCCCCTCCCCTCCCCTCCCATCTTCTCTCTCTACCCCATCTACTGTAATTAATTTCTCTCCTTGTTTATTTCCCCATTCCCCTCACAACCTCTTATATGAAATTTTGTATAGCAATGAGGGTCTCCCTTCATTTCCATGCAATTTCCCTTTTCTCTCCCTTTCCCTCCCATCTCATGTCTCTGTTTGATGTTAATCTTTTCTTCCTGCTCTTCCTCCCTGCTCTGTTCATAGTTACTCTCATTATATCAAAGAAGACATTTGGCATTTGTTTTTTAGGGATTGGCTAGCTTCACTAAGCATAATCTGCTCTAGTGCCATCCATTTCCCTGCAAATTCTATGATTTTTGTCATTTTTTATTGCTGCATAGTACTCCATTGTGTATAGATGCCACACTTTTTTTATCCATTCATCTATTAAAGGGCATCTGGGTTGGTTCCACAGTCTAGCTATTGTGAATTGTGCTGCTATGAACATCGATGTGGCAGTATCCCTGTAGCATGCTCTTTTAAGGTCTTCAGGGAATAGTCCGAGAAGGGCAATAGCAGGGTCAAATGGTGGTTCCATTCCCAGCTTTCCCAGGAATCTCCAAACTGCTTTCCAAATTGGCCGCACCAATTTGGAGTCCCACCAGCAATGTACAAGTGTACCCTTTTCTCCACATCCTCGCCAGCACTTGTTGTTGTTTGACTTCATAGTGGCTGCCAATCTTACTGGAGTGAGATGGTATCTTAGGGTGGTTTTGATTTGCATTTCTCTGACTGCTAGAGATGGCGAGCATTTTTTCATGTACTTGTTGATTGATTGTATGTCCTCCTCTGAGAAGTGTCTGTTGAGGTCCTTGGCCCATTTGTTAATTGGGTTATTTGTTATCTTATTGTTTAATTTTTTGAGTTCTTTGTACATTCTGGATATTAGGGCTCTATCGGAGGTGTGGGGGGTAAAGATTTGTTCCCAGGATGTAGGCCCAGCTATTGCACTTCTCGGTCTATTCCCTGAGGACCTTAAAAGAGCGCACTATAGGGATACGGCTGCATCAATGATTATAGCAGCACAATTCACAATAGCTAGACTGGGAACCAACCTAGATGCCCTTCAATAGATGAATGTATAAAAACAATGTGGCATCTATACACAATGGAATATTATGCAGCACTAAGAAATGACAAAATCATAGAATTTGCAGGGAAATGGATGGCATTAGAGCAGATTATGCTAAGTGAAGCTAGCAGAGCCCTAAAAAACAAATGCCAAATGTCTGCTTTGATATAAAGAGAACAACTAAGAACAGAACAGGAAGGAAGAGCATGTGGAAAAGACTACAGTAAACAAAGATGAATGGGGGGAGAGAAACGGAGAGAGAAGGGAAAGCATATGGAAATGGTAGGAGACCTTCAAGGATACATAAAAGTTATTTGTTATCTTATTGTCTAATTTTTTGAGTTCTTTGTATACTCTGGATATTAGGGCTCTATCTGAAGTGTGAGGAGTAAAAATTTGTTCCCAGGATGTAGGCTCCCTATTTACCTCTCTTATTGTTTCTCTTGCTGAGAAAAAACTTTTTAGTTTAAGTAAGTCCCATTTGTGGATTCTTGTTATTAACTCTTGTGCTATGGGTGTCCTATTAAGGAATTTGGAGACCGACCCCACAATATGTAGATCGGAGCCAACTTTTTCTTCTATCAGGCGCAGAGTCTCTGATTTGATATCAAGCTCCTTGATCCATTTTGAGTTAACTTTTGTGCATGGCGAGAGAAAGGGATTCAGTTTCATTTTGTTGCATATGGATTTCCAGTTTTCCCAACACCATTTGTTGAAGATGCTATCCTTCCTCCATTGCATGCTTTTAGCCCCTTTATCAAATATAAGATAGTTGTAACTTTGTGGATTAGTCTCTGTGTCCTCTATTCTATACCATTGGTCCACCCGCCTGTTTTGGTACCAGTACCATGCTGTTTTTGTCACTATTGCTCTGTAGTATAGTTTGAAATCTGGTATCGCTATACCGCCTGATTCACACTTCCTGCTCAGAATTGCTTTTGCTATTCTGGGTCTTTTATTTTTCCATATGAATTTCATGATTGCTTTATCTATTTCTACAAGAAATGCCGTTGGGAGTTTGATTGGCATTGCATTAAACCTATAGAGAACTTTTGGTAATATCGCCATTTTGATGATGTTAGTTCTGCCTATCCATGAACAGGGTATATTTTTCCATCTTCTAAGATCTTCTTCTACTTCTCTTTTAGGGTTCTGTAGTTTTCATTGTATAAATCTTTCACCTCTTTTGTTAGGTTGATTCCCAAGTATTTTTTTTTTTTGAGGATATTGTGAATGGAGTGTTTTTCCTCATTTCCGTTTCAGAAGTTTTGTTGCTGATATACAGAAATGCCTTTGATTTATGCGTGTTGATTTTATATCCTGCCACTTTGCTGAATTCATTTATTAGTTCTAATAGTTTCTTTATAGACCCTTTTGGGTCTTCTAGGTATAGAATCATGTCATCTGCAAATAGTGATAATTTCAGTTTTTCTTTTCCAATATTTATGCCTTTAATTTCTTTCGTCTGCCTAATTGCTCTGGGCAATGTTTCGAGAACTATATTGAATAGAAGTGGTGATAGAGGGCATCCCTGTCTTGTTCCGGATTTTAGAGGGAATGCCTTCAACTTTTGTCCATTCAGAATGATGCTAGCCTGAGGCTTAGCATAGGTAGCTTTTACAATGTCAAGGTAGGTTCCTGTTATCCCTAGTTTTTCTAATGTTTTGAACATAAAGGGATGCTGTACTTTGTCGAATGCTTTCTCTGCATCTATCGAGATTATCATATGGTTCTTATCTTTAAGTCTATTGATGTGGTGAATAACATTTATTGATTTCCGTATATTGAACCATCCTTGCATCCTAGGGATGAATCCTACTTGATCATGGTGCACAATTTTTTTGATGTGTTTTTGTATTCGATTCGCCAGAATTTTATTGAGGATTTTTGCATCTAGGTTCATTAGAGATATTGGTCTGTAGTTTTCTTTCTTTGAGGTGTCTTTGTCTGGTTTAGGAATCAGGGTGATGTTGGCCTCATAGAATGAATTTGGAAGAGCTCCCTCTTTTTCTATTTCCTGAAATAACTTGAAAAGTATTGGTATTTATTCTTCTTTAAAGGTTTTGTAAAACTCCGCTGTATACCCATCCGGTCCTGGGCTTTTCTTGGTTGGTAGTCTTTTGATGGCTTCTTCAATTTCATCCATTGATATTGGTCTGTTCAAATTGTGTGTATCCTCCTGACTCAGTCTGGGCAAATCATATGACTTAAATTTATCGATGTCTTCACTATCTTCTATTTTATTGGAATATAGGTTTTCAAAATAATTTCTAATTGTCTTCTGTATTTCTGTAACATCTGTTGTGATACTGCCTTTTTCATCCCGTATGTTAGAAATTTGAGTTCTCTCTCTTCTTCTCTTCGTTAGCATGGCTAAAGGTCTGTCGATCTTATTTATTTTTTCGAAGAACCAACTTTTAGTTTTGTTAATTTTTTCAATAGTATCTTTTGTTTCAATTTCATTGATTTCCGCTCTGATTTTAATTATTTCTTGCCTTCTGCTACATTTGCTGTTGTTTTGCTCTTCCTTTTCTAGGGCTTTGAGATGAAGTGTGAGCTCATTTATTTGTTGGTTTTTTCTTTTTTTGAGGAATGACCACCAGGCGATGAATTTTCCTCTTAAATCTACTTTCATTGTATCCCATAGATTCCGATATGTTGGGTCTGTATTTTCATTTATCTGTAAGAATTTTTTGATTTCCTCCTTTATGTCTTCTGTAACCCATTGATCATTCAGTAACATATTGTTTATTTTCCATGTGTTGTAGGATTTTTCCTTCCTTCTTTTATCATTGATTTCCAGTTTCATTCCATTATGATCAGATAAAATGCATGGTATTATCTCCACCCCTTTATATTTACTGAGGGTTGCCCTATGGCATAATATATGGTCTATTTTTGAGAAGGATCCATGTGCTGCTGAGAAAAAAGTATATCCATTTGATGATGGTTGATATATTCTATATATGTCAGTTAAGTCTAGGTTATTGATTGTGATATTGAGTTCTATAGTTTATTTATTCAACTTTTGTTTGGAGGATCTGTCCAATGGTGAGAGAGGTGTATTGAAGTCACCCATAATTATTGTGTTGTGGTCTATTTGATTCTTGAACTTGAGGAGAATTTGTTTTATGAATGTCGCAGCACCATTATTTGGTGAATAAATATTGATAATTGTTATGTCTTGTTGGTGAATGGTTCCTTTTAACAGTATATAATGACCTTCTTTATCCCTTTTGATTAACTTAGTCTTGAAGTTGATTTTATTCGATATGAGGATGGCGACCCCTGCTTGCTTACGAGGACCGTGTGTGTGGTATATTTTTTCCCATCCTTTCACCTTCAGCCTGTGTATGTCTTTTCCAATCAGATGTGTCTCCTGGAGGCAGCATATTGTTGGATTTGTTTTTTTAATCCATGATACCGGCCTATGTCGCTTTATTGGAGAGTTTAAGCCATTAACATTCAGAGTTACTATTGATATATGGTTTGTAGTTCCATCCATGTTTGATTGTTTATCCTTTTTTTAAAAAAAAAATTTAGTTTTTTTCTCCATTATTATCTTTCCCCTCACCCTCTGTCTTTACTGAGGCACTTCCCACTGATGGTTTTGGTTATTGTTTTTCATTTCTTCCTCGTGTAGTGTTTTGCTCAAAATGCTTTGCAATGCTGGTTTTCTGGCTGCAAATTCTTTTAACTTTTGTTTATCATGAAAGATTTTTATTTCGTTGTCATACCTGAAGCTTAATTTTGCTGGATACAGAATTCTTGGTTGGCATCCATTGTCTTTCAGTGTTTGAAATACATTGTTCCATGACCTTCTTGCTTTCAGTGTGTGTGATGAAAAATCCGTTGTTAACCTTATTGGTTTACCCCTGAATGTAATCTGTCTCCTTTCTCTTGTAGCTTTTAATATTTTCTCTTTGTTCTGTATATTGGATATCTTCATAACTGTGTCTTGGCGTTGGTCTACTGTGATTTTGTGTGCTCGGTGTCCTGTATGCATCTTCAATTTGTATATGTATTTCCTTTTTTATTTCTGGAAAGTTTTCTGTAATTATTTCATTCAGCAGGTTACTCATTCCCTTGGTTTGAATCTCTGTACCTTCTTCTATCCCGATGACTCGTAAGTTTGGTTTTTTTATGTTATCCCATAACTCTTGGATGTTTTTCTCGTGATTTTTTACCAGCCTTTCTGAGTTGGCTAGACTCTTTTCAAGATGATATATTTTGTCTTCATTATCTGACGTTCTGGCTTCTACTTGCTCCACTCTGTTAGTGATACTCTCAATTGAGTTTTTAATTTGGTTTATCGTTTCCTTCATTTCTAGAATTATTGTTTGAATATTTTTTATAATCTCTATCACCTGATAAAGATGCTTAACTTCTTCTTTTATCTGTTTATGTAATTCATTCTCAATGTGTTCTTTCGCTGCTTGAATTTGCTGTCTTGTATCCTCTTTAAGGTTCCATTCCATCTGTCTAAGGTGTTCCTTGAGTTCTTTATATGACCATTTTTCTGATGACTCTAGGTCCTCCTGAATATTTAGGCTGTCCTGCATTGTTTGTACTCCTTTTCTTCCTTGCTTTTTGAAGCTGCTCATGTTACTTCTTGTTCTGTTTGACTGATGAGTTACTGTTTACTCCTATAAATTTATTTGATGCTTGGGAGGAAAGGTATTAGACGGGAAGGGAAGAAGTCACTAAAGAGAATGAGAGTAAGCAGGTAGAATTCAAGGAAGGGGGGATAAGATAATTGAAAAGAAATGAAAAGATAAAAGAAGAAAAAAATAGGAAATAAAAAAAGAAAAAAAATTTTAAAAAAATAAAAAAATTAAAATTAGAAGAAAAAAAATTTAAAAAATTGTAAAAAAAAAATTAAAAAAACAAGAAAGAAAAATGAAAATGAAAGAAAAACCCAAATCAAAAAAAAAAGAGAAAAGAAAAAAGAAAAAAAAGAGAGAAAGAAAAAAAACCAAAAATTAATAAATGCAGTCTGAGAGTTTGATTAACTTCTCTTCCAGTAGGTGGCGCTGTGCCCACCAGGCCAAGATTCTCCTGTCAATACGCGGGAACCAATCACTGTGCAGCAGCTCCTCCCAGACTGGGCGAGTCTCCAATCCTGAGTGCCTAGGGCCTCCTCTTGTGTCTAGTCACTTCCCACTTTTCCTCTAGCCAGGCCCCTCTCACGGGTGCCGCTCACCACAATACTGGCTACACGCCAGGTCTTCTGCTCCCGGGAGCCCTGTTTTCATGAACGACTGGGCACACTCTCCCAGTTTGCCATTCCATCAGACCCTAAGTTGGTAGAGCTTGGGGCTGAGAATCCTCAGCGAATTTTACTTGCCCTCCGGTAGCCACGCCCCCGGTAGCTGGTGCAAGAGACCTCAGCTGTCAGCCCTGGTGGGAGCGGTAGTTCTGCGCCGCGGGTCCCGCACCACCTCTGATTCCCTCGGTCTGGCTATCGCACTCACGGGAGAGCAGGGAGGGGCCCTTAAGGTTTCCCCGATGTGTGGAGAGGGAAGGCTAGGGAATTACACACCTGTAGCCGCAGGTTTCAATGAAGTTATCTCCTCCACCGCAGTCTGATGACGTCAGTTCTCTGCCATGGTGGTATCTCTTGCAAATGGCGACAGTTCGTTTCCCTTTGCTGGGTGACCAATGCAATGGGTGGGTCTTTACTGTCTCTCCCAAGCCCCGTTTCAAACCTGTGGCCACTACCTATGAAGGCTCGGTAGGCATTTACCTCCGTAGGAACAGAAGGGCCGACCAGTTGTTTCAGCCGGATGGATTAGTGCTGAGTCTCAGCTGTTTGTCTGCGTGCGGGAAGCAGGCGAACCGGAGCTTGAATTCAGCCGATCCGGGCTCAGTGTGTGTTCTGAGAGGCCCAGACTGTTCGCCCCAGATCCACGTCAGCTCAGCATTGCCTAGTGATCCTGAGCAAACAGATTTAGGTTGTTTACGACTCCCTATGCCTGCACAGCTGAAGAGGTCAGAGACTTGATCTCTTCGCGCCCGCCGCCATGTTGGAATCCTCCCATCCTTCACTTTCTTTCCACCCACCTTCTGCCTCCGTTCCTCCTGCTCTAGTTAGCAATAAGTTCCTCCCTCTCCTAGCCAGTTAGTGACTAAGGGGCATTACAAGTTGCTTGAAAGAGAATTTTCTCAGAAGTGAGCAAAAGGAATAATCTGCATAATTGTATTGAACAATGCCTCCTCATATTTTCTGTGTTCATTTGGACTTCCCTCATTTTGCTCCTTCAAATATTAAAAAAAAAAAAAGCAATAACTTTGTTTCAATTTTTGACAGCCTGGGGTATTTTGAAATTTTGGCTAATCACATTTTCCCTGTTATCTCTGTGTCTCTATTTCAGGATGGAATGGGAAATTTGAGAATCACAGAAAAAGGTCTAAAGCTAGAAGGTGACTCAGAATTCTTACAACCTCTCTACGCCAAAGAAATCCAGTCCCGACCGGTAAGTTTCTGCTGAAAGAAGGAAAAATGATTTTTCCTCTGGAATCTAAACCCAGGAAAATGTATTTTGCTCTCAGCAAAGACAAACAAGTGGGGAGGAAGAGCTGATGAAGGTAATCAGATGGACTGGGATTCAAATCTGAAGCCTTGGGTTATAATCACAGCTGTGTTACTGGGAACAAGTGGAATGACTTCTCTGAGCCTCTTTCCTTTTTGGGACAGAGGTTAACAACCCTGCTAACTAACCGTAGAGACTGTATTGCACATTGGGTAATATAATAAATATGGAAAGCCTTAAATACTATACAAATACAAGATACTATTGTTAGTATTTTTAGTCAGCCTGGGTTGCCCCACACTTACAATCCCAGCTACTCAATGGCTGAAGCAGGAGCATTGCAAGTTTGAAACCAGTCTGTGCAAATTAGTGAGACCCTACCTCAAAAAGACTGGGGATGGCTCACCAGTAGAGTACCGTATAGTTCAGTCCCCAGCACCAGGAAATTAAAAAAAAGTTTTGATATTGTTTTTAATTGTCAAGTTTCCAAAGCCAGCTTTGGAAACACAAAACTAAAGAATTAGATTCTCATTTCTTGATTTTGTTTGGATTACGTAACCAGTGTTGGTTAGAATCAATTCATTATGACAAAGAATACTCTGAAATTATACTGACTCTCTGTGGAACAAGTGCCCTCATCTGGGAACCTTACTACTTTCCATGCATTATCATATCAGTATCCAATTCTTTGGGTTGGTCCAATGGGGTAGGAATTATTATTGTTCCATTTTACAGATTAGGTAATTAAAACTTAGAGAAGTAATATTGTCCAAAGCTATACACTTATGAAATATCAGGGTCAAAATTTCATTTCTGGGTATCCAATTCTAAAGCTTTTGTGTTAACCATGGTCTCCTACAAAAACCTTTACTTTCATTTAGTTTTTGTTTTTTCTTTTTTTTTTTATCATGATGGAAGTGATTCCTGCATACCTTGCTTTTAATAAAAGATATCATCAAAATTTATTGTAGGCATGTTTTTAGGTTTATTTGTTTATTTTTTTCTTTTGCAGGGCTGGTAGAATTTGCTTTTCTAAAAGGTTGCTAATGTATTCACTCTGCCCAGGATAGATCTATATCCACCTGCAAGCACAGAGTAACATGAAAGTATCCCAAAGCGTTATTTGCATTGTGTGCATTGATTAGCATAATTAATGAAATTCAGCAGCTTGGTGCAGTGGTTAATTTTATCTGAATGTCATCTAAAGTCCTGAATTGTATTAAATTGAGTGTAACTACTGAATTGCCAATAAGTTCACTTCCTGCCTTGGAAAAGAGAAGGAGCCCGAATATTTTTTTAAAAATCACTAACACAGCAAAAATTCAGCTACACAATGATGATTTATAAAATTAAGCTAGAATCCATTGTGCGTTGACTTGGGTACCTAGATACTAAGGGTATAGTCAGTATATTCACTGCTATGGAGGCATCTCTACCCTAGAAGAGTAACATGGTGACACTGTAAGGAAAACGAGCAGGTGCTATTCTGCTTTGGACTGAAGAGACAAATTTCAGGCATTTTAAAAGTACCTGTTATATGCGTTATCATTTAGCAATATCTAGTTCTGCCAATCTGGAAAGTTGGTTAAGGAAGTCATTTATTTGAATTACTAGTTGTTAATTAGTTTAGTAATCTTATCTGTATTAAGTATGTTTAACATACTAGTTTGGAGTAATCTCCTTGTGATTGCAAACTCGATGGCAAACTTTTTCTATAAAGGGTCAGAGAGTAAATATTGCAGGTTTCCCCCACCTCTGTTTTTACAACTAAATGTGAAAACCATTCTAGCTCAGGGACCATACAAAAATAGGCTATAGGCTATGTATGGTGTGCTACTGACTCTAATCTAAATTAATGATATTCCCATAAATATATGTGTGTTCTGCTTCAGTTGGATATGGTATGGGGAGTAAATTTTAAGATTATGGGTAAATTAATACATGTTAAGTATTTCTTGGTATAGAATCAGGGTCATAAAGGAATTAAGATATGTATTTTGGAAAACTTGAAACAATGCCTGGTGCTATGGACTCTGCATGAATTGAATTTAGCAAATATGTCAGCCGGTGCCATCTGTGAACTCAGTCAGCTGATCCCAACTCAGCGATCCACTACTTTGGAAGCTGTAAAAATGGTTTCAAAAACTTGCTTTAATGTTGAAAAATCAGTGAGTTCAATTCAAGTCACTATTTAAAGAAAATGCAAAAAGTTAGAGTTCACTTTTTTACATTGTTAATATTTTTTTCATTTCAAAAAATAAATAATAAAGTCTTTTAGACCTGTTTCTGATAACAAAATAAATCTTCTAACTGAACAAGGAAAACGACAGTCGTTCATTACACAATAAAACATCAGAAAGACCCATGAGCTCTACCTAAACCTCAGGTGTAAGTCCAACCCCCCCTCCTCCATTGCCTGCCCCCCTCCTTCCAGCCACTGTTCTCACCAGTACTACTATAGAAGGCTCCTTCCTCACTGTCGGATGCCTTTTTGTATTAGGGTTCTCTAAAGGAACAGAATCAACAGGAAGGGTAATTATTAAAAGGGGACTTATTAGGTTGGCTTACACAACCAGAAGCTGGATAGTCCACAGTGGCTGTCTGCAGGCTGGAGAGTTGGAAGAACCAGTAGCTGTGCAGTCCAAGAGGCTGAAGCCCCAGAATAAGAGAGATCAGTGGTGCTACCCTAGTCTGAGACTGAAGGCTTCTGGAGAATATGCTTTGGAAGGGTGAAGAAGTGAGAGTCCCAAGAAGCAATCAACAACCTATTCAAGAAGAATCAGCTTGCATCTGCTCCTGTTTCCTTGTTCTTCCAACTTTAATTCCATCCAAGCCATCATCCTATTGGACTGTGCTGCCCACTCTTAGGTAGGGTCTCTGTTTCAGTTGGCTATCCCACATGCCAGTCATTCCTAGACAGACCCTCATTGACACATCCTTTGCATCTCTTAATCCGATCAAGTTGGCAATTCAAATTGACCATTACACTCTTACTCAGCTTCCTTATCCAAGCTGTAGCCAGCATGGCCCACCTTCAACAAGTCTCATCCCTTTTGAAAAAGATTCTCCAGTAACTTCCCCTTGCAATTGTAATAAAATCCAAAGTCCTTACTTGTTAGAGTCTGTAAACAAGTCTGGATGGAGCCTGGCATTTTGCCAGGGGGGAGTGGTTTGTGAAGTAACGCCAGCGAGCCATAAGTGTGGAGATTCCTTATTGGTTGACTGCTGTATCTAGTTTATGTTAATTAAGATAAGCTGTGTAAAATGTATAAATACCTCTGTTGTCCTACAACAAACGGCTCCCATTCCTGCTGTATCAATGTACACAAGTTGTTCGTCACTCCCCAGTTATTTTGCTGCAGCCGGACTGTGGCACTTACTGAGGCTTATAAAATTCTTCATCCCATGTTTTCCTTGGAGGGCTCCTTCTGGTCACCCTCATTTTGGCTCAGATGTTTGGAAAAATCATCTTCACCTAGCCAAATATAAATGGCACATTGCTCTCCCCACCCCAGCATTATTGGCATTATTTGACATTCTCATTTATAATATAGATTTTGAAGGGAGGAAGATCCTCTTGATTTTGTCTACTGTATTTCCCAGCCCTGTTGCTGTGCCTGGCATATGATATATCCTCAGTAGATGTATGTAAATTGAATTTCCCTAAACTCTATTCGGAAGGCACAAGCACTGTTAACAACTTATCATATTTTTTTAGGCATTTCCCATGAATACATTTTTTTATTTTCTTACAAAACTGTTTTTTGACAGGTGAAGTGACACATGCCTGTAATCCCAGCAGCTTGGGAGCCTGAGGTAGGAGATTTCAAATTCAAAGGCAGTTTCAACAAAAGCAAGGTGCTAAGCAATTCAGTGAGACCCTGTCTCTAAATCAAATACAAAATAGGGCTGGGCATGTGGCTTAGTGGTCAAGTCCCTCTGAGTTCAATCCCCAGTATAAAACAAACAAACAAACAAAACTATATTTTGCTTACTATTCTGTATTTTCTCCTCCAAATAACATGTGAGTTGTAAATTTTCTTATAATATTTTAAATTCTAAGAGCTTTTTTGACATGTCTTGGCATGCAATGAACTACATATATTTAAATTGTACCATTTGAAATATATAATATACATGCTGACGCTATTACAATGGAGATAATGAATGCACCTATTACCCCTAAGGGAGTCTCCCTGCCTTTTTTTAAATCCCTCTGTCTAACCTAAACCACCCTACCTACTCCCTCAAGCACCCCCAAGCACCACTGATCTATTTTTCGTCCCATATATTGCTTTGCATTTTAGAACTTCAGATAAATGGAATGATATATGATGAGTATCTAAATACTTCCACAGATAAATTTTTCACATCTATCAAGTTCTTTTTGAAAAAAAATTAATAAACTTGAAAATTTTTATTTATGTATTTATTGCCTGCATTTGGTTTCTCAATTGGCCAGGGAGACATGAGAAGTGGTTCAGGACTTAAACCTTTAACATTTCCATTTTGGAGGACTTCAGAGTGCATAGAAGGAAAGAGAGCAACTAATTAGGAATGACAGCAAAGATAGAATTTTTAGTTCTTTGAAATGTTGCAAAAAGCGAAAACAAGGATTTTGGCATAGAAAAGTGAAAGAGTGAGAGGAGAAGGTCCCTTGCTTCAGTCTAGATGACCCCCTCCCTTCTCCTCAAGCCAGGGCTTATTGCAGCTGAAGGCAGTTGGGGCTCTGATGTGGAGGAAGGTGGGTGGGGCGACTGTGGCTGGAGGCCCTGGAAGGCGCCACTCCTACCATAACCTCCCACCAGCTCCAGGAACCTTCCACCTGCTGGGGGCAGCTCCCCATGCTCCACTCTTTCCTTTTATGCTTACTGCTTTTAGATGTGTTTGATTTCGATGTTTTGACCATTGCTTGTAGACCACCTCCGGAAAACTCTTCTCTGTAGGATTATCTGCAGTGTCATTTCTTCTTTGCAGATCACAGCTGCTGCTCCTATTTCCCAGGGCAACTCCCTCTGCTTTTCCCATGGAAAAAAAGATGAGTGTCCAGTTTAACAAGATTAGCCAGCAACTCTAAGAGAGGAGAACTAATGAAGCGACACTTGACTTCATTTCAGTTTTGTGTTTCACTGATCTGGGAGGAATTGAGATTAGTTAAGCAATCCTCACAATGTCCAATACCGTGTCTGATTTCATTATTGAAGATTGCAATTCTGGTCAAGTCACTACAAATTGATTAGTGTGATAGCAATCACTTAGGGAGGTAAATTAATGAGAAAACGTTCATCTTTATTTAAAAAAAAAATATTCATCTGGGAATTCAGTGAAAGCCCCAGGAACTTCCAGCTTCAGCCACATAAATGCACAACTTCTAAGTGGTAAAGTATCTAATTACTCAGAAAATAGCTTGAGAAGGATATGCACTAAATTAAATATCCTATGATGACATCCCAAAACAATCTTAGAAATATCATTCGAATGCCTTGGCCTGCACTTTGTGAAGTTAAGGGGCTAACATCCATGAAACTGTACTTGAATCACTACTTCAATGTGAATGTCTATCTTTTCAATTTCTAAATACAAATGTGAATTTTTGGCAGAATTTACTCATAGATTCAAAGAATAAGAAACAAGTGGAGCTTTAGGCACAAAGTGTCATTTTGGACAAATGAATCCGACATCCTCAGAGAAGTGTCTTCTCATGCTGCTGAAATCAGATGATATACTTTTGCACAACTTAATGTGAAGTGACAAAGGAAAGGAAAGGAGCCCTTAATGAGCTTCTACTATGTTCCAGGCCTATAGCAATAAGAAAGTTTCATAATGATTATATCCCTATTCTCAAACTACACTTAAATGTTGATATAGGCATCCTAACTTGTTGCTATATTCTGTTGAGAAGTTCAGGAGTGATGAGGGTTGAAACAGAAGTTGGAGGGAGGAATTTTAAAAATTATATTCGATGAACTATTATGGTTTGAATAAGTATCTCCCAAAGGCCCCTGTGTTGAAAGCTTGGTTCTCAATTCAGCAATGTTCAGAGGTGGGGCTTTGGGGAAGTGAATGGATCACGGGGGCTCTGACCTCATCAATGGATTAATCTATCGAGGGTTTCATAGCTGAATGAGTTATTGGGAGTTGATGGAAACTGTATCAGATGGAGCCTTGTTGTTGAAGGAAGGAAGTCCCTGAGAGTATGTTCTAGAAGGATATATCTTTGGCCCCTTCCCCCATCCTCTCTATTTCTCCACTGCCATGAGGAGAGCCACTCTGCTCTCCACATGCTCTAAGCCATGATGTTCTGCCTTTGGTATCCAACCAACAGTTTGCCTCACACCCTATTTTTCTTTTAAAATTCATTTTGTCTAACATTTGAAAATCTGAAGGCATTACTTCTTTAAAAATCTGCAATTTCTAATTCTCATGAAAGATAAGAAGTTCTGAAAGAGTGGCTTGACAGGGGTGGAGCTGAGTAGCAGCTGCCCGCTTTTGATGAGGCATTGTTTTTCATAGTCCCCACTAGTCCCTAGTGTCTCACACCCACTGATCAATGCATTTGCGTTGTGCTCCTCTGAAGTTCCTTGTAGATGCAGACTTTGGATTATAGGATAGTGGGAGGTATATAACCCATGTTGCAGAACTCAAAACTCAGGCTGACTTTTAGGATTTATATGCACTCCTATTCATTTTCCCTTCCTTCTTATTTATTTATATCCCAGATTTTCCTATTAGTTTGGTTCCTATGAGTGCCCCCCTACCAGCTTTATTGAGATACAATTTTCAAGTAAAAGTTGCATATATTTAAGGAGTACAATCTTAATAATACTGTGATATGCACACTTGTGAGATGACTTCCCCATTCAATCTAATGAGCATATCTATCTCTTTACGTAATCGTGTGTGTGTGTGTGTGTGTGTGTGTGTGTGTTGAGAATACCTAAAATCTTTTCTCTTAACAAATTTCAAGCATACAATACATTATTAACTGTAGTCTCCAATACTGCATGTTAGTACTCTAGACATGGTCATATTATAACTAAACTACTTTATTGACTTTAGTCTCCATGTTGTTCAGTACTCTAGAACCTGACTGTATTGTAACTAGAAGTCTGTACCTTTTCTCCTTATCTCACATCTGTTAGGATGGCTGACTTCATCTGGTGTAATTTGTAATTCTCATTTAGTTTAAGCACCCTGCCCTTCTAAACAGTATTTCTAAGCTCAAAGTTCTTAAGATTCTACAATAGAGTGAATTCAGTATTTCTCTTTCTGTGCCTGGACTGGTTCATTTTAAGTATTGTAGGGGTGCATTAGGCATCTTTGCATTTCATTCATCCATGTTTTCAATCATGACAGACTTCCTCCTTTTAAAACCCAAGTAGTCTTTCATTGCATGTCTGTTTCTTTACCCATTCCTCTATAAATGAATACCTGAGTTGATTCCATGTCTTGGTAATTGTGACTATTACTGTAACAAACACTTGAAGTGCAGACATCTGATTGAGGTAATGATTTTATTTGCATTGGATATGCACCCAGAAGGGGAACCACTGGATCATACAGTAGTTCTCTGCAATATTCCATAATGTCTCTACCAATTCACATTCCTACCAACTATGTTTGAGGGCTCCCTTTCCTCTGCATCCTTGTGATACTTGCTATCCTTCTTCTTCTTGATGATAGCCGTTGTAACAGATGCGAGATGATGTTGCATTTTTTATTTTTATTATTTTATTGTTGGTTGTTCAAAACATTACAAAGTTCTTAATATACCATATTTCACAGATTGATTCATTTGCATTTTCCTGATGATTAGTGATGTTGAACACTTTTTTGTGCAGCTGCTGGCTGTTGGTTTGTATGTCTTCTTTGGAAGAAATATCTGTTTGGGTTCTTTGCCTGTTTTTTAATCAAATTGTTCACTTTTTGCTGTTAAGCTGTCTGGGTTGCTTATATTTTAATAGTAAACCCCTATAAGATACTATATGATTTACACATTTTTTCCCATTTCAATAGATGGCCTTTTCATTCTGTTGATGTTTGCTATGCAGAAACATTTTAGTTTAATGTAGTCTTACTTATTTATCTTCTGTTGCTTTTGCTTTTGGTATCATATATCCCCCCCCCCCCAAAAAAAAAAGAGTCATTGTCAACACCAATGTCCCAAAACTTTCTCCCTATTTTCCCTATTTTCTTCTAGTAGTTTTATGGATTTAGGTCTTAGATTTGCATGCTTGATTCATCTTGAGTTTATTTTGTGTGTAGCATAAGGATCCAATTTCCTTCGTTTTCTTCTTTTCTCTTTTTGCATGTGATTATCCAGTTTTCTGCTCCCCATTTATTGAAGAGACTTCCTTTCCCATCATGTGTTCTTGGAAACTTTATTAGAGACTACTTGACCCTCTATGAGTGGGTTTATTTCCAGACTTCCTGTCCTGCTTCACTGGGCTATGTGTCTTTTTTATGCTGGAGCCTTACTATTTTCAAAACTATAACTTTGTAACATAATAGGAAATCAAGAAGTGTGGTGCTTTTACCTTTATTCTTTTGGTTTTGGAATTGTGAGCATGCTTCAGCAAGTGATGGCAGTTTGGGACTTTCAGGAGACTGAAGCTGTTCTTCACCCTGAGCTTCCTAGCACACACCTCCTTGAATCCCTCTACCCACTAGAGCATGATCTAGGGAAAAAAAGCAGACAGGGACAAGAAAATGAACGTTTGCATTATGCATACTGTGCACAAGGCAAAAAGCATGCAGAAATCACGTGAGATGGCAGACATGCAAAAGTTTCATCTAAACAGCTTCCAACTTAATTGCAAAGAGCAGAGCTGTGCCCCTGGTTAGTTTGGAAACCCAGTGAAGACTGTGGTGGCTTCTTCTCAATAAGAAAAACAGCTTCAATTCCCAGCTGAACATATTGCGCACAAAACAGTATTTTCCATGCCACTTGCATGGAACATGAGCATCTTGCTGTCTTTAATTAAGAAGTTAACTGGCCCATGAAGTATTGCCTGAGTAAAAAAAGTGATTTGTACTAAGTCAGAGGGGTGCATTAGGCATCTTTGCATTTCTTTGCTCACACATAAATTATGGATATTATTAAAAAATGGAAGGGTCATCTATAAGCCCATCTGTACCATGAAGCCAATTGCTATTCCCCCCACATGTATCTATCTGTTTACATGTTATAATTTATTGTGGGCAATTGTGTGAACCAGCTGCTTACTTTTATATAAAGCAGACACAAACCAAATAAATCGACATTACTACGTTGGTAGGTTTGTTTCTTCCTAGAAACATAGTTATTCAAAGATTTTTGTTTGCTATAGAACTTAAGTGGGCAGATAGTTTGTGTTATTTATTATATTTAGAAGGAATTCACTGCATGCTTTTCTTAAATAAAATTCATGCTGAAAATTAAAGTTAGTGTGGTCATATCTCTGTTAGTTATATTGGCCAGAGTTGTAGGAGATTAGGAGAGGAAACAGGTCCAAACTTCATGTAAGTGTGAGAATGTCTAATTGTTTGGTTGGAGGGCCGTTGGAAAGGTAGAATGCCTCATATTCTTTCTTGTTGCAGTCAAGATATATGAAGGTCCATCATTAGAATTGCATTCATTTGGAAACTCTTGGAGCTCTCAGAAATATCTGTTCATACCAATATCTTACTGCAGTCTTTACCATCCACCATGCACACACATTTCCACAAGGGATTGGAAAGAGTGTTACAGAAATATGTATCGTAGCAAAGTAACAAAAGATACTAATGGGTTAAGAGCAAAAAATTATAACTAGAATAGGAAGCAGAGATGGGGTTAAATTAATAGGTTTCAGAGGAAAGGTCAAAGTGCTTCCATAGGTTTGCTCTTACTAAACCTGAGGGTTGGTCATGACCTTCATAAAGGGAGAGGCTGAGTGTGTTGGGTGAAATTGTCTATGTCCTATAGTACCTCAATTTAAAAATCCTGGTCAGGAGGGGAAAATTGCCAGTTAGTGTTCCAGAAAGGTTTGCAGTTAGGGGATCTGGGTTCTCTTCAAGTTGTCCTACTGATCAGCAGAGAGTCCTTGAAGAAGTCCTTCCTCTCCATTTCATTGCTTATTTATCCATTGGACATAATCAATGGTTTTCTACAACTTTATTAGTTATTGAAGTTTTAGGCAAGTTTTACTTGGAATCCTCAAATTCAAACCCAGTTGGACAGGGGGTGGGGCCCTATAGCGTGTTATCCCATTTATACAGTCTCCCTGTCACCAGCCACAGGATGCTGAGGCCCTACATGGCTTTCCACACAGCAGTTTGAAAACCACCAGACAAACCTCATTTCATACAGTTTTCTGCTTACATGATACTTTCTCATGGAGACCTTCCTTGATCACCATCTCTAAACTAGATATCTTATCTAGTAGCTTTATTTTCTTATGTATCATATTAATTATGTATGTTAATATGTCATATGTATTGTGTTAGCTTTTCTTTACTGTGACAAAATAACTGAGAGATTGACTTAAATGAGGAAAGTTTGATTTGTGTTCACAGTTTCACAGATTTCAGTTCATAGTTAACTGACTCCAAGGCAGAAATAGTGTGGTGGCAGAGGAGCCCTGCTCATCTCATGGCAGCCAGGAAGCAGAGGGAGGAAGGGAAACAAGGTACAGTCCCCAAGAGCACACCCCCAAGAGCCTATTCCCTGCAACTGTATCTTACCTCCTCAATTTCTATTGCCTTCTAATAGTCCATTCAGTATGAATCCATCAGTGGATTAATCCATTGATGGAGTTAGGACAGTTCTGATATATTCACTTCCAAAGAGCCCATCTTTAACTGGACCTTCATGATCTATTCACTTCCCAGAATCTCACCTGCTATACTGAGGATTAAGCCTTCAACACAGGAGACTTGGGGACATTCCAAATCCAAAGCATTATATGTAGAGATGATCTATTTGTATAAACACTTGTTAGTTTCACCTATTACCATATAATCTCCATAATAGCAGGGACAGATAAATGCAGTACTAAGTGGTGCTTTATTTGTTCCATGATAGTAACAATTTTGCTATATACTTGTATCTTACAATGTCATATTATATACTTTAATTTGCACACACACAAAAAAAATGTTTAAAAAGCAGAATTTGAAGCATCAGCTTCCTGGATTCAAATTCTGACTCTGGTCACACTAGTTGTGTGACCTTGAGCAAGTTTGTTAACCTTTATTTCTCTGTAAAATGGACATAGCTATATATCACTGTCTCATAAGCTTATTATGGGATTATAAGAGTCAATCTATGTAAAGTTCATAGAAGTAGTGCCTTAAATAGAAATCACTATATGGAATTTGAATAAAATAATTATACATTGCCATTAGCATTTATTGTCATTATTATTCTTGGCATGCTTACCACCATCTCCTCAGTTCCTTGACTAGTTCCTGTTACATGGTAGGAAAGCAAATTTTGTTTGAATGAATGGACAAATGAATGTTGCCCTAGGATCCTTCTGTTAGAAGTTTTGTTAGAACTTCTTAGAGACAAATAACTCATTAATATGAGCTTATTTATTAATGTCTTTATCATCTGAATTCCAAGTGTTCAATTTTATAGAAGATGGCATGAGCAATAATGTGGCCCTAGGTGTGGGGGAGGGAATTGACCACGTGGAAAAATGACGTGGACTAAAGGTCTTACTGCCCATCTTTACCTGCTGTGCAGTTTTGCCTTGGCTCGTGCCATCCTCAGGCTAATGAAAGCTCCCAGGAGTGGAGCTGTGTGACAGATAGGAGGGCTTCACAGAGCAAACTTGGCACTTCAGTTTCTCATTCATCATCACTGTGGCTTTTCAGCATCACCTGACACTTCTGATGTCATGACTATCATGATGTCATGATGTAATGACTATTTTGGGTTGAAGTTGCTTCTGACTTATTTCATAAATAACATGTAAGAGGAAAAAAATACATACCAGTTTCCATGATGGTTTGGTTGATGTCCCTTTAATGGCAAGAAGATCCCTTTTGCAATTAGGAAGCATCTCATAGCCAGTGACACCTGCTGGCACTTGGGGAGAATAATGAAGAGAGAAGCTAGCTTTTAGCAAGGAACATGTTTTCATGTATTCTTAAAAGCTTGTTCTTCACTCCTAAATGGTTGGCACACAACAAAAATGCTGCTCTAAAAATTGTATTTTTTTTCCATGTTGCTTCTATCCAAACAGACTCATCTCCTGTCAACTCTCATAGCACCTGGTGCTTTATAATTGTTATGAATGTGTTCCACTGTTAGTCTTCATTTTAAAAATCTTGTTCATTGTCAAAAACACTGATAATTTTTCAGAGATGTATGTAATTTCAGAGACTGTAAAAAAAAACCACTTTTTTGGTATGTGAAATAATAAACAAATGCTTACAGTTATTTTGGTTTTGTGATAGAGATCACTCTATGAGCAGCTAAGTGTAACCTTTTGATGCAGCCCTCTGTAAATTATTACCAGTAATGTTTTAAATGGAGGTTACCTAAATTATTAGTGTAGGACTTTCCATTTCCAGGAATGATTGTTTTTATCATTAATGATTCTGCCTCTAGGCAAATACCAAATGGTTTGCAAAGCAAATGAGGCTTTTAAGACTCATAAATATTTTGCAGATGTACTTGTTGTGTGTTGAAGGGAAAAGAAGAAGGAGAGGTAGATTCACAAATATTGCCATATTGAAAGAATGAGATGAGAGGGTTTCCTTGTTTTCTCCCTGGCTTAGTACACTGGTCTGTATCTCTCTACTTCTTAAGCCACTGCTTTTATTTTGCATCATCAGAGTCATGGAAATAAAAATGGGCCCCTCTCGATAGTAAAAGACAAACGAAGATGGTAGGCAAATTGGACTATTCTATTATCAAACTATATATATTGGTTTTAGTTCTCAGTTAAGGCTCCAACCATTATTTCAAAAAATATGGTAGGAATGTTTATGAAATGAAAATTATTCTTAGGTGGTTGCTCATTAAGAGAAATGGAGTGGGGCTTATTTTTAAATAATTAATGCATATTGATTCATAGTTTGTTCCTAACTCCAATTGTTAACAAACCCAAGATTTCATGATTTCTCAACATTTTTGATGATTTTTTGCATGTCTTACCATGAGATATGGAATTCAGCTCCATACTTTCTGTTGCTACCACAAAGAGTTTATCAAATTATAAAATGTTTCTTTCTCCCCTATTATAATTGAGCAGAACACAGGTAGCCAAAAGGTTTAAATATGTCTCCTCTAGAATTCATGTGTTAAAACTTAATGGTGAATGTGATAGTATTAAGCAGTGGATCTTTTTAGACATAATTAGGTCATGAGGGCTTCTCCCTTGTGAGTGGGATTAAGACCCTCATAAAAGGATGCTTCACATACCATTTGGCCTTTATATTGTCTCTGATATCCCTTTCACCATGAGAGGGCACAGTGTCCCTCCCCTCTGTAGGTAACAGCAACAAGCAACCTGGAAGCTGAGAGCAGCCCATACCAGATGACTGAACCCACTAGCACCTTGGACTTCCTGACCTCCAGAACTGTGAGAAAATAAACTCCTATTGAGATGTTACCTGTTCTGGAAGATTTTATTATAGTAGCACAAATGGACTAAGAAATGTACAAGAAGTTTAATGAAAAACAGAGTTGACAGCATTGTGACAGATGTCTTCAAAGTATAAAAAGATGGACAACCCAACATAATGGTGGATGACGGGGGACAATTGCCTTCTCTCAGTGGGCAAAGCTGCTGGGCACCCTTGGTCTCAGGTCCTTGTCCTCACACACATCACAGGGCTTACATCCTGTGGGTCTGGCAATATTGATTAAATGATGAAACTATATCGTTGAAGTTTTAAAGTTGGCAGCTAGCAATAGCTGTATTTTTTAAATTACTCTTGGAAAAAACCTAAGTCACCCACAAAATATAAGATCCATAGATTTATACATAAATCCAGAAATCTGAGCTCCAGGGAACCATCAAGGCTAGCCTAAGTAAAGGGAAAAAGGGACTCTATATGGATGTCTAAACAAACTGCTCTGTTCTAACAAATTGCTACCAGGAAACGGAAAATGGTGACAAAATGTTAAAGTGTTCTTAAGTACCTGCAGGGTTTCACTGTTCTGTTTCAATATTGAACATCTACAACTTTAATACACATTAAACGATTTGCTGTTAAGGAGATTAAATAAACTAATAGGTGTGAAAGCACCATGCAGAGGGCCCAGCCCATTGTAATTGCTTATAAATGTTTGCTGAATTTGAATCTAAGCAATGTGTGATTAAACCCTCATGTTGTAATAGCTAATAGAGTGCTAATGTAAAATTGTCTCATTTATTCCTTGTAGTGACCCTGTGAAGGATCTATCATTTTTATCTTCCATTTAGAGATGAGCAAAAGCTTAGAAAGGTTTAGAAAGGCCACACATCTAGTAGTCCAACCCAGCTTGATTTTAACCCTCTGTCCTTAGCTGGAGCGCTCTGCTCTCTTGCAGGAGTAGATGGGGGTTTCTGGATGTCTTATGTCATCTGCCATCTCTGTAAATCCAGGAAACATGCAGGACACCTGCCAGTTCATGAACAGGGAATGACCTTATTTCCTTTTTCTACCAACTGCTACTTCTCTGGCGGTTCCCTACACTCCCTTTAGGGGCCTCTGTTCTGTTGAGTTTTTTTCTCCATTCAAATCACAGATCGCCTAAATTGCACCATTTCCTTCTATGTCATAGTTTCCCTCTGTGGAGGTTCTTTGTTAGAGTCGTATTGCAGTGTCTACTTGGAACTAATCAAGGACTCCTGTAAAATAAGTCTCTGACCTAGATAAAAAGGCTGTCTTTCAGACAGCTTAGATTCTGCAAGTAAGTTTCCACCCAGAACTTCAGACTCCTTGATATCAAAGTGCTCTCCTGGTTTCTCATTCTGAGTCCATCAAAATGAAACAAATATGAAGTTATAAAACCTATAGAAATTCTGACCAAAGACCTAGTGTCTCTTTCTTCTGGTTCATTATTGCAACTACAGAACTCAGAAAACAGACATGGCTATCTTCTCAGTTCTTCTAGTTTTCCAAATACTTATTAGCACGCTGGATGCGAAGGAGAGCTGTTCATCCACTCCACACAATGGATGCTTTAGAGTTTCATTACCTTCGGGAACCCTTTGGAAAAATGGCTGTCCTCTTCATTCTCAATCCAACTTGCCTCATAAATTCTTCTCGTGGCAACAAGTACAAGAACCCACACTGATTCTCATTCCTTTACTTGTCAGCCCAAATCGACAACTCACAATAGAGTTAAGAGCAGAGCAGAGCCACATATACAGTAAATATTCGTGTGTAACTTTTCCCCCTTATATGATAAAATGTTTCTTTTATCCTTTTCAAGTGCCATTGTGAGTAAGCATGTCAGTTAATGTATCAGTTAATTTGTATATTTTCTTAGTCCAGTCTCCATATGGGCAGCCTATGAAATAGCTAATGGTTTTCCAATCATTTGTATGCATTGTAATTAAATGCAGGCAATATATTTGATACCTCCTATATCCACATTTTAAATTTTTTTAAAAAGTGACACGCATTATAAACTTGTTAGTTCTAAAATGTCATCAGATTTCCCCCCATACTATGCAGTAAGCACTGTACAAAGGGCAAGTCTAACCTCTCTGGGTGTTCATAGCCTTTAGGCTCATCCTGCTTGCCCTACTTCAGCCTCTGCTTCATTCCCTCACTGACCCTCCGCCTTCCTTACTTCCAAATCATCCTCCCATCCTCCTGTCCCTGGTTATGCCATATCCTAGCTATTCATCCTCTGTTATGCTTCTCGGGTTGTGATGCATAACTTCCCACACTGCGGTGGGAATTCTCCCTTTAACTTGTAACCTTCAGCCATGCTAAAATGTCCTTTCTAGTCCCCTAGTGGAAATGCTGTCTCTGGATATCTGCAATTACTCTGAGAAGATTTGCCAGGGCACTTGAATAGGCAATATGGCATGGTAGCAGAGTAGGAGTGATTTAGAGTCAGACAAAACTGCATTTGAAATTTGGCTTTGCTTCTCACTTACTAGTAACCTGAGACTTGTTACTTGACACTGTAGCACTCTACTCTCTTTATGATATGGTTAACTGAAAGTCTCATAGAGTTGTTTTGAAAATTAAATGAGAAAACAAACTCATGTCTAAATAGTGCCCGCCACTTTATCCACTATAAATGACCACTGTTTTTATCAAAGCCTTCAAAGTAGAAGCAAACCCCCAAGACAGACCTGGAAGTACTGGTAGTTTGAATGCTCTTCTTGCATTGAAAATATGAATAATGCTCCTTATATTCATCTCCATTTACTAATTCCTGTTAAAGTGGCCAGATGACTGGTTTTGAATCCTCCCAAAATTGCACCTTCTGAGATGAAGCAAATGGAAAGAGAAATCTCTCTTTTCCAGAAGCCAAAAGCCATTTTGCAAGAGGTGTCTATTCAACCCGTGCATGCAAATGAGGCTGTGATGGTTTCCTCAGAGGTTGTTCAGAATATGACACACAGTGTTAGCCTTAAAGAATGTTACTAGGGCTTGCTGCCTCTGGTTCACAGGGTATACCCACAAGGAAAATAGAAACAATGCAAAGGTAGGTAGCCCACTTGGCACAGTTGATTGACTTTAATAGGTCCTGATTATGTTGCTCATATTCCATGAAATTAAAAAGCTTACAAATGTTATGAGCCATTACCCTTCCATTTAAGGGAGCTTATGACATGTTAGCAACATTTAATGAAATTCTTTTCAAAATGCCACCGGCAGACTCCATAAGATTCCATGTTGAACTTCGACTTGAAGAATTGTTTGAGGAACTTTGTTCTCTAACCTGCCTGGCTTTTTAATGTTTGAGTCCTACCCCAAAGCCAAAATTAGTTTCTTATGGGTTAGGTTATTTCCAGGTATCAGGAGTTCCTGCTTTGGCCAAGGCATTCTGTAATTTAACAAAAGGTTACAAATTCGCCACGTTGATATTTGTGCTCATACTTGTGATAGGAGCTCAGAATTGCCGACATTTTTACACAATGGTAAATTTTAAGACTTAAATCCTTTCAGCTCCAATCTGTCTGTATTTATTGACAATATGAACATTCTAGCAAATATTCCAACATGTTATTGCCTGCACTATTTTCAGTGAGCTGTTGCAGTATAATTTGTAAGATAAGCCTTTGTCTAAGAGACAATTAAAGCATAAGAAATGAGGTGATTAAGTCCTAGATTAGGTGTAGTTATCATTTATATAATAAAATTTGAGGAAGCAAAAATATTACAGTCATATGTGGGGGACTTTTATAGCATATAAGAAAGATGCTAATGAGTAGTGAGATGTTATTTAGAAATAATTAATACTTTCAGTTGAATTGTCTTTCGTTTTGACCTTAATGGGGATAGTTCATGGCAATATCCGTTGGTTTTATTTGCATGCTGATCATATCATTGGGTGTTGGTGACGTCACCCACTATTTTTTTGAGATCGGGTAGGTAAAAGGTTACTAAGTGCTGTAGATAGATCTTCCTGTAATCCTCCTGCTGGTTGTATAAGGTAAATCATATTATTTGTGTTTTAATGGATGAAGAGAACTGAGATATGATGATTAGACAGTTGTCTTTAACTAGTGTATGGAGCAGGTAGAATTCAAATCCAGACATGAACTGCCCCACCTTGATATGAATTCACTTTGAAGGGCAGCTGATGTCAAGGCAGCCCCACCCCTCCTTGGGTCAGGAGCTCTCCACAAGCCTCTGTCCTGTCATAGGATTGGTTCCCCATTGTATTCCCTTGCCTATCACAATGCTTGGCACTCAACAAATATGTAGTAAATGTGCACTTAGTATGTTAAGGAAGCACAATACATAATATAATAAAAATGCAATTTGACTGGGTTGTCACTGAGTTGTTTTGAAAATTTGAAATGTGAGTGTATGGGTGTCATCTTCTCTTCTACCTTCCCCACAAAAAATTCAACCAGGTAGCCCCTGGTGCATGTACGACATACTCAAACCTGGTAAGCATCCTAGTAATACTTAAGAAACAAAATATAGACCCAATCATAAATTTTAAATGTCCCATCTGAGATGTTTATCAATGTTTCCAATCACGTTCAAAGTTACATATTGGTCTCTCCTAGAAACAGCCTTGATGTGATGGCTCTTTCCATTGAGGGGATAGGAGTGAGGTTCACTGCAGCTGTCTCTGCTCTCACCTACCTACTAGAAGCTGCTGGCTCTAGTTTTAGATGCTACCAAGGGGTGGTAATGACAGATGTTCTAATTGGCTTTGTGACTTTGTGTCCTCTGGAACTGGTGAATGGTTTGGCTGGCTTCCATCCTCATGAAGCATTTATGGGTTCTTTGGAGATTCCTGGCACTGGCACTGAAAATTCATCTCTTAGAACTCCTGTGGAAAGAACTAGTGAAGCAGCCCATCTTGGACAGGCTACTTCACCCCTCATTCTGTTCTCTACTTCTTATTTATTGGGGGAAATTTGGAATACCCCCAGAACAGCACTGTTGCATTTGACCCATCTCTGTTTTGTGATAATGATCATAGATCTGACAAATTCAGAGAGTACAGACTCTTTCTAAAGAAGCAGTCCTTCACTGCCTATAGTGGACATCCTAGAGGGACATGCATAGTTACTTTGCTTTTAGGAACATATGTTAAGATCTAAGATTGGATTCACTGATGTCTCTTCTCTTTGGACTTGAGGTTATAAGGTAGAACTCACCCAGATAGATAGATGAATAGATACATACATACATATTTACATACACACATAGAGATAGATGCACTTGGTTGGAACCTCGTTTTTAACACCCTCATAAATAGGTCCTATGATTGACTGATTTTCAGAGAGAAATGGTTCGAGGTGCTGCCTTTGTTGGTCTCACCTCATCCTGTGTAAGGTTCTTGACACCATGATGGAAGGAAGAACATGGGGAACTACTCCAGATATACAAGTGAACAGAAAGTGAAAGAAGAACCGCAGTGCAGAGGAGAGCTGTCTCTGCTTTCCTAGTTTCCCTATTGTCTCGCTGCCCTGGGTCTGGAGAGAGACTCTGTCTCTTCTTCTCATAAGGACTAACTAAATGAAAGATGATGTGTTTTTTCCTTGAAACCAAGCTTCTGCGGTTCTGTTCTGTGATGCTTTCAGAAGCCATCCTGGTGATTGACAAATCTTTCATCAAGAACACTGAGGTGTTTAGAATAATATCTGGGCGAAACTACCATTGAGAAGAAGAGCTAAGTGGCTGGTGGAAGGTGCTACCATTGGGTGTTGTGGCAAAGGCTCCTGGAGCAGTTCACTTCATCTTTTAGGGGAGAGGAAAGCAGATATTTGAAGACCAGATGAAGACAACTACATGGAAGAATGTTCTTTCCAGTGGAAGTGACCACAACTTAGAGTTGAACATGTTTTACTTTTCTGGGTTTTGCTTTGTTTAAAACCTTCCTTTGATGAATGTTATCTTGGGGTATTTGAGGATGAGAGTGGAGAATGGATTTTCTCCCTGTGTCTGGAGACCTCCCACTCATGATAGATTGGAGGTACTGCCTGTCACTGTGTCATCTCTTCCCAGAGCTCTATGATGGCTCTGTCTTCAGAGAGAGCAGGTTCTTGGCAAGTGTTTGTGGACTTATGACTTTGGACATAGTGTGAATTAAAACACCCTCATTTTCTCTTGTCCTGCAATGCTTTTATGGATAACACTTGAAAAACTTTTCTTGGTAATTTGTTTGTCTATCATTGTGATCAGTGTTTGAATACATTTTATGGCACAGAGTAGGTGCTTAATAAAAGAACATTGAATAAATGGAAATATCTAGGGGTGGTGGAAGGAATTGGGCGCAGAGGTCAGCTCTCTTCTGTGATATCCTAACTTAGCGCGGTTCTGTGAGGCTCATGCTACCCTTCATTTTTTTTTTTTTTTTCAAAATTTCTGTGTTCCATTCTTAATTCTTTTCCAAGCAATTCCCAACTGGAATTTAACTTGAGTTAGGTTATAGCTAACAGTTTCATATATCAAAACTTGAGATTTATGAATTGTGTCAAATCCAAAGTGGATTAAAAAATTAACATACTATTTTGGGGACCTTTTGCAGTGCCACTGGGGAGACTCTGACAGGGTGCCACATGGTCCTTCTAAAAGTTTGGTTAGAAGTTTCTACTTACTCTGCTCGTGTCTATTTCTGACCTTTGTGTACTGAGTGGTCCTTCTGAGGAAGTAGAAAGAAGGGGAGGGGTGTCTTCTGAAGGTGCCACATTTGGATCTCCCTCTTAATATCAGTTCCAATTCTGATACATTTCAAAAACTGGATTTCCTCTGAAGGGAAACCAGGCCATGTTGGAGAAACCACAGAAGTTGGCACCAACTTTTAATCTGAGAATGAGAATGTGAGCTCACAGCTGAGAACCTTTAGGCACCATGCAGAATGTGAAGTGAACAATACAGCTTCTCTTTCTCACGTACCACAACTCCTCAACATATGAACTATTGTTGGTTCCATCTTTAGGGAGAGAAACAGGCCCTGAGATGTTTTTAATTTGTCCAAAGCTTTGCAGGTGGTCAGCACCTTTCACTCTAAACTCCCTGACTCCTAAGTCCATATTCTTGACCACGATGCCACATTGTCTAATTATTTCAAACTCAATATGGCTAGAAATATTATTCATAAAGCACTAACCACACACCCCACTGTAGCTCGGCACTCAAATGCCAGGAAGGGATTATTAGGCATTGCTTGTTCCATTTGTGATTTTTTTTCCTATACTCAATACCTAGTCATTTAGGGAAGAAGTAAAAATGACATCACCCTCTCTATGGGCAGTAGCTGGTACACTAGGGTTTTGTTTCATTTTCTTCCTGCTTCTCCCTAATTTTATCTGTGGTAAAATTTGTAGCCAACAAAATAAGAGAGAAGTTTTCCCTTATGTGTGTATAATGTTAGGTAAGCCACATAATTAAAATATGTCCCTCTAAGTTTATATGTGATAGCTTGGCCTTAAATACTATTGAACTTTGGCGGTAGACCTTAAACTTGTGATTAATTGAAGAGGTATTACTGATTCTTATTTTTCATCATAGTTTGCTGCTTTGTCTTAACATTTACCAAAGTGTTGACCAAAGACTGCTACATTCTCCATGCTGGAGGCAGTTATCCAACAGTGGGCTATTTATCCAGTTGCCTCAATACCAATATGGTGGCCATGCACAATTTCAATGACAATCATTTGTTCATTTCTTCCACAAAGATGTATTGAAAACATCCTCTGGATACTGGTGAGGGCTGTAGGCTGGTGATATAATTTTTCAAACCAAAAATATATTCTTTCTCCCATGGAGTTGATAATCCCATTTGGGCCAAGCTGAGCTGGAGCAAGACTATGTAAGGTATGTCAAAGAGCTGGGATTAAACTCTAAATGAACTTGAAAGTGAGTGAAGAAGTTTAAGCTGGGGAAGGATGTATCTAAGTCTTATAATCTCTATTGTGTATATATACCACATTTTCATTTCCATGCCATTTACAGAAAAATGGATGGACCTGGAAAGTATTCTGTTCAGCAAAATAAACCAGACTGAGAAAGTCAAGGGTCATATGTTTTCTTTTACATATGGGAGCTATAGAGAAAAGAAAAGGTAGTGTAGAAAGAACCTCATGAAAATAAAAGGAAAGAGACAAGAGAGAGAACAGGGAAGGTATGGGGAATAAAATTGACCAAATTTTTGTTATGTGCATGTATGGATATGTCACAATGAAAAAAAAATATATATATATATATATATATATTGTGTGTATACATATATATGCATATACACATATATATGTATATATACACACATACATATAATTATAATAAAAAATATTGTATATGTGTAAGAGGGTATTATGTGTAAGAGAAAAAATGGACCTTAATGAAGCAAGAATTGAAACAAAGAGATTTACCTGCTTGGGATTCGAGTGCAAGACAATGGCAACTTGAATGGGATATGGCCATGAGAAGGAGAGCTGAGGGGTTCAAGGAGTATTTCAGAGGTACAGTTGATATGAGCTGTCAATCATAGGAAACGGGAGAAGAAGAGAAAGGGAGGAATCAGGAATGACTCTGGACTTTTTTGTAGGATTGCTTTAAAGAAATGTATGCTGATCTTGCCTCAGTCATAAATTAAGTTCTTAGCATAGCTAAAAAGTAGTGAAGGGGCTCATCAGGAGGCAAAGGAAATATCTTAAGTTCATGGACACCCAGAGGTGTGTCGGGAACCAGGCCAACCTTGCATATGCGGCTAAATGTACTTAAAGCAATCCATAAAGCAAAAATCACAACCCACACATCTTTACCTATGAGGGAATGAAGCCTCAGAGAAGTTAAATGACTCACCAAAGGTTACAGGGTTGGCAAATAAAGAAATCAAAAATTGAAACTTATCTTCAAATTCTCTTTCTATAGCATCACTGGTATTTCTAAAGGCAAAAATAATGCCACACAACTCAATATTTTATTTCTTGGAAAGTGACTAGTACCATGCCAGGTATCTGTCAGATGCCCATTATAAAAGTGGATGAAGTGTAAGTTTAAATAATCCATGCACTCATTTGTGTCCGTCAAAATGTTAAGGGTTAGAAGACTAGTGAACCTCCAAACTAGTGCTTTTCAAAATACCTTGATCAAGAGCTGGGGTTGTAGCTCAGTGATAGACTGTTTGCCTAGCATGTATGAGGAACTGGGTTTGATTCTCAGCACTGCATATAAATAAATAAACTATACCAACAACTACAATTTTAAAAATGTTGGTATATTTAAAAAAAAAAAAACCTTGATTAAAGTAGACCAGATAAAATAGGGAAAAAAATCCTTTTCCTGCCTCCTGTGTCCAGGCACTCTCTCATTGTCCATTAGTGTCCAGCCAAATTGTTGAAATGATGCACAAACACCATCCCAAACAAATATAAAACTTTAAACACAAGCCATATTAAAAGTCACCAGTAGGATTACTCCAAGATTGATTGCCAAATAGTGTTAGAAGAACTGAGCGGAGGGGAAAGAATTCCCTGTTTGTGAAGCTGGTCAGAGGATTAGAGCCCTTGTTTGGAAGGATGACTTCTGTTTTGTTTGGCTTTGTACATGTTTGTTTATACCATGCTCTGGGGCAGACTGTTCTGAGTTTAATCCACTTGGAGTTTGAATAGCTTCACCTTCTATAACTCATCGCATGCAGTTTATGTGGAAAAGAAGTTTAAAGGTATTGAAAGTCTAGGAAGGAGTTTACAAATTGCAAGATAACAGATCCAATTTGGAGTGTGCTTGTGAATATGTGTGTATGCATGTTTTGGGAGGAAGTAGAGAATCCTAACTTTTTAGAAATTTCCTTTCCTTAAGTACACTATTCCTTAGGCTTAAGCAAACCCCCACCATTCCCTTCAGCCTTAATTCAAAGGTTTCACCTATTATAATAGCTGCCGTGCCTTACAAAGTAGTTTATTCAACATTGGTTATACTGAATACAATCACCTTTGAACTCTACATCTACTTGCAAGAATTTATCAGAATTATTTATCTGTATTATATAAGTTCAAACTGATTTTCTAGAGCCAGCTTGTAGGAGTATGTTTTTGTCAGCTTTTTCATTGCTGTGACCAAAAGACCTGACAAGAACAACTTAGAGGGGGAAAAGTGTATTTGTCTCATAGTTTCAGAGGTTCAGTGACTCCATAGCTCTGGGCCCAAGGTAAGGCAGAACAACATGGCAGAAGAGTGTGGTGGAATAAGGCAGCACAGGACTTAGCACCAGGAATGAAGTAGAGGGAATTCTGCTCACCAAGGTCAAAATATAAAACCCAAAAGCATGCCCCCAATGATCTACCTTATCTAGCCATACTCAACCTGTCTCCAGTTACCACCCACTTAATCTATACCAGTGGATTAATCCACTGATTGATATATACCTCTCAAAATCTAATCTTTTCAACTCTGAACCTTCTTGCATTGTCTCATACATGAGCATTTGGAAGACACCTCATATCTAAACCATAGCAGAGTACAAACAGTTTCTGGAAGACAATTATGTTAAGCCCTGTTTCATATACTGTCAGGTAATATGCATTACACATACTAACTCATGTAATCCTCCTAACAACTCACTGAAGTCAGTAGTACTGTTATTACAATATTGTAGGTAGGAAAAAAGACAGGAAAGTGGGCTTCAGAAAGAAGTAAGCCTGAGAGAGAGGAACTCACTTGTCTTAAAGCTAATCAGCTAACATCCAGCATTCCCAATTGGGAAGTAGAAGTTGAGAGCAAGGCTTAACCTCTCTCCTTTTCTGCCTCCCCTCACCACTAACCAAATCCATGGCTTATGCTTCACCGCTCTGCAACACAATCTGGTTCAAAATAAAGAGTTGTCCAGAGTATCCCAGCAAATCAGGGGCAACTACAGAGCAAGAATTCCAAATTGGAAGAATCAAGTACTCATCCACTAGTCTTTGCAGATTCGAATGTGCAGACCACATAACTGATGTATGTGAATTCAGATAACCAGAGGCAAGTGTCCAAGATACAGCCAAAAAGACAAAAAGTTGAAGCCAAGATCAGGTCTAGAAACCAAAGAAGATTCTGATTCTAAAAAACTTCTTAAGGCTGAAACTGCTTTATTATCTTTGGATATCAGGTATCAGCCTGCTGGTTTCATCTACACCAGGGATTGTCAACCTCCGCACTGTTGATCTTTGGGAATGGAATATTATTATTGTGGGAGGCTGCCTTGCAAACCCTAGCATCATTGGCCTCTAGGTGTAAATAGCCCCCTATATATAAACCAGTTATAACAGTAAGAAAAAAAAATCTGCCTAATGATCCTCGCATTAATGCCCACTGATCTAGATAAAAGAGAGGCTGTAAGACGATGTGTCTCTTCATTCAGCCTGCCAAGTGCTGCTTGGTTTTTAGTATCCTATGATTTCAGGTGCTTTTCCTGGTAGAAGAACTCCTGGACTCTAACACTGGTCTGGAGACTTCAGGCAATACAGTGTTGCTATACAGGGCATGTGCTGTGGGTCGACTGCTTTGGGTGTAGTCCTCTTAAAATCCGGGCATCTTTACCTTGGGCATGTTACAAACTCTCCTTGAGCTACAACATCTCTCTCTCTGCAAATTACAGATAATAATAATACATAGCACATGGGTTTGTTGTAAGGATTAAATAGGAAAATAAAAGTAAGAGGATGGGCTAAGTGCCAGATACAAAGTAAGTACTCAATTGATCTTCATGACACATGGCATCTTTAACTCCAGCTCCAAGGAGACTCCGATATCCTTTTGGTCTTATGAACTCATGTTATAGAAACCACCTTTATGGCTTTAATTTTCGAACAAAATGTCTAATAAATGGCCTGTGCAGAGGTTATTCTCCTGTGATTCTAGAGAAACTTTTCCATAAACTCTGGTGGACCCCACGAGTCAGTCCAAAGGGTGGACTGGATCATCTTCTACTGCAGTTTTGTGATTAAAGGATTTAGAAGATTAACAGCATCTCTTCAGGAAGTGGCTAGGAGAGCTCAGTTGGGTGTATTCCAGTGAAGAGGGATTTTCTGAATTAAATCACCCCTCTGAAAAGAGTGTACTCGCAGAAGTGAGAAAGAGGAGGCCTGTATTTTCAGAGTTAGCAAGGAGCTGGCTACCTAGTGCAAGCAATATCCCCTAGTGTACATGGTATTAGAACATCAGAAAGAGGCAACAGACAGTTGTATGTACCATTATCCTTCCATACAACAGTGGCAGCAAATAGCTAGGTTTAAAAAGCCTTGCCTTCTAATCCTTGATTCTATAAAGTAATTTCTACCAGGAACTCTGGCCAGTCGCTCAGTCTACCTGGATATAACTTTAAGTTTACTTCTCAATTAAATAAGATTATTTGCAAACTGCAAGATTGTGACGTTTGAAAATTGCTGAGCCAGAAAGTCTGAATGTGTAACTTTGTCAAATTTGAGAATTGCTGCCAGACCCCAAGCCCTAGCACTACCCCACTGCTGGACCTGAGGCAGCACCTGGAGAATGGTGGCTGACCTGAAATGAATTGCTGAATACTGTCAGGTGACCATTCCAGAATGATCACCTGAGGCAGTGCCAGGTTGTGAGAACTGATCTTGATCAAAGGTACAAAATGGCCAGAACTTCAGCTGTCTGAGACCAGGGTTTGGAACTCCTCCAGGCACTGTAAATGTCTCTGGCTCAGTTTCCACCCATTTCTTTCCCTGTACATCTGGAGCATCTAGATGTGATTGATGGTCTTCTCTCAAAGATTCCCAATTGAGGGTGGAAGAAAGCTCCGGAGCAAGGGGTAGGCTGTGGATGATCAGTGGAAACATTTTCTTCATTCATGTTACAAGTAAAGATTGTCTGAATTATAAGTATTCACCATGGATGGAGACATGACAGTATTTTTTTGTTTATATATGACAGCAGAATGCATTACAATTGTTATTACACATATAGAGCACAATTTTTCATATCACTGATTGTATACACAGTATATTCACACCGATTCATGTCTTCATACCTTTACTTTGGATAATAATGATCATCACATTCCACCATCATTAATAACCCCATGGCCCCTCCCTTACCCTCTAATCCCTCTGCCCTATCTAGTCCTCCCATGTTCCTGCTCCCTATCCCACTATGAATCAGCCTCCTTATATCAAAGAAAACATTCAGCATTTGGATTTTTGGGATTGGCTAACTTCACTTAGCATTATCTTCTCTAACTCCATCCATTTATCTGCAAATTCCATGATTTCATTTTCTTTTATTGCTGAGTAATATTCCATGGTGTATATATGCCACATTTTTTTTATCCATTCATATATTGAAGGGCATCTAGTTTGGTTCCACACGTTAGCTATTGGGAATTGTGCTGCTATAAACATTGATGTAACTGTATCCTGAGACAGGACAGTATTGCAGGAAGGGCTGTTTAGGGACTATAGGAAGAGTCTAACAACAAATCAGGAGATTTGCTAATATTTGATTAAGGATTTTTACATCTATGTTCATCAGGGATATAGGTCTGTAGTTTTGTTTCCTTGATATGTATTTGTTTTATTTTGGTATTGGTGGTAAATGGCTTTGTAGAATTAATTCAGAAGTATTCCCTTCCTATTTTATGGAATAATTTGAGGATAATTGGGCATTAGTTCTTCTTTAAAAGTTTGATAGAACTCTTCCAAAAATTTATCCGATCCTGGGTTTGCTTGGTTGGAAGGCTTTTAATTGCTGCTTCTGTCTTATTACTTGATTTTAGTCCATTTATCAGACCAGTCAGACCCGTTCAAATTGGGTAGGTCATATGTGTCTAGAAATCTTTCAATATCTTCTAGGTTTTCTTTTTTATTAGAGTATAAATTTTTAAAAACCATTTCTAATAATCCTCTGCATTTCAGTAGTGTCTGGTCTTCTCCTTTTTCGTCTCTGACTTTGTTGATCTGAGTCTTTTTTTTTTTTTTGGTTAATCTTATTTACAAACTCAATCCAAAAACACATTAAGAGGGTAGTAGACCATGATCAAGTGGTTTTCATCCCAAGGATGCAAGGTAGTTTCAATGTACACAAATCAATAACTATAATTCACCACATAAGGACAAGAACAACATAATCATCTCTATAGATACAGAAAAAGGCTTTGACAAAATCCAAACCAACTCATGGTAAAAATATTACAAAGGCTATACATGAAAAACCTAAAGCCAACATCTTACCGAGTGAAGAAAAACTGGAAACATTTCCTCTAAAATCAGGAACAAATAAAGGATGTTGACTCTCACCACTCTTACTCTATATACGTCTTGAAATTCTAACCAGAATAATCAGGCCAGAGAAAGAATTTATAGGGATATTTTTTTAAAAAAAATAAGTTGTTTTAAATTATCTGTTTGCTGATGACATGATCCTCTAACCAGATGACACCCCCCCTCCGAGAAAAAAGCAAACTCCACCAGAAGACTCTGAGATGGAGAAGCAAATTCAGCAAAGTAGCAGGATACAAGACCAGCCTACATAAATTAGTTTCTTTCCTGTATCCCAATAATGAACCTGCTTTGAAAGAAACCAAGAAAATTATCCCATCTACAATAACTGCATAAAAAACCCTTGGGAATAAATTTAACCACGGAGGTGAAAGATCTCTGGATGAAAAATAATATAACACTAAAGAAAGAAGTTGAAGACCACCTTAGAAGATGGAAAGACCTCCCATGTTCTTGGATAAGCAGGATTAATATTGACCATATTACCAAAAACACAATACAGATTCGATGCAATCCCCATCAAAATTCCAATGATTTTTCCAATTGAAAAATTCACAGAATTAAAAAAAAAAAACTCCTAAAATTTATTTGGAAAAGTAACAGACCCAGAATAGCCAAAGGAGTTCTGAGAAAGAAAAGTGATGCTGGACATATCACAATAGAAGACCTCAAATTGTTGAATTGAGTCTTTTTTCTTTTTTTTTGGCTAAACTTATTTACAAACTCAACCCAAAAACACATTAAGAAGGTAGTAGACCATGATCAAGTGGTTTTCATCCCAGGGATACAAGGTGGTTTCAATGTACACAAATCAATAACTATAGTATCAAAAAAGAGTGTTGTATTGGCATCAAAACAGACATAGAAAACAGTGGAATATAATAGAAAACACAGAGACAAACCCACAAACTTAGTCATCTAGTACTTGACGAAGGTACAACAATGTACTTTAAAGAAAAAAAAATAGCCTTTTAAACAAAAGATGCTGGAAAAACTGGATATCCATATGTAGAAGAATGAAACTAGATTCCTGTCTCTTACCCCGCACAAAAATCCACTCAAAGTTTATCAGATACCCAGGAATTGGATCAGAAACTTTGAAACTGCTAGAAGAAAACAGTCACACTCCTACACCAACTTTCTTAACAAGATTCCTTAAGTTCAAGAAATAAAACCTAGTGGGACTACATCAGATTTATAAGTTTCTGCACAGCAAAGCAAACAAGAGTGTTAGAGGGGAGCCCATAGAACGGGAGATGATCTCTGCCAGCTACACCTCCAACAGGGGATTAATATACAGAACAAAAAAACTTAACACCAGAAAACTAAATAATCCAATGAAGAAATGGGCAAAACAACTAAACAAACACTTCTTAAAAGAAGAAAAACAAATGGCCAGGAATAGTGGTGCACAACTGTTAACCCCTGCATCTCAGGAGGCTGAGGCAGAAGGATCATGAGTTCAAATCCAGCCTCATTAACTTAGCAAGGTCCTAAAGCAAGTCAGTAAGACCCTGTCTGTAAAGAAAATGTTAAAAAGTACTAGGGAAATGGCTCGGTGATTAAGCACCACTGGGTTCAATCCCTCATACCAAAACCAAACCAAACCAAACCAAAAACAAATGACCCACACATATTTGAAACAAAAATGTTCATCTCTAGCAATCAGGGAAATGCAAATCAAAACTATATTGAGATTTCATCTCACTTCAGTTAGAATGGCAATCATCAAGAACACAAATAACAATAAATGCTGGCAAGGATGAGGGGAAAAGGTCCACCCATACATTGTTGGTGGGACTACAAAATAGTAAAACCACTTTGCAAAGTGCTATGGAGATTCCTCAAAAGACTAGGAAGGAGACCACCATGTGACACAACTATTCCAGTCCTTGACCTTTATCTAAAAGAACTAAAATTGTCATATTGTAGTGGAGTAGGCACATCAATATTTATAGCAACACACCTCACAATAGCTGTGTTATGGGACCAGCTCACATGCCTGTCAGTGGATGAATCGATTAAGAAAATGTGGTATATATACACAATGGAATATTACTCAATCATAAAGAATGAAATAATGGCATTTTCAGTAAACTAGAAAACATCATGCTAAGTAAAATAAACCAGACTCAAGGTCAAGAGTTGAATCTTTTCTCTCATCTTTCGAAGTTACAACAAAATAAGGGGGAGAAGTGGAAGGGATCTCATGGAAATAGAAAGGAGATCAGTGGAGTAGAAGAATGGGGTTGAGGGAGGGGGAAGGACAGAAAAGCCGGGAGGAATAATGGAATGAGGTTGACCAAAACATGCTGTGTGCTTCTGTAAATGTACTGTGGTGAATTCTACCTCTATGTATAGCTATAAAGTACTAATTTATAACAATAAATAGATGGGGGAAGTCCAGAAAAATAGAAGAGGAGTAATGAGGGGTGAGAAGAGAAGAGAGAGAGGAGATTCTGGGGACAAAGATGGAGAAAGTTATATTTCATGCATGTGTGATTAATTATGTCAAAATGAACCCCAGTACTATTTATAGCCATAATGTACTAATACAGACATTTAAAAAATCAGATGAAAACTGGGGAATAAAAAAATCACATTATGCTATATGAATGTATGACTCTGTTATAATAAATCCCACTTTTATGTATATTATAATTCACTAATGAAAAATATATACATGTAACCAAGTTTAGAAGAAAGAACAGAGAATATAGGAGAAGGTAGGAGAGGAGGGAAAAGGGAAGTACTGGTGAATGAATTAGAGCAAATTATATATGTTCATATATGAATATGTTAACATGACCCTCATGAATATGAATAATTATAATGTGCTAATAAAAACATTTTAAAAGAAATGCAGAGACAGCAGAATACATCAGTCACTAGAAAGGCAATTTGTAAATCAATGGAAATGTAACTGATGTGACACAGCAATCTGTATATGGGGTAAAAATGGGAGTTCATAACCCACTTGAATCAATCTGTGAAATATGGTATAATAAGAACTATGTAATGTTTTGAACAACCAACAATAAAATAATTTAAAAAAAAAAAAAAAAAGAAATGCAGTTAATAAGAGCGAAAGGTAAGATGGCTTGTTCAGCATTAAATAGCATGTCAAATTTAGCTCCTACAAGAGGCCTCACGTGCATTGAGCTTGTCATCCTAGCGTCTTCAGAAAGTTGAATTTGGGGGACTTTAAGTGCATATGGCCATTCCCATCAATCTTAGACATCACCCGTCTCTATCATTTGATTCATGAAGGACAGGTGAGTTTTGCTTCCAAGTTTGAAATAAATACAATGTTGGTGTATTAACTGTGCTAAATGGGCTACTGAAACACAAATAAAGGTCAGGATGGTTTGGCCTTGGCCAAGAAGGTAAAAAATAGCCTTTATTTTAAAAAGGACTAAAAAGAAGTGGTAGGCATGGACAGTGGTAAACAGCAATATATATATATATATATATATATATATATATATATATATATATGTGTGTGTGTGTGTGTGTGTGTGTGTGTGTGTGTATGTAATAGCATCAATGACAGTAGTAATTATTATACTATTAGATTCATCACACAGTCACTCCCTTAATCCTAACAAGCCCCCCTTTTTTTAGGAAGAAAAACAACTTATTAATGTTGAGTGGCTTGCTCAGGTCACACAACTAGTATGGGAATAGGGCAGGTGGGGGAATGACTAAGGGCCTTTTGACTGAGTGACCACTCACTGCTGTCACTAATTTGGATATTTGTTTACTGTCATCATGCCAGTTTCTTTTCTTTTCAGTAAAGAGGTTGGCTAGACAACTCTAGCTGGGAATTTTTTTGGTTTGAATGTTTGTGGCACAAAATTAGATATTTTATAATAAGGCTTCTGTATGTTGAAACTTAATATGGAGGGGCTGTGGATTATGTAGATTATGCTTCCCACCATCCAAATTAATTCCTAGCACTATAGTGGAAGGGACCTTTGTAAGACTGGCATGAATTGGAGCCTCGGGATCCTTGCTTCGAAACAGCTTCCTTGGCTGGCACAGATATACTAAGCTTTTCTGAGCCCTCAGTTTTGTTCCAGCAAACTGATATCACACATGCCCAGCTTATCACACTGGATTTGGAAATGGAATAGTATGTGTATGTCAGGGGGAAGCCCCATTTTAGGGACATTCAAATAACTTGGAGAACAGAAAATAATTGGCGTGATTAACAATTCCATAGCAGGAAAACCTGGCTTTAGCCAAGAGGTTCTCTGACTAAATATCCCATGTGTCCTGTGGGTGTTTGTTTCTTCATTTGACAACATGGAAGCATTTATTTAGATCGGTATGTCTAAAACTATCTGTCAAAAAATGAATATCCCTCGAAAATGTCTGGGGACGTACATTTGGCACACTCAGTCTTCCTCTTGGATACTAGCATTAGTGTATTTGGAGACACTTTGCAATTAAGAAATGTGTTTAACTATATTTAACTCATTGCTAAATTTAGATGACTGTGGAATGTTTGATTTTGAAATACTGGTTAAAATCTCATGGGACACATTTAGGAAATTCAGGAATAGATGGTATAATTCTCTGTACCATGAAAAGAGGCATTATGATTTAGCTGAAGAATAGGCTTGAAGTGTTGGGAAATCACTCTTGCTTGTTCTCTTCTGCCCCTTCATTAAATTAATCTTACCTAAGGGACAGGAGGTGTGCAGATGTGTATATGTTCACATGTGTGTTTCATTATCTGGTATTTTAAACACATGTTCACCTACTATTACAGTAAATTCTATGGGCCATGCAAGAACAATATAAAATATTTATTTGATCTCCACTGGGGGCTTGAACATCTGAGAGAAATGTAATACTGAGTGATTTTTCAGATTATTTTTGTTTCATTACAATCCATGGCACTAAATGCTCAACGTGATTAACATAGAGAAAAACATTGGTTAAGATGATTGGAGACTTTTTCATTTTTATAGAAAAAAAACTAAATGTTTTCTAGACCTTGAAAGTGTGTTAAATATGATGGCAGGTAGGAATAAAAATGGAATGAGGAGGAATGGGACCAGATACAGGGAAAAACATCTTGACGGGCTACAATGAACCAAGCAACTATCATAAAAAAACAAAAAAACAAACAAAAAAAACCCCACCATAATGTGGAGGAAATGAGTTGCAGTGGAGAGAAAGCTGTGCAGCAAAATCAGTAGGAGACCCTGATGTAATCCCAGGAAAGGGAAGGTAACTGGATATAGTGAGGCTTTGGCATGTAAGAATGAATATATTAGATTTCAAATAAGGAAAACTACATATGTGTCCCAGTTCTCTGGTTTAAAAATTTCTCCCTATATAATTAATTGAATTGCTTATTTTAAAGTAGTTATATTTGTTTTTGTGACCTGTCTATCTCAGATATCCATTTCCCCTCTGCAGAGACCATTTTAATTACCAGCATCATTGGGTCCTTCCAGAGCAAGTTTTTAACCTTGGCACTATTTTGTTTGGGCTGGATAACTCTGTTGTGGAGAATGTTCTGTGCATTGTGGAGATTCAGCAGTATCCTGGGCCTCTACTCACTAGACTCTCACAGCACCCCTAATTTTGACAACTAAAAAAATATCCCAGAGCTTCCCAAGTATCCCTTAGCCGACAAATACCTTTCACCTTGGTCAAAAAATTACTATCCCAGAGATATTTTGAAAACTAGAAATCACTGTGCCAAAAGATGGAGGCAATGTTGATAGGGTTTTTGCATCAGTAAAACACTGGGAGGACTAGAAATTGTCTTAGCCGACTCAGGCCTGTGTGACTGAATGACTTGTCAGTTTGATGTTTTTTCTGATGCAAGTATCATACCTACATACGTCAACTGGCTTGAACAAGAAAGGAATGTACTCTCACTTGATCAGTGGTCTTAACGCAATTTACACTCTGGATTGGGGTGGTTGGGTAGCATACAGTGCCATCATGGATTCAGACTCATTCTGGGCTTTGGGTCTGTCACCCATAGCATCAGGCTGATGCCCCTTGATGTTACAAGATGTTTATCACAGCAGGTGTGAGCACCTGCTTCCTGAAGTATGTCCGGGAGTAGACAAACAGCCTGGTTCTCTGAAGGCTGG
The DNA here is from genome assembly GCF_964194105.1 of Spermophilus citellus. Taxonomy (NCBI): domain Eukaryota; kingdom Metazoa; phylum Chordata; class Mammalia; order Rodentia; family Sciuridae; genus Spermophilus; species Spermophilus citellus. The sequence continues at coordinate 136,503,296 of NC_138182.1, read as the reverse complement.
ACACATTGCTTTTCCAGAAATCTTTTTTTTTTTTTTATGTGCTACTGACTCAAAATGACTGAGTACCTCACTCTCATCCCTAACCCTTCCAACTGGCAAAATAAATACGATCAGTTTTGTGGAGTAGATATTGAGTATCCCCTGTACAATCTTGGGAAGGGAAAGCATCAATCAGACAAGTAGGGAATAGAGTCAGTTCGGTACCTGTTGCTTCTTGAGCTGAACATCATCCAGATAAACTGGGAAATTCCAATACAAGTTAGCTCATACAAATTGAAAGCACATGAATGAAGAATATGCTGAGGAAAGATGAAGAGCAAAAAGATGATCTGGAGGAAAATTGGGTATTGGTAATTAAGTCATGGTTGGAGAACTTTGGTCTTGGTTCTAGATAGGTGAGTACTCCACCTGTTGAGGGCAAAGTCTTAGCCACATCATTTTTCTCCCTGTGTGCTGTTTCCCTTGATTGTGCAATTGAGAAAATGGACACTCCTCGTAACACTGGAAAGACTCCAAAGGCAGGACATGTGAGCACTGAGGTGTGGGCATCCCAAAGCATTAGTGCAGAGACTTTGATGATGGTGGGGGACAGTTGTTTCTGACCTGGAAGAAGTGAAAGCACTTACCAAAGCAGGAGGGGGAGGAACATGGAAGGCCTCTGATCTTGCAGAGGAAATGATTACTTAGGGCCTCCTTACAGGACATTAAGAAGCACTCTAAAAATGTTCAGTTCCAGATTAACCTCACAGCACTTTAAAATCTAGCTCATTCCTGGGCTGTGTAAGATCCCGTTTATTAATAAAAATCAGAAGTTGCTCAAGCCAACCTTTTCTTCCTACTACCCCATTCCCTTCCCTCTGTCAAAGGCAAAATTCAATTATTTTTATTCCCAAATTGAAAAAAAAAATATATATATATATCATCTTTGATCATAGTTTGGTGCTGAAGGATGGTAACTGTCCCATGGGATTTTACAATAAAACAAGAAGTAGAGTGTTTCCCTCGTCAAACCAGATGAGTTTGGACTGGCAGCCTAGATGTACATGTGGGGTTTTACAGCCTTGGATTTTATAAATCTGTTTAAAATAGTATCCTGCCATTTAGCACACTTGGCTACAAATATATACCCATTGTATCAAGCCCACATTTGTTAAATGCCTAGTAGATGCAGGGCATAGACTTAGCTGGGTGCTCATGCAAACTCTGATGTGAGAGGGTGGGGACCTAGAAGGACTTTGCATTTTCCTGGTGTGGGTTCTTTTCCAGCAACTGGGCTAGAGATGAGTATGCTAGCTGGATACATGTGTTATTTTCTCGGTCACTTTGCTCTCTTTCTCCCCAGGCCTGTTCATTGCATCTGCTGTTAATTATGGCATTCATTTTTCTTTAGTTATTTGGTTCTTAGTATTTCATTCAAATGCTTCATGTTTGTTAATAGGCTTTCAAACCTCTTGGCTTTCTGAGTCACTGCCTAAACTCACTAAATGAGTTTAGGCTATGGGACTGAAATTCTGATTTTTGTCTATATAATTATGGTGTCCAAACTCTTTCCCCTAAGTAATTCTTCTTCTGAGTTGGACCAAGAAGTAGTCACTGCCATCAAAAAAAATTCACTCTCCCATTGGCGAGTGAAATGAGAAAACAGATAACCCTTGGCCTCAGAAAAAGTATACCTAAAATAATTGAATCCATGCTATAAGGTAGGCGCTATTCCGAATGTTTCACATACTTCTTCATGAGGTTTCTAACATTATTCCAATTTCACATATGGAGCAACTGAGGTACAGAAAACTGAAGAAAAAACTGATGTACACAGCTAAAAAGAAGAAAATCCAAGATTGTAGGAAGGCTCTCTCACAACTCATCACCACTATGTTGCTTCCCATAACCTCATCCCAAGGTTTCAAATGACACAGATGTTACAAGAAATACAGTTGGCCCTAAAAATTTATGGGAGATTTATTCTAGAAACTTCTCCAGATATGAAAATCTACAAATGCTCAAGTCTTCTATATAAAATGCTATAGTGTTTGCATATAACCTAGGCACATCCTCTAATAGTCTTAAATTATTTGTAGGTGACTTATGATACCTAATATAACATAAATGCTATATAAGCATTTGCTCTACTGTATCACTTAGTAAATGATGACTTCAAGTTCAGTACAGATATAATTTTTTCCCCAAATATTTCACTCCATGGTTGGTTGCACTTGAGAATGCAGACCTTGATACAGAGGACTGACTGTATAGACATGATGTATTTCTTTTCTGAGTAGATGGGCAAAACGTTGGGGGCAGGAAGTAGAGTTTGCTCTCAGCCAGAAGGAATGGGGAGGATTTGCTTGTGCACAGGTGGGGAAATGTGTGGTCTAGGATAAGCATTCTCCAGCTGTGAGCACAGGGAAGAGGTGCTGCTGCCTCTGCAGGGTTAATTGCTTCCTGCCTATGTTCTGTGATGAGCCAGAGGATGGCTTTGCACCCTCCCAACCACTTCTCACAGCAGTCGCTGCTGCTAGTACACTACCAGTCTGGAACCTGCTGGCACAGCTGTGAGAGCTGGCTTTAGGTCCATTGATTTATCCTCACATGCCTCTGTCCACAGATACATCACCAAGCCTCTTGCTCCTGGAGTCAGTGAAGGGAGGTTTATGACTCAATTTTATTCATTTGCTTGTGCAGAGAAGTGGCTTCAGTTGTGGAGGAGTCGTTTGAAATAAAGCATCATTATTAGATTTCCTCTTTCCAAGTCCCCTCTCCTGGCTTGTGGTTACCTCTGAGTCAAGGCTCAAACTCGGATCTGCTGGGGAACTTTCTTCCTCTGCAAACTAAAGAAGCTTATGTATTTAGCAAATAGAAATTCAAGAACTCGGGGCACAACACGTTTTAAATGAGATATTGAAGGACTTGGAACATGCTACACAAATGTGACACCTCAATTGTCACTGCTTTCTGCCTTTGTCCTTTGTACCTTCTTTTCTTGAATTTTCTAGGAGGGGCGTCTTCTTTAGTGTCCATGTTCGTCCACCTACTTGCTGTCTTGTTCATCTAGTTGTCCTCTTTGTACTCAGCTGTCAGATGCATTCTTCATAGCCAAATGGGATCCTGCTCCCAGATCTTTTCTGATATTGCCCTCACACTCGCACCATCTATTCTTTAGCCCCCAACTTCTCTAACCAGACACATTATCCAACCTCAGGGCCTTTGAGCTTCTTGCTACCTGGAAAGTTTGAAGCTGGGGCTTTCCTGTATCATCCCTTCACTTCCTCCAGATCTCTGCCAAATTCGCCATGATTTTAGAGCGTCTTTTCTATGCCATTTCCAACACATATTCTTTTTTATTTTGTTCTAGGTATATATCCCCAATGGACATATTCACTTACTCATTTTTATATATGTCCAATCATAGCTCTTACACACACACACACACACACACACACACACACACACACACACTTTCCATCTCTGGATCCTCTCCTCTGATCTTCCAGATTCTCATTCTCTCAATGCCACAGTCCATTGTGTCTGTCCTTGTTCTCCTCAAATGCACTTGTTCATGTTGAAGAGGGCAGGGGGTTTTTCTGTACCTTTCATGCTAAAAACAGTGCCTGATACATGGTACAAATTATCGAATGAAAGAAGGAAAGAGGAAAAAGGGCAAGAAAAGAAAGGAAGGAAAGAAAAACCCATGCATGATTCTGCTTTTCTCTACGTCTGTCAGCTTAACCTAGGCAGTGACTTCCATCCCAATGACATACCTCTCAGTGTCTATAGCAATCTCAACATAATACTTGGTAATGTACCCCATGACCCACCCCTTCAAGCAGAAATCATCATTTTCATGATATTCCCATTCCATGCTTTCTTATAGTCTTTTTTTTTTCTTCTGGCTTCCAACAGTTTCCCCCTGTTCCTCAAAGGCCTGACAAAAATGTCACTGAATGGATTTCTTGTTTATTTTCCATTTAACATCATCACTCACACAAGTGGCTTTTGATTGGACACTTTAAAGGCATGGTATCTGTTATGCACAGCCCAGGCCTTTGTCCACAGCATGAAGACCTATAAGCAGAATCTCTCCCTCTAGAGATTTGCCATTCCAATATGGGGAGCTCATGTCACAGACACCAGACACATGCCTCTCTCTAGCCCACCTCTCCCTCTCCACTTCCTCTGATAAAATCAAGGTGCATGCCTGTAGGACAGTGTGCAAGTAGGTTTCCTCTTCGTGGCAACTAAGATAGATTCATCCCACATGCCTAGGGTGCTGTGTTAAGAGGGAATTTGAAACTAAATCTGAACCTTAGCGAAAGTGAGCAGTTATCAGTTGGTAATACCTGCCCTGGGCACAGCGGGCATGTGTTGGTATTGTGGATCAGGGTGGCCATCCCATCCTCAATAGGATTATCATTCTGCATTTCTGTTTTGAAATGCTTTGCAGCGGGCTGGGGATGTGGCTCAAGTGGTAGCGCGCTCGCCTGGCATGCATGCGGTCCAGGTTCGATCCTCAGCACCACATACAAACAAAGATGTTGTGCCCGCCGAAAACTAAAAAATAAAGATTAAAAAAAATTCTCTCTATCTCTGTCTCTTACTCTCTCTTTAAAAAAAAAATGCTTTGCAGCAAGCATACATCTATTGTTCATTCATCTTTTATTAGGTCCAGGTTCAAACAGAAGACTTCTTTAGCTGTATCTGTATGTACAGTGGTACAAATAAGTACAAAGGCATTGGGAGTCCTTGTGGATGGAGAAAAGCTACCTACTCAAAGAATAAGGATAAGTTTATTAGAAAGTAAGAATAACCTCTTGAAGTCACCCTGAGTTACTTCACCTCTTACTTCTCTCTGAGATAGTAAACGTGTGATTAATGATAATAATAGCAATAAAAACAGCATGGGTTGCTTTATAGTAGGCACATCTGTCTTCTGTTTGTGTCATCAGCCAAAATACTTTTAGATGTTTTTCAGAATCCTGTTTCATCCATTGATTTAAGTCCTTCTCAAACCTCGTTTCATCTTTAGTTCATTCCACCTTAAAGGGTACTGAGTTACCAGATGCCTTTCTTCCTTTGCATGCCCTTAAATCACTTGTTACCTGCCACACTTGGAACATGTTCCCCTGATTTTACCCACTGCAACACTAGCCTAGGCACATCGTTATTATTATTCCTTCATTATTCCTTTTTTATTGAAATTAATTGCTATTACATGAAATATACTTTGGAAAAAGTACACTGTATTGCCTTGTAATAGACTTATTATATTGTATGACCACCACTGTTATCCAATTTCAGAAAATTACCATCACCCCCAAAGAAATTCCACCCTCATCAGCAACCACCCTGCATTCCCTGCTCCTTCCAAACCCTGGCAGCCACTCATCTGCTTTCCATCTCTGTGGATCTATTCTGGACATTTCATATAGATGGAATTACACAATACATGGCTTTTTTTGCATCTGACTTAACCTTTTAGCATACTCTGTTCCTGGAAATGTTGGAGCAGATTCAGTACTTTATTGCTTTTTATGGCTAGATTAAATATTCCACAGTTTGGACATATCCCATCTTGCTTATTCATTCAAAAGTCAGTGGGCAATTAGGTGGTTGTTTCTCTGGGCTACTATCAATGAGGCTGATAGGAATGCATGTGGACATATTTTCAATGGTCTTTATTACATGCCTGGAAATTCAATTGCTGAGTCATATAATAATTATATGTTTAAATTTTTGAGGAAACACCAAAGTATTTTCCACACTGGCTGCACCCTTTTTCTACCAGAAGTATATGAGGTTTCCAGTTGATCCATGATCTCATCAGCGCTTCAAGTTTACTACTCTAGCAGTGATAAGGAGTGTGATCTTGTATCTCATTATGGTTTTCATACTATAATGACTATTATCTTCTTAGCCACTTTTTGGCCCTCCTTCTTCTTTAGAGAGATATTTATTCAAATCCCTTGTTCACATTTTAATTGGATATTTGCTATCTTATTGTTCACTTGTGTGAGTTCCATCTGTGTTCTGTACACGACACACTCATCTGATACATGCTCTGCCAGTATTGACGTTCATTCTGTGGCTTGTTTTTTCACTTTCTTGATGTTGACCTTTGCTATGCAAATACTTTCATTTTGACCAAAGTCAAGTCTTCTTTGGATTGCTTGTGATTTGGGTTATATCTAAAAGGTTGTCTAATCCAGGGTCACACTGTTTCATACCTATGTCTCCCTGTACAAGTGGTAGAGTTTTAGCTCCTCTATTTATCTTCAATCCATTTTGAGTTTTTGTATGCGGTGTTGGGTAAGGAGCCAGATTCATTCTTTGACATGTAGCTATCCAGCTGTCCCAGCACCATCTGTTGAAAAAGTTGTGGTTTTGACACCCTTGCTGAAAATCAGTTGACCATAATTATACCAATTCATTTCTAGAGCCTAAATTTTGTTCCATTATTCTGTATTTCTATTTTTATGTCAATACCACCCTTGTAGTTTTATAGTAAAGTTTGAAACCGGAAAGTACAAGGGCTCCAAATGAGAAAATCCTTATTTTTTTTAAGGTTGTGTTGACTATTTGGGACTCTTTATCCTTCTATATGAATTTTTTAAGATCTACTCTCCATTTCTGAGTGTCAGCTAGAATTTTGATCAGATCTCATTAAGTCTGTAGCTCAAATTTGAGGATATTTCCATTCTAACAACATTAAATGTCACAACCCAAGAACACAAGATGCCTTTTCCATTTATTTAGATTTTTAACTTATTTTAGCATTGTCTTGCAATTTTTTGGTGTATTTTTTTGTCTCCATTTGGTTAAGCACATCCCTGAGATTTTTTTACTGGTGTTATTTGTTTTTTAATGCCATTGTTGGCAAAACTTTTTCACAACCTTTTCAGTTTTCTATGGTTTTTCCCTGAAAGAAATTTCTGCCTGAAAATTCCTATTTTTTTGAGTCAATCATCACATCTCAAAAAGCTTGTTTGATTGTCTTAACAGTGACTCAAATACCTGTTATCTAAGAAAAATTTCCAGTATAGAAAAAAAAATCAGCAGAGATGGCCCTGAATCAGAATCAATAAATTCATTTGCCTTCCTCCAAATAAGCTAAACCCAGTTGTATCTTACTTTATTTCCTAGCAGAGAAAGAAACCCTTACAATATCAAATTTCCCATGATTATGTCACCAAAAGTCCCCATATAATTTTAATTATCCTTTCTCTCCTTGAACATTCACTTTCTTGAATTTATCATTCCTTTGGTTTTCTAGACTCCTGGTACCCCAGTATTTAGCTCCGGTATGTCTTTCCTTGATACTCTTCTGCTGCCAAGTTCCACAATTTTCCTCCCTTCACTGTATCTTCCCATGTACCACAGATGTCTAATGCCAATCTAAAACCCAGGGATATCATCCCTGATTAGTAGTGTCTTAAAATGATAAATATCATGCTGATGCAGAGGTCCTCATGGATTGCAACTTGATTTTATTAACTTCTGCATTCCTACAGCTCTCCCAAACTGCTGGATCATGTGCTAAGTACATATTTGTGGAATAGACAGGAAAAGAATCCTCTCCCTTAGAATCATACCAGTTTACAGAAGAATCAGTGTGGGGTCAAACCTTGCACTTTACTCCTGGGTCAGTGAGAGATAACTGTATGTTTTCTTAAACATTTTCTTTTTTGCTTGGAAACCTATGGATATCAGGACATTAAGAGGAGACTTTTACAATCTCAGAAAAAAAAAATAGCTGCTTCTCTGTAACTAGTTGCAGTCACAGTCTAGAGTCATTTTGCAAACAGAAAGTCATATGTCCTATCTGTTTGGATAGCAGATTTCATAGGTTCTGGAGTCAAGAGGTCATCATGAGCCATAAAATGCATCTTCGTTTGTGTGCTTTCACTTTTTTGTTCTCTTGCTAGTTTTACTGATTTCCTAGATCTCAAGAACTAGGGCCCTTGCTAACAGGACTCTATCTGAGAAAATCAAGCATGGATCTGAACTTCCCATCTGCAGAATATTTCTGTGTTTTAAATATTTTCCTAGGAAGTCAGTTGGCTGATCATTTTCAGCCCACAACCCGTGTAGTTACATCTGCAGCTGAGAAGGATGTTGAAGACTCCATAGCAACACCATCTGCCCATTTTCAGAATGTTTTTCTCTCAGATAAAGATGGGAGGTATTAGTCATAATTAAGCAAGTTGCATGCTAGATTCAGAAGCCAATTTGACTCCCAAGACTTTTGCACCAACAAATCCTGCTGGCCACGTAGGTAATGAATTCAGAGGAGACTGAAACTATCACTGCTGTCACAGATTATAGTTTTTATACTGGAACAGGCATCAGCAAACTGTGGTCCATGGGTCAAATTCAGCTTGTGACCTGCATATATAAATAAAGTTTTATTGGAACATAGTCATAACCATTCACTTGTGTATTCCCTATGACTGCTTGTAAAACACTCAGAATTGAATAGTTACGACAGAGGCTATATGTCTGCAGAGCCTATAATATTTGTTAACTCTTCACAAAGTTTGCTACCTCTCTATTGGAAGATTATTAGAGAATGATTTTGTATTATCACACAAACTGTAGTTGCAGTGCATATATATTTTAGATTTGGAACTGCTAAGAAAGACTGCCATCTTTCCTCCATGACATGTCCCCTCTGTTCCTTCCTCCCATGGGGTTGAGCATACTATTCTTTCCTTGTCCTCCTCAGATACTGTGGGAAGGTCCCAATTACTGCACAGATGCTATTATGTAACTTTCATGACTTAATATGTAAAATAGGTCATCCATGTGTCTGTGGTATCTCTTAAGCCTGTGAAAATTCTCACATTATATCCTGATTGGGATAGTTGTTCATCGGAAAAGGGACATTGTTGTTGAGGAAGGATGTTCTTTTTTTGTATTCCTAGGGCCTAGTGGTAATACCCGGGGAAAAAACATACCCCCAAAATATGTTGAACCAGTGAGTGAATGCACAATAAGTTATTTGTCAAGAGAAATGGAAGTGTTATGTGTCTGTCCTTTAAAAGGCAGGTTAGGAAATGATGATGTCTGTGCTCTCTGGACTACAGTGACTTCTAGTGAAAGCCCACTTCTACCACTTAAGACCTCTGAGTCTGTGATCAACTTAATTATCCTCTTCTGCTTCAGCTTCCCAACCTGTAAGATAAACATAGCAATGTTACCTCCCATGTGTGCTGTTGTGGAGAACATAGTCATATAATCCATGGACAATTTTAGCATGGCGCCAGGAACATTATAAGGAACCAACATATGATGGCCATTACTGATGAACCTCATTATTCTTTGAAACAAAATTTAACTCCCTGTCTTGCCTCTCAGTTTTACCACACTTCTAAGTTACTGATTACATGTATACATGTATGTATTTCTTATACACAAATTTGCTAGGGGGTGGGGGGGAGGGGGAGGGTTCTGACTCACACCAGTCGAAGAATAGAAAGATGGATCAGAAGTCATTAAGATCCTTAAGTGCTTCATAATCTAGTATATTCTATAACACTGCATCCAAGGATGCCTTTTAAAAAAGTATGTGTATCTCAGCTCAAGTGTCGGGGGGAGTCAGAAATTGATAATAACTAAGGATTATTGCCCTTTCATTTTTATAAGCAAGCAAAACACTGAAAGAATGAAATGATACTCTATCTAATGAATTTCTGACATCAAAGAATAAAGCTGGGATGCACCTGATCCCCAATGAATGTGGAGCCACTGTTTCTGTCTGCACATCTGGACTTGTAGATGGCCACGGGTAAAGATACTCAGGTGTTCTGACCTGAGAAAAGTTTTGTGCCCGTTGGTCTTCAGTTGGATGCTGTGCATTTGAAAGGCGAATGCTGGTATTTGGTGAATGGATTCCAAGACCATTTGCTGTTTCAAGAATAGACCTAAGAGTTCCCATTCTGAATCAGAAAGATGTGGGTTGAATCCCAGATGTACTATTCATTAGTTCAGTGACCTTATGAAGACCCCTTTCTCTCAGTTTTCTCTTCTATAAAATGTGAATGGTCATAATGCCAACTTTATCAGATTGGTTTTGGCCTATAGTCCTAGGAACAGTGGTCCAGTTTCAAAAGTGTCCCTGGATCTGTTAGACTAGGAAGTGTTCCAGTGTTCCATCTTGAGGGCAGCTGACATGGACCTCATTTGCCAGCCTCCTTTTCCTGGGCTCAATCTCTGCCTGACTGCTTCTGTGAGCTCAGCTGTGGCCACACCAACATAAGAAGGGCATCAGTACATCAGGTAGCAATGTCTCATTGGCACTACTGATTGCATGTATACATACAAAACAGAACTTGAGTTCAAAGCACTTTAGAACTTTTTAAAAAATATATGCTGCTGCTGAGTGCAGTGGCACATACCTGTAATCCCAGCAATTTCGGAGGCTTGGAGAGGAGGATTGGGAGTTCAAAGCCAACCTCAGCAAAAGCAAGGCACTAAGCAACTCAGTGAGAATCTGTCTGTGAATAAAAATACAAAATAGGGCTGGGCATGTGGCGTAGTGTCAGGTGCTCCTGAGTTCAATCCCGGGTACCTTCCCCTACCCCCCAAAAAATATATATGTTGTGTGTGTGTGTACACACACTCTGTCTACATAGATACTGAGGTACAGAGGTTATTTCTCTCCAGGAGAAGAAAATTATATTGGCCCAGGTATACCCTTAAGAGGCAGACTGCAATAATAAATAAAATAACAGATGCAGGAAAAAGAAATTTCATGCTTGCCACTTCTAGCTGTGGGACCTTGAGCATGTTTTCTAACCTATCTTCAGTTTCTTCATCTATAAAGCGGGAATAATGACACCTACTTGCCTGGGGTACCTTAAGAATTGAAGAATTTAGCACAATCCTCCAAAACAGGGACTATTAGGCAAAGCACCAAATTCTTCAGACTCTGTGGAAAAACATATTATTGTCTGATTTTTTGTCTTACTATAGACCTGTACCTTCACAAGGAAATTTAGCTTCCCAATGACTTCTAAACCGGATGTTTAGCTCTAGGTTCTGAGGATAGTGAGGACACTGCATTTATTTTTATATCTTTTTGTTTCTTATATTTATGGGAGTAAAAATCTTGGGATATATATATATATATATATATATATATATATATATATATATATATATATATATATATATATATATAAATATAAATATAGTATATTTCCCTTCAACAGGAGAGAAAAAGAGACAATATCAGAAATTTCCATAAGAAGCTTCCAGTGGGCCAGGTGAACTGTTGCCTACCTGTAATCCCAGTTAATTATCAGGCTGAGGCAGGAGAATTGCAAGTTTAAGACCAACCTGGGCAATTTAGCAAGACCCTGACTCAAAAAAGAAAAAAATATATATTTGGGTTGGGGAAGTAGTTCAGAGGTTCAGAGGTGGAATACCTCTGGGTTCTGAGTAGAATTTCCAATACAACAAAAAATAAATTAATCTCCCTAGTAGGGGAATTCAGAGGTTCAAAATATGTATATATGCGTTGCCATGGTAATGGAGTTAAAACTCTGTTATAAGCTTTTTTTAATTTAGTTATTTATTTCTATCAGTTTTCTTTCATCACCTTTGGTTTTTCTCAAATTACAAAACAGTTAAAGAATTTGGCAAGGAAAATGAGCCAGATGTAACAGTTTCCTCTAACATCTTTTAATAGGGGCAAACATGCTGTAATATAATTTTTCTTCCCGTCACCAAAATTACATCCTTCCCTGAGTTCTCAGCTGCAGAGCAGTAACAAAGCCCCTTGGAAGTGGAAAATCCCTTATTCTCAATGGAATGTAATTAAATTTAAATAATGTTGCATCAGCTGGAGGAAGAGGGAAATCTGGAAAGAAAAATTCTCCAGTTTCTGAAAGTTCCTCAGGGTACACCCAGAAATCCTGCTAAGTGCCGACATGAGGTTTCCGTCTGTTGTCAGCTTTAGTGCTCTTGTGGGCTGTATTTGTGCATGATGAAGAGGGCACAGGAAGTCCATAAAATTAGAAGACTTTTTAATAGAAAACAAATTTCAAAATTCACATTTGGATGCAATTTACAACCTCTAAGGAAGTTTGTGCTGAATCGTTTTTGACTTTTAGGATAAGACTTATTTCTCCCCTACCCTCTGTGTTTTCAGGCAAATGCAATTAACTGAAGATAATTTTAATTAGAAGCAATATAGTATAGTGATGTGATTTTGAATAGTGGCATTGAAGTTAGACAAACCCCTTCCTAATTAAAATTTATGTCCTGCCTCTGTTCTCTGGATGAATTTAGGTGAGTCAGTTTACATCCTTGATCTTTCATTTTCTCATCTAAAAAGCAAATTTGGGGTAATAATCTTCATAACTAATGAGGCTGTTACCAGATTGAAATGGTCCAAGGAATGTAAAGCGCTTATCCTGGCATATAGTATACACTCAATAATTGCTGCTGTTGAAATTATTTAATATGCATTGAGGTTCAGTAACAATTTCATTAATTAGAATTCACTCCAGGGAGAAAGGGGTAGCACACAAGTAAACTTAGGCTTAATGAAAACTATGATCAAATTACATTGGGAAGGGACATTCTCTTCTACAATTCCCATCTGAAACCAGAACATGATGTCCTATTGACAAGATTTGATTCTTTTTCCACCCTATGGGCTTTGGAAGTAGTTTCCCAACTCTGTCACTCACTTTTCCCCTTCTATCAATTAAGAAATCCAAGTAAGCCAGGCTCACGTCTATAATTCCAGCAGCTTGGGAGTCTTAAGCAGGGGGATTGAGAGTTCAAAGCCAGCCTCAGCAAAACCAAGCTGCTAAGCAACTTACTGAGAACCTGTCTCTAAATAAAATACAACATAGGGCTGGGGATGTGGCTCAGTGGTCAAGTGTCCCTGAGTTTAATCCCTGGTTCAAAATAAAAAGAAGTCCAAGTAAATTCACCCAGGACTATTGCAAGCCATTTTTTAATCACCATTTCTATAAATATCATCATTGCCTGTATCTGTAAAAATCATGAATGGTTGAAAGGAATTAACCATCGAGATCATAACAAGAGGCTATCTGAACTTATGCAACCTCGTATTACTCTAATAAGCAAAGCTGTGAAGAAGCTCTTAGGAAGGTTTCTCTGACTATTCAGTCTTGGGTAACTTGGTTTAGATGACTTAGAAACAGAGATCAGAAATGTCCCTGTTAAGACAGGGAAGCTGTGTCACCGGCTTACTTGCCTGATGGTTTAGAATTGTTTTTCAGTGTCTGAGTTGGTTGCTTGGGTCATCCTTTCTAGGGAGTGCAATCTTCAAATGGAGCCCCTTTTTTTTTGGTTTTATATCTTTTGTAGTTTTTTTTAATTGTCTTATTATAATGTGGTCTTATGGAAAGAAGGCTAAATTCGAAGTCAGGAAGATGGGAGTTTTAAATCCCAACTCATACCTGTGATCTTGCATAAACTAGTTTACTCTTCCATTGAATTTTAGCTGCCTTCTCATGAAAATGGAGGCAGTCTTATTCATATTCAAGGAATACCAGAAGGATTAAATAAGAAAACTTATGCAGAGTCCCAAACATATGTGGGATATCAACTGGAAGTTTCCTTGCTGATGTGCGAAGGCAGAAGCATGCTTCCCATGTTCAGGCACAGGAAGGAGCCCCATGTGGCTAAGGCAGAATGACCCAGGAGAACTCTGAGGAAAAGGGAGAGATAGTGAAGGACACTGAGCAAAGGAAACACATGCTCTAACTTGGGCTTATAAATGAAGCTCTCAGGTTGCTATTTTAGGATCTCAGTGAGACTGGGAGTAGAGGGATCAGTTAGTCTTTCCCAGGATTCCAGGTAACAGGTGATGGTGGCCGGAGCCATCCGGCAGCAAGAAGGGATGGATTCTGAATATAATGTTGTTCTTTTTAGCTTACCTTTTATTTCTTGGATTGTGGTAACAATATTTATCCAGTTGTGAGAGCTATTAATAAGGAAAAGATGGTGATGCAAGGCAACCATCAACACCTACCTGAAGTAGACCTGTGCTAATTTCCCAAGCACCAATGAGGAAGGTGTAATTATTAACCCCTATGGACAGAAAACAAATCTGAGGCAGAGTTAGTCCAAGGATCACAACCAAGGTCCCACCCATCACAGTGGTGGAGCTGAGAGTCAAGCCCATGTGGCCCGATTCTAGAGCCACACTGCAGGGGTGTGGTCTGTCCAGAGGGGTCACGAAGGGCCACATTCTACACTCCCCCTCTTTTTTTCCTAAAGATAATTTTCCCCCACTGCCTCAGATTTTTCATAGGGTGAGCCACCGTGCCTGGCTTACTTGGACTTCTTAATGGTTCTCTGAAATCATTATCAAAGAATGAAGAAGTTAAATGTCATTCCTAGTGGTAGAAGTGTATCCATCAGGATATCAGACGTTTGGGTGGTTAGTGAATTTGTTTATTGAAAAAAATAATGAATTAACAATTTTACAATTTTATTAAAATACTTTTTCTGTTTTCTTTCTTTTTTTTTAACTGTCCAAAGATCACAATGAAATTTTGAAAGTGTTTTTAACATGGTAAAATACAGCATAAAATGAAATCGACCGTTTTAGGCAATGTTAAGCATACAGTTGAATGGTTTTAAACATATCCACAATGTTCAACCACCAGCACCCTCCACCTACAGAACTCTTCATATTGAAGAACTAAAGTCCATACCCATTAAACAACAGCTCCCCACTTCCTCATGTCCAAGCCCTGCCAACCAACATTATTCTGTATGAATTTGATTGCTCCAGGCAACATATAAGTGGAATCATACAGGACCTTTCCTCTTGTGTCTGGCTTATTCACTTAACATCCTCCATGTTGTTTTCATTTGTCAGATTTTACTTATTTAAGGCTGAATACCAATTCATTGTATGTACACACATATTTTGTATTCCCATTCATCCTTTGATGAATCACAATATATTTTAAAATTCTCATAGCACATTAATTTATCTTGAATTTTAGAAGTCATGTCACTTTACAATCAAGTGGGGACTCAATAGCAAAAGTCTTTTTGTTGCTTCTAGCCTATAAAGTGCACAGAACTGTAGTAACTGACTATTTTAAGCAAAAGGGGGGGACGTCTCTACATTCCCAGAAGTTTCTGTTGACTTTTGGTCTATAGAATCAAAAATGAGGAGCATTTCCCACTGTATATTTTGTGTCTCATTTATTATGTTTCATTGTCCTGAATTAAGCAAATCATTTTGTTTGCCCAACAATTTCTTTTTGGGGTTGTATTTGGGTTTTTTGAAAATTTTATTTTCTACAGTACATAATAGATTTGTTCAAATATTAACCTTAGGGAAATATAATTTGACAGTTCTTCAAAGAACGTATAAAACTAATTATAAGTGAAAGTTATTTCAATTTTAATAATAATAAAAAAGACTCTACCAACGTTAGATTATTCTCTTTCAACTCATACATAGACCTGTCCATCATTATGATTTCCTTTTTGACCAAATTACATGAATCAAAACGTTGATCCTTTTTGTTTTGTTTTATTTCGCCCTGAGTTCTGAACCTGTGGCACTTAACCACTGAGTCACATCCCAAATTCTTTTTATTTTTTAGTTTAAGAGAGGGCCTCCCTAAGTTCTTTAGAGTTTTGCCAAATTGCTAAGGCTGGCTTTGAACTTGCCTTCCTCCTGCCTCACCCTCCCAAGTCACTGGGATTACAGGTGTACAACACCATACCTGCAAAACATTGATTTGTTAATCATATGAGTGTGTTTCACATCTTACTTTAAGATAAAGACTGCAAAAACTTATTTAAAAATTTATTTTTTAGTTGTAGGTGGACACAATACCTTTATTTCATTTTTCTGCAGTGCCAAGGATTGAATCTAGTGCCTCACACGTGCTAGGCGAGTACTATACCACTGAGCCACAACCCCAGCCCCTTGCATAAACTCATTTTTTAAAACTAATAGGTATCTACCAAAATAATTTTTACCACTTGCATATTTTGTTTTGCTCACATGTTTTTTTTTTCCTCTTTTCCCTGGATTAAATCTGGGGCCTTGCACATGCTAGGCAAATGCTCTACC
This sequence comes from Spermophilus citellus, assembly GCF_964194105.1. Classification (NCBI taxonomy): domain Eukaryota; kingdom Metazoa; phylum Chordata; class Mammalia; order Rodentia; family Sciuridae; genus Spermophilus; species Spermophilus citellus. Next base: position 136,487,215 of record NC_138182.1, on the reverse strand, counting down.
ACCGGACTGTATACCCAGTCCTCAGATGGATTTTTTAGCCTACTTTAGAGAGCATGCTATTTTATTATTGGAATGAGATAGCACCAGTTTTAAAGGAACCAGCATGTTATAGACTCATCAAATCTCCAGGTGGAAAGAAACTTAAAACTTACCTAGACCCCATGCTCAACCTGATCTGAATCCACTTGGTCATCTGTGGCCCTCAGACTTTGCTTTGAACCTTCTGTGGTCTTGTTGCTAAACCTCTGTGAACTGAGTATCCTTGGCATGATTTGGGGCCTAAGTACATATCTTTTTAAAATAATATTTACTCAATATTTTTCTTTTAATTGAGTTTTGTTTTGGGTTTTTTGTTGCTGTTGTTGTTGTTGTTGTTCAGTTAAAAGAAAAATTCAGCACTATTCTAAGAACCAACCTTACATCCAAGAACAGAAGGTAGACACAAAAGTAACTATTAATGTTGAAATATGAAACAGGACACCAACTCTCTGATAAATATGGAAATGTGTTTTACAGAGGTATTGATACCATCATAGGTCCAAACTGAAACATTATGTTTAAAGTCATCAAAGGTATTAAAAGGCAATTGAAAAGGAAGTGAGCCTTTTATGTGTAATGCCATGTTCTGTGACAGCTAAAATCTTGCACACTGCTAAGTCCCAAACTTTGGGGAACAATACCTCTTTCTCACATTCCATCCTTGGAAAAACTTGACTGCTAGAAATTTCTCCTCTCATTTTGTTGACATTGGACCACATCTGTAGAGCACCCACAGATGGTCTACACATGAGGACAATATAGTTTGATCAGAATCCACTGATTTAAGCCTCAGTCTCCTTCAGAACAGGACAATGTGAGCTGGACAATTAAGTGATTGGGTATACAGCTTACTAGTGTTTTACAAACGCCTGTGTCAGACAAATTCATTATTCTCCTGGAAAATTGAACTAAGCAGCCCAGAGATTATGTTCAATCCTTAATGTGTTGTAGTGGATGATGACAGTGATATTACGATCATTATTAGCAATGGCGAACATAGATTGAGAGTGTGCTATAGTCTAGACACAGTACTCGTTGCTTTGGATATTATGTAATCTTTTGAATACTCTGTAAAACAGGTTCTACTTTTATTTCTATTAGGTGGACACAGAACCTAAGTGGTAGAGGAATTAAATGGCATGCCCAGCTACTGAGAGAGAGGTGCAGGATTTAGGTACAGGGAGTCGGATTCCATAGTCTGTGTAATTTTTTACTATTAAATGTTCCTGGCCCCCACTTGTTCTCCTTTGAACCATTATAAAACACTGCAGAATTGTTATGATTTAGGTATGAGGTGTTTCTTGGGCTGGGGATATAGCTCAGCTGGTAGAGTGCTTGCCTCACTTGCACAAGGCCCTGGGTTCAATCTCCAGGACTATCAAAGAAAAAAAAAACAAGGTGTTCCCCAAAAACTTATGTGGTAGACAATGCTGCAGTGTTTAGAGGTGATATGATTAGATTATGAGGGCTCTAATGTAATCAGTGAATTAATCATTTGATGGGATAATTTGAAAGGACCACTACACGGGCTGTTGGCTAGAGGAAGTAGGTCACTGGGGGTGTGCCCTTGGGATTATATCTTGTTCCCCTGGCTTCTCTCCTTATCCCTGCTTCCTGGCAGCCCTGGGCTGAGCAGCTTTCCCATGTCATATCCTTCCACCAGGATGTTCTGCCCCACCTCAGGTCCAGAGCTGTGGAGTTGACTGACCACAGACTAAACCATGAGTAAAAATAAATGTTTCCTCCTCTAAGTTGCTCTTGTCGGGCATGGCAGTGACAAAGAGCTGACTCACACAAGAATATACAGTCTAGAAACAAAGCCTGGCTGTAAAGTCTGAAAACACTTGATATATTTGACCATGTTAAGTGGACCAACTAATACCCATACTTGCCTAGACAGTTACATCCCAGCAGGATGGCACCCCATCTGCACCAGAGTGGTGAGGAAATGCTTGGTTGATGATTTCTAAAACCTGGGTGGGACAACGGGGATTGTGCCGTGGGTTACACGCCTGCCAGATCTGAACCCTCCTAACATGTTGAAAGTGCAGGTTTTTTCAATAAGAAGCAGAGATGCCAATCATCTGAAGCTGCCCATCATTAATACCATTCAGGAGCTGTTAGTGAACCACATTTGTTGCCTATTTCACATGTCATGTCATGTCATTGAGCTCATGTGTATCATAATGAAAAACCATGAAGCCATTACTAAGTGTATATATATATACTAATGTTTATAGCTTCAGGCTATGTTGTACTTATACACTTGGTTGTTCACCTTTTTGTATTTCATTCATTAAAATATAGGTTCTGGGTATGAACACAGTATTTCACACATGTCCTCACTACCCAAGGTAAAACAGAATCATCCTCCTCCTTATGAGGAGCTAAAAGTTTTCTAGCAATCAGTGAACTCAATGAACTCATATTGACTTTGATATTTATTTATCTGAAGAAAAAATATAGCTTTGTACCTACCCTGTTTTAGACACTTGGAATATTGGTGGTGAACCCATAAACATACCTACCTTGTGCATCTTTTATTACAATAGAGCAAGACAGATCCAAACTACATCATACAAATACATCAAGCAGATATGAAATGTTCAGTTATGCTGACTGAAATAAAGAAAGGTAAAGCTTAAGTGTAAGAAAAATGGAGAGTGGGGAGTCTTCTGTGCTAAACAAGGAGGCAAAGGCAGCCAGTGGAGTGAAATGCAGTGAGAAGAAATGCAGGATCAATAAGTGCCGATGCTTGGAGCTGGGCCAACCCCAAGACGGCTGGAAAAGCAGGAGGCAAGTTTGCTGGAGTAGAAATGAGCACCAGAAAGAAATGCAGATGGCGAGAGAGTAGCAGACCACATCATTTCGTGTCTTGTAATAAGATATTGAATTCAAACTTGGAAATTGGGGTCTGATTTTTCTCCGTAGAAGTGAGGTCATTGTGTTGAATTTTAAAATAATTACCCAGTTACTCGGAGGATAATAGACTGTAGGAGAGCAAGAGTGAACGCAAGGAAATCAATATAGACTATGGAAGAAAACAACTAACTTTGCATTTCCAAGATTGTTCATTTGTAATGATCATTTCTATTTTATTTATAATTTAAAGGCACTGCAATTTATTATGACACTAGTTGTTTAAAAATCCCTTTGTGAACTAGCACATCGTTAATTTTGAAATTGCTTTACTGTATTTGAAAATAATGTAGATCCTCAATTTGTGGGGTGCAGAGTTCTACATATCCATTAGTTCAAACTAGCTAAACATTGGTCTTCAGATCATATCCATGTTGTCATTTGGCATGCAGTCTATAATTTTCTGATTCTTGTTCAAATCTCATCATAGGGGCTGGGGATGTGGCTCAAGCGGTAGCGCGCTCGCCTGGCATGCGTGCGGCCTGGGTTCGATTCTCAGCACCACATACAAACAAAGATGTTGTATCCGCCGAAAAATATTTAAAAAATTCTCTCTCGCTCTCTCTCTCTCAAAAAAAAAAAAAAAATCTCATCATAGGGTTTGCTGAATTTGCCTCAAACTTCTGATAATTTTTATTGAGCACGATTTTATGGTACATTAATAGACACGTCTCTAGGAATGATTTGTACAGCTTCTTGTTAGATTCTTTTGTGTGCAGCCTCTACCGTATACATTATGACGTTCTTTGCTTTAAGTACAGTTTATCCAATGTTAATATTGATATCTTAACTTTCTCTCAGTGTTTGCCTGCCATATCTTTTTGCCAGATCTTTATTTTCATCCTTTCCATATGATTTTGTCTTAAATATTTCATTTATAAAAGCAGCACTTCTATAGATTTTTTTTTTTTTTGCTCTCTATTGTGAATATTTTGTACCCCTGCCATTGTGGTTGGTATTTATTCTCTGGCATTGTCTTTATAAAGAAAAACATTTTTGTCCTCTTAGATAAATTCCTTCTCTTTCTCTTATGCTGGATTTGGGACCATGGGTGATAATTTAATTCTTGCAGTGACCACTTTAATTATCAACATGTTCCCTTACTAGTTCCATCCTTCCTCTTAGATATGACACCAATCTCCATCTGCTTTAGCTGTCCACTAACCTGTTGGCACAGGTGAGGCTGGTTCTGCCGTCCCACCACAGTGGACTCTGAAAGTTCCTTCTGCTTGGCTTCAACTAAACGTGTAGTCTCGATGACCTGCTTCTGTACCCTCATATATCTAGTTTAAAGCTTTTTTTATTACCCTTGATATAACCCCTGTACCCATTGGTAGTTAATCCCATTACTTTCTCTAGTCCCTGGTAATAATTTTTCTTTGTTTCTAAGGATTCACCTAATCTGGATATTTCTTATCAATGGCTTCATTCAGTATGTAACTTTTTGTGCTTGCATACTATTCCATTGGATTGACATACCATATTTTATTTATGCTTTCATTTGTCAATAAGCATTTGAGTTGTTTCCTACCTTTATTTATTATGAATGGTGCTGCCATGAACATTTGTGGGTAAGTTTTTGTTTCAGAATATGTTTTCTATTTTGAGATATGTACCCAGGAGTAGAATTGCTGTGTCTCATGTAATTCTATGTTGAAATTGAGAAATGGATAACTGTTTTTCATAGGGGTGTTACAATTTTACATTGCCACCAGTGACGATGACCATGAGGCTTCCTATTTCTCTACATCCTTACTGCCATATTATTTTCTGATTTTTTTTTGTTGCCTTTTAGCTGCTATGAAACTTACCTAATATTTTCAGAGCCACTATAACTTAGTGGTTTTCTGTTTCCATTCTTGCCATGCCTTAACATGGCTATGGGTTAGAAGCCTAGGTGTCCGTCAAAACATTATCTTCTCTGGCCATTCTGGCCATATTTCCTAAGGGGACTAGTGGTATAAGCATTCCTGCACAGATGTGCCTGATAACAGAATACTGTCACTTTTCTACGGAATGGAGAAGGAGATGGTATCTTTGCGAGGTAGGTAGACTCAGACTAATGAAAGTTTAGTTCAACTGGCTTTCTCCTTTATCACCTTGTCTTCTTAGAAATCATACTAGTGCAACCTAGACATTGCACAAGTTGAGATCAGAGCAGAATGCGTGTATGTTTTCTAAGACTTAAGCTTCTTCTCAAAGAGTCAGCAAGAACTTTTAAACCACTTCTCTTCTCTCCCTTTTCACCTGTCCAAGAAATTAGAACTTTTGACATGCCAAGAAAGAAATGAAGAGCCCACACACAAAATAGAAATTTATATATTGCCTAAATGTGTCCATACTTTCTTACTTAATGGCATTTCTATGAACATTATTTTATGTATTCATGATATTTATGATTATGAACATATATTATGCATTCATTATTTTATGATCATAAAAGCAATATATACTCATTGCTCTTTAAGATACAAAGACTCACAAGGCATGCAGGCACATGCTGGTAATTCCAGTGACTCGGGAGGTTGAGGCAAAAGGATTGTAAGTTTGGGAGCAGCCTTAGCAACTTAGCAAGGCCCTAAGCAACTTAGTGGGACCCTGTCTCAAAATAAAATATTAGTTGGCTCTCATAGTCCTTACTCTGCTTGGAACTGTGCTGTCTTGCATAAATGATCTTGGTTCCCACAGCAACCTAGGAGGTAGGTATTGCTCCCTGGCCCCCACGCTCACTTCATAGATGAAAAAAAAACAGAAACAAGCTGCACCCTGCATTTACACACTAGGGTGTGGATGTGCTTGGTTCCAGTCCTACTCTGCGTGAAATTGTGCTTCTAACCAGCATGTTCACATCTAACATCTTTCTATTTGGTGGGGGTCAGCAGGGCTTAGCAACCATCAGCATCAGTGGTTAATGTCCTTTTTTAAATAACATTTTTAAATGTTTAAACACAGTGCTAAATTCCTTGCATATGCTCTTTCTTTTAAACCTTTCAACTCTGCGGGGTGGTTACTATTAATAATACCATTTTCTACAATGTGATGTCTATTTTCCAGTTAAAAACGAATGCTGAGTGGTCCAAGGCCACTAGTTCAGAAATAGCAAAGCAGGGGAATCAATTCAGAACTCGGCACCTCCAAAGCCTGCATAGTAGCACACTCCAAAGAAAGGATCTCGTGACCCCAGGGTCAGTGTTTTGAAATTTGTTGTTGGTTCCTGTGCCATTCTGATTTTTTTATGAAGTCCAGCCTCTGTCAAGTCAGGAGGCACGAGGCTAGTCATGTTTCTCTTGAAGAAAATCAAATTATGTCTCTCCCATGACACAAACCTGCCCCTATGCAGCCATTATTTTTCACTCCCTGTTAATAATTCTGACCTCTGCCTGCACTTCTCTGAAGCGCTCCCGTTATCTCTACCCAAACTTTTCCTGAGAGATGCTTGTTGACTCCTGAGAATACCATGTACTGTTCTGTGAAAGGTCAAGATCCAAAGCAACAGTCCTCACTGACGGAGGGCAGAACAATGTTCAGACAGAGCTGAGGAATGTGCGGGGGCCAGCCACAAAGCCAAGACTTGTGCACCCGGATCTGGGGGTGCTGTCCGGCCATGGCAAAGCCAAGTACACTGCCCATGGAAAAGTCCTGTTTGCAAATGTGGCCAAAAGCCAGAGGATTTTGGCCTGTGATAGTTACTCTGCAAAGAACAGGGGTGGAACCATTTTTGTTTTGCTTTCTGGCAAACAACCTTCCATAGGAAAACACATCTTAGTCTTGCTGTCTTGAGATTCAGTACTGTTGACAACAGAATTGGTGTGACTGATCTCAAGGGGAAAAGATAGGGCTGACTCCTTTCATGCAGGATATCTCTGCTTATTGGCTTTCTCCAAACCCCTAGTCAAGCCTGCTTGCCCCCATAAAGATGTCTTAACCTTTCTAATATAAATAAAATATGTTGAAGACTTTTCTTCATCAGATCTTTTTTTTTTTTTTTTTTTTTTTTTTTTTTTTTTGGTGGTGGCAGGGGTACCAGGGATTGAACTCAGGGGACTCAGCCACTGAGACTGAGCCACATCCCCAGCCCTATTTTGTATTTTATTTAGAGACAGGGTCTCACTGAGTTGCTTAGTGCCTCACCGTTGCTAAGGCTGGCTTTGAACTCATGATCCTCCTGCCTCAGCCTCCCAAGCCACAGGTCTTACATTTACAGCTTAGACTGCACATTCCACAGCAGTAGAACGGGAGGGAACTTCTTGGCTTTCAAGTCCCGAGTTCTCTCTTTGCAATTTACCAGCACTGAAGCTAGTCAATGATGCCCCCCCCCCACAGTGTTAGTTTCCCCATCTATAAAATGGCTCACTGGGACTGTGGACATTAAGCCATCTAGCAGGCGTCACTGAGTGCCCATCAAGTGACAGGAGCTCTTCTAACCCCTTTATGATTTGAAGAAGATAAAATCAGATCTACCTCATAAATTCTTGTGTATACAGACCAAGCTATAGGGTAGTATTTCCCCCAAGTGAGTCCTACAGTGTTTTCTGTTGATGTGTAGTTTAAGAAAAAAAAATCTATAATTAAATAAACATGGGAGAGGTTTGGTACCCAAAGGAAAACAAATTGTTATTGAGGTAGGTAGGACTTCACAGAGAAGGAAAATTCTAACCAAGATTGTGAACTTAGAAGGTATGGGAGAGGACATTAGATTTTTGTGAATGTTTTACTCGTAAAACCTTTTGGAGACAGATGGATTTTTGTTTCTTTGTTTTAAGAATGACTACTCACTATTATGGAAATGTTTCCTTCACAACACTGGAAAATATTAGAAATATGGGTCAGGCAGTTACCAAAGGTGTTATTTCATATGCTGTGAATATGAACTTGTTACCTGAGATCATGATAGACCAGTGGCTTGTACATTATCCAGTGCCACCTTCATGGGCTGTCTCTGATCTCATAGGGGCTTTGATTGTACAAGAGTGTTGATTTTCTCTTTCCAGATATAGCACAAGGCTCCCTGCTACCTCTTCACTGCTCTGACACAGTTCCTAGCTCAGTGCTAGGTGCATAGAAGGATGACTGAATGCGCTCTGGCCTTGGTTTCCCCAGCCATGTGTCACTAGACACATCGTCAAAGCATGCTGCCATGGCTGTGCTGGCACACAGTGGAGTCTGGCTGCACTGTCACCTGGGTCTCTGGTGGGATGTTGGGAATTCATTCTTTTCCAAGGCACTTCAGTTAACCTTTATACCTGACCTTGCCTGCAAAGAGGAAAATGTGTCAGCCTTTTGTTTTCCTATGGAGTTAGCTACATTTCAGGAACCTCGGCTAGGAAATGAGAATTAACTTATAGTTTTACATCTCCCTATTTGTTTCTTTTTTTGTTTTTTTGTTTGTTTGTTTGTTTTTGTTTTGTTTTACCAAAATTTTTTATTTTTTATTTTTATTTTTTTATTGCTTGTTCAAAACATTACAAAGCTCTTGACATATCATATTTCATACATTAGATTCAAGTGGGTTATGAACTCCCATTTTTACCCCAAATACAGATTGCAGAATCACATCGGTTACACATCCACATTTTTACATATGCCATATTAGTAACTGTTGTATTCTGCTACCTTTCCTATTCTGCTACCTTTCCTATCCTCTACTATCCCTATTTGTTTCTTCATAGCTCTGTGTGTGTAATTGTCTACCTGCCTTTGAAAACACACACACACACACACACACACACACACACACGCACGCACACCAGAAAATCCACTGAGTTTTCATTTCCTAAAATATTTCTTTGAATTCTTTGTAACCTTCAGACTATGGGAAATCAGACTTGCAATGTTACCCTGAAGATAACAATTGCATTTTAATATGTCTGCCATCTCACAGAATCCCTAGTGACGATGCCCAGAAAGAGGTGGAAACACATTTTAAGTTGCCGGGGAGAATCAACATGGAAATGCACAGAAGTTTGAGTGAAAGTTGACAGCTGAGATAGCAAAATTGTGAACATTTTTATAAACAAAATTTCAGTATCTACTGGGCCTGTACAGAGTAACTTAAAAGTTGTAATATAGAATTGAAAAAAATGTGAACTCTGTACCCAATACATCAGACTCAGATGTTTCATACTGAGCATTTACCAAGCGGCATTTTTAAAAATTATTTTGTAGTTGTGGATGTTTGTTTATGTTTAATTTTTATGTGGTGCTAAGGATCGAACCCAATGCCTCACACATGCTAGGGAAAGCGCTCTGCACTGAGCTACAGCCCCAGCCCCAGCCCCTAAGCAGCATGTTTAAGTCCATAACTTAACACCTACCAAATTTACCCTTCAGATATTTCCCTCAGCTGCTGTTCTGTAGCTCAGTCAAAAGTTATACCTCTCCAATTACCAAGAAATGCAAAAGTTCTCCTTGACTCTGCCCCATTTTTCCTGCCAGGCCAAATCAATAACCAACCCCTGTCAATTCTAAAAACACCCATCTTTAATCTCCCTACTATCTCTGCTTCCACTGCCGTTGAAGCTGTCATTGTCTCCTCATCTGGGTGGCTGAATAGTCTACCTCGCCTTCTATCACATGCACTTGCAAAGTAATGAGAGTGGCCAGATTTGCCGCCCTCTTATATGGATAGTGTCCCCTAAAGGTTCATGTAATAAGACTGGGTCCCCAGGGTGTTGGTACTGGGAGGGGGTGCTATGCTCTGCACCTTTAGGAGGTGGGGCCCAGTGGGTGGTCCTTAGGTCATTGGGGATGTGCCTTCAAAAGAGATTGTGGGATCATCCCCCTGTACTTTCTGTTTTGAGATGTGAATGCTCCCTCTGACAAATGTTCTCCCCATGATGGGCATCCTCAATAGCGCTCATTTCCTGGATTTGAACCTCCAAAACTGGGAGCTAAACAGACTTTTCTTCTTAAGTAGCCAGTCTCAGGTATTTTGTTGTAGTAACACATAGCTAATACAGTGTTTAAATGAAAGTCAGTTGAACCACTCTTAAAATCCTTTCATTACTGCTCATTTGCAGGGAAAGTTCAAAACCTTCAAAATGTCCTGTGAGATAAGACCATGTAGACTGACCTACCAGGTTCTTAGACATAACTCAGAGCCACAGTAATAAAAACAATAGGGTATGGGCTCAAGAACAGATAACAGAACAGACTAGAGGGCTCTAGGACAGACTCATGTCAGTTTGGGAATTAATATATGAAAAAAGTGGCATCACATATTTGTGGGAAAAATACCAACTATTTGGTGGATAGTGCAGATAGTGTTGAGAAAACTGGTTTCCATTGTATTCCTACTTAACTACATGCAACAGGGAACGACTTGATATGAGAGGTAAGACTCGTATATAAACAGAAGAAAATATAAAGAAAAGGAAAAGATTTCTTTATTAAACATTAACAAATTAACAAAATGAAACATCCCTGTTCGTCAGAAGGCAGCATGGGCAATGTTCACAAAAGTTTTCATTTCTCCCTGACCTTTTTCTCCCTGTCCTTTAAATATACTAAGCTTTGTGGCCTGGAGTTAGTATACCTGTCTCTGTCCATGAAAAGTTTCTTCTCCTCTGTCAGCTAACCAGTTGCCCCTCATCCCAGTGACCTCAGCCAAAATGTCTCTTCCTTAGAAAGGCTTTAATGCCCTAATTATGGTGCTGTGCATGTGATCTCGTTTCACCTTCTAATCTGCATTCAGTGCACATATTGTGATCACAATGATATAGCCATTTATGGAACTCTGAATTCTGAATTTAGTATCCATCTCCCCTAGTAGATTAAACTCCAGGAGATCAAAGGCCACCTATCCAGCACTTGGCTCAATGCTTTATACTTGGACGACACTCATAAAATGTTAGTGAAATGGATTGATATGGGGCAGCTGAAAGAGAGCTCATTTGACACCACCTGCCACACACATACTATGGGCCCAGGGAAGTCTCCAAGTGTCCTTCAATTTCTAAGTCATTAAGAATTTGCAGTCACATTTTGTGCTGCTGTTTTTCCCCTGTCACTCTGCCGCTCAAGTCTCGCTTGCCTCTCCTACAGTTCCTGGCACTACAGGAGAAGCTATATTAATATTTGTTAATTTCATGTCCATTCTACTTCCTCTCCACTCACTCAGATTTCCATGTTCAGAGCATCATCACATTGCCCATGCGTAATGGCTTGTTTTTTGAAAACTCTTTGGCAGATCACGTCAACCTTCATTTAATTACTGCTTCAGTTGACAACTCGCTCTCCACTGACTCTTGATTTTATCCGAGCATTCAGTTATTCAATAAATATTTATTGAAAGCCTAATGGGTACCAGCAATGTGCTGGGCCCTGGAAGAACTGGCATTCCCCTGCAGCATTGGTGTGTTAACACGATGTCCCAAAGGAATCCTTAGACAGAACACTTCCATTTAGCAAAGTATTGAGAAAGACCACAATGAACGCAGAATTGGGTATATGCAGAATAGCTGAGTAAGGATGGTATGGTAGAAAATCTGGATCATTTTCCAGATTTCCTTGACAAGATGTCTCATGGTATAGCTTTGATATTCACTTCTGGAATTTTTTTTAAAAACAATGCGAATGTACCCAAACCTCATTATAAAAAGACAATCCAAGGTAAAATAGAAATGACCATACTAAAGTATAGTTTATAAATGTGCTTTTCAAGGGGTCAATTCAGATAAATTAAAGCATCCTATTAAAATAACATAATAGAAACATTTGATGCTTGCTGAAGAGAAACTTAACAACCCTTTGGAAATGATTTTATTAACAAATCTGAGTTTGTATTAGCTTTGATCTTTCCAGGTCATATCGAGAGAGGGTTTGTATTACTTTAGGAAACATCCATCCTGAAGCTCATTCATTGGGATACCTTCTACACAGAAGCAAAGAATTTCAGAGCACCCTATTTTCTAGAAACTGACCAGGGAAGAATGCTTAGAGGCCCCCGAGACTTCACCCAGGCTGTGAAAGATCCCAAAGATGGTTCTTTGATTATTATTAAAGACAGAAATCTATGGGAAAAAATTTGTCTCCATGTAAGGAAAATTTTTCTGATATTATCAAACCCAAATTGGGCCATCTATACCTCCTTGCTTGTTCAAAGATGGGTGCTCTTCCAGGGTCTCTTTCTAAAATTCTAGATCTTAGAATTCAGCAGCCTAATAGATCTTTCAAAAAATATTATATTTTGCAATAGTTTTATATTTGCAGAAAAGCTGTGAAGATAGTACAGTGTTCCCATATACCCCACACCCACATTTTCCTGTAAGTAGCATCTGTTGAGCCAATATTGATGTATCATTACTAACTAAAGCCCATTTATTTTGGTTTTAACCAATTATGCTTTTTCTGTCTAAGGATCCCACCCAGGATGCCTTAATACATGTAGTCCTCATGTCTCCTTAGTCTCTTCTTGGCTAGGATTCGATGACATGGACAGTTTGAGAAGTGATGGTCAGGCATTTGTCTGAAATGGCTTTAACTGAGATGGGCCTTATGATAGATGAGGGGCACACTTTGTGAAGAGGAAGATCTCTGCCATATTCTTCACAGTATATCAAAGGCGCCTACATCGACACCAGTTGAATCACCACTGCTGACGTTGTTCAACTGGGTTACTTTGCTGAGGTAGTGTCTGTCAGATTTCTTAGCTATGGAGTTATCCTATTATTTCCCTTCTGTATTGTTCTTTTTGAAAAGAAGACACTGTGGGCAATCCACCTTAAAGGGTGGGGAGTCAGTTACATAAATTATGAGACATTCTTCTACTCAGAGTGTTTGACTCTTCTTCCCCATTTATCTGTCTATTCATCTCAACATGGACTCATGGATATTTGTTTTTTACTCTGAGTTATATTCCAATATTAGGATGTTTATTTCACTGCTCAAATTATTCCATCCATGGCCATTGGGACTCTTTTGGTCACCTCCTGTGTCCCTTTGATATACATACCCCCATCATCATGGGTGTTTTGGGTTTTGTTCATTTTTTGGAACAGTTTCTTTCTGGCATTAAGAATGCTCCTGACTCATGCTATAGATTTTTTTTTTTTTTTTTTTTTTTTTTTTTGCTGCAGCAGTACAATTAGCAGTTTCTTCAAGGACCTGTCTTCATGCAGCTTTTGTGTTTGTTTTGTGTCTTCTTGCAGCTTTTGTGTTTTGTGTTTGCAGTTCTGAAGTGCTTTTTGCAGGTGCTTTTCCTATATTTTCCTTCTTGATTTTCTTTTAACACCATTGTGTTGCCTTGAACTTCCTTTCATAGGCACGGAAACTCAACTCGGCCAGAAATGATTTACCCAAGGTCACAGAGTTGCTGAAGAAGTGGGGTTGGGATGGAAGCCCAGACCTGCCAGACTCCAGAGCTCTGCTCCAGCTTTGCTCCAGGAAGACAGCCTCCCTAGTTACCTACTTAGCATTATATAGAATCAAAGCTATTATGAGCCCACCTGCCTTCCATTAGGAGGAAAGGGCAGAAGCCAGCCCAGTTCTCCTTGGGAGACTCCTCTCAGGATTCCAGCTGCCCTAATCTCTTCCTCCTCTGAACTTCACTCACACTGAGAGTTCAAACCCTTCCCTCATGTGAAACTTGTTTGTGTGCTAATCTCATGGTTTTCTCTGTTTATCTAAATTCCCGGAACAGATTGTTAGCTCCTGGGAGGGCCAGGGAGATATACTACAGTGTAGGATTATCAAGATAAAAAGCTTCTGGCTGCCAGCGTCACTTCAAAACAGACTGGGGTGATATGGTTGTGATTAAATGCAAATATTAAAATCTGTCTCTCATCCCAGGAGAGCATAAATCTTGACTGAAGTGATAGCACATTGTTGTTATGGTTATTTTACATCAAATCAGTCTCCTCCTGGGCTAGGAGTTTCTTAAAGATAAAGGTCACTTGTACTTCCCATTCTAGGGACTGGGACAGGATCTAACATGTTCCAGACACTCCTTTAATGTACAGAGAATGTTTAAGAGAGGCTCTTGGGGCCTGCTCTGAAGTCACACACAATTTTAACCAGCTCTGCTCTTGAGAAGGTAATGTTATTAATGAAGAAAAAAAATCAAAAGGACTCATGGATAAAGGAAGAATAAGCAACAATAGACAAGGAATGTCAACTTGTTAAATCATTACTGTTGGGTTGTTTTGTTGAGGTCCCGATCCTTGGTGTTGTGAACAAAGAATTGAGCAAGACTCACAGAAATAACAGGCATAGTACAGATTTATGGAAGATGAAGGTAGCACTTGGTTAGGTAAAGTGAAGTGGGCTTGGTGAGAAAGAGAGAGAAAGAAGAGAGAGAGAAAAAGAGACAGAGGTTGGTTCAAGGTCTCCAATGTCTGGAAATTAGGGTCTTACATGCTGAGCTGTGAGGTGTTCTCTTCCTTATATAGACCAAAAGGAAGACCTTCCCCCATTGGCTCCCATTGGTTACCTTATGATACCTGATTAGAATATTCTCCAATTCTCCCCCCTCCGTTGGTTACTTTAGAAAATCTAATTAGAATACTGCCCACTGTACCCTCATTGGTCATTTTAAAATATTGAAACTGGGGGGGGGGGTGTTGTCACAGTGATCAGTCCTCAGTGGGAGGAGTTGTCAGGGTAATGGGACTTACTGTAATAGGGACATGACTTATCTCCTTGTCTTGTCCTCCAGTGGCTTCTTTCTTATACGCTGTCTCTACCATCTTGCTGTCCCCAAACTCCTACCTAACAAAACAATCTGAAGTGGGTAGAGGAGAGGTAGTTCAGCTGCAAAGCTAGGATCAACATTTTTCAGTAAGGAAACAGAGAATGACAGCGAATGTGTTAGTCCATGATGCAGGGCCCTGACAAGGCTGGGGACCTGGGTGTCTCTGGAGATGTGACAGTCAGGGTGTGGAGTGAGTGGGTCAGGGCGACTTACCTACTAGACTGCCAGGAGACAAAACCTAGATTCACTATGAACACTGAAATAGACTGAAAAAGAAGAATGTCCATCCCCAGATATCATCTAACTCACTCAGCTGGGCACATACCTATTTTCCAGTACAAGATAGGAGGAGTCTTTTCTAGAAGCTGGTTTAGACCAGAGTATCTCTGTGCTTGGGATACCCAATACAGATGACGTCAGGGATGGACCATGGAAGACAGAGGGTGTAATGGACAGTCCACTGCACAGCAAAATGCCTAGCCTCTTCCCCCTGGACACCCAGAATTCTTATTATAAATTTCTACACACCCACCTCCTGGCAGAGTTTGCAGAATTCCTCTGGTGAAACTGGCCTAAAGGTACTGATGGCCCAGTTTGAAGGTTTCTTCCCAGGAATGAGTTAAATCCCTCACATTGTCCCCTTGGGCAAGATTCACCCTTTCCAGAAACAGCCTCCTATCAACTCTAGTATTCCTGCTTCCTGCTGAGAGAGGATGGTTTGTGAATCATAAAGAGATAGTAAAAAGGAAAGCTTAAAGAACAAGAAAAATGTTCCTGAAATTAATAGTAGTAGAAAAGTTTTTCAAAATTAACAGAAAGAATAGAACAATGTCAAAAATGTCCTCCGTCAAATAGGACCTAAAGAAAAAGGTTAGAACACAAAGGATAGGAAAAAATAGAAAATCAAGAAAGTTTTTTTTTTTTTTTAATGAAGGCTATATTGGCTCCAAGCAAAGAAAATTGTACAAGAAAGGAAAAGGAAGTGCAGCTAAAGTAGAGTCCTTGACTTGTTGGAGAATAATAGCCACATAATCGTAATAACTATGAATATCGATGTAACTCAAGTTATACAAAGTCTAGACCACTGCAGGGCAATAGATAGCATCTAAAGTTAATAAATGTCGCATAGAAGCATATTTTGAGCCAAAAGAAGAGAAACACTTGACAGAAACATAGAAGTTAAAAGCTCTGGCAAGAGGGAGAGGTGCGGATTGCTGCTTTTTGTTACAAGCCTTGTAGCATTTGACATTTATGCATTCTGCTTTGATATGGGAATAAATTAGACGTTTTTAGCAATCAGATACAATAATTTAAAAATGTCACACAATGGAGCCATTCGGTGTTCAGAGAGCCACATATAGTAGCCCCTGGAAGATGTGGTGGAAAAACAATGTTCATTTCACTAGCCCCAAGTCATCAAGACAGGATTTGATTCTGTTCTGCTTAGTCTCCTTTAAAGAGAGAGAAATGTGGTGGAATTCCTCTCAATCAAAATGTGCACAGTGTGGGCACTTAGATGCATGTGCACGTTGAGCGTCCTTGTCCTTCTCCTTTGTGAGAGGGTGGTATGTTGCCTCTGTTCTCTATCCTACCTTCTGTGTCCCGAAGAATCACAAGCCGATTGGCTGCAGACTGACTTGAGCTGACCCTCCTTATCATCCGATGAGGGGCAGCTAGACTCCTTTCTGGTCGTAGTTACCTTGAGGTCAGCGAGCATGAGTCACAGTGGTGAGCAGGAGGGAATGCAGAGGAGAGAGGGAAGGCTGAGAGGGCAGAGGTTAGCTTCTCATCAGACATCAGAGTGTTTCCCAGAGGTTGGGCTTGGCTGGTGTTTTCCTGCCAAGTCTCCATAAGCAGAGTCAGAAAACAAAATAAAAATCACAGGGTCCCAGCCACCCCGGGAGGCTCTTCACTTTGTTAACCGGTTCTTGCCTTTTTCCTGGCAATCTTTCTGATATAAGTATACATGAGGATTGCAGCAACACGTCCCAGGCGAGAATAAGGTTCTTTGTTTAAACCCTGATACAGCAAAGATTCTATTTCCCAGATGTTAGCATATTAGAACAATTAATGCTAAACTATAACATTTTGACAAGGTAATAAAAAGGGAATGGGTGGTTTTATTATATCTCCTGCTGTAAATCTTGGACAAAGCTGTTAGATTTGTCCATGATAGAAATACTTAAATAGTTGTAAGGACGGGCAGGTAGTATTGGGAGAGACTGGGGTTTGAAGGATGGTGGTAAGCGAACTGGATGTAGGAAAACCTTTGAAATATAAAAACAGAATGTTGGAAATGGAGAAAACCCTTGATTTGCCCTACTGATGGGTTGGGGAAATTAGGGACAGAAGTAAGATCATTCTCTGTACTCTCCATCTCTCCCACTGCATTTCATGCCTCCTTTTCCCTCCTTTCCTGCCTTTTTCCTCTTCCCTCTCTTTTCCCTTTTCTTCTCTCCCTCTTATATCCTTTACTACTTACCTTTTTCTCCTCCTTTCTTTGCCCTAAATTACTGAGGACTTCATGTATGCCCAGCACTGGACCACATGCATGCATCATTCATAATCACATCTGGAATCACTTGTTTTTGAATAATTTTATCTGGGAACCTTAATAGTTTCAGTATTAAGTGT
Organism: Spermophilus citellus; assembly: GCF_964194105.1. Taxonomy (NCBI): domain Eukaryota; kingdom Metazoa; phylum Chordata; class Mammalia; order Rodentia; family Sciuridae; genus Spermophilus; species Spermophilus citellus. The sequence goes on along the minus strand of NC_138182.1, from coordinate 136,469,934 downwards.
ATTTTGGTAACTTGATAACTAATTTTGCACCAACATTTTTTTTTGAGGACTGGAACAATTATGTAACTTGCTTAATGTCCACTCCCAAGTGATAAAGTTGGGATTGGAAGTAGTTGGACTCTGGATCTCCTATTGCACACCTGGCCCACAGAGTGCTCAGTCATGGCAGTGATGAGCTTGACAATGATACTGGGGATGATGGTGGAAAATGCAAAGATTGGGACACAGAAGACTGAGCTGATTTCAGCAGGGTCACACAGTAGTTGGTGGCAGGAGATTTAGCCAGTTCCCTGATTTCAGGCCATTTTTCTCTCTGAAGTGTAAAGCTGATGGATACATGAAGAGAAACTTTAGTGAATTAGCTCCTGAAAACATTACTCTTGTCCAGGTTTCAAGTTGTAGATCATGAATTCAAACTTCATTAGAATACTTTGGAAGCAAAAACTTAACACCAAAATAAATAAATAAATAAATAACCCAATTAATAAATGGGCAAAGGAACTGAACAGATACTTTATAGAAGAATAAATATGATCAGTCGACAAATATATGAAAAAATGTTCAACATCTCTAGCAATTAGAGAAATTCAGATTAGAACTACACTAATATTTTATCTCACTCCAATCAGAATGGCAATTATTAAAAACACAAATAATAGTAAAGGTTTGGTAAGGATTTGGGAAAAGAGGATCTCTCATGCATTGCTGGTGGGACTGCAAATTGAAATTGGTGCAACCACCCTGGAAGGCAGTATGGAGATTACTCAGAAAACTTATCATTTGACCCAGTTATCCCACTCCTCAGCATATAACCAAAGGACTTAAAGTCAGCATACTATAGTGATCCAGCCACATCAATGTTTCTAGCAGCTCAACTCACAATAGCTAAGCTATGGAACCAACCTAGGTGCCCTTCAACAGATGAATGGATAAAAAAAATATGGTTCATACACACAATGAAATATTACTCAGCCATAAAGAATAAAATTATGGCATTTGCTGGTAAATGGATGAAACTGGAGACTATCAGGCTGAATGAAATAAGTCAATCCCAAAAAACAAAAGGCTGAATGTTCTCTCTGATATGCAGATGCTAACTCACATTAAGCAGTGAGGAGGGAGGAATAGAAGTTCACTAGATCAGAAAAAGGGAATAAAAGGAAGGCGGGAATAAGAAAAACACTCAGACATAACTTTCCTATGTTCGTTATGGATACATGATCCATGTAATTCCACGTCATGTACAAACACAAAAATGGGAATTTATACTCCATGTATGTATGATATGTCAAAATATATTCTACTGTCATGTATAATTAAAAATTACACAAAAAAATTAAAAAGAACTGTTTTGAAGCTTTAAGTTGAATTGCTAAGCAGACTCAGAAAAAAATGATGGGGAAGAAATTATTTTAGACTAATATTTGTTTCCTTATCAACAGAAAACAAAAGACAAGATTTGAGTAAATGTACTTCTTTCTTGACCCAATTAAAAACAATTTATCTATATTGATTTATTTTTTGAAGTAGGACTGAACTCAGGGGCACTCAACCACTGAGCCACTTCCTTGGCCCTTTTTATTCTTTATTGTGAATCAGGATCTTGCTAAGATGTTTAGGGACTTGCTCAGTGGCTGAGGCTGGCTTTGAACTTGAGATCCTCCTGCCTCAGCCTCCTGAACCACTGGGATTACAGGTGTGTGCCACCACATCTGGCTAGAGAAACCCTTTTTTTATCTGGGGAAATGAAATTTTAAGCCTTGGTGGGAGAGTGCACTGGATCAGTGATCAAAATTCCTTGTCTCTTTCTCTAACACTATGTCAATAGTTCTCACCCAAAGGTAACTGGTTACTCAGGTCCTGAGTGAGTCATGGGTATTGGTTGTCCATTTTAGCAGAAAGCCTAAGATGAGAATGACCACAGATCCAGGCTGTCAGTATACCATTGTTGCCACTCCATCCCCTCTCCTCCTCTTGTGAAAATCATCTCAGCCCTTGGAACCAGCTGTCTTAGCTCACAGTCTGCTACTCTCCGTCTACTGGTTCTAAGTTGGATTTGCTAATCAGCCTCACCGATATTAAGAGGAAAGAGCCTATACTTCCTTTTGTGAACTTTGTTCTTCATTTCAACTTGGTAAAGCATAGCCTTGGTCTCTTCAGTGACCAGTGCAAATGCCTACTTCTCTAGGAAGTCTTTCCACTCCCCAGGCCCAAGTTGCATAGAATCCCACCCTTTGGGAAAGCCCTCCAAATACATTGTAGTTCCCTACTGGTTCTCTGGCTGGTATACTTGTCCCCATTAGAAACTAAGACCTTGAAGGTAATGGCTAAGTTTCACCTCTCTGGTAGGACAATGGTTCCATGCATTTGGACAGACTCAATACTGAGTATTGAATATTACAGAGTTTCTGGCAGGTGTGTGCCATGTTTGAAAAGACAGAAATGACTACCATATTCATTTTTTTTTCCAATGACAACTAGACAATGTGGACGAGCATTAGTAAAAAAAGAAAACTAAATGCAAGATTAGCAAATAATAGCATTTGAGCTACATCTAACCTTCCATCTGTTCTTGTATTTTCATCAAAGTAAAAATGGATTTTTCATTTTTAGATGACCAGTGGAGGGAATAAAACAGAGGAAAATTAATACATCACAACACATTAAGAATATATTAGATTTTAAACATAAAATTTAAATGAAGTGAAATTGAAATATCATGGTCTATGAATGAAGTTTATTTGGAATGTAGCCATGTCCCTTTATCTGTGTACTGTTTAGGAATATTTTTGCTAAGTTGTTTTGATGAAGAGGGAAGTGGATGATGGCACAGAGTACCCAGAGGAAAAGTAATCTGGAAAAGAGGAAAGGAAGAATGGGAAGAGATTTACTCAGAAAGTCTAGATCTCCCAGGTTTTGTATGCATGTGTTGCAAACAAGTTCATGGGATTCTCACAGCTGGTGGACATACCCAAGGGGAAGACCTTGGGTATTTCACTGCAGCTATCTGTTCTCTTTTAAGGATTCTTCATTATTCTTTTGCTGAAACTGTAACCTAGAAAGGATATGGTTAGGAGATTATTCCTGATTTTTTCTGTCCACAAAAGATAGCTTATATCTGCAATAAGATCTAAAGGTTTCTGTGTCCTAATTGTCTCTGATTTAACTATAGCACCATGCTTGTGTGTATTTTCTAGAGAAACCTGTGTTGTGTGTGTACATGCATACACCTGCCTCTGGGGGAATTCTATGTTGAATGTATGTCTTTTAATTATCATGTGTGTGGGACCATTAAACATTTGTTGGAGTTTTCAAATAACATACATTGGTTGGAACTTGGCTAAAACCGGTTCAGCTTCTTGGAGAACTGAGATTATAGTTCTTTGGGGTAAAAAAAACTTCCATTTTCATGTGTTTCCTTTGTTTTCTTATTGCAGGGTAATGCCCTCTACTTCAAATCTGCCAGAAACGTGACAGTGAACATTCTCAATGATCAGACTAAAGTGCTAACTCAGCTGATCACAGGTAAGAAGAGAAAGAACTTAGAAAAGCCAGATCCATGCTAGGCACTCAGAGAACATACACTTGAAGGTCAAATAAAGCATCCCACGAACTTGGAAAGAAGGTTGGCTAACACATTGACTGTGTCAAGAAAGGAAAACATAAGATATATTCCATCAGTCTCCTAAAGGAGAGAGCCCTACCTAGTCACATTTTAACTCGGGAAATCCAATGATAGTTGCTTAGGGGGAGAAGCTATTTTTTGCAGGCTGTGGCCCCTAAATACAAGCCAGCTGCTTGTCCTGCTGCTCAGCCAAGAAAAGCTCCCCACTCTGAAGCTGGAGGAAACACTGGCTGTGTTAGATTGACTGGGAGAGCAGAGTGTGCACAAAGCCATGTGCCGTGCTTTATGGGTTTTAAAAGGGACTTTTAATGATAGTTTGAATCTATGCCATATTTCCTATATGTGCTGACTTTGAACATAACTCAATTGCAAGATGCAGATGTAGCCACTAGAAATGTTTGTGTGGTTCTTTTTAATATAGGAGATCTGATCCTAACAGCTGTGGAAAGCACCCACTGGGTCTGAAGCTGCACATTCCTCAAATTTAAACAAGGATTGATTATTCACAGGAATGACTGTAATGCTAAGCATGGGCCTCATGGTCGCTTAATATGTTGAGTGGTGTGAATGCTGCATGCTCCGTAGGTGAGAGGCAACCGTGAACAGAGAGGCACCATGCACCCCCACACCTGAAAGGGAGAAGGGGTGCTTATCTGAATGGGATGGTTATACTTCCTTCAAAAATGCCATTTGTTTGGCTTCAGGGCCGAGAGAAAAGCATCCAGATGGATATTTTGAGAAGCCAGTTGCCCAAATGCCCTGAAACATTACCGTGACTAAAATTTCTGGAGCCTGGCTCATAAACAAAACAGGGAAACAGGTGCTTTTGTGCCCAGAGTCTTTTCCTGCTGGGAGAGAGCCCCACTCTCTGTCCCCAGGAAAACTGAAGATGGATGTCAAGAGATTCATAACCACTAAGCAACTTGGACCATCGAGGACCATCCATTCCTGGGTCTCAGGGACTGCCGCACACAGAGCCTGTAATCCACAAACATGTCGTTCCAGCATGCAGTGCCATTGCCGGCTGGCCATGCTTATGTAACATCTGGCCTGCAGTCAGCGTGCTAAATAATTAAATAAACAGCTTCGGTAAGCAATGATTTAAGCGGCATGTGTGAAAACTGCCTCCAGGAGGGAAATAAATCCAACCTCAGTTCCCAGATTCCTTCCTTCAAAAGGACCCTATTTAGCCTGTTGATCATTTGCCATTTATATGCAGAGGGAGATTTGGCTTACTTGAGAGATTTTGTTTTGATAAAGCTGAAACTGCCCAAATAACTATTATTCAGCAAAACAGTCTCTTTCTCTTCCCCTCGCTCTCCCCTTTTCTCTCTTTCCACCTTCTCTCCATTTCTGTCCTCCTCTCCTCCCCTCCCTTCTTTGCCCAGGTTGTCTGACTTTCATTCTTCCTCTGGCTCATCCGCACCACTCACCTGTTTCTTCTTGCCCACCATCTCTCCCTCCCTACCCCTCCTCTTTCATGTTTCCCCCCACCACCTTTTTTTCTCCTTCCTCTCTCTCCTCTGGCCTCTCTTTATTTCCTCCCTCCCTTCTTTCTTTTTTTCTCCTCTTTCTCTATTTTTCTTTCACCCCTTCACTAGTCTTGTTTTTTTTTTTTTTTTTTGTCCTAGTCCCAAGGTAAGCCCTCCCAGGAGTTAAAAGACACCTATCACTAACTCTTATGGTGAGGCTCAAGAGAGTTAGTGAAATGAGATGGGCAAAAACATTCTAACACTGGGTAACAGAAGTTTTCAAGATGAGTTCTAAAGAGGATAATAGATGTGTTTAAATTATAATTCCGTCTGTAAAAACATATGCACACCCATATACGTAGGGGTTTTCCTCTATGCTTCTCCATTTATGACGTTACATTTATGCACACAGTAGAGAGCACTATTTCAGCACCCATACCTTAGTCCAGTTATGCTGGGCGGCATGCTTACAGGAAAGGATGCTGCCTTATTGGAAAGTCCCTGCCTTCCAAGCAATGAGGTCTACTTAGGCAATCCTGAGGATTCAAATATCCTGTGTTCCTGAAAAAAATATCTCAAAAGTCCTTTAGATGTTCTAATCTTAAAAATTTCAGGTAATCTCTTTGCATGAAACGATGCTTTCAGTGATAGTTACTTCCCAAGATAGACTACAAGTGTATATTTGACCCACAATGCTGCAAGGAGGAAGGTGGTAGGGTTGTTCCTGTACCCTCAGGTGTCAGTGTAGATGGGTCCCAGTGTCAAGGGAAATGGGGAAGGAATTTTCAGCTGAATGCCCCCCGCACCCCCGTCCTTTTCAACTCTCAGATTTGTGGCAGAGGCTTGACTTGGAGACTGTGGATAAATCCTGATGGATTCCAATCCAATTCTCCACCCTGTTCAGTAGAAGGCACTTCACCCATAGACTGTCAGACAAAGGCGGATTAACTGAAGATTAGTTTCACAGTATAAAGAGTGATTTTTTTTTTTTTTCATCCCAAGAGAAACAATGGGCTCACCAAGGGAACTCCAGAGCTGTCTCCCCTCTATTTGCATTTCCCTCTGGAGTCCTGTTTTAAGATTCCAGCCATGTCCAGGAAGTCTGGCAGCCCCAGGGAAAATCTACAAAGGGCAAGCCTTCTGCACCACTGAGCCAGCAGTTACTCTGTGGGGTTTTGGCTTAACTCCCAATTATGGAGTGTTAGATATCCAAATGGTTCTGGCCTTGGGTAAATTCCATTTTGTGTTCTATGAAGCCCCGAAAGGCAAGATAACTTTATCGTGCTTTGTACTTTCTGATTGATAGGGTCTCTTGAGTGCATTCCCCTGTAAGTCTCGCAGATGTTTAATGAGTCAGAGTAATCTCAGTCCAGACACAGGAAAGGACTCTTATCTCCCCAGGCGGGCAGTTTAGATCATCTTGTGCAGGTCCACAGAGGCCAAGTCCAAGCATCTGTGTCCTCCTGGAATGCCCTCACTTTGCCATGTGACTAGATCCAAAGTGGGCAAACTGCACTGACCCTCTGCCCATCCTGAGGTCATTCGTTCATCATTAATACTTCATTACATTCTCAGCCCCAACTCCCTAAAATGGTAATGTCCCTAAAGTATTGACAAGCGATAGTTTTCTTGAAGATGCAGTCAAGAAGAGAGCTACATCTTAGCCGCTACAGACATCCTTAATTCACATCCTTCATTCCATTTCTCTGTTCTTTTAAGATCCCCCTCTAGTTTCATCTCTGCTTTTCTGCTTTCTCTCCTCTTCATGAATCCCATCCCCTTGCTAATTTGGACATGTTGGCCAGTCCTCTTCTCCTTTCTGGACAATCAGACATATTCTTCTGTCGCAGAACAACTCTGAGAGCTGGGTTCCAGACTCGGGTCTGCCATTGGCTCCCTGGGCGCCCTTGGGAGAGCTCACCACGTCTTCACTGCCAGCTCTCCTCACCTACCACATGCAGTCGAGCTCATAAGATGACACCCAGGACCCAGGCTGCTTGGAAATTCTGTACAATCTCTGCCTTTTCCAATGTCCCTTCTTTGTGCATCAAGGGGCCAGCCGTGGATGCACTTGTAAGAAATGATTGTCTGCCAAATTGATATGATTATGTGAATGAGGAAAGTGCCCCGAGAGGCTTCATCATTCATCATTTTCAATGCATCACTACCACTGCAGTCGAAAACTGGTAATGGTGATGGAGATGACCATGGGAACTACATGAACAGCCTTCACATTTCATAGCATTTTTTCCACCTACGGAGTTCTTTTGCTGAATTCTATATTATTTGATCCATTCCAACTTTCTATGTTTCTATGAGATATAGAGAGAAGATCGTTGGTATTCTTTTTTTTTTTTTCTTTTTCTAATGGTACTGAAGGTTGAATCCAGGATCTTGTGCATAATAAGCAAGCAAGCACTCTACCACTGAGCTACCCCACCCTGAGCCCTCCTGATAGTCGTTCTATAGATGCAGACACCGAGATTCACAAAGATCAAATGACTTACCCAAAGTCACAGCAACAAAAAATTTGAGAGCATTGGTACATAATTCATGCCTCTTGATTCCTGTTCCAATATTCTTGACCAAGAGGAAAGCTGCCTTAGATGCCCAAGGGCTGACCTGACACTATTTGCCAGGTTTCATTGCTCCCTTTCCTGAGCGTGAATAATTTCACAGAGTGTCTTCAGACAGGGACATTTAGTGGCCGTGATGAATCCAGATCAAACAAAACACATGCACACAAAAGCCAGGGCAACTCTGATCCTGTCTGAACGCAGACAAAAACATAACAAACATTCTCAAACCAAAAGACCAAATATCCCTCATCCTAGTGAATGGGATCAACTGAGGTTTCTTTATTCGTGGCCATTTTAGCATTGCTCTGGGCTTTCCTGCTTCTAGATAAGATTTATTAAGATACCTGTCCTAACGTTAGTTGCAATTCTGAAAGGATTTAATCTGTCTTGCTTTCTTAACCTTTCCTGAAAATAACCTAACACGAGGCTAAAACCCAAGAGTCCTAGCAGCTTTTTAACAAGATGCCTCATGGTTACCCACCACACACCTTCACCTCCCTGCAGTGAATAAGAAATGGAGCTAGTTCACCTCCAGGTGTGTTTTTCATGGGTCTTTGGCTGTTAGGCACTGAGGACCCTTTCTTTGCTACATGTTATGAAGTAATAGTCTGAACACTACCTAGAAGGCAGCAAAAATGCCACGTCCGAATCTCCTGGGCATTTGGGGAAAAATACAAGATTTTTGGACACTATCAACAAATTTTACTATAGGAGTTCAAAGACCAAAAGATAAATTCCTTTTGATCAGAACTAGGTTCCATGAGGATGAACACAACACGGGTTTATTCAGATGCTTTATGAGAGCTACCTGGGAGATCCAGCTCAGATGGACTGAAATGTCTTCCTTTTAGAAATTCTGGCATATGAACTTGTTTTACTTTTTGTATAGTACCTAAAAACTCTCTGCAAATTTTTGTTTGTTGGTTAGCAGATTATTAAACTTGTATCAATATTTGTCCATCAGCAGGCAGGTACATGGGATCAGGAGCCAGTCTTCCCTATGTACTATTGCAGATACCCCACCCTCAAGAATAGCCTCTGTTATCATGTAATAAACTCGAAATTTATTTTTTATTGAATGACTTTCTGGCATGAAAGATTCAACAATTTCTAAAGCAATTAATTACAATATTTTATAGCCATCTCTGCCAGGAAATGATCTATCTAGTGAGGAAATAGACTTGTCTTAGTTCACATACAGCCACTGGGTCAAGGCTACAAAAGGAGGCAGATTTCAGCTAAATTTAAAGGAGCCCTTTTGAACATTGGGGCAGCTGAAGGTGGATGATCAACTTAAGAGGGGGTAAGCCTCTTGGGCCTTGACATATTCAACCAAGAATCTACAACTCTGCCACTGATTTGGTGGTTAGCTGAGAGAAATTTCATTTGAGCATTAGTTTGGAAGGAGGATGTGATGGTCTTTAGAATTATAGCCTAAGAACCCATCATTAAACGTAATTGACAAGAGATGACTCAGGTCAATAGGCTGATTTTCACGCTTGGTTTCTGAAAACCAATCCACTTAACATTAAAGTCCAACACAATTTTGTCAGATGCCTATGTTCTATGAAAAGTAGTCAAATTGCAGTAAAACTAACATACTTCTTCCTTTTCTTCCTCCCTCTCTTAGGTCCAAAAGCTGTAGAAGCTTACGGCAAAAAGTTTGAAGTAAAAACCATTTCTGGGAAACTGCTCTTCTCTGCAGATGACAATGAGGTGGTAGTAGGAGCTGAGAGATTAAGAGTTTTGGGTAAGGAAATTTTCAACATGTAATTGGTTTGATGCTGCCATACATACTTTAAAGGAAAACTGAAATGATACCATGGATTAAATGTTTGTGTCCCTACAAAATATGCACACCCCAATGTGACGGTATTTGGAGATGGTGCCTTTGTAAGTTTATTAGGTCTTCAGAGTGGAACCTTTATGCATTGTACTTATGTAGTGCCCATAGGAGGGAATGAAGAGTTACTCCTGTGTGCTCTTATGCCCCCTCTCTTTTGCCATATGAGGTCACAATGAGAAGCTGACAGTCGAAGGGGGCCCTCACCAGAACCCAAACAGGCTGAGACCTGGTCTCGGTCCTTAGCCTCCAGTATTGGTGTTGTAAGCCAGCCAGTCTGTGGTACTTTGTTACATCAGTCCAAACTAAGCAAATTGGTGTCCAAAAAAAGGAAACAAGGCCAATTTGCTGGACTCTTTTACAGTGAGGCAGTTGAATCTCCCCAGAGCCTGGCCCCCTGGTGAAAGTTTCTCATTCCATGACGTCATCTTGGCGCATCTTCCAGCTCTGAGTTTTGACTTGGATGGGTGGTCAGTCCAAAAATGATAATAGAGTATATGCTGTCCTTACAAACTGACAGTTTTGCCTGAAATAGTCAAGATTGTATACATGGTGAGCCAGGCAGGGTGATTCATGCCTATAATCCTAGTGACTCAGGAGGCCAAGACAGGACGATTGTAAGTCTGAGGCCCACCTCAGCAACTTAGTAAGACCCCCTTCTCAACACAAAAAATAAAAAGGGCTAGGGATGTGGCTCAGTGGTAAAGTATCCATCTGTTAATTCTCTAGGATATAAAAAAAAAAAAAGATTGTATACATGATACAGTGATCTGTAAATCTGGTTGTAAATTAAGAATCATCTGGGAAACTTGAAAAGTTGAGGTTCGTAGATCCAACTCTGACATATTGGATTATAAGCGGAGGTGGAACAACCTGCAAGTTTATTGTTAAAATATTTGCAAACTTTCCTGTTATGCCACTTTTGGAATCGTTGAATTGGGAACATACAACAAATGATTGTTCTATGACTATACACGGGATAGCCCAGCATGGTAGGGGTGCTCATATTGGAGTGGACCTGGTTTTTAACCCCTGCTGGCACCTACAAAAGTTGTGTGTCTTTGGGCAAGTTCCTGACATCACTGAGCCAGTTTCCTTTTCTGCTTCACTAGGTTAAGAACATTTGGCATATCAAGTCGTGGGCAGGGTTAAATGAGACCATGTTCTATGCACTTAACACAGTGCCTGTGCACAATGGGACTCAGTCACTGGTTGCTGCTGCTTGGGCCACTATGAGTACCTACTGTTTTCCCTTCTTCTGTTCCATAATACTCAGTGTAGCATGGTGGTTCCTAGCTCAAGCTCTGAGATGAACCCTTTGTGATTTTTAACTCCATTTCTGTCTTTTACTACCTCTGTGACCTTATGCTTGTGGTTTCAACTCTCTGTACCTGTTTAATCTATTCAATTGGCTCAGCAGAAATATTGATCTTTCCAGATTGTTGGAAAGATTGAATGAAATAGTATATTTAATATGTTGACCAAAACATCAAGTACTCAGTAAGTGCTAGCTATTGTTATCTTAAATTATTATTATTCTAAGTTCTTTCTAGTTGAAATTACTTCTTCCCTGCATTATTATTTGCCCTCCACATCTTTCAGTTCCATGACTTTCATCCACCTGGCTATCACTTCAGCCCTCAGTCAATCTGTTTTTGCATGAGCTAGCATGCACACTTGTGTTCGCACGCTAGCTCTCTTTCCTTCTCTCTCTCTCTCTTTCTCTCTCTCTCTCTCTCTCTCTCTCTCTCTCTCTCTCTCTTGTAAAATACACATTCACATCTAATGTCCTTGTTGGATGACTCAGATCTCCAGCTCTGACAGCTAGATCTTCCTCTTAGACTGGATATTCCACCAGCCTCTCAGACATGGCTGTTTCAAGTGCCTAGTCTAACACTCACATTCCATCCCGACCCTCTTCTCTCCAACTTTTGCTGGATTATTGTCCCTGTTGCTTATACTAGCCCCATTATTCTCTGCTCTCTCGGTCTCAACTTCAGCACCATCAGCTCAGCAGATTCAGAAGGCGGAACTGGCCGTTCATAGGGGCTGATGGGAGGAGAGACAGTGAGGCCAGGGAATCTAGTTCCTGACCCGTGGTTCAGCAGTGGTGTCACCTAGATCCGCTGCCTTTCTTTCAGGGCCTATTCTAATCTGTAACATGAGAGTTTCCTGGAGAAGTTTCCAAACAATGTTTTCTGGGACAGAATCTGAACAAAATTTCATATATAGCTCCAGTAAATAAGAAAGATAAAAGAGCAAGATTGCACTGGCATGTCACCAAGGATTTGGGGCAGAGAGGTCAGATATGGGAATCTTATCTGTGTAGTTTCATTCTTTCCCCCCTTTGTGTCCTGTATGGACTGCTTAGAATGAATTTTTAAAACCTGTTAAGTAGATTATCTTTCAAAACAATTCTCTGGACCACTTGCTATGATCTGGGTGCAATGCTTTGTATGCATTATTAAATTTAGACCTAATAAATTGCCTTGTGATATCATTGTCATGCCTACATTTCAGGTCCCAGAAAGGGGTTGAATCATAGGAGAGGTGAGCCATGGTTAGACTGAGAGCTGGCATCCCCTGCCTGCTACTTTGTATGCAGAAGGCCTTACTTTAAGGCACCATTCTTTGCTGACTCCTCTCATTAGACCATTTTCAAATGAGGAAAGTAGGTCTTGAAAAGGTGAATAAATTTGCCCAAGACCAAGTGCCAGTAAGAATTAGGACCTGAGTACAAGTTCTGCCCACGGACCCCAGCCTCAATGCATTTCTCACACACGATATATTAATCTAAGACCTTCTCCACTCACAATTGATGCTTTTCTCTGTTTGTAAAAATGACATTTTTCACATTAATTGTAGGTGAGGCAGGGGAGCACAAATTTTCAGGTTGTCCCCTTGTTCCAGAGGACTTTACGTTACTAATTCTAAAATAATTGTCCAGGGAGAGAAGTGACACTATCTCATACCAGGATCACTTTGGAAAAGTGGGTTTGACAACTTCCCATTAGTTGCTTGGTGCTTTCTGAGTCACCTCACTACATTAAAATCTGTCTTTGCAAAAACAGTTGCTGAATAACTTTAAATGTCCAAGTACTTTGGTTTAACCCTTATTGTACAAAATCTTGTTGTACAAAACTCTGTACAAAACTCATTTACAGATTCCCCCTGCCCCACAGCTACGTAAACAATATTGGAATATGATTGTAGCTTGGGATCACTTCAGTGCAGGTGGATATTTTGCTGTGGTTTGTGCTTATTTGTCATAGTTTTCTTAGAGAATGATACATGATAAAGCCTGTCTCTCTCCATCATTAGGAGAATTTGCTTTTCTTATGTAAAAATGAAGAAGAAAAGCATCAAAATAAACTCCACTGCTGCTACCAGTGTGAAAAAGATTTGGAAATGTCCACCCCACAAATCTTGCATCAACCTACTTGGTGAAATGAGCCAAGGGTGCTGCAGAAATGAGCTTCCTGTCAGCTGGGACTCAGCCATATGGTGTGGAACGAGAAGCTTAGGCAATTTCATTTTCAGCTTAATGAGAAGTTTTGTCTTTGTGAGTTGTCAAGCTGCACAACTCTTGAAGTTTGACTCTGGAAGCCTATTTCTTGGTTTGAAACCTTGCTCAGCCTCTCAGGCTCTGAGTTATCCAATTCAAGTCTACTTTTCTCACTAAGCTTGAATTTCCACTCGTCTAAAACACAGAAGAACAAGATAAAGAAAGAAAAAAGAAAAGAATGAGTAGAGCAAGAAGTATAAGTAAATATTATACACAGAGTTATTTCAGTTCATAGGAATAAGCAATAGGGAACCAAAAAGATAATGTATCTGGGATGCATTGGTTCCAAATATTTTCTAAAGTTCTTCTCCAGCCTTGAGTTATATAGGTCAGTGGTAAAGTGTGCTCTTAACATGTGCAAGGCCCTGAGTTCATTCCCAGCAACACACACACACACACACACACACACACACACACACACACACATACGTATACATACACATACATTCTTACACTCATACATAGACTTCTAGATAACCACACTCAACCTAGAGCACATTCAAGAGACCTCAAAGAGCATGGCCAGAGACCTGGAAGCCATTCTTCATGCAGAATGGTTCAATCATCTGGAAACATACAGCCTCCTGTGGCAGTGCAGGGGCATCAATGTGAGCAGGCTGCACTTGCTGACCTGTATATGCCTGTCATTCCTGCGAGATCGATGCCATTGAGTCGCTGAGCACAGCTTTTGTAATTCACTCTGTCCTGCAATCCTGGTCTCTGTCATTTGGTAGCTGTGGCTGGACAAGTTGCTTCTGCTTTTTCGGCACCCTTTTCCCCTCTCCGTGACATCTGGACCTTGGCATTGTTGGAGAACTTAGTGGCATGAGGAGCACTGGGTGTGTACCCCTGAGTGTGGCGCCCAGGTCAGCACTCAATACATTCTGACTCTTGCTTTGTTGGTAATGGCTTCTCTGGGCCCACTTGGGCTTCCAGAAGCTGATCCAGACTGAAATCCTATATTTCATTTCTTGGGGGTTCACAAAAGAAATTGGCTTGAAACTTCTAAGGGCTCTCATGCATGAGGTGAGTTTGGATTAATGGATCCCCTGGACAGGGCCAGGGTCAAAACCATTTTACCTGTGAGCAGGTAATGTTGAGCTTATGAATATAAGTGTTCTCATTTCAAATGATCCCAGAGTCTTTATTTTATTAGCCCAGAACTATCCTCTTAATCCTAGCTCCAAATTCCCAGCAGCCTGAACCTTCCCACCTTGTGTGTTGGACTTCTGTTCATCCCTTCTACTTCATTAGGAATCCCACAAATGCCCTGCCTCTCCAGGGCCCACCTGACTAATTCTCCTTATGGGTCCACCTTTGTTCAAGGTCTGGCTTTCATTTCATTCTTTGTACAAACACTAATGTTGTTGCAATTCTTGAGGTTTATGGAGCATGGAGCATGGGGTTGGGTTCTTTGTCTTTGAATTGGAAGAATGAAATCCACAGATACAAGTTGAGATCAAAGTAACAGGATTTATTAGAGTAATAGAAAGAAAGCAAGGTTTCCAAAGGGGAGGGGTACCGAGCAAAGGATCCTGGAGAGTGACTATTATCTAAGGATATTTGTGAATCGACAGGGTTAAGAAAGTGAGCTCCCCACCCAATCCTGAGTAAGACACTAAGTGCCCACAAGCTTTTCACATGTTCTCTGGTCTAATTATGTCACTGTGTCTTTGTTTTATTTATGTATGTATGTATGTATGTATGTATGTATGTATGTGTACCTGGGTACCAAGCACGAGATGTCTCATTATCAGTTATTTCTTTTTTTCTCTGCTTACCAAGGAGTTGGCCTGACCTTGATGAGGCCTGGCTTTTGTAGGTATTTTCTCAGCCCCGCTACACACAGATCTGAACTTAAAGGAGCTCAAGTTTCCTGCCTATCCATTTTAATCCTTTTTCCCACCTCATTATGAGCTACTTAGGTCTAGCACAAAAAAAAATTCAGTTTGTAATCAGGTCCATTCATTTAATGACCCCAAAGGTGTAAAATTAGTATTCAAGATGAGGCATGATAGAGTTTATCTTTCATTAGAGAACATAGTTATTAAATATTGGATAAAAGTGGTCTTTAATAAGCAGCAAGAATATAGGCAATAAAAAGCCAGGGCATCTAAGAGACATCTTCATAGCAACGCTAGGTAAAGCGTGACTTTGGTTTTCATTAATGACCGATTTCATTGAACAATGAATCGGGCATTATAGCATTTATAAACAAAGCATAATCATAAAGTGCTATTCTAATTGTTAATTAGGTCTATTTATACTTTAGATTAGTTTTTTCATTATGTCCTCTAGATGCCACTTGATGCTAATTATCTGAGTTACATTATTATCAAGTGAAAAACATTTTTAATTAAATCTAAAGCCATTTAAATTAGCATAAAATTTATAGAAATTTAAATGTGGCCTGATGCTTAACTGTTTTTTTTTTTTTTTTTTTTGGACTACTCAGATGATAAAACTCTCTATTGCACCCTGGCAAACTGATGATTATGATAAGAGGAACCAAGGATATTCATAGTGATAATGTTCATTCATTAAATCAGTGTGTGTCTATCATACATATGTACATTTATATAACATATGTCTATGTAGGTATGTGTAAGTGGTGTCTCTGAATTACTGTTACTGGTGCCACAGAGATTCAAGGATGGATGCCACTGGAGCTCTGTGTCTAAAGAGATGAGACAAACTGACAGGTTTCTGTGAGCCCAGGGAGGAAACCAGCTGCCTAAGGAGGGGGATAGAAGAGAGGACCTGTAGAACCCAGCAGGGGAGGGCAGGAGAGAGTTTAGAATCTTAAACTGGTAACCAGGGACATTTGAACTAGTTCTTGAGTACAGATGATGGGTGGGGGAGATACAGGGAGAAGACTGGCCTGGTGAATGGGATAGTTTATCATTCAGGACTCACTTGGCTGCAAGTAATATAAATCCAACCCAGAGTGAGAACTGGAAAGTTTTACTGGCTCATCTGATTGGAAAGCCCTCAGGTAGTTGGCTGCAAGCTGGATTTAGTGGTTCATAGGATGAGACCAGACTTCTTCTGTCTTGTTTTCTCTTACCATGTCTCTGCTCTGCTTTACAAGCTATATTCTGTCCTCAGCTTCGCTGGTGAGCATAGAGTGTTTATCTTCCTAACAAAAATTCAACCACTGGGGCTATGTGCCTAGTCATTGAAACCAAGATGCTGGAATCTGCAGGTTAGTGAGGTCTGGGTCCTATCCCAACTGCTAGAGCTAAGGTTGGACTGACAGTGAGTGAAACAGGCCATTCTCCAAGGGAAAACCAGAATATTGTTAACAAGAGAAGGAATAGATGCTAGGCAAAGACAAAGTCAAGTATTTGTTTCAGTAATCAAAGTTACAATCGTAGCAAATTGTAATGATCACACATGAGACTGGAACCCAGGAATTGCTCAATACCTCATCAAAAAGATCTTCCCTGACCACTTTATAAAAATGTTACATTCTCACCACCGATGTACATATCCAGAGTGGGCAAAATATGGCCCATGGGCCAAATAGGTCAAAACCACTTCCTGTTTTGAAAAAAAAAATGCTTTTTTGGAACACAGTCAAGGTGGTACATTTAAGTATCATCTCTTTGGTTCTGTGCTATCATGACAGAGTTGAGTAGTTGAGTCAAAGATCATATGGTTCACAAAACACAAAATATTTACTGTCTGGTTATTTACAGTAAAAGTTTTCAGAATCCTGGCCTGTACCTTTATTTTACTTTATTCTTCTTTAGAAAGGTTATCATAACACGACATGCTAGATATTTGGTTTTCCCCTTCTTTCCTTTTTAGAATATAAGCTTTATATGGCAGCAGGAAGTCTTTTTTAGCAAAGTCTTGAATAGCCCCTTTCATAAAGAAAGTGTCCAGTAATGTTTTTGCATGTATGGACTGAAAGATTCAATCATGGGACTCTTCAACAATTAATGTGACAATGTAGTGTAAAGAAGGGAGGGGGAACTTACACTCAAGTTACAAAGATATTAGAATACCTTTGTTGAAGATTCACTACAACCTCAACTAGGATAGTAAGAGATGAAAAAGTCAAATGGGAAAGACCATCTAATGAAATCTGGTAAATCACTAGACATGAAGGGTCCAGAGAGAGGGAAGTTATAAATATCTCTGGTGTTGTGAGCTGCCTTAGTCAGACAGTTGTGGTGTCATTAACAGAAATTGGTAGGAGATCAGAGATGAACAGCTTAGCTTTACATGTACTGGGTCTTGGAGTTTTACCTCTCCCATGGGGAGGTCCTCTGTCCAGCAGAAAATGCCAGAAAAATGCCCACAAGAGATGCAGTCTGAGCAGAGGGGCTGCAGAGTTGCTCACATAGTTTGATCATATGCACAAGAAAGATGGCCTAGGAGTGTCCCGGAGCAAGTAGCTGGAGAAGTTCATCAATTTCAGCTTCCTTGAAGCCCTTAGCTTTCCAGACCTTCTGTGTCTCTGAAGAAAAACCCAGGGCTGGCTTACAGAGGCTCAGGTTTCCCTCCCTGATGCCTGTTGGGGAGTCACAGGCCCTACCCTATGTTCTTATACCGATCCTCTCTGCCTTCCACCAAAGCTATGTGAAGAAACTCAAAATCGGCTGGATTCAACACAATTTGATTCTGTCCTATTATCAGCTATGTGACCTTGACTGCACTATTAAAATTGCTCTCCACAAACAGCATGTCTCCCTTCCTTTCACTTTGCCTCCATCTATTTTCATCTTTGTCTTTCTACAGTATTTTGTCAGTGTCAGAAAACATCAGAGAGGCTCTGAAGGATTAAAGAGTAGAACCTGGGTCCTCCTGTAGGCTAGTTGAAAACTGAGTAATTCAGACACTGATCCTCAAGCACAAGAGTTCACCAATCTAGGAATTTGTCACTTGGGTGACAAATCAGAGGAGCCTGAAACTTGCCAAGGCCCTCCTCCTTCTTGGTATTGCAGAGATAAATTTGGGGGGATTTAACTGTTTATAAAGAATTGCTGGGGTGTAGCTCAGTGGTAAGGTGCTTGCCTAGCATATGTGATGCCTTAGGTTCAATCCCCAGTGCCCCCAAAAAAGGAGAATGAGAAAGAGCAGAAGGAAGAAGAAGAAAAGAAAAACAAATGTTGGTTCTATAGTTCTTCCAGGGTACCTCATTCCAAAGTTGGTTTAGTATTTACAGGAATACAGGAATAATGTCTTAGATCATGAAAATACATTTCCCATAAATAATGCAGCAAGAAAGCCAAATGTAAAAGAGTCTCAGATGAACAACCCCAACCTCATAAACCAGAGACACTTAATGAGAAAAAGCACAATTCTACAATAGAGAAATAATAAAGGAGTTTCATTGTAAATACTATCATCACTCTTCAAAAGCATTAAAAAGAGCTGGCGCGGAAGCTAGGGCAGTGCCACACCTAGAGCTTCAGGCAGGCACCCACCCATGTGTGCGGGCAGTGCCAGCTTCAGTGTTTCAGCCCAATCCCCCGATGCTCCAGGAGGTAATTCCTGATGCAGGAGGAAAGACGTTTGCTGAGCCCCACATCATTTTTCCTTTGGCACCAGGGAGATGTGATTTACAATGAGCGTGATGGATTCAGGGTTCTGTGTACACTTCCCCAGCTGTCCCAGAGCCACAGCCTCAGCAAACCTCCCCCAGATGCTCAGCTCAGCCCCTGGCTTCCTCAGGGCCTGCATGTGGGGGTGGGAAGAAGGCAGCCAGGGACATTTATCTGCTTTCTAGTTTGATTAAAGTGTTGATGAGATACATTCCTGGGATGCTTTGAAGAGAACCAATTACAGCACTTAGCAAAGGAGGGGCAGATGTTTTGGGTTTGTTTGTTTGTACAACTGACAAGATTTTGATTTCTCTATCAAGTTGCAGTCAGCACCACTTTTAGACATCTGTTGGTACGAAAACTTATTATCAAAGTTTTCTTCTTGCCAGTTAACACCATGAGGGTCTGTTCACAGGAGGAGATCAACTTCTGTCAGGGCATCCTCAATGTCAACAGGTGTATTGTCTCCTTTGTTATTAATGACACGGACTGTTAGGGAATATTCTTATGCCACCAAAAGTCACCAAGGGAGAATTTTATTTTCCTTCTTTCTTTCCAACAGAAGCCAAGAGGAATGTTGGTATTCCACAGTGACACTTGCAACTTAATGAGATGGCAATGTGAATAAGAAAATCTCACTACTCAGGACAGGGAAGGAAATTAACTTTATTCTCCTTTATTGGAAGGACTTGGATTTTATTTGTTCATTTGAGTGTGAAAGAAAAGTACTAAAATATTCTTTTAAGTTCTTTATTCATTTCCTCCCCCATATCCCTACACTTTTGCCATGTACATCCCTCCCAGTATCAATTCTCTTTGTACCCTTCTTCTTCAAGAAGAGTGGCTAAGTTGACAAGGGTGAATCTAAGCAAAGGAAATAGGGAGAAAGGGGGGGGGGATATCCAAACCCCTCCAAGGCCTAGAGTAGAAACAAAATGCTTATTTTTTCTCTCTCTCTTTAGGATAGTACTGTGGGATGGTAGAATGGTTGCATATAGGATTTGGAGATAGACTGCTTAGATTCTAGTCTTATTACAACTTTGGATGAGTTTCTGAATCTCTGAAAACCTCAGGTTTCTCATCTATAAAATGGAGCCATAAGAATGTCCTGGACATGTTGCCAAGCACACAATTAGTGCCCAAAATGTTGCTGCTTATTGTCACTGTTTATTCTGCAAATTCTTTTTGAGCAGCATTTGTTCGACTATCACAGATTAAAGTTCAGTGCAGAGATGTGTAAACACAGGACAGAATTTCCTCGTGAGATGTTCCCAAGTAGAGTTCAGTCAGGTAGGGGCGACAGTGCACATGCCCAGTAACATCAGATACAGCAGCAGCAGCAGTAAATATTTTAAAAACTTAATTAACAAAGACATCTGATAGAACTTGGCTGAGAGGATTAGGTGGTAAATGCAGGCAATAGAATAGTGACCAAGAGAAACCTCTTAGGGGTGTTGAGGGAGAAGGCAAGGTGGAGGGCAGAGGTTGACTCAGCAGAAGCAATGGAAAAGAGTGACAGCCTCTGCAGATGCCTCAGCACAGCTGTATGTGACCCAGGAGCTGGGGTGGTCGGCCATTGCTTTCTCCAGCAAATGAAGATACTTGGATTTCTTGTTGGGCAAGAGACTGTCATTACTAGCAGATAGAGAACAGGAATTGCTTTCCTTCCCAAAGCAATCTGAGTTAAGGAGATGTCTCAGAGATCAGCTACAACCTGCTGGGGACTTTCCTTCTTGGCAGTGTACTGTGAAGGATGTGACTGAAATGGTAATGGGAACATGTGATTTTAGTTTGATTCTGTAAGTCAGAGAGGAAAGACAGAGTTAGACTCAGGCGTTATTTATGATGCAAGAACATTCTCAGTTCAAAGAAAGGAAGTGACATCAACAGGAAGCCTCTTGGCATGAGCTAAGCTGTCATACAGCAGATCTCTATTCAAGAGTCACATTACATTCAACACATTAACTGAGCACTGACTCTGGCTAACTGCTGTGCTAACCATGGTCACACCCTGGGGTTCTGACTTTCTGGAATCCAGAGGCAAGCACAGACAGAGGTTTTGAATATTTATGCAAAAAGCATGCATGCTATTATAGGAGCAAAGTACAAGATGTTTTGGAAACATAAATCAGGGGATTTATTTAAGAGGAAAGTCTTCCCAAGGCAAGTGGTGATTGAGACAGGAAGGATAAATTAGAGTGAGTCAGTCCAAGGGCTGGAGAGTCCGGGTGCAGAGCAGCTGTTTCAGGCACACAGAAAACCTTATAGCAAGTTTTTGTGAAGCAAGACCATTTGGAGAGAAAGAAACAAAAACAAATTTTAGAAGTTCAATATAGAGAGACCATGGAGCGGAGTGCCCATTCATGAAAGGCAAGAGGTTGTGACTGTAGTAGTTAGTATTTTTAAATCCTTAAACTCTGTGGAGAGTGACCTTTGCCCTGCTCTGAGTTACTTTATGATGTATAGAACAGCCATCTTCAAACCTTGCCTCGCCCTGAGTTTCTCCTTTTTATAAAGCAGCTGTGCCCTGAGGTAATCCGTTTTGGGTGCAAGGACTAAGGCAGAATGACATTGTAACTTGTTTGCATAAAGAGACAAGGACCAGCTGTTGGACATATAGAACTTATCAAAAAGAATGACCCCCAGCTACACAGCACAATCATAAGGCACAGACTGATAAATAAACAGATGTGCTCATAAAAAACAGACCACCTGTGAGCTTGTCATATAAATCATAAGCACATAGGTACCCACCTCAGAGAGACTAGGCCTATGAGCTTATCAAACACCCCAGGCCACCCAGTGAGCCACCTGCCCACCTGGAACACATAAGGGCAATGAAGATACTGGTATGGCAGCTCACAGTGCCTGTCATCTTATACCACCTGGGGAACATATTAGGAGAGGGACAGGATGTCCCCAGGACTTCAGTTCTCCTTTCTTGACACAGCCCACTTTGAAACTGCCTGCTGTCTGGACCCTTACTTTGAACAAGTTCTGTACCCTGAACAGCTGGGGCCCTGAACAGGTTCTTTGGTGGCTAATCTTGTCTGACCACCTGCAGTGACTCTTTTGCATTTGTGTCTGCTCTCAGTCATTGCTCTTGGCTTGGCCTCTTGAAACCCTGTGGCCAGCTTAACCCTTTCTTAGCCGGTTCTGTAAGCCACATGTATTGTTGTGTAAATTCAAGTGTGATGTGTGACTTGAGTGATATATGTATTAGCAATTAGGATCAGAATAAAGTAAAAGAGCCTGTCATTGCCCTGCTCATGGCCACCAAGTGAACCAGGAACACTCGGTGAATTCAAGCCAATGAAAGTGATATAGAATTTATGGAATTACAACACCATGGAAAGACACCAATGTGTCCAGTCTATTTTTTGGCATAGCTGGTTCAAACATTCTCCACACCAGGCACTGTCGAATCTCTTTTTGTGTGTTTTATTTGTTCTCACCACAGCCCTGAGATGGGTTGTGTCCTTGTGCTAAGTTTTTATGTGAGAAAACTGACAGACAGGCACATTCCCAAGAGTAAGCAACAAGTTAAAGGGCAGAATGAGATGCAAAACCAGATAGTCAGATTCCTGAATCTTTATTTTGTTCATGTTGTAAACATCTTATTGAGGTATAGTTGAGATATTATTCAATGTACCCATTTAAACTGTAGAAGTCAATGTTTTTCAGTTTAAAGCTTTGCTTTTCCCATAGATCATAGAGGGGAGATAAAGAAATGTGTTTTCCTCATTCATTGAAAGGTTAACTCCTATAACAAGGACATATTAACAAGAGAAAAGTATGCTAAATTTATTTAATGTACATTATATGCAGCATGGAAGCCTTTAGATATTTATACCCCCCAAAAGAGGAAGCTGTGTGGGTTCATGCTTAGGTTTGATGAAGAATGTATGTATGTGCTTGTGCATATGAATCTACTAGAAAGCCACAACATTACAGGGAGAACTCTGTGCATGTGAAGCTGTTTAGATTTTATGTTAAAGGAAATGGGGAGGCATTGAAGGGTTTCAGACTGAAGAATGACAAGATGTAGTGTGTGTTTTATGGGACACTGTGAGGAAGAACAGCCAGGGATAGGTTGGACAGATGCACTAAACATTAAACCAAATCCATTCTTGAAATTTATGCTTAGAGGTTTAATCAAAAACAAAAAAAAGACCTCCTCAAAAGAAAGTTATGCAGCCTATTTGGTAGGACTTGTAGATCTCACAAACAATTCAGAAGGCTCATTTTTGCCTTCAGCC
Source organism: Spermophilus citellus (assembly GCF_964194105.1). Lineage (NCBI taxonomy): Eukaryota > Metazoa > Chordata > Mammalia > Rodentia > Sciuridae > Spermophilus > Spermophilus citellus. The sequence goes on along the minus strand of NC_138182.1, from coordinate 136,447,036 downwards.
CAAAGTAAAGAGGCCAAGCATCCGAGAAAGGGCAGGAGCACCCTGGTTGGCAAAGACATGGCACACCGTATGAGTGCTGAATGCAGCACATTGTTCCTCCCATTAGGTTGCTTGATGTGAGATGATCAGAGGTCAAAGCACATTCAAACTATTTGTATTGTATCACGGGCTTGGGGAAGAAGTTGCTTTTAACCAAACAAAGGGGAGAGTGATATGAAATCAATATGCAGGGTGCCTGTGAGCTATGAAGGAAAGTAATGTGCTTTTCTTCTTTGGCTTTTAAAAGCATCTCAGCTGCCAGGGAGAATGACTTTCCCTCTCAGACTTTCTCTCTCTCTATCCGGCTGGTTACTAGGGACTATTCAGGCTCTAGTGTCTCTGCTGGGTGTTTAATGAGGGCATCCTTCCATGAGAGGCTGAGCAAGTTTCTCTGGACAAATTTCTTCATCCCAGGACTCTAAGAATATATCCCTCCTTAACACATTGTGACCAAAGATTTGTGTTAAAGAAATGCAGGGCCTTGGCTTTTAAAGAGAGGGTCTGTATCTGCCACTGGGAACATAAGTGGGTGAGATCTGAGAAAGGGACCAGAGAGACTCACATGCAAGTGCCTAGAGAACTAGAGTCACAGGGATTTAAGGACAGACTGTCATCACTGAGACGTGGAGTTTTCCATTCACTCTTGAAAGATTCCACTGGATGAAGTTAGGTGAAGCAGGAGAAGCTTTTCCTGATGAAAGGAAATGACATCGAAAATCACTGAGTCTTGTCTTGGGACTGAAGAGTAGTTAAAAATTTAGTCCTTTCAGGCTTGGTGGCACACGTCTGCAACCTCAGCAAATTGGGAGGTTGAAGCAGAAAGAGCTCAAGTTGGAGAACAGCTTTTGCAATTTAGTGAGATCCTGTCTGAAAACAAAAATAAATAAGTAAATAAAAGTCTCAGTAGTAAAGCAACCTTGAGTTCCATACACAGTGCCGAAAGAAAGAAAGAAAGAAAGAAAGAAAGAAAGAAAGAAAGAAAGAAATTAGTCAAGTGTAGTGTTACTGTCTAAACAATCAAGGAATCAAGAGTGAATTGAGGGACAGGGAGTTGAACTGAACTCTTTGGTAAAATGGCCCCTTTCATCTCTCTCCTCATCTATTCCTTGTCCCTTCCTCCCATGATTCCCAGGTAGAAAAAAAGTGAAAGTAGCCAGTTTAGGTAAATTCTGTGCTACCACAACAAATTGGGAGGACTATCGTAAGTGGACTAGTAATGCCGAAGAGGTAATGAGAAATCCTGAAGAACTGAACATACTACCATATCTGCAGAGTTTCATTCAGTTATCCAGTTATTTCAAGACAGGGGCTCAGTAAGTTGCTGAGGCTGGCCTCGAACTTGTGACCATCCTGCCTCAGCCTCCCAAGTCACTGGAATTACAGATGTGCACCAATGTACCCAGCTCAGATTCATCCTTAGAGCTACTCAGGAATAAGGCAGTAATTGTGGGGAATAAAACAAAGAAATTTTCATATTAGAGATTAAGTGACTAAACCTATGGAAGTAAAACAGTGGTCCAAGGTCAAGCAGCAAGGAGTGTGAGCTCCTGCCCCAGCTTCATATCCCAACTCAGAGGTGAGCAAGTGTGGCCCTTCCCCAAGCACCACAGGAGTGATGCAGAAAGTTCTGCAAGATCGACTGTGTTTCCCAAGCACTTCCCCAATTTTTACATTAGGTGATCATTCAAAAGAGTAAGGGTTCTTCCCTAATTTTCTGCCCCAGACCCCTTTTCAAGCTATTAAAGATTATGAACCCATTCTCAAAATTACATTTTTAACTATATTAAATACAAGATCTAAGATTACAAAATAAAACCAATTATGGGGAGTTATCAGCATATGCAAATAATTTTGTGATATAATAATGTGCCTTTCTTTGTTAAGCATTTAAAAGATCTAGTGATGGGTCTAATAACTACCATAATTTCAAAGTAGTGATGAGCATGAACAATATTTTGTTGTAAGTAACAAATTGACTGTGATATGAAGCAATTTGTGATGTTAATTGGCGACAGTCTCAGAGGTGATATTATTACAGATCATGTTCTACATTGTGACTAAGGAAATTGCTAGATTTCATTTAGAGATAGAATAGGGGAAAGAATGATATAAAATCTGCCCCTTCAAAGTTCACAGACCAACAGAATTCTATTTATGAATCCCTGGAGTCCATTGTCCACAGGTGGGGTTTCCTGTCCTAAGGCAAGTGCTTAATGAGCACCTATTATGTGCAATCATCATGATAAATCAGTATGCAGCAAGAATATCCAAGAAGCGGACACGATTCCAAACACTATAATATGTCCACATCATTTCGTATTTAGTATCATGGACCAGATGAAAGACCCTCCTGTTTTATGAGGAGCCAGTCACTAAATTTGAAGGATGTGTTAGCCTGTAACTGGAAGTTGAAGAATGCTATGACATCCTAAAGCCAAACAATGATTCTCTCTCTTTTGACCTTCCGGGGCTTGCAAGTAGGTCTCTTGCATGCTAGTTAAGTGCTCTACCACTAAGGTATATCCCCAGCCCTTTTTATCTTTTATTTTATTTTGATACAGAGTCTTTCTAGGTTGCCCGGGCTGGCCCCAAATTTGGGGACCCTCCTGCCTCAGCCTCCTGATTATAGGCATGTACAGTGCACCCATCCATATAATGGTTCTCATCAGAGAGGCACAGTGTGGGGAGGCAGCAACTGAGTCCCCACAATTGGCATTGTCTAGAGACATCTTTGATTATCACAACTCTGGACATATAATGGGTAGAAGGCAGGGATGCTTATTAATATCCTATAATGCCCTGGAAAACCTCCCAACAAGGAATTAAGAAATTGTCCAGTGCTCAGTTTCAATCAGTCTGTGGCTGAGAAGCCCTGTGCCAGAAGGAAGGTATGCAGAACACTGATGAAGTCACATTGCAAATGGACTTGTGTGTCCCTGTTTCTGTGCCCTCTCCCCTGTTAGGGGAGTGTGTTGTTCTTTCTGATTCTTCAAGGTTGCAGATGGCATTCTTTCACCCTCTACTATGTTATACAAATAGGTGAATAGTTAATGTGGACCACTGATGAGTCTGAGCATGCTCTCTCTTTAGCATGTTGGTCCCAAAGCAGGACCAACAGGAGCTCTGTAGGGGAAGGCTCTTTGGAGTGGGAATACAGAAGTGGCAGAAGCACACGAGTCTCTGCCTCTTATTCAGAGCACCAGGAACACACTGCTTCTGTCTGTGCAGCAAGGAATGTAGAAGCCCGAGCAAGACAGCTTCCCCTCCACTTGGTGGACATGGGAAGGTCTGTGTTTCTACATGATACAGCAAACATTATGTCTGTCATGCAAGATGGATATCCAGCCTACGAGTCACATAATCTTATCGTTGAAATAGACTTAAAAGAGGTGATGACATTACTGACATTTGTCAACTACCTAATATTTTGTGTTGCTTTGTATTCATCATATCACGTAGGACTTATTTTTGATACTTTTCCTGCTCTTTCCATGATAATCAGGGTTATTTCCTCAGTTAAAAAAAAAAAAAAACAGTTATATTGGGGCAAATGATAATCTAAGCCCATCATTGTAGGCCTTTAAAATGACAAGGGCCTGGGCCATAACTCAGTGGTAAAGTGTCTGCCTAGCATGTGCAAAGCGCTCATTTCAGTCCCCAGCACTGGAAACCAAGACAAAAAGCCAAAGGCCAGCTTGTGTTTGTGAAGTGTGAGATGCAAGCTTTTTAGATTCCTACTGTAACCCAGGTGTGATCTCATAGTTGGGCCTGTTTCTTTAAAATTCTGAGTTGTGCTTAAATTGGTGACATTTCCTCCTCTTCCTTTAAGGCTGATTTGACTCGGCTCCTAAACTGATTCCTCAGGTGGTGATCAATTGCCCTGTGGGAGAGTGATTCCGATGGGGTCACTGGGTCTCTCAAAGTCCTTTGCTCTGATGGATTAGGGTCCTGTCAGCTCCATCTATTTCATGAGCTTCTCTTTGAGCTGTTTCCATTTTTCATGAAAATCTGGAAGGAGCTTTTGCAATGCCTGAATAAGAAGGTTCAGAAAAATGAGCCTGGACTGCTTATTGATTTGTCAGTGTTCAATGTCCCTAAAATTGGACCTTGGGGTGACTTTTTTTTTGAGAACAATGAAAAAAAAAACACATAGAAAGAAAATTTAATAGACCTAGATGAAAGCCTTGCTTTTAATCTTAAATTAGTCATGTTTAGTTTAGCCTTCTGATTTTAAGAGGCTCTTCTTATAAAAGATCAGCTTGTAAAAATGAAAAGAATCTTCACTGGACCTGGGGAGAATTCCCTGAGTGGTGCCCTCTGTCACTAGTGTTTGTGTGTTGAGGTCCAGTTGAGGAGCTCATTCACCTCTTATTTGTATATTATCAGCCTGAGCCACAGGTTGAGCAGTGGATAACGCCCACTGCAGGATCTAAGCCAAAAGAGTTCCCACACTTGGACTCACACAGTAAGTTTGGTGGGAGAACCCCAATGTTAACCACTATGTAGCTGCTAATTTAAAAAACAAAAAAGAAAAGAAAAACTAGTGAGTTGGAAGATCCAGGTTCTAGTATCCATCCCAGATGCCAAGTCTGTGTTACCGCTTGGTTTCACTTAGAAGCAAAATTTGAAGTATGAGAAAAAAATATTCCATCTTCTACAAAAATGAAGTGGCAAGAGCCAAGAGTGACTTAGATCAGTTACCAAAATGCAGAGTATGAAATACTTGGGAATTTAAATGTCTTTGGTCAAACGCAGTAACTCATTGGTGACTTCTCATTTAGAGAATATATTTCTTAATGTACAGGTAGGTATTTCAATATTTATCTTCCATTATTGGTCAGACTATAGACTGGGATTTGTTTTTAAATAAGAGGTAGTCTGCAAATAATTGGGATCTGGCTTCCTTGAGAGATAAAAGTAGATTCACTTTTGAGCGAATAATATCCTCATACTTGTTTTTGTCTTCTCCTTCTACTGTCCTATTCACCGAGTCTTAGGAGGGAAAAAAAAAAGTAACCAAATTATCTTCAAGTCATCCACTCAGTGAAGGAGCCCTGTGCAGGCACCACAATTTGATTTCATGGGGAGGAAGAGAAAGAAGACAGGTGTCTGTGAAAGAACCACAGGATAGGCTTCAGGGGAGTGTCCTCCTGGCCAGCCTTCCTGATTCAGCCAGGCTTTCGTAGAGTCCTGGTGCTCTTGTTCATTAGAGGGGAATTATGAGCAGGTCAGTAACATTAATGGGCCTTATGTGTATGATGGGGACATCGCTACTGCATCCCTAGGTGATCACTGTGGAAATCAAATAAGAAAATGCATATAAAGCTCTACTCAGATATGCTAAGTTCTCGGTGAATGTTCTGTCATTAGAAAAATGAAGACTCTCAAAATGTCACTTTCCTCATCTGTGAGTAGACTTACATAATTGTCTGTAACTGCTGGGTTGTTTGAATGATTGAGTAAGGGACATATATATGAGTTGCCAAGTATTTGTGATAGTCAATCATTAAACAATGACTAATAAGAACATTAGAATCTTGAATATTTCCTATAAGGTTACAGTTAAATGAGTACTTAGAATGCTAGTGAAAAATAATAAATTCCAACAGCCCAACAACATATCAACCTGTACAAATCTGAACGATAAAAATCAAGAGTGATACTGATCAAAAGACTTCTAGCATAGAAACTCGGGAATGGTTTTCTCTGTCCAGTGAGTCACATAATGGGGGAAAAAATGGGCCAAGCATGAGATCATCAGAGAGCCAAGGATTGCTGATAATGTTTGGGGCATAATGAGGACACAATAAATAGGAATGGAGCTGTAGGTGCACAGAAGAGTGAGTTCATGCTTTGGAATATTTTCACAAGGTTATACACAGCCTTCCATGGAGGGCAACAGAGAAAATTCCCCTGGAAAAATCAGCAACATCAAAATCATGTACTTTTCTTCATAGAGCGCATGTTATCAGAAATGAACTGATTGATCCATGCAGGCCAGATATTGCTATTTTCCCCCAATTCCAAGAGGTGATAAGGTGGTAAAGCTAAGAGAATCTATGGACTAATAATCCAGATCAGGGATCTTTTCCTGTAAAGTGTCAATTCCTAAAAGTGTCAGGTATGTGGACCACAGAATCTCGGTTGTACCTTTTAACTCCACCATTATAGTAGACAACAAGATGCAAAATCAGATGAATCTGACCATGTTCTAATAAGACTTCACTTACAAGAACAGGTGGAAGGACAGATTTGAGCCATGAGTTAGAGTTTGCCAACCCTTGGTTTGGGCTATGCTTCTGCACCTTTTCATTCTATGAATACCAAAAACTATAAATCTATGATAGATGTGAGAGCATGGGCTTATCCAATACCAAATCTTCAACACCTTTTCTAATGTCTGACACATAACAGGTGCCTAATAAATATTGGATGGATGGATGGATGAATTGTCTAGTCTATCTAGTTTATGATTGTCTAGTTTAAACAGGAATGGTTAACAAGTTGCCATGTAGTGCACTCTTACCATGTTCTACTATATTAACTATTTATTTTATTGATTTTTTTCAATAACCTGATGTGTAGACACCATCTTAGTCCATCAGAATTTGTGGCATTCTATAGTCTTAGGACATGTTAGTTGCTCAATCTTAAATGAGTCACTTAAGCTCCTCTTTTTCTGCTCCATTCATACAGATGTTTATGAGAATCAAAAATTGCATATGAAGATCCCCATAGACTATAAAGTAATAACCAGAGATTGATTAATTCTTGATTTAGCCCAGCTATAGCACGTACAAACAGGTGAGACCATCCAAGATAGCAAGGTTTAATGTTAAGTATGTATTGACACAACTCGCTGTAGACAAAATTGGGAAATTTCAGGGCAAATGTGGTACCTGTCAATAGTATCACTGTTGTTCACCCATAATATCTCTAGGACCTAGGGAAGTGTCCAACCCACAATAGATACTAAGTAAATATTGACTGAAGAAATTAACAAACTAACAAAGGAATAAATTCCTTTGGAAATTCACCTGCCTCCACTGAGGAACGCAATCTGGCTATAGATATTTTGAGTGTGAATCGGTCTCCACAGAGAATGGAATATATATCACAGTGTAAAATAATGGGGGGTGGCTGATCTACTGAGTGCTGCCTTGAAAGCTGAAACATTTTCATAATGGATCAGAGAGGCATTTTTCAGAACAACTTGGTAATTCATCTTTATTTCCTTGTATACACAGTGCATTCTATTTAAAAGAAAGATGCTAATGCATTGATGTTAAAGCATATGGATTTACAGCTTGGGATGAAATATATTCATAGATAGTGTACCTTAATCCTGTTTAGGGAAAGGGAAGAATCAACCAGCATCAGATTAGTATTGATTAACTGTCACTTGGATTGACAAAGCAGCACAGAATACACTTAGCAAACACCCGAACTGAGCTAAAAAGCTCAGCAGATATGGGTTTTGGCACTTGCTTTTTTTTTTTTTCCTTTAAAAATAATCCGTTCAAAATCTAAAAACATACTCTTTGGCACTGAATAATTTAGACTTCGTAGACACTTTTTTTCTTTACCATGTGAAATTGGTACTGTTCACAGGGAGAGAGGAAAAAGCTGTAAGAAGTTGACAAAATGTGCTTGCTCCTGGGTTGTTAAAGAAGAGAGAGAGAAAAATGCAAAATGCCCTCAAAATTTGTCTTGCACTGATTCAGACTGAAAGGAAACCTTTGAGCCTTCCTGCTTCCACAACTCTTCATTGCTAGTGAAAATTGAGAAGCCTCTGTCACTCTTTGAATTTATTTCCCTTTGTATTGAGCAAGTGTTTGATATGAGGTCCTATAGGAGTCAAGGTTACTTCCAAAGTCTTTGTTGTAGTCTCTGGGGGGACAGCTCTCTCTCTCTGCTTTAGTGGACTGTTAGTTAAGACACAGAATCTTCCATCCCACAAGGAAAATAATGTGTTCTTTATGGTGCTTCGAGTTCTAAGTGAGAGAAAGTAAGATTAATCTGGTTGAAAACATTTTATGGGAGTTTGCTGACACAGATGACTGAGAAGTCCTGCCATAATCAGCTACGATGCTTTTGCCATCTTCTCCTTCTGCATAGCTTTCTTTCCGGCAGCCCCTTAGAAGATGTCATCTCAGAAGGAGAAGTAGAAGGAGCTTTGTCCAGGCAGCTACACGATCCTTGCAAAAAACTCTTGAGCTCTGCTTGGGTCACATGCCTTGGTCTGGTGACTTTTTTGAGGGACTTTGATATTCTGGTTAGCCAGTCACATTCCCTTCTGTATTGGGATGGTGGAAGCAAACAGGGAATTATCAGATCCCATGGATTTCCCAAAGTACATAATTGTTTTCATATCAAAAGGGCAGAAGGGATGCTAAATAGGTAGACACTGTAACCATCCCCTCTTTTCCCTTGCCTCCTAGCCAGATGTGACACCTTATTTTAAAGACGTTTCTTTTTACTTTGTTTCTTGCTGAGTCTAGAAGATTTGCAGTGATGGACAGCACAGTTAAATGAAAAGTCATTTTTTATTGCCCTGTCTTTCCTTCAGAGCTATATTCTCTACTTGGTTAATACCAAAAAGGTTTAGTGACTGTTCCGAGGGAGGCAAGGGTAGGTGAAACCTGAGGACTAAAATAGTTGCCGTGGGCTTGGGCTAGGGCTCAGCAGTAGTGCACTTGCCTGGCATGTGTGAGACACTGGGTTCGATTCTCAGGACCACGAATAAATAAATAAAGGTCTATCAATGACTAAAACAAAAAATAGATGCCATGGCTTGGGTTTAAAGTAGTAAAGTAAATGAATTAAAAAACCTCTGCCATTTTTTTGAGGCCTTCAATCACTAAAGAACTAACTATGGGATTTTCTTTTCAAAGAGGCCAAGCTCAGTTAGGAATATTCTGGTACATGTGCCTCCACACACCCTGGAGTATGAGACATGGATTTAAGAAGATGCTGAGGTATTAAAAAATAATCATGCAAACACATTAAGGGTTGTCTAAGGGCATGTTTGCTTTTAAAAAATAAAAGAAAAAAAAAACCAAAAAACTGAATCCACCCTATTTAGGTCCTGGAAAAATAGTATTTATTCTATCATGAGAAGATAACTCAAGAGCTATTTATCTACACTCAGTCAAGTATTATGAGATCTACAGCAGGGAAGTTTCTAGAATGGAGATGTTTCTAGAAGGCCATGTGACCTCTCCTTTCCTCTTTCACATTTTCTACCTGAGATGTTACCACTTGCATACCTTTCAACAGAGCTGCCAGCCTGAAATTTATGTTAATAAGTCAGAAATGTTAGATGTAGGACAAATTGTCCCTTCAACAGAGAAGTTCTGAATAGAATATACAAAAATAAACTTTGCAATGGTGTGATTGTTAGGGTTTGCATATGAGATGCCCCCCAATAAGTTCCTATTATGGAAAAATGAAGCAGTGTAAAGAGGTAAAAGTATTAGATTTTGAGAGCTATAACCTAACCAGTGGATTAATCCATTTAATGGTCTGATAATTTGGAAGGACTATTGTACTGGGTTTAATAATAGACAGGTGAGGCAGAGCCAAAGGAGGTGGTTCACTGGGAGTATGCCCTTGGGGATTATAACTTCCCCCCTGGCTCTTCCCTCTCTCTCTCTCTTCCTATATGCCATAAACTGGGTAGCTTTTCTCTGCCACACCTGTCAGCCATGATATTCTGCCTCACTTTGGGCTCAGAGTCATGTAGTCAATCTCACTATGGATGGAACCTCTGAAACTGTGAGCCAAAATAAATTCATTTCCCTCTAAGTTGTCCTCGTTGGGTATTTTTGTCCTAGTGATGAAAAGCTGATCGACACAGTGGTGGTTCTTTGCCTGGAAGAGAGATCTATGAGCCCAAATTATAATTCCCAAACTCATAGCTGAAAAAGTAATACATTTAGCAGGGAGTTAAAAACATGGACTCTGCAGCTAGACTTGCATGTGTTCTGATCCTGGCTACCACACCACTCCTGGTTAAACCTTTCTGTGCTTCAGTGCTCATCTGAAAGAGGAATAAAACAATATGCACCTAATAGGGGTGCAGTGTGAATAAGTGAGTCAATCCATGAAGTGTTTTCAAAAATATCTTGCAAATAGTAAGCGCTCATTAGATGTCAGAGATTGATTTGACTTTTATACCTTCAATCTGTCTCTGAGCTCCCACAATAGTCTTGTGGGACATTCCATCTCCATCATTATGGGTTCCATAATTGAAGAAGCATATGGAAGTCATGAAAATATGGGCAGCCTGCTACTCGTTGTTCCATTAAGATCATCTCTACTGAATTTCCTGACATGCCTAGTCATTTGAAATATGTCTCTGCTCGTCTTCCATGCCACAGAGAGGGCTTAGAAATCTTTGCTGGGCTGGAGGACCCTGAGCTATCATTATGCCTCCTAGGGCCAGAATATAACCATCGCCTCTGAGAGGTTGCCACCCATCTAATGGTGATTCCGATGTTCCAGGTACCCCATATCTCTAAATTCTTCTAAGTAAAAGGAAACATCTACTCTCTCTGGCTTTCTTCCAAGACCTTCCCACCCTCTTCCCCTAAGGAACCAGCATACTGTCTAATAAAGTTAGGCTTTTACAAAAGGCAGGAGAGGCTGCTGCTTTAAGGGTACTTTTGCTTTTGATTCAATGAAAACCTATCATGAAACTCAAGTGCATTTTACTAACAGAAAGAAGTCCGACCCAAAACTGTATGTACTGAATTATTCCACTTCAATGACATTCCAGAAAAGACAAAACCATAGAACAACAGTCGGAGCCAGGATTTAGAGCTCAGAGAATGGAATAACTACAAAAGGGAAGTCCAGAGAATTTTGGAGTGATAAAATTGTGCTGTGTTTTGCTTGTGATGCTAAATATACCACTGCATGTATTTTTCAAAATGCGTAGAGTGTGTTTTCCTTTATGGAAACAAACAAACAAACATCAAGATCATGCAAAATACAAAAGAGGAAAGAAAACATGAAGAGAATAAGCATAAATCAATGTTTTTACAAAAAAGATCACACTGTAGACAAAGTAAAAGGGATGAGGTAAGCCTTGTGATGTTAAAAAGTGGGATTCTGTTATATAAAACAAGAACTCATGCAAGGCTGTAAACCAGGCAAAAGACCTGGCATACTTAAACTTTGAACAGTTGACTTAATTGCACTAAATTGGAGAGATTATGGAAAGACCTGTAAGAAAATAGAGGAACTGTTTAGAGGATGTTCCACTGAGACTATGTAGCTATAGCCATTTACATTCCTGGACAGCAATTTGTGAGGTATCACAATGAAAGAGCTGATGATCAGCCCTGGATGAAATACCTTTTTCATTTTCCAAATTTTTCTTGCTTAAGTAAAATGTAATTAAAAATAAACTGATGACATGGTCTTGAATCTAAGTAGCTTACATTGCAGTGAAAGAAAACACAGTCACTGATCCATCTCACAAGGTAGAATGAAGTAAGTGTTCATCCAAGGAATAAGTAAGGGGCAGTGGAGGAACAAAGGAAGGAGTGGTTAGTGTGAGAGAGAGACCAGGAGAGGCTTCTTTATAGAGGTGGCATTTGAGCTGGGTATTAGAGAATTTGATATACTAACAAGAAAAGAAAGATACTTTCTGGCTGAAAACAATGTGACCAAGATGGGGAAGTGGGATAACCAAACCTCACTTAGTAATCAGTGAAAAGATATTTCTATAGAGTAGTAATCTATAGTAAGAATGATTTTCAGTTTATGGCCCTTTGTCTTCATGCAAAAAAGCATGAAAGGTATGATCCTGTTGAAGGTCATGGACTGTGTGGTTTTAAACTTCAGATGGAGCAAGTAATGGAATTCTCTTAAAGTGGCTCAATCAAATCATAAATAGGGGCTGTTTTTCTCCAATAAGATTATTCTAATGGTAAACAGTTGCTGGCAGCTTAGTGATGCCTGGGTCAATATATCTGAAATCCTCTTTGTTTTTTTTCTCATGGTTGAAAGATAGCTCTGGATATTCAATAAAGAAGAAAGAGGAAGTGCAGAACCAGCCACAGCAGGACCCTCCTACAGAGAATAAAACTTTCCTAATACCCCTCTCCAGTAGGCTGCTACCTACATCCTATTAGATAAAGTTGCATGACATATGGTTCCTCCTAGCTTCCTGGGAGTTTAGGCAGGCAAGTATTGAGCTGGGCACTTTGCTCCCATGAATAATTCAAGATTTGTTAGCAAAGGAAAAGGAGAAAATAGTGTTTATCCTGGAGGGGAAAAAAAAAAAAAAGTTAGTGGCTAAGGTAAAAATCAAGCATGAAGGCTTGCTTTCATACCAAAATTGTATTCAGAAGTTAAATCATTCAAATGTTGTAATGCTTTGAAACTTTACCACTTTTACTAAGATTTCAATGTGCTATTTCTTGCTTTCAAGTCGTCATTATCTTCAACTCCTGTAAATGGTTTTGTAAGTTTCTCCAATTATTTTTTAGATGGTGTTTCTCCCTGGTTCTCAATTAACGTTTCAATTTCCTTCTCCATGGGAAGGCATCACCACCCACCTGCCTGGCCATAGGAATAACTGTTCTACCTCTGTTTCAATGACCAGGAAACCCTTAAAAATCATGCACGTATTGTTTTTTTCAGGTCTTCTCAGAATCCATTCACTATCTGAGCCTTGATTGCTTTCACACTGTGAGAGGCACTGAAGAACTGAGATTTCCACTGAGCACACTGTATTCACGGCTCCCATCTTACCTCCAACTCCCAGGTGAAAAGCAGGCAGAACAGAGACTCACTTGAACTTGTTCACATTGTACATATTCTCTTCCTGTTTCTGTGCACTGTTGGCCTGCTTCTGGCCACCTGTCCCCCGAGAGTCTGGAGGCAATCATGGGCAATCAGGGCTACATTAATCTCATCCATCTTCATCTCTGAAAACCAAGAGATTTCCCTCAAGTGCAGCCCTCTGAAGTAGATATCAGACAGCATCCTCACATTGTTACTGATGTTCTGTTGTTTATTAACTGTCCTAACTTAGAGGCTACCTCTTCCCAGAGTGTTTCCTCCATGTAAAACACAATCAAGGGGATGAAATCATTTGTCGGATTGTGAAGTTTTGCTTCCTATCAAAAATAATGTAGTCATAAAAAACTGAAATGAGGTTGCTTGCTGCTTGAATGGTTTCTTTAATTTTTTTCTAGTTTTGGTGTAATGATATACCAAGCATGAGTTCCGGTCTATTGGCTTCTGGAGTAGAGTTTGTTTAATTAAACCACTTGTCTCTTCATATCTAGCCTGGATGTTTCTATACGTAAATCCTAAATCTCCTTTGTGGTTTCACATTCTACACACATGTGCAAAATGTGCCTTTGATGGCAAGCCTGGCTGAGCTAAAGAGTATGGCAAAGAAAACAGCTTATTATTCTCCATTGCTAGCATTCAAATTATTTAGTGATATTCTTTCATCTCTATAGATTTGCCTTCTATTTTTGTATCTTATCTTTTAACAGAATAAATAGAAAATATCCACATTTTTCTGAGCATTTTAATGTACAAGGCATGCTTAGTATTGCATTTTGTGTTATGATGTACTTCAATATATTCCTCTTCACAGTCTTCCTAGACAACCCTGAACTTTCTTTTAAAAGCACCATATGTCAAAACTCACAGCCTACACGAGCTCACATATCCGCATTATGTGTACCTGCAACCAGGCAGCTCAACCACACATGACTCTCACCAACCTGTGCCATATAGCAGCCTAGAGCATCATTAAGGGTGGTCACTAGCCATAGCTTGCCCTTCAATATCCTGTACCCAACACTCGGTACCCAGCTCACTCACTGTATTTCGCTTGTCAAAAAAATGGTAACTCTTGCCATTATCCATTTCCTCACCTCCCACTCGCTCTTCTGCCCATAGCAGACCACCTCTGCTTTTGATGTAAAGTATTCCCATGTTGCTAAATTCAGTGGACACGTCAATTCCCCACCTTACAGCCCAGCACTGTTGAACACAAAGTGCTCACACCTCCTTGAAATACTTCTCTTCTCTCTTTTCCTTTGTTACTCTGTGCCTGATCTTTCTACCTCCAGTCTTTTCTTCTCCATTTGTTGGTTTGTTTTGAAGGCTCACCCTTCCATGCTCAGACTTCAAATGTTGGAGTCTCTTACAGTTCTGACCTTGGCACTCTTTGTACATTACTCTAGACATTCGTTGGATCACATCATCCGTTCTCTTGATTTCTCTTATCATCTACACTCCAGTGATTCTCAGTAAGACCATTTCCCCAGCAAAACCTCCTCAGACCCTCCCACACTAGGACAAGGTCCTGATGAATGACCCATCAGTTCCTATGCTGTGTCATAACACGTCTAACCTTTTCTCAATGTATTTTTTTCTTTTTTTAATTTATATTTTTATGGATGCATTATAATTATGCAAAATATTGATATTCATTAGGCCATAATTTGATTAGTCTCATTCCTTTTCTCTCCCCTCATCCTCTCCTTGACCCTCTTGCTCTACTCTACTGATCACCCTTCTATTACTTTAATTAGTACATTATAATTATACACACACACACACACACACACACACACACACACATTGGATTCAATGTGGTCTATTCATACGTGGACTTAATGATTTGGTAGATTTCATTCCTCAGTACTTCCCTGTGCCCTCCCCTCTTCCTTCCTTATCAACTTTTTTTTCTAATATTACTCTTCTAAAGAATCTTTTCAGATTTTTCTACATCATTCTGTCCCATAAAATTTTATTATCACAGATATATTGTTTTCTGCTTATGATGTACATATGTATATATACACATAATCCATACACGTACACACAGATGCATACCATGTTCTATACACAAATAGAGCAAGATCTAGTTTGACCTCTATGAACTCATTTTTTCCTCTGGTGATATCTCCTTCATTGAGAATAAATGACTTATGGTAACTTTATTTTAAATTTTTATTTAAATATTTTCTATATTATCTGTCTAGTTATAATAAAACCTCTAAGGGCAAAGATAAATCTCCCTGAATATTGCCTCAACATTGTACCACGCACACAGGTACATATTTGCTCCATATTGATAGGCAATAAATACTATAACACTTGGAATTGCTACCAATTATATATACATTTTGAATTTTTTTTAATAATTTGCAATTCTGAATAGAAGTCTAAGCCTGTTTTCCTCATAAACTTTAATGGATGGGCCCTTTTATAAACACTTATTGAATTAATTAGTTATCTGTACATTTTAGGTTAGGAGAATCTGTCCTAATTCCTGAAAAGAAAATATTTGGTGTGTATCCTAGAAACTACTTGTAATCACTGCAGATGTTTCGCATTAGCAGTTTATTAAATGCCACCAGGGAAGATACACTGGGATTAAAGCACCCCAACTGACTTTCTCCATTATATGAGACAGTCTGGTGTCTCTGTACTCCTCCTTTTTGGAGAGGCCTCAGAAGCTCACAGCTAGTTCAGTATGTTAACCCTCAAGAGTTGTGGAAACTCTGTACTCATTGATGCTTTTGAAATCTCTGATGAAGCATTCCCCTACCTATTTCCTTTAAAAGAACTTTTCACTGCATGTTACTTTTAGGAAAATAAAAAACAAAAATTCACATTATTAATTAAGTATAAAATATATATATAAAAATATTTTTTAAAAAATTCTTAAAATAATAGCTTTGAGATTGGTTCTTTTCCATTTATTAGAATGATTTGATCATGATAAATTTTTATCAACATCATGAGATTGTCATTATAATTTTTCTGCCCAATGTTTCTCCCAAGTCCCATTTTTCTGACAAATTTTATAAATCTAAGTTTTTCTTTCAGTGTCTAGACCACAGCAATTTTTAAGACGTATGGTTTTAGGCACTTCAGTATTTTCTGTTTTGCATAAGATTTCATTTCCCCCAGGTTTTTGGAGTTTCAGTTACAAAGTCTTTGGGGATTTTTTGTTATTTTTTTAAGTTAGTTTCATCCCTAATTTTACTCTCTACTATTTTATTCTCTAACAAGATTTATTTTCTGGTGATTATTTATACCAATTAAGTGAAGTTTAAATTGGACAAAAATCTGTTTACTTTTCTTTGTTTTTTCCTTAAACACTGAGAAAATGCTGAGTAAATTCCTATGATATTTCAGGATTGTTTTGTTTTTGCTTCAGGGAAAGGAGGTGGCTAAAGATGGTTATCTGTTAGATCCAGTTTTAGATTTAGAGCAATATAGGTTACCTCTGATACTTCATTCCTCATTTGACATCTGAAGAAATCAGAATTTAGAGTGGTCATGGGGTTTTCCTAAAATCACAGAGAAAGGCCTGGGTTTCAGGATTCTCGATGTCCAGGACACCTTGAGGGGAAAGCATGACAGATCCACAGAATAGACCTCAAAACTTGAGCATCCTTTCTAAAGAGGAGAAGCTGGCTTTTTCGTTACCATGGTAACAGAGTGCATTTGAGATTTTTCCAACAAGTATACCCCCTACCTGTGCTAGTAGGAAAAAGAGCCATTGAGCTGATCCTTATGGTGATTCAAAACACTTTAGATAGATCCTGTCTCATGCCTTATAAGTTCCTGATTGATTGTGTGGAATTAAGTTATTGGGCAGAGAACCAGCTAATGGAAACACATTGATGAAATCATTTTTGAGGGACATTAAATGGAACTTAAAATAAAGC
Organism: Spermophilus citellus; assembly: GCF_964194105.1. NCBI lineage: Eukaryota > Metazoa > Chordata > Mammalia > Rodentia > Sciuridae > Spermophilus > Spermophilus citellus. The sequence continues at coordinate 136,430,276 of NC_138182.1, read as the reverse complement.
TGAAATGGCTTTATGGATTTTTCAGTCAAACTGTTTATGAACATTTATTGCCAGTAAATTATATTGTGTCAAAAGAGGGAATCGGTAGGTATGGCTTTAATAGAAACCTTTTTGAAATAATAAAACTGAGAATAATGTATTATCCAGGAATGAATAGAGGATGGAATGGGAAATTTGTCCTGATGGATGGTTGTCCACTGTGCCACTTTGGAGAAGGAGAAAAATGGTGTGAAAAATCAGATACCTGATAGGACTTGGAGAGAATTGCTCCCTTAGAAAAGTAACAAATGTCTTATCTCATTATACATGTGAATTGTTTTCAGGAGAAGGGTGACTGGGGATTTAGCAAGGGTTGTTTGAGGGCAGAAGCACTGGCATTTGCTCAGGTCTCACAAGAAGATGAGTAAGTAGACAGCAAATGGCTTAGAAAGCTGAGAGCTGAAGACTATAGTTCAGATGCCAGTCTTTGACTATAGGAAAAAAAATTTCATTTCCCTGAGTCTCAGATGCCACATTCATACTGACAGGTACTAACAGTCCCTACCAGAGAGGGTTTCTCTATGGGTCAAATGAAAACCTATAGTAGTTTAATATAGTTTCAAGTTCATAGTCAGTGATTTAAAAATATTGTTTTTGAAATCATTGTGAGAATTGGGATAAGAAGAGGGAAGAATAAGGTTCATAAAATTTTATTCCTAGTAGATTTTTATTGATTATCATCTACTGATTGCTATGCACCAGAGTTCTCAATCTCCCATGATATCTCTCTAGGAGCTAAAGGTACTATACATATGCCTTCTTTTCAGAGAAGAAAATCCTCTGTCAGAGAGAATAAGTATCATGTCCAAAGTCAGTTACCAAATGAGAGACTTTGATATCTTTCCTTTAAAATTATGTTAATAAGTATGTCTTTTGGTATGTGAGATATATGGGCCCCCTTGGCTAATCCAGTAAACTAAAACCAAAAGGTATTTGAGTAGACAGTGGGAGCTGAGGAAGCATGAGGATCTTGCCCTTCACTTCCTCCCTACATGCAGAGCCTGTCAATCATCCACCACATCTCCCTGTCAGTCCATCCCCTAGGGCTTGCTGGCTTGACTTTCACCACATTGCCTTGGCCTTGAGGAGGCAGAGCACTAGGAACTGTGAGTAAGAGTGGGCTCTTACGTCCGTTGGCTGTATGTGAATCTCTGCACTACACCTCACTGGGTATGTGACTATGAGACGCACGTGTTTGTTATGTTTTTCTTTCCACATTTTTATTGGATTATCGTTGCACAGAGTGATTTATTTTTACAAATTAGGACATGCACACATTATAACAATATAATCTTGCCAATATCACTGCCTAGCATTTTCCCCTCCCTCCCCTATCCCACCTCCTGGTCCCTTTCCTCTACTGATGTCCCTTTGATTTTTAGGAGATTCACCCCTACCTTTCTTTTTCTTTTACCTCTCAAGTTTCCACATACAGGATGAAACATACAACCCTTGATCTTCTGAGTTTGGCCTATTTCTCTTACAGAGTCGTCTCAAGTTCCAACCATTTTCATGCAAATGCCATCATTTAACGTTTCTTTTTTTAAAATTTATTTATATGTGACAGCAGAATGAATTACAATTCTTATTATACATATAGAACACAATTTTTCATATCTCTGGTTGTAGACAAAGTATATTTATGGCTGAATAAAATGCCATTGTGTATATATAACACATTTTCTTTATCCATTCATCCATTGATGGACAACTAGGCTGGTTTCACAGTTTGGCTATTGTGAATTGTATTGCTATAAATATGGGTATGCATGAATCACTTAGTAAGATGACTAATTTTCTAGGATAAACACTGAGGAGTGGTATAGCTGGGTCGTATGGTGGTTCTATGCCTAGTCTATGAGGTAACTCCATACTCATTTCTATAGTGCATGTACTAATTTATAATCCCACCAACAATGTAAAAGTATTCCTTTTTTCTTCACATTCTGTCCAGCATCATCATTATTATTATTATTATTATTATTATTATCATCATCATCATCATCATCATCATTATTCCCAGGGAATGAACTCAGGGGCACTCAAACACTGAGCCAGATTCCCAGCCTCATTTTGTATTTTATTTAGAGATGGGGTCTCATTGAGTTGTTTGCACCTTGCTGTTGCTGAGGCTGGCTTTGAACTTCAAATCCTCCTGCCTCAGCCTCCTAAACCACTATTAGAGGAGTGTGCCACTATGGCCATCTATTGTTTGTATGCCTGATGACTGCCATTCTGATTGGTATGAGTTAGTTTTGATTTGCATTTCCCTACTTGCTAATGACATTGAACATTTTTTCATGTTTTTTAGCCAGACAAGTCTGTTTAAATTTTTTTCCCATTTTTATTAATTGGGTTGTTTTGGTGTTAAGTTTTTTAATTCTCTAGGTTATTATTCCTACGTTAGAAGAGTAGCTAGCAAAGAATTTCTCCCATTCTGTAGGGTTTGTCTTCACATTCCTAATTGTATCTTTTGCTATGCAGAGACTATCCCATTTATTAACTCTTGGCAATATTTCCTGGACTTTGGGGTTCCTCTTGAGAAAGTTATTGCCTGTGCCTATATGGTGGACTGTTGACCCTATGTTTTTTTTTTCTAGGAGTTTTATATTTTCTGGTCTAATTCCAAGGTCTTTGATCCATTTTGAGTTAGCTTTTGTGCAGGATGAGAGATAAGGGTCCAGTTTCATTCTTCTATATATGGACAGCCAGTTTTCTCAGCATCCTTTATCTAAAAGCCTATCTTTTCTCCAATATATGTTTTTTTACCCACTTTGTCAAGGATCAGATGACAGTATGTTATGGTTGGCATGTGAGAAGTCCCCCAAAAGCTCACATGAGAGACAATGCAAGAAGGTTCAAAGGAGAAGTAATTGGGTTGTGACAGTCTTAACCCAATCAGTGAATGAATCCCCTGACAAGGATTAACTGAGTGGGTCACTGAAGTGGTAGGGTGTGGATGGAGGTGGGAATTGGGGGCATGGTTCTGGGGTATATATTATTTACATCTGGAGAGTAGACTTCCTCTCTCTGCCTTCTGATGATGGGAGCTGCTTCCTTCTGTAGCACTCTTCTGCCATGAAGTTCAGACTCACCTCAAGCCCCAATGAATGGAGCCTGCTGTCTATGGATTAAGACCCCTGAAATCGTGAGGCCTCCAATAAACTTTTCCTCCCTGAAAATTGTTCTAGTTGGGTCCTTTTAATTACAGCAGTGAAAAAATCTGACTAAAATGCTGTATCTATGTGGACTTGTCTCTGTGTCTTCTATTCTGTACCATTGGTCTATGTATCTATTCTTATGCCAGTGCCATGCAGTTTTGGCTACTATGGTTTTGCATTATAATTTGAAGTCAGATTTTGTGATGCCTCCAGCATTGTTTTGTTGTTTGATATTTTTGTTTGCTTTGTTTTGGGCTTAAAATTGCCTTTGCTATTTTTTTCATTTCCAAATGAATTTTAGAACTAGTTTTTTTCTAGCTCTGTGAACAATGTCATTGGCATTTTGATGGGTATTGCAATGAATCTACATATTGCTTTTGATAAAATTGTCATTTAAAAAAATATTAATTCTGCCTATGCATGAACATGGCAGGTTTTTCCACATTCATGTGTCTTTTTAAATTTATTTCTTTAGTATTCTATTGTTTTCATTGTAGAGCTAAGGTCTTTCACCTCCCTGGTTAGAATTAGAATTATTCCTAGGAGATTTTTTTTTAAATTTCTCTCTCTTTCCTCCCCTCCCTTCTCTTTCTTTGAAGCTATTGGTAATGAAAGTATTTTACTGATTTATTTCTCAACAGATTCATTGTCAGTATATATAGGAAAATTATTGATTTTTGTATGATGATTTTGTAGCCTACCACTTTGTCAAATATGTTTATTAGTTCTAGCAGTCTTTTAATGGAGTTTTTTTTTTATTTGGATCTTCTAAGTATAGGATCATAGCATCTACAAACAGCGATAATTTGACTTCTTCCTCTCCTATTTTAAAAATTTTTTTTAGTTGTAGATGGACATGATATCTTTATTTTATTTATGTGGTGCTGAGGATTGAACCCAGTGCTCCAAGCATGTGAGGCAAGTGCTCTACCACTGAGCCACAACCCCAGCCCATTCCTCTCCTATTTTTATCCCTTTTATTTCCTTCCTTTGCCTAATTGCTCTGGCTACTATATGGATGGTGAAAATAGACACCCTTGTCTTGTTCCATGATTTAAAGAAAATGCTTTCAGTTTTTCCCCATTTACTATGATATTTGCCTTTGGGTTTTTCATATATAATTTCATGCAGTTGAGGTAGGATCCTTCTATCCCTAGTTTCTTCAGTGTTCATGTCATGAATGGGTGCTGAACTTAGTAGAAGGCCTTCTCTACACCTGTTGAGGTGATAGTTATTTTTGTCCTTAATTCTATTTGTGATGAACTGCATTTATTAATTTGCATGCTAAACCATCCTTGCAACTTGGTTATGATGTACAGTCTTCTTAATATGTTATTGAGCAGGAATTCTCTAATATTTTATTAAGGATTTTTTTTATCTAAGTTTGTCAGGGATATTGGTCTGTCGTTTTCTTTCCTTAATGTCTCCATATATGGTTTGGAAACCCACATGTTATCAGCCCTAGTCTCCTTATCTATAGATTAAGGGGTCCCTTGGTTTCAGGAGGAGACTACAGGCATTTTTTCTCAGTTTACTTAAAAGAATTGTGTTTTTGTTTAGCTCAAATAGTCTTCCTTGATTGGCATGATTTTTAATTTTAGAGGTGGAATCAAAATACTATTTTGAAATACAATTTTGGACACTCATTCAAATTTTATTGCATTGTGTAAGGAGGCTTAAAACAATAAAAGTACTCCCATAGAAGTTGAGGTACCAATTATAAATCAAGCAGCCATGACAATGGGTGAAACCTTAATCTCCACTGTGTACAGTAGCAGTTCAAATAATGAAGGTGATCCATGGCCAGTACTAATTGCCATGTGGATAAATCAGATGATTAGGAATGGTTCAAATTGATGTTATAGTTTTCAAGGAATTCTGGGTAAAGGAGGAATTTTAGCTACAGTTAAAGAATGAAGACAACGTAACCAAACAAATAACTATCCTTGCCTTATTGACATATACAATTGTTCTTTTAGTCATAGGTTTAAACCCAGCGCACAAATGGCCATGGACTAAGGATCTCTGAGTTTCAAAGGGAAGTTCCTGCTCAATGTGACAGTGATAGATTGATAGATGGATGTTGCTCTAGAACTGATAGGAGTTGATGCTGTGAGGGGTTAAGGCATGCTCTTGGGTTTTAGACTGCCTGGGGCCATAAACCCAAGTGTCACTCATTATTCTGTGACTTCTAGGGCTGTCAACCTAGGCAGCCTCCACAGGACCTCTTGTCTATGCATTCACCAAAGTATCACAAAAATGTTGGAAATGGATGGAATGTATACTCTGCAAAACCAAATTTAATACATGTTTAACAAAAGCTCCAAAACTATAATACATAATCCAATCCATTCCGATTCCAATATACAGAATACAATAAAGTTAAAATCATAAAGACAAAATTAATAATTTATGCATAAGAAAATTATGACATTCTTCTGAAATTCACATAAAAAATGTTGTGAGTTTTTAAATGTTTATATTTCAATGTATTTGAAACAAGACAGTTTAGAGTCTTAAAAAGGATGTCTAACAGACTAAGAAATGTCTTCAATGGCCCTACACTTAATGTCTCTTTGCCTAATGCAATTGTTAATTTTAATAGATTGTTACAGGAAATAAATGAACTAGTGCTTATGAATATAAATTATGGAGTCTACAATAGTCACTTGAAATGGTAGCTTAGAAATAGTTATTGTTTTTCTTCAAGCTATTCCTTTAAGGACCATATGTAACATTAAGTAGATGCATTATTTCCTGATTGTACTTATGTAGTCTATTACTCCTATCAAAAAGACTGGACTTATAATTATTCCAGGATAAATAATTCATTTTCCTGGACTTATAATTATTCCAGGATAAATCTAGATTTGGAATAATAGTGGTGAATGGAGGATTTCTGCACATTTTAACAATGCAAGAGAATTCTAGAAATCTACACATGAATGCAAAATAGTTAATCTCTCTTGTAGCATGGGGATATAGCTCAGTTGGTAGAGTGCTTGCCTTGTATGCACAAAGCCCTGGGTTCAATCCCCAGCACGCACACACAAAACAACAACAACAACAAAAAATAACCCACCAAATACATAAAACAAACTTCTTTACTATAAAGTATAAGAGAGGACCTTGGCTCCATTTGCTTTGTTTTTTGTTTCAAGATACTCAGGATGGAACCCAAGGCCTCATGCGTGTTCTATCCCTGGCACTTTTAATTTTTTTTGTTGTTGTTGTTTTGAGACAGGGTCTCAGAATAATTCTCAAGATGGCCTCAAACTTAACAATCCTTCTGCCTCATCCTCCCAAGTAGCTGGGATTAGAGCTACTGAGTATGTGCCACATACTCAGCTGTCTCAGCTAAGTCTAATTGAAAAACTAATATCCAGTGAAATTGTCTGTGATAAACTGAGGTTTAAATGATTTGAAAACACTTTGGGAGTGTACAAATCAGATAATCACAATCTTTTATGGCTGGGAGGTTCAGCAATGTGTTGACACATTGTAAAGATAAAGGTTTATAGTACAGCTAAGCTAAATGTCTAGATAGGGTGGGGAATCAATGTTAATACCTGAAATGTGAAAGCGTTGAACTTCAAATGATAGGTCACGATGCTCTGTTTGTTTGTCTCTCCAAGAGAATAATACAGAACTTTATTTACTGAAAAACTTAAGGCAAATACTGCGATTTAACCTATTGCTTAGATGTCCAAGGTGTTATGTGATTTGTGCCCCGCATTGCCATCAGAGGGTTTCAGCTGTTGTATTTCAAAACATTTGCAGTTAGGTGGCTATTAATGGTTTATGAGAGTCAGACTTTGCAATTTATTTCTAGGCATCTTTTTAAAATTTCTTTTTAATTTATTTTTTTTAAGCCAAGATGGAATTTGCCTCATGGCCTCACTCTGATCTCAGCAAGAACACTTTCAAAAGATATTTCTTGTTTTTTCAAAGGTTGTTTGCATGAGTTGATTCAATGCTCTCTCATCAGGAGCCCTGAAGCCAGTGCTCTTGGGTTGTATAATGGATCCACTACATTTAGCTCCAGTGTGTTGATGGTACCCCTAGGTGATTCCGCCAACATTTCCAATCTCTGTTTTCTTTCCTTTTGTTTACAGGAGCTGAGGGCACAGTCTTCCCTAAATCCATAGAAACACCTAACGTCAGGGCAGACCCCTTCAAGGAACTAAGGTAAGCTTCTGACCTGGATTTGCACTGATCAATTGCAATCATCTTACTCTGTGCAACAGACCCATGATTCATTTCGAATTATAATGATAGTGTCACAATGTGAATATGTAAACCAGGAGAGGTGGGAGATGACTGAAGATCAACTTTACCTAAAAGAAAGATTTGCTGAATAGTTAAGAATATTAAGGTCTTGGGGTGAGAGGTCGTCAACTTTGCATTCGTGAAATTCAGATTCATTGATTTGCTGCTGTATTTATGGTACACAAACTGATCAGTTACAAAACTATACAGTAATTGGTGTTGGTCAGCTCAAAGAAAACTGCTTTCTAAAGGAAATTAATGTCTAAATATAATACTGGTATATTTCTGTGTACCAAACTACCTGTTTCTTTCGGTAGAATGTGGCTAGAACGACATCCTCTGGGCATTTAGCCATTAGCATGCTGCTGAAGCAGAGGAAGACCCTGGGAGATCCATTGCTCACTAACACCAACTGTGGAAAATGAGAAAGAACAGCAGACCAGGAGACTGACATAGCCTGAACCCATTCTAGCCACCAATGAATTAACTCTGGTCCTCCGAACACACATAAAAATGTGATCTGTTGATATCAATTTAACTGCAATTTCTATGATATAATCATAACCATGAAGAATTCAGTGAATGCTGGCTTTCTTCATCTTGGTTCCTATTTCTTTTACTTAAAACCAGGGATATGTAACCAATGACCATAAACAGCTTTGAGTAACTGTTTCATGATAGACACCAACCCCAGGCAAAGGTATCTGCATTGCACAAGTCTTACCAACTTTTATGATGCTGTCTGTCCTTTGCTAAGACAGAAACAACCCCCCTAGCAGCTTCTATTCATTTAACAGGAACACTTCTCAGTGGTGGAAAATAAAACTTGTTAGAAAACCTGGAGCTGGTTTTGCAAAACCTGTAAGTCTTTGTGACTGTAAAGAAATAAAGTTAGCCAAAAGAAGAGCAAAGCTCCACATACATAAGGGCTATCGTATTAAAGTTTTACCACATTTTCTAGAGTAGTTTTTTTTCCAGCAAAACTTCCACATGCCAGAGATTACCTGACTTCCTGCCAGTTACCTGACTCACCTCTCCTTCCAGCACTGAAGCTGGAAGTCACTCAAGAAAACCTGCCTTTCAGGACTCTTGAGAGAGCTCATTCTGGGAGTGCAATGTCTCATGTCTGTGATGTAAGAACTCTTTCCGGATGAGGTAATGAATGAAGGGCTGGTCCGATTCTCTTCCTTTCAACAGTCCTTAGCAGGATCTGATTTCTGACAGAACTAGTTAGTGCTGCCCAGCCCAGAGAGAAGTGCTCTCCAATAAAGCTGAATTCTAAAAGACAATATTGATATCCACCCCCTATGGAATAAGCTCTCGGTTACATGAAAGACTAGGCTAATTTGATGTTAAGCAGCAAAAATTACTCTTCTGTAATTAAAAATAAATCCAATTCAAACCACTTCCCCTAGGGAGGGGAGAGAACTCTCAAATAATCAGAATAAAAAACAGACAGATGATCTGAACAGACATTTAACAAAAGTGGCTACATAAAGGGCCAATAACTATTTTTTAAATGTTCATCATCACTGATTACCACGTGATGGAAAATCGAATCACAATGAGAGATTGTGTGACCATGGTTAGAATGGCTGTAATCAAAAAGAAAAACAAAAAAATAACCAATGTTGGCAAAGATGTTGAAAAAGGGAGAATTCTCATAAGCTATTAGAGGAAACGTAAATTAGTACATGTAAATCACCATGGAAAATAACATAGAAGTTCTTCAAACAATTAAAAATAGAACTACCTTATGATTCAGCTGTCCCACTGCTGGGTATATCACACACACCCCCAATTATATCACTTTATCAGGCACATACCTGCACTCATGATGATTACAACAAGGTTCATAACAGCCAAGATGTAAAATCAACCAAGGTGTCCTTCAATAGACAAACGGATTTAAAAAGTGATGTAAATGTCAGTTGTGTTAGCCAGTTTTCAATGATTATAACAAAATTCTTGAGAAAATCAGTTCAAAGCAGAGAAGATGTATTTTTGTTTCATGGTTCCAAAAATTTCATTTCCTGGTCACTTGGCCCTATTATTTCTTGGCCCAAGGAGAGATAGAATATCAGACCAGAGGGCATGATTATAGAGGAAAATTGCTTGTCTCATGGTGACCAGAAAGCAAAGTATGAGAGAGAAGAAGGATCTGCGAACAAAATGTGCCTCAGTGACCTACTTCCTCCAACTCAGCCTCACATCCTAACATTGCCAACACCTCTCCGTAGCCCAGTAAGGGGCCTGGGATTGTGGCTCAGCAGTACAGCGCTTGCCTAGCATGGGTGAGGCATACTGGGTTCCATCCTCAGGACCATATAAAAATAAAATAATAAAATTAAAGGTATTGTGTCCACCTACAACTAAATATTTATATATAAAAAATAGCTCATCAAGGTATGAATTGAAGCCCTGGTGACCCAATAACTTCCCAAAGGCCCTACCTCTGAACGTTGGTATCCAAACATTCACACATGAGCTTGTGGTATTCCAAATCCAAACCCTAACATTAACCAATTCAAAATCATAAACTGCAAAAGCACTTCATTTAGAGTCTTAAGGAGACACAGGTTTAGATCTCTGAGTAAGTGTTCCTAGGAAGGCAAGAAAGGGTGAGTTTCTGTCGTCTATTGAATGTTGAAAAGGTACCAAGGTTGCTTAACCATTAGGGGGTAAAGACAAGAATGTATAAACAGAATGGAAGTATCCACAAATCAAGAGTATCCTCTTGACATGTATCTTGAACCTCTGGGTACAATGTAACCATCCAGTCATACCTGCTGCCTACAGAGAAAGAATAGAGATGACCAAAATTCACATCCCAGCAGCTAGAATCGGCAGAAAGCCCTATTTCCTTATGTTTCTCTGAGTCCATTTTGTAAAACCCTTTCAACATTGGTTCCATTGTGATTTTCCATTTGTTTTCACAACGTAATGGACTATAAGTCAGTCATTAAAAGAATGTAATCTTGGCCAGACATGTGCAGCAGACCTATAATCCCAAAAGCTGGGGAGGCTGAGGCAGGAGGATCACAAGTTTGAGTTGAGACCAGCCTCAGCAACTTAGTGAGACCCTGTCTAAAAGAGAGAGAGAGAGAGAGAGAGAGAGAGAGAGAGAGAGAGAGAGAGAGAGAGGAGAGAGAAGAGAGAGAGAAAAAATTTATCTTCACATTTCTGGCAACATGAATGGGACTAGAAAATGTTATGTTGAATGAAATAAGCCAGACAGAGAAAGACAATTAACTTCATAGAAATGGAGAGCAGAATAGTGATTGCAATTGATAGAGATTAGGAAAGGTGGGAGAAAGAAGATTGTAGGAGGCTAGATAACAGGAACCAAAATACAATTACACAGGAATAAGTTCTAACATTCTACAGCCCAGTACAGTGTATATAGTTCAAAACACTTTATTATGTACTTTATTGAGAATGAAAAGAGAGGAATTCCAAGTTTCCCAATACAAAGAAATGATACTTAAGACAGAAATTCTCATTAACCTCATTAAATTGTTACACATGGTTTACCCGTATTGAATTAACTCACTGTTCCCCATAAACACATACAAATCAAAAGGCACAAGCTCCATGCATTCCTCTGCTTTAGATATCTGTGTCCTGAAGAATGTAGAACAGAATATTCACCCTTGAAATTCTCTAGCAGCACTGAGAGTGTCAGTGCAGTTTCTCTAGGAAACCCTGCAACTTGCCTTAAAAAATCAAATCTCCATAATTCATGAGTAAATCTAAGTCTAGTGAAACTGCAGAAATGAAGGCTTCAGGTAATGGCTGAATTTTCCTTGCTTATTCTAAACTTACGAGCATATTCTACAGAGACTAGAAATAAAATTTTCTTATCTGCATAAAAATATTTCCTGTTATCCTATTCTTTTGTTTGTCTCTTTAGCTCAAATCATGAGAGCCTAGATTGAGGCAGGCACCTACAGTGTCAAAATCTAGCCTTTTCATCCTCTGCAATTTTTTGTTTGTGTTTTGTTTTTTTAATATTTTTCCATTGTCAATGAGGTTTATTTTATTTACTTACGTGTGGTGCTGAGAATCGAACCCAGTGCCGCCCCACACATGCTAGGCAAGTGCAAAACCACTGAGCCAGCCCCCACCCCCAGCAAGCCCTCTGTGTTTGTTTTTTAAAGGCACTTTGCAGGAGGGTCTCTGACCCACTGGAAAGGTAACCAGTTGTAGTTCACAGACTAACCAGACAAGTGTGTCTGCACATCACTTACATTATCTGTTTAATGATGCCACATCTTACTCTGCTATTGATTGGTATTAACCTAGGATACTGAGTAAATATGTAATGAAATTGGAGACCAAGTCCCCTGTCCTCTGACCTTAGAGTTGAATGGGTCTTACTTGGCCACATTCATGCTTCTTCTAGACTCAAGAAAACTGAGGAGATTAAGTGAGATCCCTGGGCTCCTACCAGGAGGTAGAGATGGATAAAGCATTAAGGAGCAGATGGGTCTGCTCCTCAGAGGCAAGGCTGTGGAGGGGAAGAGGCACATCACTGAGAGCCAGGTCCCCAGAGCAAACTTACTGCATGGGCTCCAGCTAACTGTGGAGCTTTGCTCTGCAAAACTGAGGACCACTTCCAGCTCCAAGCAGCTAATCCCTTGGTAGTCTTTCAATTTTTTTTTTGTTTTCAAATTATTTTAGATTAAAAGAAGAGCTATAAAATCATACAGATCATTCCCACCTATGCGTAACTCATTTTTTTCCCCTCATGTTAACATCTTAAAGTCCTAGAATATCCTACTCTGTGTTAAGATTTGTTAAAAGGATTGCAATATATAAAAGAGTCTTAACAAAAAAGCAGCCTGTTGAGATGTGAATTAATTGATCTTAAAATTCCCACTGAAGGTAAGTAGGAATGCTTTTCAGTAGGTTTTTTTTTTTTTTTAATTTTATCTCTAATGTTCTAGACAAAGATTTTCTTGGTCTTGTTTGTTATTAATGGTAAACAAATTGAGTCCAAAAAAAAAAAAAAAAAGTGAGAAAATTGCATCTGTCTTAGAAAGCTTGTCCTCTAGGATCACTTTTGTGTCCTCAAACCTCTGTCTGGGCTGCTACAGGTTTTTTTGTTTATTTTCTTGGTTTTTGTTTGCTTGCTTGTTAATGAAAACCAGGTTCGAGGCCTCTGGCATTTCTTCCTAGAAGGTCTATTGCAGGAGAGGTAGCTTCTTGCTCCCTGGAGTTCAGTTGATTCCTTGCCTATTCAGAGTTGCTGGAGGTCTGTTTTTGCAGTGTTTCTTAAGATGTTTGTAAATAACCAGAGCTGAGCTCAGATTCTCCCTCCCTCCCTCTCCCTCTCTCTCCCTCCCCCCCCCTCTCTCTCTCTCTCTCTCACACACACACACACACACACACAACATTTGTTTCTCTCCAGACAAATAATGAGGGTTACAAAGGTCTAAGCCAAACCTCTCTCTCCGGCAGTGTATGTTGATTTTACCCCTTCAGGGTTATTCTGAAATAATGACTCATTGTCCTAGATTCAAGACTGTACTTAAAAATATACCAAGCATTGTACCCATCCCTCAACATAAGAAAAACTAACTTTGAATAGAAATTGGATTCTAATAAATTCATGATCTTTGAACATAAATGTATTATATGTTCACTGGTTCAAGGTTTTTTTTTTTTTTCCTTTTTTTTTTTCTGGAGTCTATATAAAAGAAAAATGGAAAAAAATCACGGATGTTAGGCTGTTCATGATCTGAAGCAGGAAATAGGCCACTTGGTTTTGCGTACGTATTTTCTATAAGAACAGAGGCTGCCTTTGAGTGTTCTAAGGATTCCTTTCAATTGTGAAGTTTCCTCATAGGATTCTGATCCTACAAGAGCATGAAGTAGACTGTGAAATCTTATCTCACAGGCACATGCCATAGCATATGTGAAAAGAGGGAGAAGGAGATATTGATTACTATACTCCTACACCCAACTTTGTTCCCCTTAAGATCCTCCAAAGCTTGGAAGGAGCCACAAAAGATCTTAAAGCCAAAAGGTCTTTCTGAAAAAACTCTTCTTCCTCCTTCGGCCACTGTGCCTGTGTGCTCTCACTTTACATACAATGATAACCAGACTGGTGGGCTGCTTATCCTCTCAGTGGAGATCAGGGACTGTTCACCTAATATTTGTTGGACATTTATTAAGGAGTCAGGATGTGTGCTAATTATTCTGAATGCAGAAATCGGTACTCAAGTCGTTTTTAGTTACGGGGAATACAATAGAAATATAACCACTGTTATGCTCGAATTCGGGACCCCCCAAAGTCCACCAGAGACCAAGATCGATGTAAACAGCAAAGAGGTGTTTATTGCAAGCTAGCTCGGTCCTCCACGTGCGCACACAGCAACTGGTGACTCTGAGAGGCCCCCCCCCAGCACAGGGTTTGCAGCAGTTTTATACATTATTTGGGGAAGGCAGGGACCCCCACATACATCATAGCATCTCTTAGCAAATCATCACACAACTCGGGAAATCAAACAACTCTAAAACATGATTAGCACATTCACTGGCGGGAACAAGTTGGGTAGGGGTGATTGGTCAGTACAAAAGAGGTATTCATTTGAACTCATTGGTTTAAACCACGAGGGGTGTACATGCTGAACTACATGGTTTCTCAACACGTTATCAACCACCATAAACTACTGGGAGGGTCATCTGGCATCCCAGGTATTTCCCTGTCTCATGCTGATTGGTGGCTGCTAGGGGGTTGCTATGGATTCCCATGTAGCCTGACTGAGTCAGAGACACCTGGTGCAGCAGATCTCTCCTGTTATTTGTAGATAAACAACTTAGCAGGGTGGGAATGTGCCTAGGAGTGCTCTGTGGGCCTTTCCAAGGACAAAGGTCATGTACCTTCCTTGGACAGGCTTTACTCTGAGGTAGAAGCTGGTTTTTCACCACCAAATGCAATATCTTGTGATGATTGACAGGATAGAGATTAAAAACCAAGCCAGAGGAAATACAGAGAAGGAAGCCATCTCCCTATGAGAGTTAGGTAAAGTTGGAGAGTTAGGTAAGGCTAGAAGAGTCACCCAAGTTTATCTACAGGAAATTACGTTTTATTTGAAAGAAGAGAAAAAGGGTGAAAGTCAGTAAATAGGTCTTAGGATTTTAAAAAAAGATGGATCTCTCAGGCCATCTAGTGTAGGAGTGAATAGCCCAATATATCTCTGTAGTCTCTAAAACATCCCTGGTCATTTACAAAGGTGGGGGCTTATGATGTAATTTTCCACATTGACAGTTGTGTTCTTTAATAAATGGTGTGGAGTCATTTTCAGGAACGGTTTCAAAAGACGTTAAAGATTGCTTTAACTTCCAAAAATTGGTGCACCACACCATTTAGGACCGAAAGATCCATTAATCTCAAACCTATTCAGTTCCAAATAGATATTGCTTTGGTACTGTTTATTTTCTTCATAATATTACCAGGTTTCCACCGATAAGGTAGAAAACTTCTAATGTACATCTGTTATTCCCAGTGTGTACTTGAACATTCTGTAGGTGCTTTTGTTTTTCTTTGTTTTGAAATGGAAAGTACTAAAGCTAAACTCTTTTGGGAATGGGTGAGATTTAAAGTCTGTGTATATCATAAGAAAAAAAGGATTAGACAAGGCTCTTACAAATTGACAAAATAAATTTCTTTTTGCTTTAACTTTACTTTTGAGTGTCTATAATCAACTAAGTTACTGGCTCCCAGTAATTTATAAATTTAAGCTACTGAAATAGTTTGTCAAAGCCTGAGGTTCACTTAATTAGAGGCCTATAATGTACCCTAAAAAAGTCACAATACCAAAAATATTGTAGAGTTTGAGTTTTAAAAATGTATAAACATACATATTGAAAGAGAGAAATACATACTCAGCCAGAGAGAGAGACACAAAGCACTGTATACTGAGCCTCTTAGCCCTGGGCACATGGTATTTGGAGCAACACCATTGAATTCCACTGAGCAAGAAGTTCTTATGTTTCTTATGAAAATTTAGAGACATGTTCTATAATTGTTTCTTATCTCTTCTTCCCACCCATTCCCAGCATTCCATGCATTTAGGCTAAGAGTTTTAGTTTTGTTTATATAGAATTTGTTTATATAGAATTCAGCATTATTTAGTCACATAACACAAATATTGAAGTGATTTAAAGAAAAAAATTTTAAAAAATCATAGTAGCATGGTTACTCCAGGGTCTTATGAAATCATCAAATGTCCATATTTGTCACCAGTGTATACTTTGAAGGTGCCCTACTAGGTTTGAACTTGGCCCCAGTGCCTATCTGCCTTGGGAATTCGGGCATCTCCTTTAAAGCTCTCTAAGCCCCAGTGCCTAGAACATTGAAAAAACTCAGTGAACGTAATAAGCTCAACAAATGTTAGCTTTGGGGAAGAGAGACAAGCAGCCCTTTTTATCAGGGGTCAGGAACTCAGACACGAGTTTCCAGAGTTTTAAATTTTATCAGCCAGTAAAAACTTTCCATCCAATTATGGTACCCAACAATTCTGTTTCCATTAAGGATAAAACTAGAACCAAAAAAACAAGTTCTTGGGCTGGGGATGTGGCTCAAGCGGTAGCGCACTCGCCTGGCATGCATGCGGCCCGGGTTCGATCCTCAGCACCACATACCAACAAAGATGTTGTGTCCACCAAGAACTAAAAAATAAATATTAAAAAAATTCTCTCTCTCTTTCCTCTCTCACTCTCTCTTTAAAAAAAAAAAGTTCTTATGTTCACTATTAACAGTTTGTATAAAAGGATATTTCCACTAATGGTCAACTTCAGAATAGGAGACAGTTCTGTCAGTTGGATGCACTTGGCTATAACCAATCAATGTGCTGTCACTATTTTCTCATTTTGCCAAAGACGACATGAC
This sequence comes from Spermophilus citellus, assembly GCF_964194105.1. NCBI lineage: Eukaryota > Metazoa > Chordata > Mammalia > Rodentia > Sciuridae > Spermophilus > Spermophilus citellus. The sequence continues at coordinate 136,413,908 of NC_138182.1, read as the reverse complement.
TGTAACACGGCTCTTGTCAGGGATTCCAAATGCCACAGACTAGAGTATAATGAGGTTAACTCGGTTTTAAGGTCATTCTGTTTAAAATCCCCAAATTAGAACATTTTGCTCCCCTTTCAGGACTATTTGATTGGACTGTCCACCTACCTGCATGTGTCCCTTTGCTCCCTCTTTGCCTCCCTCCCAAATTACAATTATTATCATTTCCCTCTTTTTTCCTATAAGCATCAGTGCTGTGGTTTAAATTTATCTGCATATTTCTCTTTCCCCCGTCCCTAGTATCTCTCTAGGATGCCCTTTCTATCATGGTTCTTTTCATGTGCAGAAGGAGAAACAAATGGCACAAAGGAAAAGTCATGTTTAGTATCTGAGATATTTCCATCCCATCCCTTGACATATTTATCAAAAGCTCCTGTTTTAAAAATGTGATGGAAACTGCATTTTAAAGATGTCAAGCCCATGTGTTCCATCACCATCTCCTCTGTACATTGTAATTCTGCCTCTAGAGGCCAGGGGAGAATGGATAACATCAGGGGGAAAATCAGGGCAGCACATAAGGAAAGTCTCATTCAGAAATAAATGGACAGCCCATCTCTTCTCATGGCTGGGGGTTGTGGGAAGAAGATTTTACAAAATGTAAGGAGAGGAGTGAAAGCAAGGTCCTGGTGACTCCCCTTATTCAAGTCATGGAGGGAAGAAAATAATTAGAGTCTGAAAAACTGATTGTTGAAGAGGAAGTTTAAGTTTTGGGATCACAGAAAGGTTGCCAGACTGGGCTCAATTTAATTTTTCCTGGTAATTCATAAGGATCAGAAGTTGGAGAGTAAAAGATATTCCATTGCTTTGCATGGATGAACATGGCTTGTCGGCGGGCCAGCCTTTAGTAGAGGTGTTACACTGACATTGGCTCACTTTGCCAACCGTTAAGGCTGAGGCTCTCCCCCTGTGTGTCTTGTAGGAACCATGGTTACTATCAAAGGGGAAGTACGCCTTTAGAATCCATCTTAAGGCACTTGCTCCCGGTGGTTTTCACTTCAAGTCTTAAACCATCATTAATTTAAATGAAATTTCACATATGATGCTCTAAGCCTCCTTCCCAAATGCACTTTTCAGTTTTTCATCTTTCAAACTCAACCAGATTTTGGAGGAACCAAAGCCTTTCTCAGAATCGTCACTAGACATTATTAGACTATCCCTACAAGTTAGAGCCATGGATGATGTGCATTGAGACACCTGGTTTTACCTGTCATGAGCAGCCCATTTCCATCTGAATTTGAGAGGGGCAGTGTGATGACATCACCGTCATCATCCCAGACATGAGGCTTCTACTCAGAAATTAAAATTATGTCTTTCAGATTAATTTCAATAATGAGGATTAAAATATGAGAAAATCACTCAAAAGCACATTGGGAGGATATAAAATTGTACTTTTAACTCTGTCATCAGCAGCCATGATATTTTAAAAATAAGTGGGAAGTTTTCAGTCTTAGAGCATAGTGGGCATTCCTGAGCTACTGCCACCTTCTGCCTCAAAGCAGAATGTTCCCACTTGTCACGGTTTTCATCTTGATTAAAATGTCAGCCACTGTCATTTATTATGCAAAGGGTGTGGAGTGTATTGTTCTGTTATTCTTGAGAAACACACAATTGCTTTTGATTTCCCTCTCTTTCTCCCCAGTAGGATGGCCCTGCTGGGTGTTCAGACAGAAAATCTTTCTTAATTACACCCTTCATGATCCTGGCTCCACGCCAGCCTTGTTTTATTTCAGTTATAACCTTTTCAAAAACAAAGAGGAATGGGAGTTTAGAGGAACAAGCTGACATGAGTTTTTTACCTGAAATAAGTTGAGAGCCAGAAGTGAATCAAAAACAAATATTATTTTTTTTTCTTGATCCAAAATTCTCCATGGTTAGATACAATGCAGTGTAATATAAATGAGAGTAAGACAAATTTCAGAGAGATCTAGATAAACTTGCACCACACCTGGCCATGGATCATGTGCCATGTTGGGACAAATATCACTCCCTTCCATCCTTCAGTGGGTCTCCCTGATTGAAGATGAAACTTCAAAACAAAAGTATACGTATGAATTTAACATGACCCTAGACTGATGGTCTCCTGGGACTCTTCCCCACCTTCCAACCATTTTCTTATTTTTATTTCTCCTCTTACTCTCCCCTAGTTTTCATTGCTTCCACTGAAATTTGAATCCCTGATTTTATATTTTAATTTTCAAAAGTTGTTTTTTGTCCCTATGGTGCTATCCTTTCATAACACCCCTTGCATAAATGTACTATCTTTTCCTTTTGAACATATGAGCGATAGGTTTTCTCAAATTTCTTGTTTCCCCCATTTTTTTTTTAAACTTCACATCCCTGGGTTTGTGATTAGGGCTTTATCCAGTGGTTGGTAAGTCCTGCATAGCTATTCATTTTTAAGAGTGAAGTATCAAGAATCAAAGCATCAAGAATTTCTTGTCATGTTTGTGTGCATGAACGGGACTGGGTGGTGGGTGATGAGTGACTCCAAATGTCAAAACTTACAGGTCTTTCCTCTTGGGCTGGTCAGTTTCCCCAACAGAAGTCCGAATCCCTTGCTTATCATATATCTGGCTGTCAGTATGTTCATGGTGAGGGGAATCTGGGAGGCCTCACTCTCCCATATGTAGGTTTTCCCTTAATTCCCTGTTTCCACACCAGTGAAGAAACAGTCCCTTGGGGCTGCCCATTTTCCATGGGGCCCTCCATAAGTCTTCTCTATTGCAGTCCTGCCAGACACTTCCGATTCCTGGGCCTGGCCACAGTTTTTCAGCTTAATCAACTTGCAGCTTGATCTTCCCCAAACCTATATAAGCTCTTAGCTTTTAGTTTCCTTTCACCTGCTAATGGAGTTACTATCTGTGATTTGCTTTTCAACTTCCAAAGCATGGTCGCCATCTATTTTGTACCCTTATCTCTTCTCTTTTATTTCATCTTTGTGGATTAGGGCCTTATTGGGGTCCATTTATAGCCATTGAAGTAGCATTTCCAGAAAGGGAAAAGGTAGACAGGCGTATTTGATACTCCATTGAATCAGACGTCTTCTGTCTGCAAGCTTTGGCCTCGCTACCCTGCCCTGCTTCCTCTAGGGTGTTTGCAATTCTTCGTGTTACCATTCCCTTTTCTTGGAACACTCTGCTCTGGATAATCCTATTCCTTCTTCAATTCTCAGCTTACACATCTTTTCCTAACCTAAGGACATGACATTTCTTGGCATTCTTCCAGGCACATGATGGTCTCCCCCATGTCTTATCCTGCTCCTCTATTGGATAAACTAAGAGGGCCCCTACTTTTGCCATTCCCCACAGGGGGACCAGGTTAGATGAATCATGATACATCCAATCCCCTAGGATTTATTTTTATTTTTTACATATACAACCTAACTCATTAATGATACTTGTCCTTGCCTGGCATCTGAGCTCAGACACAGACACTCCAAAATAACAAAGCACAGAGGAATTTGAATTTTTTGACAATCCAAGCACCATACCCCTAACCTTGAATAGGAAATAGATGCTAATAAATTCAGGGTCTTAAAAATGTGAATTATAGTCATTTCACACTTCGTGGCAACTTCATGCTGAAGTAATAGCTTCAAGCTTAATTATGATGCTTGTCCCTTCCTTAAGTGCAGATGACATTCCTCAGATAGATTTTTGCAATGACATTTGAGGAGCGGAGTTGAGACACCAATTAGTTATTCATGATGGAGAATATTGACTGTTTGCTGATTGAAGGAAAGTGTTGATACCCTTCCTGACATGATGCATCTGTCTCTTCATTTATGGTTCTCCCTCTGGCCCTCTTGGAATGCTCTTGGGAAATGATGGAAATGCCCTTCAGCCTTCACATGCAGATCTATAAAGAAAATGTGCATTATGAGTGGGATTATTAATGGAGACCAGGAGGCATTAGACTTTCTCTGATTCCCTGCAGGTGTCTGGGCTTCTCTAGGAGGACCACGTGAGAGACACACCATAATGGATTAGACATGGTCCACTCTCGGTGCTGGAGAAGCTATTGCACAATATGTTCAGCACCTCAGCACTATTCCTGCAGCTAGAAGTCAGGAGAGGATGATGAATGGAGGATTCTGTCCTCTGTCACATAATCCCATGGCATGATCCAGGAGCCACTAAGCCATGTGAGCAGGAAAGTGCAACCTCCCTCTCTTTGTGCAAGATGTTATAGTCTCGTAAAAAGAGAATTTTGTTCTTTATTCTAATGACCTGGAGTGGCTCAGGAGCGAGGGGGCAGAACCAGAGTGAGACAGTTTAATAGAAGGAAGCAACTTCTAATAGTCTGAAGAGGTATATTATCCCATCACTGAGAGCAAGGGCAGACTCTCCTATCAGGACTGCCACAGAGCTGGGTCAAGCCTCAGAAGGAGGGAAGACTTTTAACTAAATGTCCTTTCAGGTCTGCTCTGATATGAAGATTCTTAAAACTCAGGACTCCAAGTGCTGCTCACAAACACAATTTTAGCAGGAGCCTCTCATTAAGTTTAAGTTCCTTGAAAAGCTCTCTTCATTGAGTGGTTGGAGAGCAAAATCTGTGATCAGTGTTGATCCTTTTTTATTCCTTAGACTCTGAGTGTTTGGAGAATGACTCATTCTTCTAGTGATTTGTAAATTTTGAAGAATTTTTACAAATACCTCCTCAAAACCTTTCTAAAGCTGATACAGTAGTGCATTCCTATAATACCAGTGATTTTAGGAGGCCAAGGCAGAAGGAATGCAAGTCTGAGGCTGGTCCCAGTAACTTAGAAAGATCCTGTCTTGAAATAAAAAAGGTGAGGGATGTAGCTCAGTGGTAGAGCTCCCCTGGTTTCAAACAAAACGAAATACTTCCTAAAGCTGAATATGAGGCATTTGGCTTAATTCCCATTGTACAGATGAAGAAATGGAAGGGTTAATATGAAACACCCCTTATTTGACTTTCACAAAAAAGCCTTATCCTTTCTCACTGCTCCAAGATTTTCATTTGTATTTTTACTTTTTGCATTGCTGGAAATGGAACTCAGGGCCTCACACATGTTAGGCATGCGCTGTACCACTGAGCTATCCCCCCACACCTGTTCCAAGATATCAAGGTGCTACTGGTAGCAGCACATGGTGAAGGTGGAAAGCAGAGCTCTGGGTCAAATGGCTGGCCACTGGTCCTGGGTTTTCTTTCCACCCACTAAGATGTGACTCCAGCCAAGTTTGAAAAAACTCCTTGAGTTTCAGTTCTCTCATTTATAAAAGGGATAAGAACAAGACTAACCACAGGAAGACTGTGAGAACTAAATGGCCCACTATATATGAACTACTTCAAGCATGACCTAGAACTTAGGGCTTAATAAATATTGGTTTCAGGGGCTTTGTTGTTGCAGCAACAGAAATTAACTCATGCTTGCAGATGGCAAGGACTCTCTCCCAGTGATCTGGAAAGGTGCCTGTATTAGATGCTGGGTAGGTAGCAGTCAACAACAGGTTAAGGTCCTATCTGTACAAGTCTAGATAATCAAAACAACAAGTGTGAGATGATTGATTTGCCAGATTGGTCCCAAAATTAACAAGTGAGCTTTAACCCTTTAATCCTTTAATGCTTTTGATATTTTTTTTTTCATAGGAAATATATTTCTTATCTATAGGAAGGTAGGAGAGAGCCATACTTTTTCCTTAGGAGAGGCAAACTGAGCAACTTAAACACTACAAAGACAGGATGAAGTGCTAAGCATTGTGATTATGAATGAAAAGGTTCATTTTATAAGCACTTACACTGAAAAGAGCTTTTGAACTTCCTCTGAATTTAATTGCATCTGGGAAAAGGATGGCGGTGGCAACATTGTTTAGAAATAGAAAAGAATAGCATATAAGGACCAACATGTTTTAAAAATATTCTCACACCATAATGACCAAAGTACCCACCTTCCTAACTCCTTCACCCATGTGCAGGATGGAGATGGGGGGTTAAATCCAACACCCTAGAGGACCAGACCAAGTAGAAAATCTCAGAAACAAGAGGGCTTGTCTGGGTACATTCTATCCCTGTTGCTGACTGTTACCAGGAATCAATAGCTCTCTCCAAACCAACAGGAAAATGAAATTACACTTTAAACTCTAATGAGATTTTTTTAAAAATTGCACATTGAATATTTTGTATCATCCTAGAGATTGCTCATTTATTTTTACCTTCATTCATAAAGCTTTTTGATCCTTCATTAAATACTGCCCTTACAAGTTATATTGTTTTCTTACCCTGAAAGCCGTAAGAGGCATCTATTTTTTTTTCACAGAGCTTAGATGGATTTTTATCCCATAATCCTAACTGAAGGCTGCCACTGCACTTTTGTTTCTTATCTATAACCTGTTCCTGAGCTAGATTAACCTGTTAGATATAGAAGCCCCAATGCTTTTTCTAGGAAAGGGGACTGTCTTTGTTAATAGCAGGTAGTTAGACACCCCTAGGACTGCTAAAAGCAAACCCCTGTGGTTTTCAAAGGGCTGGCTGGTATCCCTTGAGCAGACAATACTAGCGAGATTGAGAGGATACACAGCACACAGCCAACATGCTAGTTCCATGGTTTCTCTGGAGCAGCATTTACAGCAGGGTGGAGGGGTCTCAGGCTGGGACCTTGTGACAAGCTAAGCCATGCTGGTCCTTGATTTCCCAGTACACACAGGTCTTCTTTGAAAAGCTTGCTAAGTCAGGGGGCACAACCTGTGAAGGAAGACAAGAGGAAATGGTCTCAGAGTGTCATTCCACACGGTGAAGCCATCCGAAGGCTCTGAGATGACATTCATTGGCAGAATCTATATGTTCCAACCAAATAGGCCTGCCAGGCTAGTCACATCAGTATAATCCAAATGGAGGTATTCTGTGCACAGGTGCTTCAATATCTACAGGTGTCTGGCATACTATGTGAACATCTGGTATATATTTCTAGGAACACACTGATTAACAGGACAGGCATGGCCCTTGCTCCTGTGGGCTCTGTTTTCTAGCAGGGGAGGCGTTGACTATCAGGCCAAGTGATCAGCACTTACGAACACATTAGTGCCAGTGTCTTATGTCATTTAACCTTCACATCAGAAAAGCCTTTTCAGGAAGAAAGTGCTACAGGCACTCCTATTTCACAAATGAGGAGTCAGAGGCTCACAGAGGTTCAGAGACCTGCTCTGGGATGCTGAAAGAGTTAGGGAGAAAATATCTCATTTGCCTGATTATAGCCTATTTGTCCTGCTAAACCATCCTGCCACACAAAAGGGATCTTGCTCTCAGAGTACAGAAGGGATCTTGAATTTGTTATGCCCTTCTCTTACATTTCCTAAGAGGCTTTCAGACTTTCCATTTAGGAAAAGTAACTTGAAAACAGCAAGGAAAAGCCAGGAGAGGGGCTTTCTGCTCATTGTATCCCTAATATTCTGCCACTGAAGTATAGGGGGGAGAAATGTGTGAAAACACAGATTAAGAGAATTTCCTGAACTTTGGGTCTTGTCTCAAAGTGGACACAGGTTGGAGCTAACTCTCAGAAAGGGAAGCCACCATTGCCCTGGCCTTGGACATCACACAGTCATTCATTTGCTCACGTGCTTACCGTCCATCTCCCTTCCTGGGCTGTAAGAGCAAAACCTGTGATTCTCGACCCTTGTGTCATAGTGGAGACCCCCAAGGAGCTTAAAGATAATCCTGATTCCTAGTGTCCGTCCCAGAAGAATTAAATCAGAATGGACAAGGCTATCACCTAGACAGTGGTGTAACATAGAACATGCCTATTGGTTCCACAGGTCAGGAACCAGGTTCCAAGGGACAGGTGCTTTGTCCCATGTCCTCACCGCATGCATACACACTGCAGGGTGAGCTGAGAAACTGCGACCATGTTAAAGGACAATCAGTAAATGCTTGTTGAGTACATGGATGGATGGAGAGATGGAAGGATGGACAGGTGGGTGAGTGAGAGAGTTAATCAAGAAGGAGATGCTGAATTTGAGTTCATGGAATAGCTCTTATGAGATCACTGTTTACAGTTAACCTTTTAATCATTCAGAATCTATATGCTTCTGTACCAAAATAGAAATTAGAGGCCTTAGGAAAGTATATGAAACAGTAGACAGCAAACTGCTGGGTGCTCACATCATCTGGAAGTGTAATTGTCTTTGCCTTTCTTAATGTGTATTAATCGCCCATTTTGGCACCGTTCCATTTTGACAGCATAGGCAGCCATTACATCAAAGGTAATGGTTCATTATTATTTCTTCAGTGAGTCATGTTTGTCTGAGGGAAGCAAAGATAACAAAGAGGAAATTATAGTTTGTGTGCAGTGACATGATTGCATGTAAACTGAGCGATAAACGCATAGTGCGCATGAGCAGTTGGGAGTTCCTTCTCTGTCCTCTGGATGCAAAGAAGGCAGAGTGATATTAAAATGTTCACATTTCAAGTGGAGGTGGAGAAAGACACTGAGGCATCTTCCATACCTGAGAGCCCACCATGTCACTTACACCCATGGATACATCCGTGGGGTGCCTGTGCCACCTTGGGTATGTCAGTGATTGCTCTACTTCTGACTCATATGAAGTTCAAGTCTGCGGCCATGACAGGAGCAGTAGAAAGACCAGAGGAGCGGGGAGGGGAGCTTCTGCGTGGGCCTCTGTCAATGAGCCTCACACTGCTTCCCCTGTATGTACTTGGATGTCAGCTGAGATTACTCCCCCTCCTAAAGTGACTGATGCAGAATGCTTTTGATAGATTAGGGAAAATGTCACATCCTCTCTAAGGACCTCCTTTTGGCTCATGATCACCTTTGATTTTAAACTTTTGTTCTACCGGTGCTTTCCCTTTGACCAGGCACCACCAGATCCTGTGTCCCCTTTGTTTACATTAGAATAAGGCACCCTTTCTTTCAGGTCACTGAACTTCTAGGAGTCAGAAAAATTGTCATAACAATATATATATATATATATATATATATATATATATATATATATATATATTAGAATAAGACATGCTGTACCATATGCCAGAAAAATGCAATAAATGTACAAATCTGGGATGCCTAGGATTTGAAAATTCCCTACACACACACACACACACACACACACACACACACACACACACACACCCCTACCTCACTTTAGCAGTGCATGAACCTTACTACTGAGTCTGGAGAAGATGAAAGATCAGTTCCCCAAACCTGCTCCAGTTACCACCCAATAAAGTATTGACTGGGATTTGGCACTGAGCATTCTTCACTTAATTCCCACCAAAATACTGCTCACACATGGTTTTGGTGTGATGCACAGATGATTTTTACTAAAATTCTGTGAAAGCAAAACAAACTTAAAATTCAATAGTAAATATTCTTAGTCCAAAAAGCCCCGGGGTCACATTATCTAGTACTGTATCTTCTCTATGTCTTTCATTCTTCCTGGATTTCTATTCCTGAACCTCTTCCCCCATTTTAGAGGCTTTCTAATACATTTCACTCTACTTGTCTTCTTGGTTACCTAGATTCATGCTTTAGGTTTTACCTTGGCCTGGAGCTGCATGTCAAAGTCTCTTCTCAAACACAGAGAATAGCTTCCCTAAGAGAAATTCTGGGGCAGGTATTCAAATTTTTTTTTCTCTAAGTTTGCTACAAATATTTAAATAGTAATTAGGAGTTTTTTTTCATATGGTTGATTGTTTCTTTTCTTTTTCTTTTTTTTTAAATTTCAAAGTTTTAATTTTTTAAATTTAGATTAACATGTAGTAATTCTGCATATTTAACAGGAAGAGTGTAATGTCAATATGTGTATTTGTTGTATACTGATCCAGCACCTCCTCACTCCTTTACGGCAGCTTGTTTCTATTTACTAAACATTCTGTGGCCTGCAAATAGGAAGGAGCCACAGGGAAGGATGTTGCATAGGTGTTATAGGGGCAAGTGGCCCTTGGATATTATCTGGTTAACTGCTATCAGGTTGTGAAAGGGGAAGTTCAGGCTCAGACCTACTGAAGTGTCCCATAGTTTAGCAGGCTCATCAGCACTAAAACAGTCTCCTGGGAACTTCCCAGTACTGAAGTGTCTCTTACACCACTTGGTCTGTACTTTGTCTTCTTATCACATGTCAGCCTGGTATCATGCTTGTAAGAATCCTGACATTACAGTCAGATATCACCACCAAGGATGTGGAGAGGTTCACCAAGAAAGAGAAGATGGCAAAACCCATCTGGTTGCGAGAGGCAGGGTGTGTGATATGGTATGGAACATGAAATTACATGTGGGATTTTATTTATTGGAATCACAGCCACAGTGTCACCAGAGTGTTTGCCGGCCAGAGTGACAGATGAAGCTGGAAAGGGATGTCAGGGTGGGATGAGAGAGGGGTTTGAATGCTGTGCTGATTTTGGATTTTAACCTATAGGTGATGGGCGAGCAAACATCATTGCACAATAAAAGAAGCTGTACCATATTAATCATTGGAATGATTTTAAATGCTTTGCTGTTATCTCTGCTCTTGATTTATTCTTGATTTGAAGTTACTTTGCTGGTGAAAAATATTCTTGTCCTAAGCGGTCCATCTAAAAGTGGATTTACGTCAAATGAGGCTGACAAACCAAATGCTGTCAGAAAGGTGAAAATATAATCTCAGCAGGCTTTTATTTAATTGAGGGCTATCATGATGAAGTAGTTGCCTGTAGCTAAAGTAACATGTTCCAGCCAAAAGATTTGATAAAACCCTGCTTAGAGTATATATAAAAGGGGTAAAAACCTAGCTGTACTTTCTGTCTGATGTATTTCTCAGGACTATACTTAGTAAGAATCAAATGCGACACGTTACTGACTTGTGTGGGGATTTGCAATGTAAAAAAAAAAAAAAGAGGAAATAATATAAAATGTCAGTTTCACTACCAAATATATAGATGTGTTGCTACTTCTCTGATGGCAGAAAACAGAAAAGCAGTAAGTTTGTACATTCCTCCTTTGTGAGAAATACAATCCATAGCATATGAAGGCACCTGAAGTTCTCTTTTTTAATATAATATATTTTTATTTTTAATTGACACACAGTCATTGGAATATTTATGGGGTACCATGTGGCATTTCAATACTTGCTTACCTTGTGCATTGAGTACACCTGGGTAATTGGCATATCTACTACCTCCAACATTTATCATTTGTGTGTGTGTGTGTTGGGCACATTAAAAATTACCTCCCTACTAGCTTTTTGAAAGACTCAATTGTTATCAACCACAGTTATCATATTGTGCTATAGAACATTAGAAATTATCCTGTACATCCACCTGGGCCTGTTAACTATCTTCCTCCCTCCCTTACCACATCCTTCCCAACCTTGGCAACCACCGTTTCATACTCTAGTTCTTTGAGATCAATATTTTGGCATCCAAATATAAAGGACAACATGTAGAACTTGTCCTTCTGTGTATCACTCATTTCACTTAACATATTGTCTTCCAGTTCCATCCATGCTACTGAAATGGTAGTATTTAATTCTTTCATATGGATAAATATCAGTCCATTTGCATAGATACTGCATTTTACTTACCTACTAGAAGCTTATTTCTTCTGTCCTGAAGATTGTCTCTTCATTTTGTTGATTGTTTATTCAACTGTACAGAGCTTTTCAATTTGATTTAATCTCATTTGTCAATTTTTGCATGTAGTATTGGGGGTCATATTGAAAAAATCTTTGCCTTGAATATATAGATTGTTTGAATAGTATGAACATTTCAGTCATATTAATATCTCCAATTCATGAAGATGAGATGCCTTAACATTTTATCAGTACATCTCGTCATGTTATAATCTTTTTTATGCGCTGTTGAGTTCGTTAATATTTTGTCGAGAATTTTTTGTCCTGTACATCAGAGATATTGGCCTACAGTTACCTTGTTGTTGTTGTTGCTGTATTCTTGTCTGATTTGTGTATCAGGGCATCATAGTAGAATGGAGTTTGGAAGAATTCCCTCTCTTTCAATAATTAAGAATAGACTGAGAAGAATTGGCAGTAGTTTTCTTTTAAAAGTATGGTAAAACTGAACAGTGAAGCCACCCTGGGCTTTTCTTTATGGGTAGGTTATTAGTTATTCATTATCATTACTTGTTATTGATCTGCTCGGGTTTCCTATATTCTTATGGTTCAATTTTTTTAGACTATGTGTTCAGAAATGTATCCATTTCTAATAGGATTTCCAATTTTTTTTTGGTTTATAGTTGTTCACAAAAATCCCCAATTATTCTTTATATTTCTGTGGTATCAGTTGTTATGTTCCCATTTTCATGTCTTATTTTATTTATTTGAGTGTGTGTGTGTGTGTCTTTCTTCACACTCCCTCCCTCCCTCCCTCTCTCCCTCTCCCTCTTCCTCTCTCTCTTTCATAAGCCTAAAGTTCAAGTTTGTTTATGCTTTTTAAAAACCTTCATTTCAATGATCTTTAGTCATTTTATTCTGCTTTTTCTTTTTTTGATTCCTACTGATTTTGAGATTCAGTCTTGCTTTTTTAGTTCATTGAGTTGCATTTTAGGTTATTTATTTAAAATCATTTTATTTCATTTTTTATGTAGTTACTCACTGCTAAAATATCTTTATAGCAGTACTGGTTTTACTCTATCCTATAGGTTTTATTATGTTGTGTTTTTATTTTCATCTGTCTTAAGAAAATTTTAAATTTCCCTTTCAATTTCTTCACTGACTCACTGGCCTTTCAAGAGAACGTTGTTTACCGTGTATTTTGAATTTCCAAATCTCTTCTTGTTGATTTTTAGTTTTATTCCATTGTGGTCAGAGTATTGAAGTCACCCACTAGTATTGTGGTAGAACCTAAGTCTCCTTTTAGAGCTAATGTTTGTTTTCTATAATGGGTGCTCCAAAATTGGGTGCATATATATTTAGAGTTACTATTTACTCTTGTTAAATTGACCCCTTCATAATTATATTCATTATATCTCCTTATAGTTTTTGATTTGAAGTCTATTTTATCTGACATAAGTATCATCGTTACTCCTACACAATTTTGTTTTTTATTTGCATGGATATCTTTTTCTATCCTTTCATTCTATGTGTGTCTTTACTAAAATGAGTTTCTTATAAGTAGCATATTGTTGTGTCCAGCTTTTTAATCCCTTTGTCAATCTCTATTTTAAGTGGGTGACTTAATTGTGTTTATATTCAAGGTCATTGCTAATAAGTAGATATACCCCTGTCATTCTATTAATATTTTTCTGATTGTTTTGTATGTCTTGTCTTCATTTTTTCCTCTTATTGTTTCCCATTGTGGAATGATGCTTTCTGTGTTGATAGGGATTAATTATCTTCTCTTTATCTTTTGTGTCTCTGCTCTTCTGTTTTTTAACTTAATATTTTCATGATGGTAGTTATCATCCATTTTCTTCTAGTATTAGGACTTCCTTAAGCACTTCAAGCATTCTCCCAAAATCTAACAGGGTTATTTCAAAAGATTTGTCTTCAAGCTCAGAAACAAATAATTCTGTTTGATTAATTCTGCTACCAAGGCTTTCAATTACACTTTTTATTTTACTTACTGAGTTCTTTAGCTCCAAAGTTTCTCATTGGTACTTTTTAAATGATCTCTTTTTTCTGGATTTCTCATTCTTATCATGAATTGTCACCAAAGGATGATGTGCTTGTTGTGTCTCAGGGTCAAGGGTGTGTAGACAGAGCTGAGCATTTAATTATCAGTGCCTCAGTGGGTTGAGCTTCTGAGAATGGGCTGCACAGTTATTATTGGGGCCCACTGGAGTTGCAAGAGATAACCTGGTTCCTTCCCAGGGACTTTGTTGGGCTTAGTGATTCAGGAAAGGCTGTTTGGCCCTTCCCAGTGTTGTGTGTATTGGGCAAGGATGCTCATCTGCTTTCCTGGGTCTCTAGGTTGAGCTGCTTAGTATGAATTACCTAGGAAGCAGGGTGCATGGGCAGGGTCACATGTCTGTTTCCAGGATATTGAGAGTCAACATGGTTACCCAATGGTTTTCTCTGAGCCTTTGCAAGCCAAAGCCCGTCAGGGTGGGCTACCGAGATACTTGGTTGGTTCACAAAGATGGGTTGGCAGAGCTGCTGTGAGCAGCTTTGTGGATTTTTCACAAGACTGTGGGTAGGTGGGGTCTTAAGATGGTTCTGTGAGGCAAGAGCCTGAATAGGAATAAGAACTGTATGGACTGGGTTCTTTCACTGGGAACAGTACAGTGGTGTGATAAACAATCAGTTCCACAAACTGAGCTCAGGCCTTGCAATGCTGCAGAGTTCTCCAGTGATAAATGCCTAAGGTATCTATGGTCTGAGTGGGCTCTGTCGGGGGAAACATCTGAAGACTTCCAAAGTTTTAGAAGGCATCAGTAGAAGTGTACAGGTTGACTATCTTCTAATGTGGGAAAGTAGCAAGAATAGAATTTTTGGAATTTTTCTAGGCAGAAATAAATAAAAGAAAATTGTTTTGACTTTTGCATTATCCCTGCTTTCCAAAATCAAACTGTATAAATGCAAAAGTCTTTTTAGCCTCTGCCAAAAAGATAGTATCTTCAGGCTCTGTAACAGCTAGCTTTAATGTTTAACACAGAAACCAAGATAAAGAAAAATAATCCAGTATGGATAAGGAACATTAAAGTACTAGGCATAAAACTAATTGAAAATGTGGAAAGAAACCAGCATGTGAAGAGAGACAGGGGACATTGTCTGATCAGCAGGGGTTGGGTTCTTTGGAGCTTTGCAGTGATAGAGGTCAAAGATTAGGGGAAGCTTCATTTTATACTTACCAGTGCTTAATCATGACTCTGGGTGGAGCATCAGCAACAAAGGACTCCAAAGCATTGATACAGAATGCACACACACCACACACAGTGGATTAGTGGACATTTACCAAAGCTGAAGCCAGTATATCCCTCCTTGTTCGTCTTTCTCCCAACACACATTCGCATGGCAAGTTGAACTTAGAATCCCCAAGAAAGTGAAAGATATTAGAGCAATTTACACATTCCAGGGAAGAAGGTAAATTGCCAAAGCCTAGGGTAAACTGTGGAAAGGAAAGACACAATTTCCACTAATGTGTCTGAGGGAATCCCAGTACTTGAGTGAGTGACAGGCACAAGTCTTAAAGGAACATATGCAAAGTGGATGCCTAATTAGAACAAGAGAATAACTTTGGGTTGTAGGAAATACCTGAATGGGAGATTGTTCATTCTTAATGATGCAACATTCAGTCCTTATTGAATTGACAAGTAATGGAAGTTCTTGAAATAGATTCTCTTGGCTGATACTTGATTGGTCTCCTCACCAACCCTTTTGAGAAATTAAATTCTATGTTGAACTCATGCATCATGTGCCCAGGCCCCACTCTGTGCTCTACATTCTATAGCTGCCATGTATCTCCTCCATTTACCTATCATTTACCTCTGCCTCTATCTTTCACTTTTAGATATCTATTATTCATGTTCCCAGCCCTAATTACCCAAAAGCATCATGACAGCAGAGCACCTTTTTTCCCACACTGTTTTATCCCAGTGTCTAACACCATGTCTGACATGTAATAGTTATTCAATATTTGTTGAATGAGAGATGAACAAAGGAAATGAAATCAGAGCCAGCTGGCATGGTTAAGCCTAAGAGAGGAGGTGGTAGACTTGTAGACAGAATTATATTTTGCTGGGTTCTAGAAATTCTTATGCTTCATTGTGCACGACACGGGTCTAAATGTTGCCACTAGACATATAACTCCCTGGAAACTTAACAGGAACAAAGCCAGCATATGCAGTGAACCTAGGCACCTGCACAGTGCCCAGTGCCCAGTGCCCAGTACCTTGAGCTTTGGAGTCACCAAGACCTGAGTTAAATCCCTGGCTTTGACTCTTACCAGTTTTATGATATTGAACGGATCTTGTAACCTTTCAGATTCTCAGTTGCCTCATCTTTAAAAGACCATTCATAATAAATTCATCTCATTAGGCATCTCTGAGATTTGGTAGACAGTGTCAGTACAGAGACATCTAATGTGATGTTAATTCAAGGGAAACATTGGAGAGTTTAAGATTGATTCAGTAAAACTAAAGATAAAGATGAAACCAAACTGCAAAAAAAAAAAAAAAATGGTAGTTCAACAAATTTTAACTCATTTGTTTACTAGTTAATTGTCTCCTATACAAAATTATAAGATCTATACACCAGGGACTTGGTTGGTCTTGTTTGTTCCCATGTGGTAATAAAAGCACAGGGCCTTGCACATAGTAGGTCATTAATAAGCATTTGCTAAAAAGAATGAATAAATGATCAAGCAAATTCCTAGGTAAGGCATTATGAATTGCCAAACTAATTATAGAGTCCTTTCCAGCCGACACTAGAGTTCAGACCCATAGGGACTACTGCTAGAGAAAGAGAAGGGTTATTGGAATGATTGGGAATTAAAACTGGATTATTTCGGTTTTGGGTTTTTTTGTTTTGTTTTGGTTTTTTGAAGTAGTACATCAAACATCAGTGAAAAGAAGAGAAGGTAGGGCTGTGGAGGATGCATCTCTAGAGGAGCAAGAAGAACAAAGGACCAGAAAGACATAACATACATCTGAGGGCTGGGCTAAGAAAAGGAGCTGGCAAAGAAGTAAGATGGAGAAGCTGAGAGGGGGGAAAGGAGTAGCTATCAGGAACCTGCAAGTGAAATTCTTAAAAGCCAGAGAGAGAAAGGAGCAGATGCTGAAGGAAGTGCATGATGGAGGAGCCAGTGCTCCAGCCCTGCCTGGGGGAAGAGTGGCAGGAGAGGAGCTCAGCCAGGCAGCTCAGCCAAGGGCACTGCTACCAAAACACATTTAATTTGGGGAAGATGATAACAGAGATGGAGGATGGCAGAGAGGAAACTGAAGGAGTTGGGTATGAGAAGGAAAATCACTGGTGTTCTTTTGTTCCTTTCCTAGGGTGGGCAGTGACTTGGGCACATTGCTTTCCAAATGTGTGATGAAGCATACAGCAGAATATTTCGAGGGGGAGTGGAAGGGGCCGTCAGCAACCCCCGAGGTTCCTTTGTTTGCTTTTCTGTGTAGCTCCTTGGGATTTAAGTATTTCGAGATCCACAGACCCTCCAGCTTGCTTATGTGCTGCCTTGGAATCCATCCTAAGTTTTTTCATGCATGCCTGCCTTGTCAAGAAGTTTATGGTACAGTTGGGGAGACAACATGGAGGGTGTCATTTACTTTAGTGTCTTGGCAGTAACCAGCATCTATAGTAGCTACTTAACAAATGTTTATTGAAGTGAAATCAAGCTGGGCTGATGTTCTTTTGTGCCACAGGCTTGATTATCAGCTCACATGGGTACAAAGCACTCCACAAATAATGTTACTCTTCCACAAATTACTAAGAATAGTGGCTACTATATACTCAACACTGCGTGAAACACTATAGGCATTTCGTCTTCAAGTCAATTCTCTGAGATAGGTACTTGTCTTGATCCCCGTTTCATTGATAAGGAAACTAAGGCATGCAGAAGTTGAGGAATTTATTAACTCAAGGTCATTATTGCGAGTAAATGGCTTGGTTTCCAAATGAAACAGGTTTATCTAAATCCAGGGATCCAGGGGCTACATTACTCCTCAGATCATCAACTCCTCTCGGAGCCTCACCCTGGGGTGTGAACCCTGAGAATGCCAGAACCATGGAAATCTGCAAAAGTTCTTTTACCTTTTTCTCCCTTGCCCTCCAGCCTGACAGAAGCCAAGGTTACTGGGGTAATTAGTACTGGGGTAATTAGACACTGCCTCATTTAGCAGTAGAAACCTGATGGATGGTCTCTCTAGGCAGGGTAGTATCTTGCACACCATGGGTCCCCAGCTGTCTTCATCTTTTGACCAGGATCCCCGCTGAACACAAAACCACCATAGTTATGTGCTGCAAAGCTTATTCAGTGGCTGGCAGGTTTGCAAGTGTCCAGGGAACAAAGCTGCTGCTGATTATTAAATTTGCTTTAGGACTATCGAATAATTTAAGCAAGGTGCTTCGAGGTGACCAATTTGAGAAACTCCTTAGAGTAGTTGGTGATGACTCTTTTGAAAGCTCTGATCTGCTTTGCTTTCAAGAATCCTATAGGTGAAACCAAAGCCACAAGGAAATTTGATCTTGAGGGCTTCCCAGGACCATTTCTTGAAACTGACCATTTCTTCTCCCATCATCAGCTTCTGTCAGCATTTAATAACCATGCCTGTGATTTATTAACGTGTCTGATTCCCTCTGGTTGTAGTCCCATTTTTCAAAGAGATCCCATGCTCCAAACAGCTCTTTGCACAGTGACTGTCCATCATAGGCACCCGCTCCAGCAGCTGCAGATATGTTCATGCCTCAGCAGACAGTGCTACAATCTCCTGAGAACTGGCACACAGAGCAATGATGGATTTATAGAAATCCACTACTGTGTCAAAGGGAGAAGACAGATTAGGCAGAAAAGGCAGGGCAGCCAGGGGCTGAGGAACAAGGAGACAAAATTCCAGGAAACCAAGCCATACAATAGTGGCACTGTATCATCCAGAAGCATCCTTCCCACCCAGCAGAAGGAATCCACAAATGAACGGAATGTGGGGGTGGGTCTCAAGGACTGTAAAAGGGATTCAGGTCATCTAAAAATCAACAGAAATTTTTTTAAAAGCACACATTCAAATGAAATAGACTTCCCTTGCTTTCCCATATTTTTACTCCAACTTATTTTCTTTTCCTTTTTTGAAAATCATTTAGCAAGAATCATGAAACACAACAAAAAGCAAAGAGGAAGTGAGTTATTTATTGGAGGTAGAAAATTCAAGTTATGTTGGCATTGTGTCACTGAGCTGAATAGCTATCTGAGACTCTTTCCTCAACTTTGAATGGGCCCAAAATGTCACTGTTATCAATGGTGCACATTGAAGAAGACGGCAGATAATGTACCCAGTTGAAGAGGCAGCCACAGCCCAGAAAATGTGTCACACTTCCATTCTCCGACCCTCTTTCCCTCTGCAGCGACTTGTGTCATAAATCTCTATTTGCTGACAAGTTGAACTGACATGAACCCAAGAATGGCTGCAGCACAAGAGAAACATGCCATTCACTTAGTGCCAGGGACTGTCACACCCTGCTCATCCCCAGCTGATCACCAGGTTGCTGGATGGAACAGGCAGGGAGGGACATGGCCCTCCTTCGTCACAGGCTTACTTCCCAGATAGGCACCTCAGCAGCACCAGGAACTGAAGAGAGACATTCAACCACCACAAGAAGCATGAGCAATGCTGCTGGCATCTACCCCAACTCTTTCCAGGGCCCCCAACACACATGCCCACACACCCTCACCATGGTCTCACTGTAGAGCAGGAAGTGCTGCCGAACACTTCAGCCTCAAAGCGATTTGACGATTATCCTGAAACATTTGGTATTTTTAGCATAGTGGCTGACACCTATAAATATCTGGAATTTAAATATTTGCTGGATGAAAAAGTGGCCAAATGGATTTTATCTGAATGGATTTATCAACTAGGATATTCAGAGCAGTTACTGTTCATAATGAGCTCTCGTAGAGGTTAGCTTGTTGGATCTTTACAGCTGTCAAAACAGCGTCTACTCTACCAACCCTCTTATTTAGGGTTCTTTGGTAACAATCAATCAAACTTTGGCCTCTGGCTTCATGACCTTATGAAGCATTTTGTTTTGTTTCTGTCTTTCTTGTTGTTGTTTTTGAAAGGATGTCAGAAATATTTTAGAAATCACAGGAGGTTAGAAAATAAGGTCCCAAGATAGGAAAGAGGGAAGATGGCTTCAAAAGGCCAGAAATCTTATGAACCATAAGACTCTGATCAGGAAACCCCTGTCAGGACAAAGAAGCTCCAGCTGGTCTCCATCTCCTCATACTGCTGGAGGCCCACCTAAGGTAGGGCACACCAGCCTGTGTCTCAGACCCACTACTTGACCCAAGAAGTGTGAGCACAACTTACAGTTACATCAGTGAGGAGAAAATCCCCAAAGGAAATCTGGGAAAAATAGGAAATGGATGCTGTCCAGCCCTCCCACCTCACAGCCAAAAAAAAAAAAAAAAAAAAGCAAACAAAAATGACCACGAGGGTCTACCACATTTTCTTTATGCATAGAAACGCCAAGGCTCAGTGCTTAGTTGATTCCTTCAAAGTTGCACACATGGTACAACATAAGGCTTGGTTTTTCTATTCCCATATTCCACTTTCTGTCCTATACCATGCTTTTGCTGTGTGTGCATTTAGACCTCATTTAGTTTTTATGTCCAGTGTACCATCCTGGAGGGTACTATCCCAGGCTGGATCCTGAATAGGAAAAAAGACACAAGGGGAAAAAACTGGTGAAACCCAAATAAGGTTAATAGTTTAGTAGTACTATACCAATGTCAATTTTTTAACTCTTAAAAATGTACCCTGTTTACATAAAATGTTGAAATGACAGGAATCTGTGGAAAGGAAATGCAGAAACTCTATTTATATAAATTTTCTGTGTATCTGAGATCATCCCAAATATGAAATGTTGTTTTTTTAAACGATATCAGATTGATAGAACAGCTGAGCCTTCTTAGGGACAAAGTGACAAACACTGATAGATAGACTTCTGAGGCAAGGCAATTGTATTCCCCCAAATTGGATATTTCCGCTTCTGTACCACAGGTACAATGGGTCTAGAAAGGACAGTATCAAGGGGGACATGACAGGCAGGAATTATGCTTGGAAATTTGGGGCCAGCATTATAGGAAAAGATCCATTTGAGTTCACCATAAAGGATGATAAAATTTGGATTTCCAAAGAGAAAGGAGTATAAGAATAACTCCTGGACCTTAGAGAAAAGAATTAAGCTCTACATGGAGTAGGTCCACATAAGGCCCCACCATGTAGATTAAATGTTCTAAACTTTCTCCTCTCTGTTGGCAGACAGCTGAGGTCATCAGAACTGCTCTTGGGAAGCACCCTTTGACTTGATTTGTATGAAAGATTTGGAGGAGACAGGAAGGAGGGTGGGAAAATAAGTCCAAATTTAAGATGAGAGATAATTTAACTCAGTTTTGTGTCATAAGCACAAGAAATAGTTATCAAAAACTCTGTCCAAATATCCAGAATGACCCAAATATTTGCTGTAATTAATTTACAGCAACCTGGGGAAAAATGAATGTGGAAATTGGCTCATGCCTTGTAAATAGTGTATGCTTCTTTTTGTGTGAAAAATACCAAAATATCATTTCATTCATTGTATGAACCAGCTATTATCATTTTGAAAACATGCTTTTTATGTTTAAAACATGAGATTTTACTTAAGCACATGCAAAATTTACTATCTTGCAGGCACTGACTTAAATGCTGTACAAATATTAACTCCTTTAATCCCCATATTGTGCACATTTGGGAGGCAGGTACTAGTACCTGTTCTCCAGATGAGGGAGCAGAGGTACAGGGAGGTTAAGTAACTTGCCTAAGATGACAGATTTGGCCAAGGGCAGAACTGACATTCATACCCAGGTAGCCTAGCTGAATCCATGCTCTTAATAAAAGTTAGTTGTGGCAACAGTAGTAGTAGTGGTGGTAATGGTAGTAATAGTAGTACTTAGAGATTGTGATTAAGACAGAACAGATGATATTAAACCAATAATAATGGGACTCCAAGTGGATAAGTCTTGCAACTGGAAATTTTATGGAAAATTCTAGGAAAAAAATAAATGGATTAGGGGAAAGAAAAGAGGTGTTAAAAGATAAGCTTGGGTGTGCATTCTAGTGAGTTGTTTTAGTAGAGATGTAGGGCCTGTAGTTAGACTTGTGGGAACACTGCTCAAGAGTTACAGATATGCAGGCCATCTGCTTAGATGTGACAGTTGCTGCCACGAGAGTCAATGTTATTGACAGGAAAACAATTATAAATAAAAGACATAGCCAAGTCATTAGTAAATGTCTGCTTTGAAGAGGAAGCAGACCAGTCTGTGATAAATGGAGGTAGGAAGAAATTTCAGAAGCATGGGGTGGAGAAAATAATTTATTTTAATAAGAAAAAAGAGGTCAAGGAAAATGAATACCAAGAATGATTTGGTACCTTGAAATTCATTTTTATGGGGAAAAGTAGGAGAAGTAATAAATTCAGAAGGTCAAGCAGATGGCAGGGTACTGTAATACTATTTTCTTTTGTTTATTAGAGGGGATCTCACTGTGCTGTCCAGGCTAGCCTCAGGGTCCCAGGCCCAAGTGATCCTCCTGCCTAAGTCTCCCAAGTAGCTAGGACTATCGGCACGTGCTACTACACCTGGCTCTAGGGTGTTATGGAGTTAGGATCCAGACTGCCATATGGATAGACGAGAACTGCACTGTCCACAGGGTACAGGTGGCTATTTAAATTTAGATTCATTAAAATTAAATAAAATATGGGCTGGGGATGTGGCTCAAGTGGTAGTACGCTCACCTGGCATGCGTGCGGCCCGGGTTCGATCCTCAGCACCACATACAAACAAAGATGTTGTGTCCACCGAAAACTAAAAATAAATAAATAAATAAATATTAAAATTTAAAAAAATAAAATGAAATAAAAATCCATTCTTCAGTCAGAGTGTCCACATTTTGATCCCTGAGTAGTCACATATGTCTGTTATTTTGGCACACTGATGTAGGGCATTTCCATCATTACAGAAACTTCTATCATACAGGGTTGAACTAAAATGTAGGGATCAGCAAAGTTTCTGTAGTGAGTTGGATAGCACATATTTTAGGCTAAATGGGCCACACAACCTCTATCTGTCACTGGGCCTCAAAAGCAGCCATAGAAAATACCTAAACAAATGGGCGTGGCCATGTTCAAATAAATTTTATTTATGGGCAATGACATCTAAATTTCAGAATTTTAATATACCACAAATATTTCTTTGTATTGAATTTTATTACTTAAAGATATAAAAACACATTCTTAGCCTGTGAGATAAGATTACAAAAGTAGATGTCAGGTTAGATTTAGCCAAAGGATCATAGTTTGCTGACCTTTGGACTATAATATTGTGGGTCCCAGCCACAGAATTAGCATGTGCCTGAGCATCTGTATATGTTAAACTGACTGAATAAGAATAAAAGTATAAAATGAATATATATTAGCACTGATTTCATCTATTCTTCATCACCCCAATACATTATACAAATATGATAAAAAATGCACATTAAAACTACATGAACTATGTTAGAATAGAGAAGGAAAGCTGTTAATAAACAATGGATAGTTCATTACTGAAAAATAATGGGAATTATTATAAATAATAATGAAAAGGGACTTTGATTATGGCATTAATGTTAATATATTAGATTCTCAACTTGCAATTGGGCAACTACCTTTGTTGCTATATAGAAATCAATGTAAGAGTTCCTTATAAAAAGAAATTACTGTATGCAGTCCAGTTTCTTGACATATCCGCATTTAAAACCCCAAACAACAGTCATCCCCAGATTCTACCAAGGTCTTGAAAGAAAATGCAGTTAAGTACAACTGACTTTCCTTGTTTAGAAGATATTGGTGGTAAATAGTTTTCTTTTCATCTAATGGCTCTCATCAATACACAGTAGCTGCCTGAATGCCTGAAATGCAATATCTTGATTGACTATTAATGTCGGTCATGGTGAGAGTATAGGAAGATGGGGCACAAGTGCTGCTTATTTGTCTGGGTGATGAGCATGAGGCGGGGGAGGGAGTGACATTAGATTTTGAACCAGTTGAAGATCTGGCTATTACAATTTGTTGAAGATCTGGCTATTGCATACATGAGCTCTCTTTAACCTTTCATTATGGAAAATTTTAAGCATATACAGAAGAGGAAATGGTACAATGAGTCCTTAGATATCCATCACTCAGCTTCAACAATTATGAAAACATAGCTAATTCTTATTCCACTTTCCCAGTCCCATATTATTTATGTGCAAATCACAAATATCATATCATTTACAAGCTTTTTTTTTTTGACAAGTCATCATCTCTACTTAACCTAGCTGTTCTTCTGCAATAAATGCTTTAAAATTATTAAATGCTTGTTAGTGTATAATATTAAGGCTGAGATAATTTATGTTTTAGAAAAAGTCTACAAATGGATGATTTAAAAACTTCAATGTTGGGTGCATTGGCAATGCTGGTAGTACCATGTACTCTGGAGGCTGAGGTAAGAATTGTTTGAGCCCAGATAGGAGTTTTAAGCCATCCT